>NW_024870967.1:420000-1020000 GCF_019054845.1 Dipodomys spectabilis | reverse complement strand
TTTACATTTCAATCTTCCATGCCTAACTAGTTAACATATGTGTGTCTGGGCATGTAAACACACGTGTGTGTGTGTGTGTGTGTGTGTGTGTGTGTGTGTGTGTGTGTGTGTGTGTGTGTGTGTGTGTGTGGTGTGCGTGCGCGCATGCTAGTACTGATGCTGAAATGGAGGCTCTGTGTACTATCCCTAAGCTCAAAGCCAGAGATCTACCAATTGCAGATTTTTCATGGTTAGTTGTACTTATGACTTTTACAGGAATTTTCTGGACAGTCTGGTTTCATACTCTGAGCCTAACATCTCAACCTCCTGAGGAGGTAGGATTATAGGTATGTGTAACCAGTGTGGAGCTTTAGTAGTCCTTGATATTGACTTATTGACCAAATTTGTTGTGCTTGTTGCTAGTTACCAAACCATAATCTAAATCCACATGGATCCAATGGATGATACTACTTTCCCCAGTTCCCTTTAGACAATTATTAACACACTATCACAGAAATCAGCTTTCACTGACATGAGCATGTGCCATAGGGAGGTCATATCTGGAAAAGATCCTCTGATTTAGAACAGAGAGAATCTGCATAGTCTAAGTGCTCATAGTGTGGACCAGGCCAGATGCCACAAGAGAGTATACATTGACCTTCTGCGTTGTCAGGCGTGGATGCTGAGGAGAGTACATTGGTGAAGCTGGTGGAGTGATTGGTGAGTCTAAGGCCTAGCTTCCACTTAGATATGATAAGCCATTGCTACCATGTTTAGAGGACATAAAGGTCCACTCAATGGCCCAAAGATGTTGGATACTCCCAGGTATGGCTCTGCCACCAGCATAGGGTACATCTTGACTTTGCACTTGCTAGCTATAGTCCCAACAAGTCCTCATACATTCATATATGCAAGGAGAGCCTTTAGGCTGGATCTTCCCTTTCTTAGACAAAATGAATCCTTTGTTTTCTTCATCTTGGCTCCAAAGATTTCTTCCATTTCTCCCTCCCCTTTTGGTCTTCCTTCCAGCCCAAGGATGTCATTCCAGTCCCAGTGCTTCCACTTCAGCATGTATAGGTGTGTAGGGTTGCACAGTTAGAGCCTGGTAGTCCAGCCTCTAGTCTAGTCCTGGGGGCATGGGATCATATCCAGGCAGCCACAGATTCCAGTAGGACTACCTGCTAAGTGGAAAGTGACAGTTTTCTATGGTGGCCAAGGGGGTACCCACCTAGCAACCAGCACAGGGCTGCGTAGCAGGTAATCATTCACAAGCAGCTTGAATTAGAGGACAATCTGGTTCAGGATGTCACAATATCAACACAGGAAGGTGAGGTATTGGTTCCTTTTTCTGGACACAACTTTTCCCTTTATGCTGTAAGAAAAACAATTCATCTTATAACTCTCTAGTAAAAAAAAAAAAAAGAAGAAGTACTTTCTTCCATATTATTCTCCATGCTTCCCAGGTAACCCTGGGGACTATCAGGTGATTGCCACCATGTAAGAACAGTGTTTAAGGGCTGCAAACTTAGACTTCTTCCATCATCCAGCTAGCCTCTCCTCTTCCCACATTCAGAAAGGATTCTACCCATGTCCGCTCTCATTGCTGAAGTTAGGCACACTTCATTTATAGGCAAAGTAAGAGTCGCTATCAAAACACAGTCTCCAAGGGTAGTTTGGAACATCCACATCCTAAATTGTCCTGAAATCTCCATAGTAGACATGTTTTTGCTGCTAACATTTTTGTGCCTGTGCTAGGGATTAAACTCAGGCCCTGAATGCTCCTGAGCTTTTTTTTTTTGTTCAGGGATTACAGCCTATCTCTTAAGTCACAGCTCCACATCCAGAATTCTGGTGGTTAATTTGAGATAGGAGTGTGGTGGACATTACTGCATAGGCTGGTTTCCAACTGTAGTCCGTATAGCCTAAGTAGCTAGGATTAGAGGCATAAGCTACCAGTGCCTGGCTGTTGCTACTGTTTTTATGTTACCCATAGTGAGGTCTCAAATAACAATTAACAACTGAGTCCACCATCACTTTTCTTGGTTTCCAAACCCTTGAGAGAGATGACCTCTAATGGAACTTCTTCCTCCATCCCATTTAAGTTTGAAGCTCCTCTAATGGAACTTCTTCCTCCATCCCATTTAAGTTTGAAGCTAACCTATTAAGGCCACAATTCTGACATAAGACCATTTCTCTCATGTGTTCCTAGCCTGCTGTCAGAATGGCTTCTCCCAGAACAAACCTATCCAGACTAGAGAAGCCTCCTGTGATATTGTTTGGGGACATTTATTCATACAATTCTAAGGATTCATGATTCCAGTCACAGAAAAAGTAAAAAAAAATCCAAAAGAAGGTGACATTATAATGAATCTTGATAAATAAATACCACCAGGGTATTGAGTACTGCCTCAAAAGATGGCATGAGAATTTCATCCTTTTGGTATGAGAACAGGGTTTGAAGTCTTTGGAGTTGCAAATTTCTAACACCTTTTGGTTCATGTGTTATGTATTACATAACTCTGATAATAGAAAGGGTGTTAGAGTGGAGTGTTTGTCATTATCTATTATATTGCACACACACACACACACACACACACACACACACACATCTTTCAGTTCCTTTGGTTATCAAAAGATATTCATTCCATTCCTTTATGTTCTTTGTATTTTCTCAGAAATTTCAGGTAAGTGTTCTTTAGAGCTGAGACTCTACATGATTTATATTGTTCTTGGCATCCTGAATAGCTTCCGGGTTTCAGAAAGGACCAAGTGGGCTCAGAAAGACCAGGGGTTGGAAGATGAGAGATGACAGGAGCTGTTATATGTTCATGTGTGCTGATATTTTCAGAGAAGGCGAATGAAGAACCAGCCCATTGCTGATAGGAAGTGCTGCCATCAGAGTTTTTTTTTTTTCTTTTACTCAATGGAAAAGTTGAGAAATCATCTCTCAAATGAGGGAAGTGTCTCATGAGTCAGCTAAATGTGGACAGGTGGTGGCCAGATTCAGAGGGTTTGTGATCTGGTGAGGTAATAAGACCTCTCTCTACACAGCATCTGAAATCACTACCTGTGAATTTAAATCCACTACAAAAGTCACGAGAGCCTCAGTCTCCAGCTCACCTGCTCAGCAAGCTGCAGTGAATGGAAACCCTTCAACTGTGAGAACAGTGCTCTGCCCCTAATAGCCCCACCTAGCCAACTCCTGCTACTTTCCTTAGCCCTGACCCTCTCTGACTTGCCTAGCCAACAGGAGCCACTTTAATGAGGCTCTGTTCCCTTCCTTCCAGAATGCTTCGTTTTTACCAGGGCTTCACTCCTCTCAATGTCCACCCCCTGTGTGACTTTAGCAAGGCTTCACTCTTTTTCCTATCTTGTAAAATTCAAGATGTACTCATATCATGCTACTCAACTGTTTTGTGGTTAATGTTAATTTCTTTCTTTTTCCCTTCTTTTTTTAAAATAAATATAATGTCATAACTCGTAGACACATTTGTTTACACCAAAATTGATGAGCTTCTCTGTGGTTTGAATTTAAAACCATTTCCTTTTTTTAACTTTGGCCTGTAGAGCCAGTTATCTCAGAACTGCCTCAAAACAATTTACTTTGGACCTTCCTAGTCAGGCAGTAGGGTCAGATCAGTTTGGTAGATTTTAGGCTCACATCACCACTACTGTTGATAAAAGTTTTTCCTTTTAACAAACAGCAAAATTAATAATTATGTCCTTTAACACAGGTTTACATTAGTTACATTAAATGAAAAAGCAAATAATTTTAGACCATGATAACAATTTTTATCCATTACAATGAAAGTACTTTAAACATGTTTACATACACACACACACTTTTGCACAAAAATTTTAAGGCATGATTTTTTTTTAAAAAATGAAAATCGGGCATAAGTTCTTCAGAATTCTAGTGGCAAAATACATTTTGCCCATTTTATGATCAAACCATGGGCTCAATGCTAGAAAAACAGGCAACACCAAACAAAGTAAAAGTCAAACCTTTAAAACAATTTTAATAATAAGACACACTATCATATTAATTGACCTTTAAGTACTTGTTAAAAGTGTGGGGTTGTATAAAAACCAACCACATGGCCAAGATGGCAAAAAACATGTCAGGATGGTAAGAAAACTTGGTGGAACATTAAGTAAGTAAGCAAAGAGGAAGCAGGCAAACAGGAAGCAGACAAATAGGAATCAGACAAATATATAAACAAAAAGGCAGACAGATCACACAGTAACACAATGTGGATGTACTTGAGGAGAGAGAGAAAGTTATAGATAACTGGAGTGAGGTGATATCTCAATGTTGTTTTGATTTGCATTTCTTTTATGGCTAGGGATGTTGAACATTTCTTCATGTGTCTATTGGCCATCCTTCTTTCTTCTTCAGAGAAGTTTCTCTTTAAGTCTTTCGCCCACTTATTTATTGGGCAGTTGTTTCTTTGAGGATTTGTTGTTGGGTGGTTTAATTTTTTGAGTTCCAAGTATATTTTAGATATGAGACCCTTGTCCGTTGTATGGCTAGTAAAGATCTTCTCCCAATCCGTGGGCTTTCTATTGATCTTGCTAGCTATGTCATTTGCCCTGAAGAAGCTCTGCAACTTTATGCAATCCCATTTGTCCAACCTTTCTTTGATTTGTTGTGTTTCCGGGTCTCTATTCAGAAAATTTCGGCCTGAGCCAAGGAGACCTAGGGTTTCTCCTATTCCATCCTGTAATGTTTTCAGAGTGTCTGCTTTGAGTTCAAGGTCTTTGATCCATTTGGAGTTGATTCTGGTGCAGGGTGATATATAAGGATCTAGCTTAAGTTTTCTACATGTAGTTAACCAATTTTGCCAGCACCATACTGAAGAGGTTGTCTTTCTTCCATTCTATTGTTTTAGCTCCCTTATCGAAGATTAGATGGCTATAGGTCTGTAGGTTCATTTCTGGGTTTTCAATTCTATTCCATTGTGGACACTGTTGATTGCATCCTTTGTTGCCTCCCGATTTGTGTTTTCCCACAATGAATGACCCTACTCTGATGTCATTTTCCAGTATGTCTTCTGGTCTTGTATCTACAAACCATCATATTGATTTGTACTCCTGTTATTGTAACAGTGAACTAAAGATACAAAATTATGCTCTGGTCACCTATCTACTTCCACTTTTGGATCTCTCTCCCTCAGCTTTTAGTAATGGTCTTGGGGCATATCCAAAACTTACTAGGTCCATAAAACCTGTAGAATCTTAAAGCCCCTATATTTAGTTAGTTCTAAAGGAAATATGTGACATCCAATTTCCCTTTTTTCCTTTTTGTACTTTTTGGATTGTAAAAATACTGTACAGGTGTTACAGTTACATGAGTAAGGTGATGAGTACATTACCTATCGAGCACTCTTGCCTCTTCCAGGCAAATAAGATGAAAATTGAGAGCTTTGTAATATAAAAGCACACCAAAACTCTAGATATATATTTTTCTTCATATGAGTATTTAGAATTGTGTGAACCTAGAGATATAACCTACTTGCAAGTTAATAATGAACTTGTCACATTTTCGTGTATGCTAGAAGATTTATGATACTCTTGGGTTAGAGGCAAAAAGGAGTTAATTTGTATAACAATAGTGAAAGCCAGTGAGATATGTGTGGGTATGTGTGTGTATTTATATATTTGAAGTGAATCTCCCAGCCCTCAGTGCCACGGAGTGAAGTAAAGATAGCCATGTGAAACCTATACAAACAATAGGTTCTGACTTTGAGCAACCACAATCTATATAATAAGACCTAGGCATACCTGAACTTTACTCTGGATGATGACAATAGCTTAGAAATAGCTTATGAAACTATTCTTGCAAATATACTATAGAATATAGAGCAGCTAGTGTTCACTTGAAGGTATATGAAAATACTTGAGACTGCCATGAAATTATTCTTTTTCTTTTGTTTCTTGAAGGTTCCTAGCTACCAAGACAGATACATATTTCTCCTAATAAGTACATAGCTCTCCTTAAAAATGAGGCTTGACACTTTGTTGAGAATACTTATTCTTTGTCTAGCTCTAAGCCTTAAGATGAAATAAGGATTTCAATCCTATCTAGAGTACAATTCAACAAAAGAATTAGATGGAGTTCAAATTTTACACATCTAGAAGTTTTTCTTTTAAAGACATTTCTTAATGCAGGTGTGGAAGAAATTAAGGAAAAAATAGGTCCACGAATATATTTTAAGAAGAAAGTCTAAGTATTTTAACAGTATTAAAGTATTACATTTCTGTTTTTTAGTGTGTAAATATCTATAGTATGTGCAAAGAACCAAAGTTCATTCCAGGGCCTATCATGGAATAGAATGTAGCAAATTTTGTATTGTTTGTATATTTATAGAATTCACCTGTCTCACTTCTCTCCCATTTTCATAAACAGAGCACCACTTTGACATAATGAAAAACAAACATTATATTTCTACCTCCTACAGGATTCTACACACTTTGCTGTCTGCTAAATATAGAAAAGATTCATGCACAATCCTCATCTTCAAGGAACAATTTTCAGTAACCCAAGTAGCTTCTGTATATCTCCTACCCCTTTCTTCCCAGCTGTCAGACTAGGTGAGTGATGACTGAATTCTATAAGACATAAAAGCTCAGATAATTCAGAGGCATGCAGTTAGTATCCAATAGAATCTTCTTCACTTGGATATATATTATCACCATCTTTGTGAGAACTTCAGCTTCCTTATTTGAAAACTGCACTGTCCAGTTAACAGAGTAGATGAATCTCATTATTTAAAACTTCATTTAACTGAAATTGGAAGGATTAATTTCTCAGACACTATTAGTGTTTGAGATTCTGTAGCCACATATAGCCAGTGGCTAGTCTGTTAGACAACGCATATATAGAATATTTCCATTATCAAAGATGTTTCTGTTAAAACTGTTTTAGAGTGTGTTTCTGCTTGTTAAGAAACAGTCCATCTTCCTAAACTACATATGCTCCATAGCTGGTACTCAGATTGAAGATCAGACCAGAAATTCTAGAAACCCATCAAGTTAAGATATAGATATAAATTGTTCTACATAGGCACATTTATTTGTGAAGAGGAAGAGGATCAAACAGTCAACGTCAGCAGAATCAACTCTGTCAACTCTAGGAATGAATAGATGAAAAATTTAGCAATTCTTTGCAGCATTGCTTCTGTGATTGGAATTGGCTATGGTATTCTCAATAGTGATTTTGTTGGAAAGTATAAATGTGTAATTATCACAGTAGCTCACAGAAGAATTAGGATCTGTGCTTGTAAATGTCATTTGGTATTTACACATGACATTTTAATTTTGCCTGGTATCAGTACACCACAAATATCTTTATATGGTTTCTGAGGGTTTTTTTTTTTTACATTTTTTATTGTGAAAATACCGTACAGAGGTTTTACAATTACATGAGCGAGGTAATGAGTTCATTTCTTATCAAGCACTGTTGCCTCCTCCTTCGTTTCCCCTTATGATCCCTTCTCATCTCCCCCTTCCCCACCCCCATGCCTCCCCTTGCACCAAAGTTGTAAAGGTCATTTTTCGACATAACGTCTTGTACTCATTGTTGCAATGAGTCCACTTGTAACCCTAATAAACAATTTTTCCCTTCCCCTCCACATACTATACCAACATCAAATACAGTGAAAACAGGTATTGTACCAGGGGAAGGGACATACAAATCAACAAAGGAATCATCTTAATTATGTTAGAAACAATAACAAGAAAGAAAAAGCATTTGAGTACTTATCTTGGGTTCATTTCACCTAACATCAACTTATCTGACCGTTTCTGCTTGTCTGAGACATGTACTAGTTATTGCAAATAAGGGAAACCATGGGACCTATGTTTCTTTGGGCCTGGCTTACTTCACTTAATATAATTTTTTCCAAGTCTTTCCATTTTCTAACAAATGGGATAATGTCATTCAATCAACTCCAAATTTATCGAAGACCACGGAGTCAAAGCAGAAACCCTGAAAACATTACAGGACGGAATAGGAGATACCGTTGGTCTGAGTTGTTTTTTTTTCATTCATTTTGATTCTTCTTACAGAAGGCATTTTAAAAATTAGTGGGAAACTTAAGACTTTCTTGTGTTTTATAGTCCCATTATTACTCAGTAAGCTTAATAAAGAAAGAGAATCCATGAACTATGTGAACAAATTGTATCTCCAACCACCCTTTTGTTAATTACTGGAGCTAAGAGAACTGGCTCCCCAGAATCTGACCTTCAGAATTAAAGAATGAGGTGGGAATAAGACAAGGAAAGAGAGACATAGTAATTCACACTGGAGTTACTTTGCTGTCACAATGAACACCTGTTCTCAGACAATCTTTTTGATTCCCACAGTTAGCTTTTATTTGTGCCTTTTTATTAGTATGACAAAGATAACTGACTTTCCCAGATTTAGATTTGGAAATTTGTGGGACATATTCCTTTATTATGTAATCTTTCTTAAAATTGTGTATCATTACTTTGGCTCTTGGTGCCTTTTCCATCCTTGTTGCAAGTATGTATTTCTACAAATGGAGACTTTGGTTCATCATCATGATTAAATTATGAGGATTTGGGAGATTGTGTGATTTGCTATAGAAGTAAGGTATTATGATTAGGACCCTTTGGTCCATGTTTACATTTCTTTGTGGAATTTTTATTGGGGTCCTTATTCATGGACTCATGTGTAAGTAATTCTTCCAATATTCCAGTATAATCCCATAGAGTGGGACAATGCATTAGAAATTTAAAACATGCATATAATTCTTTTAAAATATACTTTTAAATATAATATCATAAATAAAATCTTTGTTTTGTTTTTTGTAATTTTAATATTATTGTCAAGGTTATGTACAGATGGATTACACTTACATAAGTAAAGCAGTTATAACATTTCTTGTGTAACTTGTTACACCCTCCCTCATTTCCTTCCTCTTTCGCTGGCTCTCTCAATCCCACCGCCCAAGTTGTACAGATCATTTCCAACGTATTGTCACTTTTGATTTCCATTAAGTAAATTTTTGTGCTGTTCCCATTCTGGATCTCCACAATGTGAACACTGGAACATCATGGTTATACTCCTCTGCCTTACAGATATATATATATATATATATATATATATATATATATATATATATATATATATATATATATATATGCCTACAATTTGGGTTCATATATGTTTGCTTATTCATTTGTTTATTACAAAAACTGCAGTTTGAATTCAGGGCCTGCACATTGTTCTCTGCGTTTTTTCCACCTCAGTGCTAGCCCCAGTTCCACTTCTGGCATTTTGGTTGTTGAATGGACTTTCTCCGGGAGCTGGCTTTGAACCATGATCCTCAAATCTCACCCTTGTGAGTAGGTAGGATTACAGGTGTGAACCTACTTTATACTTTGACTTTTCATCTCATTGTATCATGCGTATATTTCCTACCCAATAACATCCTTAGAAATTTCATACTGTTCTAAGAGCATCACTTATAATGATTACATGGGAGTCCAGTGTTTATAAATTCCATAATTAATTGAACTGTTTTTATTAATGAAAATCTTTGTTGTCTCCAAAATATTATATGTATCATCAAAGTTCTTTTGGATTTTTCACTCTAGTATTCATTTTTTATAGACAAGTATCTGCTAGTTAGAAAGAACCAAATACAAACTTTCTTCTTACATAATGATCCATCTTAACTTGGCTCATCTAAGACAGTAAGTTACTCCTCCCTGTGAAGTTACTCTTTTTCCCAACATATGGTTCCAATTTTGTAACTTTTACCCACCTTACCCACTATAAACTTTGTCTGAAATGACTCTTGCTATCATCCAGTTTTTGTAAAAACCTTTTCCATGGTATTTCACTAATAGGAAGGCGTATTTAAATAATAGCAACTTAATGTCATCATTTCCACGGGTATCTGCATTTCAGCCTGGAACAGGATTTTATTTTAATGGAAGAATCAGAGCATCATTTGGAAGGCAGAGATTACCCTTATGAACAAATTTGATCTTTCATTGCTTATTTTTGTTTTGGAATTTGAAGGCTAAAGGCTACCAACTCATATATCCTCTGTTGTCACTGTATTTGATTCCTGTTCCCTGCATCTTGTATATACATTTTTCTAATTTGGGGAGGGGAAGGATAACAAAATGCTGAAACAAGGATAGTGGTTGACCAATTCTAACAATGAGATGTACAATACACTATGTTGAAAATGAACTTTACAACTTCAGGATAAGGAGAAGGAAGAGTTAGGGAAGTAAGGACAGAGAGGAATGTAGGAGGAAAACAAAGGATGGAGTAACAATGCTCAACGGGAAATGTACTCATTACCTTACTCATGTAACTGTAACCCCTCTATACAATATTTTACAATAAAAATATTTTAAAAAATTACCAGCTCATACTCCCACATTTTACGTGCTATACACCTTAAATGCTTCATATGGCTGAAAAGGGGGAAACCAAAAAGACAGCAACTTTCAATATAGATTGTCTATTTTTGTAATACCAAGATGCCAAATGCAGTGCCAAGTGCACAGGTACCCAGAGTACAGTCATTAAGCTCTAGAATTCTGAGTTGTTTGCTTTGGCTAGAAATCTCTTAATTTTATTATAAACAATATGCAGAAATGTCCTGAAAATTATTCATGCAGAAAAACCTTTCCTACAAATGCAGGAAAATTTGACCTAGTCAAAAAGAGTAAAATAACACAAGAAGAATTCTATTCCTGTTTATATATAAGCAAGGATTCAACATGGATCTACTAATAGTCTGAAGAAGACAAACAATTATTTAAGTGAGTTGTTATTATAAATGTAATGATATATGAAATCTGCCTGGGGAGTTGAAAAAAATCCTTCCTGCACAGTGTCTTGATACATAGGAAGGGAGAAAACAAATATTCTGTAAAATGATGAAAAACTTAGGAAGTTCAGTATTCTCCAAATATTATGACCAAGGAATGTAAGGTACCAGGAGCAAGGTGAGTTGGAGAGTGAAATTGGAGAGATGGAAATGGCCATATAGCTTGGTGTTATGGCACTTTCTTAATATGCACAGGGCCCTGGGTTCAATCCCCAGCAATAAAAATGAAGGAAGGAAGAGACTAAGAAAGATTTGTGAGGTAGGCCTAGCATCATCATAGAAGTTTTATTCTCTTCCTCTTTTTTTTTTTTTTTTTTTTTGGTTGGTCACGGGGTTGAACTCTGGGCTTGGGGGCTTTCCCTGTGCTCTTCAGCTCAAGGCGAGGGCTCTACGACTTCAGCCACAATGCCACTTCCGTTTTCTAGTGGTTTATTGGAGATAAGAATCTCATGAACTTTCCTGCTTGGGCTGGCTTTGAACGATGATCCTCAGATCTCAGCTTCCTGACGAGCTAGGATTACATGCTTGAGCCTCTGGTGCCTGTCTACAAGTTTTATTCTCTAGCTCAGGATTTCATACTGTTAATTACACATTATTACTGCATGAGAGATTTTAAAAGTACCGTTGCCCAATTCTCAGCTGTTTTATCTGAGTGGGAACAGATGTATCAACTTCAGCTGATATGACATGGGGGCACCAGTAAAGCACCCAGGATAAAGATACCATGGTAGCATATAAGAGTGTAGAACTTGAAAAAATTTCTGTGAGTAGAAAAATAAGTGCACATAGTATGTTAGCCTAAGTAGGATTATAGATCAATCTGAGTTTAAATGAACCAATATACCAGTTTTGCAACCTCTCTTTAAACCTCAGTTTCCTATTTTGGACGTGGAATCCCATGAGACTACAGTGCAAGAGTGTTCATAAAGTGTTTTCTGGCTATGCATTTTAAAATTTATTACAACTACCATTAGTTGATTTGTTTATATAGTGTAAATTTGCACTAGGTGCTGATGAGCAAAGTGGAAGACGATGAAGTGTCCTGTCTTAGGTCTCTCGGGTACTTGATGTCATTCCTTACACTCCAAAATTTGTGAAGTCAGAATTGGACAAAAGGGCACTTTTAAAACGTTTCTCTATGGAGCTTTAGCATTTTTCAATATCAGAAGGACTCTGGAAAGATGGAAAAATAAAATAGAGAAACTGGCGCTGGGAAGGTGGCTCAGAGGTAGAGTGCTTGCCTTGCAAGCATGAGGCCCTGGGTTCAATTCCTCAGCACCACATATTCAGAAAAAGCCGGATTTGGGGCCTAGGCTGAAGTGATAGAGCGTTGGTCTACAGCTGAAGAACTGGGGGACAGTGCCCTGGGCCAGATTTGAGGCCCCACAACCAAAAGAAAGAAAGGAAGAAAGAAAGGAAGAAAGAAAGGAAGAAAGAAAACAGAAAGAAAAGGACAACAGTCCTTTTCAGCTGGCTTACTGTCAGTCCTTTTGACGTATGATGACAAATTACCAGACACTGAATTGCTTATAAACAACAAATTTATTTCTCCATTCTGGAGCCTGTAGGTCCAAGATTACAATGCCAGCATAGTCAGGATTTTTTTATTTCTGAGTGAGGCCCTGTTTTAAAGTTCAGGAGTGAAATCTATTTGGTTTTGTTTATTTAAATCCAATTCATGAAGTTTTGCTTGCATGACTTAATTACCATCCATGTACACACAAAGGCCCACTTCTATAACATTACATTTGAGATAGAATTTCGATATGTGAAACTGGTTGAAGGGAGTATATAAATGTATTGTACATATACATTCTTTTCTTTTCCTATAAGATTGTGGATCTAAGAACAGTAAGATCCAGACATTGAATGATCTCAAAGCTGAATCTTTGCCATTCTATGATTCTGGAGTTTTATATTGATCTGGATTATTTTATAATGATCTGGATTATTTAATTCTCTGCCTTCATTACAAGTTTATTTGGAGAATACATATGAAAATTACACTAAGTGAGAAGTTCAGAGAATTAATTCATATTGTTTACTTTTAATTTTTTTGGTAAATACTTGGATTCAAATTCAAAGCCTGGCATTTGCCAAGCAGGCACCATACCACTTGATTCATGCCACATCCAGCAATTTTTGCTTCAATTATTTTTGAGATAGAACCTTGCATTTGTTTATTCCTAGGATACTTGGGTAGTGAACTTCCTAGTTGTATGTCCAACATAGGTAGGATGACAGCCACACATTGACACACCCAGCTTTTATTGTTTGAGAAGAAGGTCTCTTGTATGTCTTCCAGCTTGACCTTGAACAGTGACTATCCATATTTCCATTTTCAGAGTAGGTAGAATTATAGGTATAAACCACCTCATTTGGTTTGTCTTATTTATGTTTATGAAAGGTCTGAAAGTATGAGAAAATTCTCAAAAATTTACTAACCAGATTCTAGGTGATCCACTTATATTTATTCTGTCACAAACACAGTTTGTGATATTGCACATCAAGAATACAAATATGTATTGCTAATGCCAATTTAAAGAGTTGTGATGATCTAATTTCTATGTGTGGATTTGTTTCCTGGCAAAACATCCTGAGTACATAGGCCAAAAATTTAATAGTCCTATAAGCAAAAATTACTTCTAGTATGATCAACAGTTTGCAAATAAGGATTCCATGCCTGTAGAGGAGACAGGTCACAGGGCAATTCCCTGCTGTGACCCTAAAATAAATCTGCACTTTTCAAAATACCAGAATGGTGCATTTTGTCAAAATTATTATATGGGAACTTTCTTGACCTGATAAAGAGTACTGCATTAGAATGAAAATATTCCCAGTTGTTCTGAAGTCAGGCAATGATGTCTTCCATTTGTATTCAAACACCTAGCAGGCATTTTTGGTAATATAATGAAGAAAAATATAAAGTTCTTCACAAATAGCTTTTATTTTTATATATATAAAGGACTCTTAAACACACGAATAAGACAATAAATAACCCAAATAAGAAGATACAGAGAGAAGGCAAATAAGCACATCCAAATCCCATATATTACAAAAATGTTATAGAAATTCTTCTGAAATGTGTTCAGATAATGTTTTCTGGAATGTAAGGAATGTAAATAATTTCACTATCTTGATTCTTCCAATAATAATTTTCAAAAATGCATAAAGAACTTCAGATTTCATGGAATTTTTATTTCATGTTCTGTGAATAACCCTTTACAAAAGTGAAAACACCAATATTTTTACCTGTTTACAGGAATAAAACAACACATGACAACTCTAAGAAACATGTCCAATGTCACCCACCTAGAACAAAAATTTTAAGTTTTAGTATAGACACGGGGTTTGCAAATCATGAATTGAATTTGAGCCATGGATTGTGGTTTCTGCTCAGTCTCAGTTGTCATTTACACATCAGCCTTCAGATACACACTAAGTCTCCTCTTGCCTCCATTTCTGTATTTTGAAAATGAAGACAACTTCCTCCTAACCCTAGATGATTAGATATGTAACACCATCAGATGAAACAGAACACACATTTGCATTGTTGAAATTTATCCAACAATTGTTGAATAGCTTCTATAAAAATCTATGAAACAAATGTCTTACAGCTTTCATCAAAATATCAACCATAATTTTACTGTCTAAAAATCTTGCTTAAAAGTGTATCCCAAATTCCACCCTCATTCTTCAAGGAAATAGAAGAGGCAATCCAAAAATTCATATGGAACAATAAAAGACCCCGAATAGCAAAAACGCTCCTCAACGGAAAGAACACTGCTGGAGGAATATCAATACCGAATTTCAAACTCTACTATAAAGCCATAGTAATCAAAACAGCTTGGTACTGGCATAAGAACAGACCTCAGGACCAATGGAATAGAATTGAAAACCCAGAAATGAACCTACAGACCTATAGCCATCTAATCTTCGATAAGGGAGCTAAAACAATAGAATGGAAGACAGACAGCCTCTTCAGTAAATGGTGCTGGCAAAACTGGTTAACTACATGTAGAAAACTAAAGCTAGATCATTATATATCACCCTGCACCAGAATCAACTCCAAATGGATCAAAGACCTTGAACTCAAAGCAGACACTCTGAAAACATTACAGGATGGAATAGGAGAAACCCTGGGTCTCCTTGGCTCAGGCCGAAATTTTCTGAATAGAGACCCGGAAACACAACAAATCAAAGAAAGGTTGGACAAATGGGATTGTATAAGGTTGCAGAGCTTCTGCAGGGCAAATGACATAGCTAGCAAGATCAATAGAAAGCCCACGGACTGGGAGAAGATCTTTACTAGCCATACAACGGACAAGGGTCTCATATCTAAAATATACTTGGAACTCAAAAAATTAAACCACCCAACAACAAATCCTCAAAGAAACAACAGCCCAATAAGTAAGTGGGAGAAAGACTTAAAGAGAAGCTTCTCTGAAGAAGAAAGAAGGATGGCCAATAGACACATGAAGAAATGTTCAACATCCCTAGCCATAAAAGAAATGCAAATCAAAACAACATTGAGATATCACCTCACTCCAGTTAGAACAGCAAAAATCAAGAACTCTAACAACAACAGATGCTGGAGGGATTGTGGACAGAAAGGAACCTTACTTCATTGTTGGTGGGAATGTAAACTTGTTCAACCACTTTGGAAAGCAGTATGGAGGTTCCTCAAAAGACTTCACATAGAGCTCCCCTATGACCCAGCAATCCCACTTTTGGGCATTTACCCTAATGTTTACAAACAAGACCACACTAAAGCTACCAGCACAACTATGTTTATTGCAGCATTATTTACCATAGCTAAGATATGGAACCAACCCAGATGCCCCTCAGTAGATGAATGGATCAAGAAAATGTGGTATATATACACAATGGAATTCTATGCCTCCATCAGAAAGAATGACATTGCCCCATTTGTTAGGAAATGGAAAGGCTTGGAAAAAATTATATTAAGTGAAGTAAGCCAGGCCCAAAGAAACATAGGTCCCATGGTTTCCCTTATTTGCAATATCTAGTATAGGTATGAGTCAAGCGGAAAAAGTGAGAGAATGTGATGTTAGGAAAACGAACCCTCAAATATGTATTTTAATGTTTTTGTTTCTTTCATGCATGTGTTTCTAACGCATTTATAAGATTATTTCTTGGTTGCTTTGTATGTCCCTCCCCGACAGTGTAACCCCTGCTTTCACTATATTTGATATCAGTATAACATGTGGAGGAGATGGGGACAAACAAGTCGTTTAAGGATTCAGGTGGACTTGTTGCAACAATGAGAAGTACAAAATGTCATGTCAAAACCAGCTTTACAATGTCGGAGGGGGGGGGGGTATGATTGGGTGGGAGGGAGGGGGGAGGCTGGGAAGGGAGGTGAAGGGTAAACAAAGGAGGAGGCTGCAATGCTTGGTAAGAAATGTATGCATTATCCTGCCCATGTAATTGTAACCCCTCTGTACAGTATGTTCTCAAATAAAATAAAATAAAATTAAAAAAAAAAAAAAAGAGAATTTAAGCCAGGATGGCTTGCTTTGAGAAGGAATCTAGAGGAAGTTCCCTGAGACCCCGTCTGCACTTCACCTCTCAAGGGCACAAGGAGAGAGGCAAGCAGAAAGAGAGAGAGAGAGAGAGAGAGGGAGGGAGGGAGGGAGGAGGGAGGGAGGGAGGGAGGGAGGGAGAGGGAGAGGGAGAGGGAGAGAGAGAGGGAGAGGGAGAGGGAGAGGGAGAGGGAGAAGAAGAGAACACATAGTGGATTTCCTTCCATTTTCTCATGCACTCATGGAAATTACATACAGAGAGAGAAACACAAAATCCCGAACATTAAATATACAGGATGGAACTCTGTAATTCCCAATTACATATTGTACTGAAAGGGAAATTACAATTAAATCGAAAATTAGATCATTTTGCAAGGATTCCAAAAAAATTAGTTCTTACACATTCCTTGTTTGTTATCTTGATGTGTTTGTGACTAGTTGGGTCATCTGGTTTGCATTAGGATGAAAACACTATATTATTCTTAAAATCCAAGGGAAAATTACAAGTGTGCAAATGAAAGAGGTATATGTATATTTAGATCAACCTTTATTTTCTTAGTTTTCAAACAATGTCATGGTCCCAAATAATAATGGATTTTGCACATATAAAAAATTGTGTTGATATATTTCTTTTTTAAAATGTATTTCTTATGAACAGATAAGACGTGTTAAGTGAAATGAACCCCAAGATAGGGACACAGGTTATTTTTCCCCCTTACTATAGTTTCTAACATATTTATAATGTACCATGTGATTTTTTTGTTTCTTTGTATGTTCCTTTCCTATGGTATTACCCCTATTTTCACTGTATTTGATGTCAGTGCCCTGTATCTTGTATATACACTTCTCTAATTTGGGGAGGGGAAGGGAAAAAGCAAAATGCTTAAATAGTGATTCAGGCTGACCCATTGTAACAATGAGATGTACAAGACACTATGTAGAAAAACGAACTTAACAATTTAGGGGGGGAGGGAGGAGGAGTGTAGTTGTAGAGGTGGGAGGGAATGCATGGTAGGGGAAAAAAAAAGGAGAATGCAACAATGCTTGATAAGAAATGTACTCATTACTTTGCTTATGTATCTGTAACACCTATATACAGTATTTTTACAGTAGAAATGTATTAAAATGTATTTCTTAAAAATAGAAATATTTTTAAGTTCTTATGCACATTTCCAATTAGGCAGTTCAGATGATGTAGATATGAAATTTTGTTAGTTAGAATTTTGTGTATATGTGTGGTGGTCATTGGGTTTGAAGTTTGGCCCTGGGTGGTGTCCTCTGTCCCCATCCCCAATTTTTGCTTTTCAAGGTTAGCACCTTCCCACTTGAGTTACATCTTCCAGCTTTTTGGTTTTCAGTTGGAGATAAGAGTCTCTCTCTTTCCTGACTGAGCTGGTTTTAAACCATGATCCTCAGATCTCAGCCGCTTGAGTAAGTTACCACTTAAATTTATTGTTTTCCTTTTATTAACATATATTTTTATTGTAAAGATACAGTACAGAGGGATTACAGATACATGAGTAAGGTAATGACTGCATTTCCTATGGAGCATTTTTACCCCTTCCATTGTTTTTCCCCTATCATCCCTTCCCTCAGACCTTCCTAACTCTTCCATCCCCTCCCCCACCTCCAAAGATGTAAAGTTCGTTTTCAACATAGTGTCTTGTACATCTCATTGTTACAATGGGTTAACCTGTATCCTTATTTAAGCATTTTGTTTTTTTCCCTTCCCCTACCCAAATTAGAAAAATGTATATATAAGATGCAGGACACCAGAATCAATAGAGTGAAAACAGGGGTTATACCATGAGGGAAGAACATACAAAAGAAATTAAAAAAATCATAAAGTACATTATAAATATGTTTAAAACCATGGCAAGAAAGAAAACACCACGTGTGTACTCTCGGGGTTCATTTTGCTTAACATCATCTTATATGGTCATATGTACATAGCTTCGGACTTCTTCTGCTTGTCCTAGATATATACCAGCTATTGCAAATAACAGAAAACATAGGACCTATGTTCCTTAGCGCCTGGCTTACTTCACTTAATATATTTTTTCCAAGTCTTTCTATTTCCTAACAAATGGGGCAATATCAGTATTTCTGATGGAGGCATAGAATTCCATTATATGTAGATTTATATATGCATGTATATCACATTGTCTTAATCGATTCATCTACTGAGGGGAAACTGGGTTGGTTCCATATCTTAGCTATGGTGAATAATGCTGCAATAAGCATAGTTGTGCTGGTAGCTTTAGCCACTTACATTTAAATCAGGTGATCTACTGAGTGTTTCCCTGTTCTCTTTTGTGAAAATACACCTACCCAACAGCAAAGGTAAAAGAACAAGTTAAAAGTTGTTCTGATACCCCCAACCCAAAGAAGATACATGATATAATTATTTAAATGCTAAGATAAAAAATTTGGAGTTGTTGAAAGACTGAGTTTCTTTAGTCACATTTTGGGAAAAGTGAATCAAATATTCAAAGTATTCCTAAAGAGAATAAAGTAGACCTGTTTTTTTAAATAAGGAGTAATGAGAAGGAGAATAGTTTTTGTGTCATTACTGTAGCCTATTTGAAAGAGTTGGAAGGTACAGATGATCAGGTATATTTTCTGCGTAGCAATCACTTAATTCTAAAATTCTTAGTTTTCCTCTGCATTTTCAGTTTGTTCTCAACAGGTGGTTTATTTGAAACATACACCTTGGTACTAGGTGTTTCTGTAGTTATTTTACTTTTATGAAAGTAATTTTAGGTTTTCTAAAGCCAGAAAAGCTAATAATGATGTCATTCTCTGAGATCCTTCACCAAGATCTCTACATTTCATTATATTTGTTTAATATGCTATCAGTATATTTATATGCTATAAAGTTTGGTTTTGCTTTTGGTTTTTGTGCTGGTATTGGGGTTTGAAGTCAATACATTGGTCTGTCACAAATGCCAGTCATTAATGGATCATGCCTGTAATTCTGGCTACTGGGAGGCTGAGATCTAAGGATCAAGGTTCAAAGCCAGCCTGGGTAGGAAACATTATGATACTCTTGTCTTCATGACTAAAAGGTGAAGTGTTGTTCAAGTGTCAGAGCACTGGCCTTGAGCAAAGAAGCTAAAGGGTAGCACCTAAAGGATAGTTCCCAAGTCCTGGGTTTAAGTACCTCTACCAACACACAAACCACACACACACACACACACACACACACACACACACAAAATTTTCTTTCTCCCCAAAGCATGTGGTTCTTTGTGTGTGGGGGGGGTTCTTTTTTATGTGACCCTGAAATACACTTTGTTTTCTTTTTCATTTAGTTGGTGATTTTTGCACAGGGAGAGCAGATTATTGGTGTTACCTAAGTCCTGGGTGCCAGTGATTCCGCTGGATGACTGAGGTCTGACTTAGTGAGCAATGGGGCACCAGGAAAACTCTACGAAGCAAATGGATGGGAAGATATGCATTCAGGTAATTCTTAAGTCTATCTTCTTCCTCCCAATTGTCTTTCTCTCTCTGTGGGGTGAGTTCTTTTTCTTACCAGGTAAACCTGAACATTGTATGGCTTTGTGTGTATACCCATATGCGAATAAGGGTTTTGTAAAATGTCAGCCATCACAACCTTGCTCTTTTTTCTTCTCTTACTATTAGTGAGTTTGTTGGCAGCTTTCATTGTTCTGAGAAAAATGGAATGTTCTAGATATTTTCATGGGATATTTATAGAATTAGGTCGGAATTTATTGTGTTTTTGCTCTAGTGAATTGAGAAACATCTATATGAATTTATAGGTAGCCTATAGTTAACTTATTTCTACAGTATGGATGAATTTTTGGATACGATATCTTTATGGAAAACCAAAGACATCTTTAAGTACTTTATCTAAATGAGGCAGAAATTGAGAGCACTTCAAATTTTTCAGTTTTAATCAGAATCTTGTACTAATTTGGCATAAAATATTTTTAAGTGCTGCAATCAATTAATTTCATTTGTAGGAAAAATGACAAAAAGGAATGTCCCTTAGATATAGTGTAAGTTTTTCCTTTTGATTAATTAAGAACATTATGTTTAATTTCAACTAAGGTATTGTGAGAAATACCAAGATATGAGATTCACTTTCTGCCAATAATTAGATTAAATTAGTAGGAAAACTCCTCTGTTTGCAGTAAAAATTGCAATATGATATATAAAAAGTGTGTGGTCAACACATTTGTGTCATTGTGTAGTTATAGAATTTTAATAAATTTCTTCAAGCACAAGGAAAAGTTTAAGACATGTTAGAGTTTTACACACAGCAAAGAAAATACCAGGTTGTTTTCAACAAATGTTTTCATTTTTCAATTTGTGTGTGTGTGTGTGTGTGTGTGTGTGTGTGTGTGTGTGTGTGTGTTGGTACTTGGTCTTCAACTTAGGGTATTGTGCCATACCAATATCCAGGGTTTTTTTCTATATGAGTATCATAGACATTGCTGCTTGAAATCCCTTTGAATCTAGAGCCTCAGATCTCAGACTCCTATGTAGCTGGGATTACAAGTGTGAGCCACCAGCATTCTGAGTGATGTTTTTGTCATGTTGTGTGGCAAGTTACCAGAAATTTAATGTTTGCTCACTGAATACCAACTATTGTAGGCTACAAGTTTGAGCTAGTAGTTTGGGTGTGGCTTTTTTGTAGCAGTTGCTCAGTTTCTAGCAGGAGGCCACCAGGCTATAATCTCTCATGAAATGTGTGGACCTCTTCCAAACTTAAAGGATGCCTGGTAGGTTTTAGATCCTCTAGCTGTAAGATTATGGTTTCTGCTGTCTGGACACCTATCATACAGCCACTGTTGTCAGCTGCCAGGTACCCCCATACTTCCTTGACAAACATACCCTCATTACTGTTTCATTCACTCTGTGTTACTGACTTCTAGAAAGGCCTTAATTTGCACTCACTCCTTGGAAGTAACTCATAAGCACCTCTTGTGGGAACTAATTACATCTGTAGACTTTAAATTTGTTATCTACCAGAGCATATTGTGGGGTTAGCAGAAAATAAAAGACTTCCCAAGCATCTGGGTTTTTGTGCATTGACTTCGGTAGATTATTAGCTATTCATTATTAACTATTTATTAATCTAAGTGTCCTCAATTTCAAACACTGGAAATATTGAGTTGTTGTTTGATTTTAGCTTATCAAGTGTGCAGTTTAAGAAAATGAAAGATAATTCTTTCGATGGAGTAGAAAATAATTTGCGCTACAGTGAATGAAAGGCAGTTAGGAGTGAAACAAATAGATTCAAGAGCTTTGGCAGTGGCTTCAGAGATGGGACAGAAATAAACAGGTTAGACATATTTTTTAAAGAGAACATGTGGGAATGTAGCTTAGTGGTACAGTGCTTGCCTAGCATGCATGAAGCCCAGGGTTCGATTACTCAGTACCATATAAAGAGAAAAAGCTGGAAGTGGTGTTGTGGCTTAAATGGGAGGGTGCTAGCCTTGAGAAAAAAGAAGCTCAGTGATAGTGCCCAGGCCCTTAGTTTATGCCCCAGGACTGCCAAAAAATAAAAAGAGAGAACATGTCAATAATAGATGAGGGAGGGATCCAGAGGCCAAATTCATCACTGAATTTTTCTCCTCTATTTCAAAATCAAGACATCATTCTCAGAGAAACAATGGGGCAAAAAGATGATCCAGAAAGAACATACCTTATGAAGTAATACTAGAATTTTTTAGTGCAACTGTCCTGTAGAGATAATTCATTAAGTATAATTGTGTCATTTTTTCTTTTTTTTATTGTGAAAATACTGTACAGAGGGGTTACAATTACATGGTAAAGATAATGAGTACATTTCTTATCAAGCATTGTAGCCTCCTCCTTTCCCTTTCTATCCCTTCCCATCCTCCCCCCTGCCCCCTCCACCGGTTCCTCCACCCCCCTCTTCCCCACCAAAGTTGTAAAATTCATTTTTCTACATAACGACTTATACATCTCATTGTGTCTTGCAATAGCACAAGAGCTCATTGTAATAGCCCATTGTTATCTAGAGATTTTGTTTGGGTACTGGTCCTGAAACTTGATCAGAACTCAGTTGTTATTCCTATTTTTCTTCCTCAAGGCTACTACTCTATTACTTAAGCCAAGGTTCCACTTGTGACTTTTTGGTGTTTAAATGAAGATAAGAGTGTCATGGACTTTTCCTGGTTCACCTGGCTTCAAAATATGATCCTCAAATATCAGCATTCTGAGGAGCTAGGATTACAACTGTGACTCACTAGACCCAGAGAAGCAATTTTTTTGAGTGAACGGAATTAAGAATACAGATCATCCAGGAAGATTCACTCTCAGTACTAAATAAATCATCATGACCAATTTCCATGAATACACACACATACACCACACACACACGCACACACACACACACACACTCACACACACACACACACACACACACACACACACACACACACACACGGAACTCAGTGGTCTGTATCATCTTTCCCCAAAAGAATAGTGCCTTCTTAAGTGGCAAAGTATGGTGTCACAGGCCCATAATCCCAGCTACTGAGAGGCAGAGGTATAGGAGGATTGGGTTCTGAGGCTGGCTTGAGTGAAACTAGCACAAGACTCTATATGAAAAGCAAACTGTAAAAGAAAAAAAGGTTGGAGCCTTAGAGGGCTCCAGTGGTAAAATATCGGCTTAGTAAGTGAACGGCCCTCAGTTTTATCCTCAGTTCTATGGAAAAGACAATAAAGTATAGCATCTCAGTCCATTTTGTCATGATTTAACAAAATCCCGAAGCTGTATACTTCATACGGAAAAAGAGGTCTATTTCACTCACAATAGTGGTGGCTGGAAATTCTAAATAGCATAGTAGTGCATGGGACAAGGCCTCTAGGTGCATCACATCATATACGATTTTGGAATCATGGCATGTTCTAGAATGAGAGTGAGTAAGGGCTTAGGGTGTTTTTTTTTTTTAATTTTAATTTTATTTTATTTTATTTGTGAACATACTGTACAGAGGGGTTACAATTACATGGGCAGGATAATGCATACATTTCTTACCAAGCATTGCAGCCTCCTCCTTTGTTTACCCTTCACATCCCTTCCCAGCCTCCCCCTCACCTAATCCTCCCCCCCACCCCCCCACCCCCACACCGACCTTGTAAAGCTCGTTTTCAACATGACAACTTGTACTTCTCATTGTTGCAACAGGTCCACCTGTATCCTTAAATGACTTGTTTTTCCCCATCTCCTCCACAAGTTATAGTGACATCAAATATAGTGAAAGCAGGGGTTATACTGTGGGGGAGGGACATACAAAGCAACAAAAAATAATCTTATAAATGCATTAGAAACACATGCATTAAAGAAAAAAACATTAAAATATATATCTAAGGGTTCATTTTCCTAACATCACATTGTCTGACCTTTTCCGCTTGACTCATACACATACTAGATATTGCAAATAAGGGAAACCAAGGGACCTATGTTTCTTTGGGCTTGGCTTACTTCACTTAATATAATTTTTTCCAAGTTTTTCCATTTCTTAGGGTGTTTTTTTACAACTGCTAACAGTGATCATGTTAGTCCCTTGAGAGTTAATGAGATGGCATTAATCCATTTATGACAGAATCCTCTATTAAAGGTTCCACCTCCTGACACTGCTACATTGAGAAGTTAAACTTCAGTGTGAGCTTTGATGGTGACAGGCCATTAACAGGCTTCTGGTAGAGACAGGTGAGACCATTGGAAGCCGAGGGCATTCATACAACTAGGAACCCTGGACTGCTGCTTGGATCTCATTGATTCTGGTATTTGCTATATTTGGGACCATATCACAGCCAGGATCCATCGAGTCCATGTCTGTTCGATGTGCCAGCTTCAGTTATGCTGACTGACACAAATTGCTGGACAATAGGGAGGACAAGGATGGAGGTGGGCACGAAAATGGAGGTTTGGCGTTCTTCGTGACACTTAATTAACATTATTGATTTATGTAGAAAAAAATCATTAGAAAGCTGAATGTCTACATAGAGCCATGTAATAACTACTGTATAACCCAGAAAGATACCTTGTAGAGCAGTCTGTTTACACATAATGCAGACATTCCTCTGAACACAAAAGATAAAAAAAAAAAAACAAGTTCTGGCCTACAAAATTAATTTTCATTAAATATATGGTTATGGACCAGTACTAGGTCTTGAACTTATGGGCCTTCTTCTTACTTCCACACTTCCAACTGGGATCTATACCTGTCTTTAATATTTTATTAATTTTTTCAAGGATAGATCTAAACACTGACCCTAATTTTTGTCTAAAATAAATTTTGAAAGTTTTCCAGTGAGTGAAGTGTTCTATTTCACTTCGTCATTCTATTATCTTCAAGTTTCTAGTGTTTCTTGGAAATTAAAGACAGGCTCTCGGTAGCATTTAAAAGGAAATCTTTTTTGCCTAGTCCTGGTCTATAATCTTAGATTGTTAGGAAGCTGAGATGAGAAGAATGTTGCCTTAAAGCAAAGGCAGAGAATTCCATGACATATCATCTCCAAAATTGTGTATTTTTTACATATATAATATTATATGATATATTTAATATGTAATATATTTGTGAAATATATACATACTATGTATGTATATATATACTGTGTGTGTGTGTGTGTGTGTGTGTGTGTGTAGAGCACGTGGGCAGCAAAGATGGCGCTGAGAGGGAGGAGAGTGGGCAGAGCCCGATTTACTGTAGAGCACATCGGCAGCAAAGATGGTGCTGAGAGGGAGGTGAATAGGCAGAGCCCAATTTGCTTTATGTTCAGTGTGTAAACAGACCATGGAAGCTTAGGTGCATGATAAGGTGTGGCCTTGACAATGACTGGTTTCTCTTCCTTTCCTGCCATGCCACCCACTCTTTTTTGCTTTAAAAATGGCTTGCTCTGTGTTAATAAACGAGTTTTCCGGCTTGACGACTCCCCGCTGCGTCTGATTGTCTCCCGGGCTGAGGGAGGCTGGGGAATGGGTCTGTGGCCGGCCGCACTTACCTTTCCTCGGACCCTGTCCATCTTTCGTGGGATAGATGGACGAAGACCTGACATCTGGTGCCCAACGTGGGGCACGAAAGGAAAAGATACCGGCCAAGGCTAAGTGGTCTCTCAGGGTAAGTGAAACCCTTAGTATGGGTAATACTATCTCACAGAAGAAGGAGGAGGAGGCAACATTAGGCTTAGAAGGAGTAAAGGAGGATTAGGACTTGGGAAGTGAGAAAGAAAAGGAATGGGTCAAATTCGACGGAGAACGCACTGAAACATACACAGTGGAAGTCAAAACAAGGGTGAAGGTTACCCCCTCTGATTCAGGTGCCCCTGATGGTCCTAGGCCCCCTCCCTATTCCCCTGATTGGAGAGGAGGTACGTGACCTGCGAGAGGGACCTGCAAGACTCGGACCCCTACCGACCTTCCATGGAGGGGCCGAGGGCTGGGGAAGTAACCTACTCGGAGGCCGACCCTGGAAGTAAAGGGCCACCGGAAAGCCTGGACCCTAGGCCACAGAATTCACTTCTCTAAGCGTATCCGGTCACTCTGGCACCAGGAGCTTATAGGTCCTTGGAATGGTATCCATGGGAAGCTAAGGATCTTAAAGAGCTCTGTAAGGCGGTGGCGGAGTACTGCCCAAATTCTCCTTGGGCTCAAACCCTATTACAGGACATTGCTTTTCACCCATGTGTCCCTAGGCTGGATGTGGCCAAAGCTGTCCTTACTAGTTCTCAGTTTATTAAACGGTGTGCTTTCTTTAAGGGGGAATGCAGAGTGAAAGCAGAGAATAACCCGTGATACCTATTATTTATGCCATGTTAACAGAGACGGGGGAAGGGTACTACACTGGTTCTCCAACAGGCCACAATACCTGGCCCATACTCTGACCAGGTGAGGCAGGTAGGACTTGCTGCTTGGTACAAACTGGATGATTGGACTACTGAGTCCCCCATAGCAGGAGTGAGACAAAAACCGGGTAAGCCTCTAGCTGAGTTTGTAGACCAACTCTAAAAGAGTATTAACCACAAGCTGCCAGCAGGAAACCTCCGAGATCAGTTTATAAAGCTGCTAGTCTGGGAAGGGATGAATGCAGACCACCACATGGCCTGCAAGGGATTGAGAGAGAGTTCCCAGAGCAGGTGGGTGGTGGCCTCACAGGATGTGGTAATACAAAAGGACCAGTCCCAATCATTAGCTTTAGCTTTACAGGTTCAGACATCTGCTATGACTGAGGCTATTACCCAGGCACTGGAAGCCCAGGGCCGAGGAACTCCAGGACCAATGGGGAGAGGGACTTGTTTTAAATGTGGGCAGGAGAGGCACTTTAAGAGGGACTATTCACAACAATCCCTCCGACAACAGGCCTGGGTGGTCCAAACCGCTCCCTACACCCTCCCCCAGGTGCAGGAAGGGGTACCATTGGAAAAAGGATTATCAATACAAATTTTTTGTAAATGGGAAGCGTTTAAACTAGGGGAGGGGCATCCTCCAGCCCCGTTAACTCAAGGAGGAACCCCCTCTGCTGTGAGGCCCAGGCAGCCTCGTGGCTGGGTGACCGAGGTCCATTGGACCGTCCCCCTGGTAGAAGGAATCCACCCTAAAATGAGTATTCTCATAGGCAGAAAGAGGTTTCACTGTTTAATTGACACGGGGGCAGATCAAACCATACTCAGGGAGGAGGAAGTACCCTTGGACTTTAAGCTTGCACATGGGCCCCCGATATTGGGGGGTAGGGGGCAACTCCTAGTCCAAAGAGACAGTCGCCCTTATGAAATGGACTAGCCCAGATGGAGAACAGGGAAAGATATGCCCTTTAGTGGCAAAAAACCTCACTGCCAATTTACTAGGGCAAGACACGCTAAGACAAATGGAAGTCGTGGTCACTACAGACCATTGAGCAGCCTATGATGATATCCTGGATGGAGAAGAAGCACAAAGGCTTAAACAGGATCTAGAGGGAGTTAAGGAAAAGGATTTTTTTTAACTTTCATAATTACAGAGAAGAACATAGGGGACCCACTCGGTGCACCCCCAATCCTAAAGGCCACTGTCCCCAGAAGCCCAGAAGCCCTATCTGGGTGGAGCAGTGGCCATTGACCAAACCTAAACTTGTAGCCCTCCATGTTTTTACTGATGGAGGTAAAGCAGGCTCTGCATATGCAGCATTTGAGGAGCAACAAAAGACCCCGAGCCAACAAAGATTTCAACCTTGTCAAGGGTCAGCACAATATAAAGAAATGCAGGCCGTAATTATGGCTCTTCAGGACATTCAAAAACCCTTTAATTTGTATTTTGATAGCCTATATATGATTAACTTGCTTCCTCATATTCCCCAGGCACATAGTAAGCTGGATGAAAACAATATTTCCCCTCTTATGGTTATCCTTAAAGGCCTATTAGAAGGGCGGGAGCCCCTATTCATACTCAGCACTTGAGAGGGCATTCAAAACTTCCTGGGTTTTTATCCCTAGGCAATAATTGGGCAGACCAGTTAGCGACTTGCATGCAAGTATTAATGTTACAAGAGGCTACCTGTTTGCATGATTTAACCCACATTAATTGGAGAGGTGTTCAGCATAGATCTCCTCAGATTCCTGTAAAGGACCTCAAAAGGATATTACATACCTGTAAAACATGCCAGCCCTTCTTAAAAGTACCCCCATTACAACCACCAGGGGTAAATCCCAGAGGCCTTAAACCTAACATCCTCTGGCAAATGGATGTTACTCATCTCCAAGCTTTAGGCAAGTTTAAATATATCTTTGTCTCTATAGATTCTACTCAGGAGCATGGTGGGCCACATCATATACAGGAGAAAGAACTAAACATTCATAAGCACATTTTCTTCAATGCTTTGCCACCTTGGGTCTACCAGCACAAGTTAAAACCCATAATGGACCCTGTTTTGTTAGTAAAGCAATGTCAGAGTTTTTTGACAAATGGCACATTAAATATTACAGGAATTCCTTATAATCCCCAAGGCCAAGAAATTATAGAAAGAAATCACCAATGTCTTAAGGAGCAATTATTAAAACAAAAAGGGGGAGTTAGCCCCCATATACAGTTACAGATAGTTTTGCTTACCGTTAACATTTTAAATTTTTCAAAAGGGGCAACTGAATCCAGATTATGGAAGCAATGGGGGCAACTAAACTCTAAGCCCCAAGTGAAAGTCAGGTGGAAGGACCCCCTGACACAAAAATGGAGAAGACCTGACCCCCTAGTTACTATGGGCAGGGGATTTGGATTCTTTTCTCCCATAGGGGAGACAGCCCCCATTTGGATCCCTGCCAGGAACCTTAAGTTTTTACCAATTTCCTCTATACAGTAGGATGCCTAAGGATAAGCTAACCAACAAGGAAAGAAAAATGGTTATGGTGGCCGAGGCTTGTGTTTAAAAGAGAAAAGCCAGAAAGATAACTACTAACCATCCCCAAGGGCAACCAGCCCTTGAGAAGCTCTTGTGTTCTCTAACAATTGCAGTTGTTGATACTCCAGCTGTTGGCTGTCCTGGCCCTCCCAGTCTTGGCAGTGGCCCTATGGAATCTGCATCAACCTCAATGGGTGACCTGGGCAATGATCAGCACGGGCAATGCAGAAATCATCAATAGCACCACAAGAGAAGCTGTCCCTTCGACCTGGTGGCCTGACCTTCATTTTGATACATAATGACCTATGTCATTATGTATCGACTGTTTAATATTTCTGTAGGAGCCAATTATTTTAATGTTACCTGCTGTAATTATTCTTTTACTAATTGCTCGTATAGCAGCATTATTGAATCCATACTTATTGCTAAACAACCACTTTTTGTTATGCTTCCAGTTTAGGTCTTTTTCAACCCCACAGGCAAATAGCTGGATTAGAACAAGCCCCCCCTCTGGACTCTGAAGTGGCAAAGACTGCTATCCCATCCTTGACTAATGTAAAAGGACTGCTAATGACATTTTTTGGCCTGGTAATGCTTTTGCTGATGGTTTTTCTATGACTTCCTTGCAAAACTCTTATGAGCTTAGCCAGCCAGTTACATAAGATCAAGCTCCAAGTGAATAAAATTCCCCGAGAGGAATCGCAGCCAGAGATGGATAAGAGGGGGTGTCAGTCTGACCAACCTAAGACAGGGCCTTCAGCTTCGCTTTGAAGAAGTTCCCAATGATGGGTAAGGCAGACAAGGTGGTCCACCCAACCTAAGACAGGTGGGTTCGCTTCTTTAAACAAAGACTGGGGAGATGTTGGGAGCCTTTGGGAGCTGACAGTAAAGCTCAAAGGTCATTTTGACCCCTGTGCTTGCTTAAAGGTACGTACAAGGAACTGTCTTACTTAAAAGACACCAGTTGCCCAGGATTCCTTTGCTATGTCTGCAGAATTTGTTTTAAATTTTCCTTGTTTTTCTGGACTATAGTAGAATGGCCTGAGTGTGGGGTCCCACGAGGATGCACCATGCCGCATGTGTGGAACTCCCAATACCCAAGCTGCTCCCATATTCTGAAGAGGATGACCTTACGAGATACTGACTTTTATATATGCCCAGGAATTAATTGAACTGCTTCAGACATTTCTGTGGTGGGACTGTTTATTACTGTGCTAGGTGGGGATGTGAGGTAACTGGGATGGGCCCTTAGATCATGCACAAGGGCCCTCCCTATCCTTATCTGGCAAATCTCGCCCCCCAGACTTGGCTTGAACCCCCTGCATAGCCAATGCTATCCTTACCAATGTAATCCTGTTAAAATAACCTTTACAGTGGAGGGGAAAGGATAACTAACTGGGAGGTGGGTCTGCACTAAAACAAAAAAGGGGGAATCTGTAGAGCACATGGGCAGCAAAGATGGCGCTGAGAGGGAGTTGAGTGGGCAGAGTCCAATTTGCTTTATGTTCAGTGTGTAAACAGCCCGTGGAAGCTTAGGTGCATGATAGGGTGTGACCTTGACAGTGACTTGTTCCTCTTCCTCCCCTGCCATGCCACCCACTCTTTTTCTGCTTTAAAATGGCTTGCTCTGTGTTAATAAATGAGTTTTCCTGCTTGACAACTCCCTGCTGCATCTGATTGTCTCCAGGGCTGAGGGAGAATGAGGAACGGGTGAGAGGCCGCACTTACCTTTCCTCGGACTCCGACCCTCTTTCGCGGGACAGATGAAGACCCGACATATATATATGTGCATGTGTGTGTGTTTGTGTGTATGTGTGTGTATACCTCACAAATTAAGCCAGGTTCAGTAACTGAAAGATTCAATAAGTAAACTTAAAAAAAACGAAGAACTGAAAGATTTCCTCCCATATCCATCCTTTCTTTAAATATTATGTGGGTTGTAGTCTAAAAAGGTAAATCTTCCACCAAAAAGGAAAACCTTATTTTTGATACATCCTAGGCCTTTTTTCTCCAATATTTAAAGTACTAAAACACCTACCTGGACAATGGGTATTGTCCATGTCATCCAAAATGATGAATGATTGTTAGATGAACTGTCCAAGTCTGTAGATAAGGATTCAAGCTGGAATTCCCCAGTGTGAAATTGAATTGAAGACCTGGGTACTGTTGTTTTATTATGGAAGGGCTCTGAACCCTTTCTCTTGAAAAAACTTTCTTTGTAATCTGTGAATGTTATTTTTAGGCCTGCACACAGCATCATATTCTGCAAATAGTGGTAGGTATACTGCTAGCAACTCTCCTCCAATCCTGTCTCTTATTTGAGATAGAATTTGTGATCTTATTATCCAAAGGGAAGGACTTTGTCCTCTTACCAGCATCTCCCATTGTTCCTCAGGAAGAAAGAGGAACTAAACTAAACCATAGATTCATGGTGTGTGATCATACTGGAACAGGAGTTCTTCTGCAGGAAGCAGAGGAGAATGGAAGGAAGAGTGGCACTTCTCTTCAGTATTGTTGGTTTGTCATCATAGGACAATTGAAATTCCAATGACAGGCAGGAAGTCAGGTTTTTCCATTGTAGAGGAACAGGAAAGGTGTAAATTTCTACATGAGATGGGCGTACTGGAACAATTGTAGGCATTGACTTAATTTTGCTGCTGGCATTCTAGTTTAAGTCATTTTTAATAAAAAAAAAAATAGATGGCCATGATTTCATTGAATGTCCTGTCCAATATTGATTTGTGGGTATCAAGCAGGCTGTAACTCATGTCACACATGAGTGCAAGAATAATAGGGTTCAGCTCATTACATAGTGGTTCATCAGGATATAAGAAATATTCCTCGACTTGGTTGAGCTAGACTCCATTATTTGTTCTATACTCTGCCTATGCTTTGAGTCTGCAGTTTACAGTTTCAAGATGATATTTTGTCCTTTTGGAGACAGGTGAATGGAGCAATATACGTGACCTCCAAGACAATTATCTGTATCTGGCTAAAATTCATATATTCAAATGGGAAATTTGCCATCTCCATAAAATACAAAAGATGACTCCCAAGCACCAGATGTCTACTTTGCAGCCATTGTGGTTTTCATGCAGGAATATTTTGGGGGGGGTCCAATCGTGGGGTCTGAACTCTGGACCTGGGCTCTGTTCCTCAGCTCTTCAGCTAAAGGCTAGCACTCTACCACTTGAGTCACAGTGCCACTTTCGGCTTTTTTTTCTGCTTATGTGGTGATGAGGAATTGAACCCAGGGCCTCATGCATGCAAAGCAAGCGCTCTACCACTGAGCCACCTTCCCAGCCCTGCAGGAATATTTTATAGGGACAAAATCAAGGTACCAAATATGTCCTTAAGCAACCACCCTTGGGTAATCCTTGTGCTTATGCCAAAGTCATTGACCTTCACATTGCATTTGTCATCCAACAGGATGCTATTGGGTTTAAGGTCTCAGTGTGCATTTCTATTTTTGTTAAAGTAATGCACAGTACACACAGTCTGTTTGAACAACCTAATTATTGAATAGGCGGTATGATTTTCACATTTATCTCAGGAGGTCTCTGGGTGGCCAGTTCCATTACCAAGTATTGGTGCTCATCCTTCTCCCTCACCTGGTACGACCTGATCATGTGTCTGTGATGGAAAGTCTTAATAATATCCATCTCAATTTTGATCTGACAATTGTTGAACTCTCCCTTCACTACCATCTTGAGGTTTATGAGGTGGTGCTAGGTCAAATTTACATTTGGATAGCTACCATAGCAAATGATCTCCTTCATACTGTATTGTTCAGTGAAAACCTCTTCCGTCCATAGCCAATGATTGCATTCACACTGTATTATTCAATGAAAATCTCATCCTGCCATAGCCAATGATCTTCTTCATAATGTATTGCTCAATTAAGGTCTCCTCCTCTAAAGAGTTGGAGGATAATTCACTGTGTTCTCCCATCTTTCTGCTAGGATGGCAAAGAGTAAATCTACCTAAACTTGGCTAAGAAAATAAAAACCCCAGAGCAATAACCAAAAGGAAATACCCAAACCCAAACAACACAAAGTTCCCACTGCCCCCAAAAAGTACGCGCGCGCGCGCGCGCACACACACACACACACACACACACACAAACACACACAATTGTCAACGTAGCACTGAGTCAAGCAGGTCACCAGGAACTTCCAGCACTGTAATAGATTGCAGAGACTGTTCACAATGGCTGCAATAGATCAATCACAGCTTGGCATGAGCCAACTGGCTCTTTTGGTCTTGAGCCTGGAGGACTACTGCCAAGGTTTCCACAGGGATGCGAGGGTAGAATAGGATGCCACTGCTGCTGCCATGGCAGTGTTGCAAGAAGTACAAGGGAATCAGCCAATGCCTTCTGTCCTTGGTGGCTGCCAGGTCCTAGTGTTTGCTCCCAGGGGGACATCAGCCAGTAGACTTTGTCCTTGAGTACAACCCATTTCCTTAGGCCTGATCCTGCTAGATCCCTGGCCATATGCAAGAACCAAACATATACCCACCAGTGGCTTCCATTCACCACATGTGTAGGTTTTGGAGCTTGCTCCAACACTCAAATAACAAAGTAGATTCCTATGTATTTCTAGGAGAAAGGGGTGCATGACAGTGTCCAACTGGGAAACTCTCACTAAAGTGGATCCAGATATTTTTGAAGGTAAGTAGTATTAGTCTCCTATAAAATGACTATTGCCAAGATGAATCCTCTGTAGAAATAAGTTTTTCCTTTTCAGTATTTACTAATACAATACATCCATGTATTAATGACAACACATTAAAACTTTAATATAAGTTAAGCATGTTTTCTATTCAACTCAGTGAATTTTGACAACTATTTAAATATGTAATGCTAAGAGTCCTCTTATACATCAATAAACTGGCACTTTTTTCATTTACATTAAAAGGCAAAGAAACTAAGACCAAGAACGTTTTTGGCTTAGGTGGGTCATGGAAGCTGCTGTTTTCTTACTTATAAATTAAATCCAGTAGGATGCTACATGGCATTCATAATCTGAAAAGCTGCTCTAACTTTTGGCTTTTAAAAACCTCTTCAATTTACTCAAGATATTCAAGGACTTTTTTTTATACCTGGAGTGCCTGATATAAAAAAAAATAGTGGTATCGTTTCAGAATCTTCTGATAATGTAGCAAAATTCCCTATTCCATACAGCACCATGGAGTGGGTTACTAACATCTATAGGAGTGAGAGAAAAGAGAGCATCATCATACCCCATGATAGTTTCTTATCAGATAGTTTACAGCAGAAACCTTGAAATCCATAAGTTATTGTGTTGATATGTTCAAAGTGAAGGACAAGGGATGGAGTAGGGGCTTATGTGGTTGAACCCCTTCCTAGCAAATTGGAGGTCCTCAGCTTGAATTCTCCGACTGCCAAATCCATCAGTCTTTCCTACAGCTAGAGAAAGAGTACATCCTTTAGAGAAAGAGATATATCTGGGTGTTTCAATGCCATTGTGATGCTATAACAAAACTCCAGGTCCCAATAGCTTAGAGCAAGGTATTTGTAGTAAACAGACATTCTGAAGGACAAGATCTAGAACCTAGAAAATTCAAGATACAGAGAGGTCAGCTTCACCAGGTTTAATGTGCTCACTTTTTGCTGCGTCCTCATATGGTAGAAAGGCTAGAAACTTATTTTAAAGAAAACAATATAGTTGACAGACTTCTTTCCACCATCCAGATGAAGTTTAATTTGTTTCAGATCTCTATTTTTTTCTTCTCTCATGGTCCTCCTCCTCCTCCTGTTTATTTGTTGTGCTTTTTTTAGCTGACTGGTCTTGAACATTTGAACCACCAAAGAAATGGAAGTTTGGATTCCAAGTACGTACCACCAAAATCATCTGCTGCTACTTCTATTTTGGAAGTAAACCACTTACCTGCCCCAAACCCTGTGCTTTATTGTCCTTCGTGTATTATGTTTTTAAATTTTTGGTCTGTTTCCAATTTTGCAGGAGATTTATCAAGGACCCTTCACAGATAATAGGCAAATATTCTACCACTCAGCTACAAATTCCTTGCATAGATTTTATTTCTTCATTGGTTGACTTCATGTTAAACCAACTTACTGAATAGTTCTTGGTGTATACCTGTAAACATGTTTGAATTTTTATGTAGACTACCATGTCATCTTGCTCACAAATTACAGTGTTTTCTTTCCATTGTGATCTTCTTCTTCTTCTTCTTCTTCTTCTTCTTCTTCTTCTTCTTCTTCTTCTTCTTCTTCTTCTTCTTCTTCTTCTTCTTCTTCTTCTTCTTCTTCTTCGTTAAAACATCAAATGTGTCATCGAATTCCATCACTGAAAACAAATTTATCTCTTGATTGCATCAGAAATACCTCAGCTAATTTTTAAAAAACAGTGTGTGTGTTTGATAGATATTCTACATAAGCTAAAGCTATTTTCCTTCAGTTTCAGAGTTTTCAGAAATATTAAAATATTAAATACTTTTGTGTCATCATCTGTTCAGATGAATATATGGGATTTCTTTGTTACTCAGTATGATAAATTGCATTAGGTTTTCTAAATTTTAACTATGTAAGTAGGGTTGCAGCTTGGTGTTAGAATAACTTGATTACCATGTGTAAATCCAGTGTTAAATCTTCAGGAAAACACATGGAAAGAGGGAAAAAGGATAAATGTAAACGGTCCTTCATTTCTGATACATATTTTCTTCTGTTTAGGATTTTTTGCCTTTCTCTTCATGAATAAAATTACTATAAATACATTCTCATTTTGTCATGGGGATTATAAAGTTAATTAGGAGGTGTTTCTTCTTTTTAAAAATTTCTGCAGTAGTCAAATAAGAGATATATAGTATATGTATGAGTCAAGCGGAAAAGGTCAGATAATGTGATGTTAGGAAAACGAAGCCTTAAATATGTATTTTAATGTTTTATTTCTCTCATGCATGTGTTTCTAATGCATTTATAAGATTATTTCTTTGTTGCTTGTATGTCCCTCCCCCACAGTATAACCCCCGCTTTCACTATATTTGATGTCAGCATAACTTGTGGAGGAGATGGGGACAAACAAGTCGTTTAAGGATTCAGGTGGACCTGTTGCAACAATGAGAAGTACAAAATGTCATGTCAAAAATGAGCTTTACAATGTCGGTGTGGGGGGGGGGAAGGGGGGAAGGATTGGGTAGGGGGGAGGGGGGAGGCTGGGAAGGGAGGTGAAGGGTAAACAAAGGAGTAGGCTGCAATGCTTGGTAAGAAATGTATACATTATCCTGCCCATGTAATTGTTTTTTTTTTTGTTGTTGTTGTTGTTGTTTTTTTTTAATTCAATTTAATTTTATTTGTGAACATACTGTACAGAGGAGTTACAGTTACATGGGCAGGATAATGCGTACATTTCTTACCAAGTATTGCAGCCTCCTCCTTTGTTTATCCTTCACATCCCTTCCGAGCCTCCCCCCTCCCCCCCTAATCCCAATCCTTCTCCTTCCCCCCCCCACCCCCCGCACCAACGTTGTAAAGCTCGTTTTGGACATGACAACTTGTACTTCTCATTGTTGCAACAGGTCCACCTGTATCCTTAAACAACTGGTTTTTCCCCATCTCCTCCACAAGTTATACTGACATCAAATATAGTGAAAGCAGGGGTTATACTGTGGAGGAGGGACATACAAAGCAACAAAGAGATAATCTTATAAATGTGTTAGAAACACATGCATGAAAGAAAAAAAACATTAAAATACACATCTAAGGGTTCAATTTCCTGACATCACATTATCTGAACTTTTCCGCTTGACTCATACATATACTAGATATTACAAATAAGGGAAACCTTGGGACCTACGTTTCTTTGGGCCTGGCTTACTTCACTTAATATAATTTTTCCAAGTTTTTCCATTTCCTAACAAATGGGGCAATGTCATTCTTTCTGATGGAGGCATAGAATTCCATTGTGTATATATACCACATTTTCTTGATCCATTCATCTACTGAGGGGCATCTGGGTTGGTTCCATATCTTAGCTATGGTAAATAATGCTGCAATAAACATAGTTGTGCTGGTAGCTTTAGTGTGGTCTTGTTTGTAAACATTAGGGTAAATGCCCAAAAGTGGGATTGCTGGGTCATAGGGGAGCTCTATGTGAAGTCTTTTGAGGAACCTCCATACTGCTTTCCAAAGTGGTTGAACAAGTTTACATTCCCACCAACAATGAAGTAAGGTTCCTTTCTGTCCACATCCCCTCCAGCATCTGTTGTTGTTAGAGTTCTTGATTTTTGCTGTTCTAACTGGAGTGAGGTGATATCTCAATGTTGTTTTGATTTGCATTTCTTTTATGGCTAGGGATGTTGAACATTTCTTCATGTGACTATTGGCCATCCTTCTTTCTTCTTCAGAGAAGCTTCTCTTTAAGTCTTTCGCCCACTTACTTATTGGGCAGTTGTTTCTTTGAGGATTTGTTGTTGGGTGGTTTAAATAGGGAAAGAAGAAATAAAACTCTCCCTCTTTGCAGATGACATGATCTTATATTTAAAGAATCCCATAGACTCCACTCCCAAATTACTCAAGCTGATTCAAAACTTTGGCAAAGTAGCAGGTTATAAAATTAACCCCCCAAAATCAATGGCTTTTCTGTATGCCAACAATGAGAAAAGTGTGGCTGAAATTAGGAAAGCAACTCCATTTGTAATAGCCCCACAAAAAATAAAATACCTAGGAATTAACTTAACTAAAGAAGTGAAGGACCTCTATGATGAAAACTTTAAAATCTTGAAAAAGGAATTCAACACAGAACTTAAAAAATGGCAAAACCTCCCACGCTCCTGGATTGGAAAGATTAACATCGTGAAAATGGCAATACTTCCCAAGGCTATCTACAAATTCAACGCAATACCTATCAAAATTCCACCCTCATTCTTCAAGGAAATAGAAGAGGCAATCCAAAAATTCATATGGAACAATAAAAGACCCCGAATAGCAAAAACGCTCCTCAACGGAAAGAACACTGCTGGAGGAATATCAATACCAAATTTCAAACTCTACTATAAAGCCATAGTAATCAAAACAGCTTGGTATTGGCATAAGAACAGACCTCAGGACCAATGGAATAGAATTGAAAACCCAGAAATGAACCTACAGACCTATAGCCATCTAATCTTCGATAAGGGAGCTAAAACAATAGAATGGAAGACAGACAGCCTCTTCAGTAAATGGTGCTGGCAAAACTGGTTAACTACATGTAGAAAACTAAAGCTAGATCCTTATATATCACCCTGCACCAGAATCAACTCCAAATGGATCAAAGACCTTGAACTCAAAGCAGACACTCTGAAAACATTACAGGATGGAATAGGAGAAACCCTGGGTCTCCTAGGCTCAGGCCGAAATTTTCTGAATAGAGACCCGGAAACACAACAAATCAAAGAAAGGCTGGACAAATGGGATTGTATAAGGTTGCAGAGCTTCTGCAGGGCAAATGACATAGCTAGCAAGATCAATAGAAAGCCCACAGACTGGGAGAAGATCTTTACTAGCCATACAACGGACAAGGGTCTCATATCTAAAATATACTTGGAACTCAAAAAATTAAACCACCCAACAACAAATCCTCAAAGAAACAACTGCCCAATAAGTAAGTGGGCGAAAGACTTAAAGAGAAGCTTCTCTGAAGAAGAAAGAAGGATGGCCAATAGACACATGAAGAAATGTTCAACATCCCTAGCCATAAAAGAAATGCAAATCAAAACAACATTGAGATATCACCTCACTCCAGTTAGAACAGCAAAAATCAAGAACTCTAACAACAACAGATGCTGGAGGGGATGTGGACAGAAAGGAACCTTACTTCATTGTTGGTGGGAATGTAAACTTGTTCAACCACTTTGGAAAGCAGTACGGAGGTTCCTCAAAAGACTCCACATAGAGCTCCCCAATGACCCAGCAATCCCACTTTTGGGCATTTACCCAAATGATCACAAACAAGGCCACACTAAAGCTACCCGCACAACTATGTTTATTGCAGCATTATTTACCATAGCTAAGACATGGAACCAACCCAGATGCCCCTCAGTAGATGAATGGATCAAGAAAATGTGGTATATATACACAATGGAATTCTATGCCTCCATCAGAAAGAATGACATTTCCCCATTTGTTAGGAAATGGAAAGGCTTGGAAAAAATTATATTAAGTGAAGTAAGCCAGGCCCAAAGAAACATAGGTCCCATGGTTTCCCTTATTTGCAATATCTAGTATAGGTATGAGTCAAGCGGAAAAAGTCAGATAATGTGATGTTAGGAAAACGAACCCTCAAATATGTATTTTAATGTTTTTGTTTCTTTCATGCATGTGTTTCTAACGCATTTATAAGATTATTTCTTTGTTGCTTTGTATGTCCCTCCCCCACAGTGTAACCCCCGCTTTCACTATATTTGATGTCAGTATAACATGTGGAGGAGATGGGGACAAACAAGTCGTTTAAGGATTCAGGTGGACCTGTTGCAACAATGAAAAGTACAAAATGTCATGTCAAAACCAGCTTTACAATGTCGGTGGGGGGGGTGGGGGTTGGGGGGTATGATTGGGTGGGAGGGAGGGGGGAGGCTGGGAAGGGAGGTGAAGGGTAAACAAAGGAGGAGGCTGCAATGCTTGGTAAGAAATGTATGCATTATCCTGCCCATGTAATTGTAACCCCTCTGTACAGTATGTTCTCAAATAAAATAAAATAAAATTAAAAAAAAAATCCCCAACAATTAATGTCTTTGGATCTATATGGGATTTGAGGGAAAGTAGTGTTTCTTGGATAAATTTGGGTGCTCCATTGTTTGGCGAATAGATATTTAGAATTGTAATATCCTCCTGAAGGAGAGATCCTTTAATTAGTATGTAGTGACCTTCTTTATCTCTTCTCACGAATTTTATTTTGAAGTCTATTTTATCTGATATTAGGATTGCAACTCCCGCCTGTTTATGGGGGCCGTTTGCTTGGTAGATATTTTTCCAGCCTTTAACATTGAAAATGTGTTTGTTTTTACGCTGCCCATGTAATTGTAACCCCTCTGTACAGTATGTTCTCAAATAAAATAAAATAAAATTTAAAAAAGTAAAAAATAAAAATTTCTGCAGTAGTCAAATAAGAGATATATTGGGAGAGGTGGCATATACCAATTATTCCAGCTATTCAGGAGGTAAAAACAGGAGGATCACAAGTAGAAGACTAACCTGAGCTAAGCATGGCCTATCCTCACAAAAAATAAATAAAAAGAAAACAAAAAACAAAAAAGAAATGAAAACTACCAACCAAACAAATTAAAAAACACCATATGAATAAAAAGGCTCGAGGCATACTCAAGTAGTAAAAAACTTGTTTACAATGGGCCATTTTTCGGGTTTGACACCTAACAATAAGGAAAATAGAAGGTATTTTCTTTGACACAATTGCCCATGAAATATTTGGTTGGAGTTGTGTATTCTCCCTTTCATCTTTTTCCTTTCCCTTTCTTTTATCTTTGAGACGTACTTTTCGTATAACCTATATAACAACTTTCAATCCTCTAATTTAGCCTCCTAAGAGTTGAGATTACATGCATATGTTATCACACCTGGCCTTTTTGGCATTTTTTACAATAAATTGTGTTGGCATAAGTTTAGTATACAGAAAAGTTCAAATGTAGTAAACATTTTGTATGTCCCCTCATTCTCCTAATGTTAATGGAATGTACCAGCAGTATGTAACCACTGGATGTTTGTAAAATAAAAAAGCAACATTGGTCTTCTATTGTTAAATAAATTGCAACCTTTACTTCATTTTGCCAATTTTTGTAACACTTTTTTGTCCTTTTCTAGTATCCACTACTTTGCTTTTGCCTCTGGCTTTCTCCTTTCTTCATGTTACTTAATCAGCTCTTCCATTAATGAGGAAAATTAAAAGTAGGTTAAAAATCACCACTTGCCAGGCACCAGTGGCTCATTGTTTGTAATCATAGGTATTTAGGAAGCTGAGATCTGAGGATCACTGTACAAAGCCAGAATGAGCAAGACAGTGGAAAACTCATGATAAAAAATGGCATTTAAAAGATAACCCAAGGGCTTGGAATGTGGCTTAGAGGTAGTGTGCTTGCCTAACATTTATGAAGGCTTGAGTTTGATTCCACAGTGCCACTTAAACAGAAAAAGCTGGAAGTAATGCCGTGGCTTAAGTGTTTGTCACAGATGTGCAGGCAAAGGAACATAAAACAGGGCTGGTGGGAATGTGAACTTGTTGAACCACACTAAAAATCAAACAAACAAACTAGGACTACCCTGTGGTCCAGAATACCAGTTTGGGGCATTTACCCAAAGGACTACAAATCAGGATAAAGGAAGGCCACCCATATAACAGTTTATTGTCAAGGTATAGATATAGCACAAATGCCTTCAATAAATGAATGGATCAAGAAAATATGGTATATATACACAGAGGATTTTTACTCTTAGATTAGATTTTTACGTCATTTGTAAAGTAGTGGATATACCTGGAAAAATTTTTGTGAAGTCAGGATGCATGTTTTCTCTCACATGTGGAAGATAGGTCCACTTTTTAAATATACAAGTAAACACATAAAGGTTTTGTGCACATATACATAAACATATTGCACAAAGTACAGTAAATGTAAGAAAGACTTTAAATGTTGTAATTAATTGGAAAAACTAACAGTACAATAAAATGAGTATGAAGAAACTGAAAATTCAAAAGTGGGGAGCAGGTGAATGAAGTCATATTTTTCAATGCATATCCAATGAAACTAGGAAAATTGAAGAGAAGGAATTGAGTTTCAGGGATGGGGGAGATGATGAGAAAAGTGTCATTGATCGGGATTCAATGTACTTATAAATAAATATGTAATTACTATAATAATGCCTGAGCTTCCCACTTATGATTTCCATATTCACACTTCTGGGAAGCCATCCTCCTTCCAAACCACCAGGAACCACCTCATCTTACTTAGAAAGGGTACCACTTTACAGTCTCTGTGAACCAAGGAATTGTAAGAAGATCAAATTAATGCTGTCCATATATCCCAAGCCATCAATATAAGGCCAGACACCATGAAACAATTACAAGAAGTGGCAGGGGAAACACCATGGCTCCTAGAACACAGGTCCAAACTTTCTAAGTAAAGATCCAGAATTACAACAAATCAAAGAAAGACTACATAAATAGTATTGGATGAAACTTAAACGTTTCTGCCTGGTAAAGGACATAACAAGCTAAATAGAAAACCCACTGAATGGGAGAAGAATTTTATGAGCTTTGCATCAGACAAAGGCCTAATAGAAAAAATATACATAGAGCACAAAAAATTAGCCCCCAAGAAACCCTCAAATAACACCCCAATTACACCCCATTACTAAATGAAGTAATGCCCTAAAGAGAGACTTCTCAGAAGAAGTAAGAATGGCCAATTGATACATGAAGAAATGTTCAACAAATCTGAACATATAAGTAATGTAAACCAAAACAACACTGTAATTCCACCTCACCCCAGTAAGGAAGGCCAATAAAAATGTTTTTTAAAGTGATTAGCAACAAATGATGTCATGGATGTGGCCAAAGGGAGCTCTATCACCGTTAGTGAGAATATAAATTGTTCAACCAGTCTGGAGGCTGAGATGTGAGTATTGTGGTTTGAAGCCAACTTGGGCAGAAAAGTCAGTGTGTTTCTTATATCCAATTGGCCATCAAAAAGCCAAAGTAGAGCTGTGATTCAAATGGGTAAAGTGGCAGCTTTCATTACAAAATCTCAGGGACATTACACATATCCTGTGTTCAAGCTCCAGTGTGTGTGGGGGGGGTATGTGTGTGTATGAGAGAGTGTGTGCTCGCGCGTGCACACAGGTGTACACCCACCCTAGTGATTTCCTACCTGAATCACATATTTTTGTCTATTTAAATTATTAAGAGAACAAGGTTTATATGTCCTGTGGGGTATTTTTGTGTCTCTGTGTATGTATGTGACTATCTGCTGTAGGTGTGTGTGTCGGTGTATGCATCTGTTTGTGCATTTACTTTTTATCTTGCTTATTCTCCAGCTGGGTTAACAATATTGGCAGACTTGAAAGGTGGACACTACTGTTTAACGTTAAGACAATTTTCCAAGATTCTTTTTCAACAAGTTACATTTGAATTGTCCACTGAAGGACAGAGAGTGTGGGGAAAGAGAGAGGGATAGAAAGTGGACTTGTAAATCTAAGACTGCAACAGTCATGTTCCAGAACAAGTCTGTAGAAAGAGGTATAAACTAGATCCAGTGTTGTATCTTCTGTCAGCTATCTGTAAGAAAGCCCCCAGTTGGCCACAGTTGTGGATTGTAGGAAAAAAAGACAATTCTGTAAAAAAAAAAAAAATTCAAATGTTCTGAGACATTTACACAAGTTCTGGACATCACTTCCACTTGAGCTGCTGCTGTTGTGCAGGCCCAGTATTTGATCTGAAGCAAAACTTGCCATTACAAAAGTTAAGCCCCAATGTCTAGTAATCTCTGAAAATCCTGTGTAACTCCTTAGTCCTCATAGCTGATACTGTGACCTATTGGGAAAGGCAGAGAGCGGACTTCCAGCTATTGAAGATTTCTTCCTTGGTGAATTAAGAGCTATCACCTTCAGTCATGTGGTTCCAGCACAGACTTGGCTCAGGGCTATGAACCTGAGTGTAGAAGTTTCAATCTCTATAGTGTGAAAGGAAATTTGGCCTTGTTTTAAGCTAGCAGTTTGGTGGACCTCTGGTAGCTGTGGACAATAAGTCTCCTTTTGTGAACATTTACTTTAGATGTAGGAATTCCTAACTAACTAGTAGCAGTGGTCACCCCAGGTTGGAACAAGAGAGCCACAGTAGAGGGACAGGGGTAAAGCTCACACTATCTGCCATTTTGTGCTTCTTGAATTGACAGGTTCTGCATGCATTTTAGTAATTCAAGAATAAAAATTAACATTACATATAGATTTTTTAAATTGCCTCTTTGTTTTCCAATCTACAAGATTATTTTTCTAAGGGAGCATTGTGAGAATCAAGGAGTCAAAAACCCCCACTATTAACCAAATGTGAGACCTACAGTAAGTCTTTGCCCTTTTGACCTCAGTTAATGTATCTTCTAAATATCTTCCTGCTGTCCTCTGGAAATTCTATGGAGCCAACCTTATGTGTCAGATGAACGTATGGCCAAAAGGACAAAACTGTCCTTCCTGTGCCAAAGATTAGGTGGGGTTGGGGTGAGGCCAGGCCAGGCCAGGCCATGGGGGACAGTGCTAGGATAGCAAAACCTGTATCCCTCCAGATCAGGCCAGTAGCCAACAATGGCATGTGATCCACATCATCTTTTCTCCAACTTGTTGGTCAAACTCCTGTGAGTCCCTGCTCCAAAGTGCTGACTGTAGGATCTGGTCCCTGAGAGGCATTCATTGAACTTCTCTACAGTTCGTGGTCCACTTTACATAATGAAGACTGCTGCCAAGTATGTGTGTTTGTATGTTTACAGAATGTTATACTTAACACTATGTCCTGATATTCTTATGAGAATTTTTTGCTTAATCCATGCAAAAAAAACTAGTGCCAAAATACACAAAAAGTGTCAGCTAATATTCCCAGGCATGGGTTAGTATTAACACTAGCATTAGTATAAATCAGAGCACATAGAAGGACCCATCTGATCTACCAGTTGAGAATTCGGGTATCATTTCCTCCTCTGCTGCATTTCAGGCAGTGAAAGACAAATCTTTTCAGTAGACTTGGGGAAGAAGGAGTAAACACCTGTGAGACCAAAAGAAGCCCCATGCTGGCATATGAGTACTGTCACACACACACACACACACACACACACACACACACACACACACACACACACACACACACACACACACACTTGTGGGTCCATCAGTATTCTCAAGCATCTCCCCTGATCTGTGAACTCTATACAGCAAAGGCTAGAATTGGGTGGAAACAGGATTAGAGCAGCTTGTCCACACTTCACCAGCTGTTTGAATGATCTTCCACTGCTAGATGTTATCTTAGATGCTCTGCTCTGAGCTGGAGGGACAGTATCTTCCCTTGGGAAGACAGTGAAGGGATTAGACAATCTACATAGGTAATATGAGCAGTCCCGCATCACAAAAATACTTCCTTTAAATGCTAGTTTATTAGAAAGCTTTGAGCACACTTGTCCAGTACTGACATATATTCATGTCGTCTCCCTATTTTGTTTAAATAAAAATCTGTATTTATGAACTCTCATTTCTCCTTGCCCCCTCTGGTATATTCGTGTAGTATCTAATGCCTCACTTTAAAGCTTCATTCCCCCCTCTCTCTGGTGAACTTTGGTGAGAGTTATCAAGTAATTTTCTTACTTAATGCAACCAAGACAAAGCTGATGAAGAAAACAATGTTACCTTCAGGTTAGCATAGATATCTGCTCTGATAAAGGAAGATGATGGTCTTACAACCATCATACCAAAGGTCCCTCTGGAGATAGGAGATTGCATTTCCTCTGCCTTCCTAGCTTCCAGGGTAACCTCTGGCCTCCCAGTAAAGGAATTCCTTTCTAAGAAAAAAAGCATGCCACCAATTTGCACAAGGTCAGCACATCCACATTATTTCTGCTTAAGAACACTTCTCCTACCATATACTGCTGATTCACACCTATAACCTTAGCCATTCAGGAGTTTGAGAGCAGAGGATCTCCGTTCAAAGCTTGCCGGGGCAAGAACAGTCCACAAAACTTTTTATCACCTTCACCACAAAAAGCCAGTAGGAGAGTTGTGGGCCAAGTGGTACAGTACTACCCTTGAACAAAAGCGCTCAAGGACAGTGCCCAGTCCTGGAGTTCAAGCCTAATACTGGCACACAGACACACAGACACAGACACACAGACACACACACACACACACACACACACACACACACACACACACGAAAAGCTAGAAGTGGAGCTGTGGCTCAATGGTATAAGATTAGTCTCTTTTTGTACATTTTTAATGTAAAAATGCTGGACAGAGGGGTTACATTTACATGAGCAAGGTACTGAGTACATTTCCTATTGATCATTGTTACCTCCTCCTTTGTTTTCTCCCTACCCTACCTTCCCTCCCACCTCCACAAAATACCCTTCCCATCCCACCCCCACCAAAGTTGTAAAGTTCATTTTCAACTTAGTGTTTTGTACATCTTATTGTTACACTGGGTCAACTGTATCCCAAAAAAAACAAAGTTCAGACTTATGTGAAAATTTTCACTAAGGTAAAATGTCAATGCCCAGAGTTCAAACCCAATATCAAAATACATTTTTTTAAAAAGACTACTTTTAATAAGCTTTCCAAACATAACTGGTTGTCTTCCTTTTATGGTACTGAGGTTTGAACTCAGGGCCTCATGTTTTCCAGATACACACTGTAGTATTGAGCCACACTTGTATAATTTTTGCTGTTTTTGAGACAGGGTCTCATTACCTGCTCAGGTGTGCAACTGGATTTCAGTCCTCCCACTTTCCTCTCCCATCACTGCTGGGATGAGAGGTGCACACCCCTGTACACAGCTTCTTCTGTTCAGATGAGGTCTCAAAGAATTCTGCCTGGGTTGATCTGAAAACACAACTTTTGCAGTCTCAGCCTCCCCAAAAGCTAAGCTTTTAGGTTCACATCACTATGCTTGGCTTATTGAAGCCCTAAATTCAATCACCAATACAAAAATTGAAAATGAAAATAAATTTAAATGGAAAGGCAGTATGGTAAGAGCAGGGAAAAAGGATGGAGCAATGATCTTGGGCAGCTCCTGAAGTCCAATCTGATGGCTTTATTTACCAACATTGGAGAATAAAATGAAACTATGTAACAAGACAGCCCTGTCTGTTTTTCCTTAGCAACAAGACAGCCCTGCCTGTCTTTTCTCATTTATGCCAGAACCAAAGGGCTCAGTAGACCACGACTAAAGGAGGAAGTTAGAGCTGTGTAAGATGAAAAAGAACAAGCCCGGGACATGTCTGGAAATCAAGAAAGCTTCTGGAGCCTTAGAACTCTTAAGCATTTCAGAGACTACTATTCCAAAAAAAAAAACAAAACAAATGTTCAGAGAGAAAGTCAAGATGTGCTCTGAGGTGTGTAGATTCCCTTACTCAAAGAACATACAGACCTCCCAATGGCACAATCCTCCCTGCCAACTATAGTTCTTCACAGTGAGTGTCAGGGGGTAAACACACTGCCCTTTTCTACCCGCCAGACACCAGCCCACATCCTGAGAGCACCAGGAGAGCAGGGAGGGAGGGCTCAGCCCTATAACAGCCCAAAGATGAAGCTCAGAGGACCACACCTAATCACATAATGTTTTCAGACCTCATAAAGTTCTAACCGCTGCCAGAAGGAGTCCTCAGCCTTTCAAAAAGAACAAGCTGTAATACCCAGTTTTACAGCCTATCCCCACCCGCAGGACTTCAAGGAGGGCAATGAACCTAAGCAAGAAGGAATGAAGGGACAAGAGACACGAAGAATGACAGCAAGACAAGGATTCTGATCAAGATGCAAATTTTTATTTTTCACACAGGGGTATTTATATGCTTAGAATAAGAAAGCTTTTTCATTGGCGGTAGCAGCTGCAGGATGTTTGCTTAGGGCAGTGTGAAAAGGTGGTCGTTAGCAGCTACCTGGTGTTTGGGGCAGGATGAAAAGACCAGATTCTGTAAACAGCCTCGAGATGTTCCAGTGAGATAGTCAAGCCTATCATGCAGAAAGACTCCCTTTAGGGCTCCCGACAACAGCCCAAACTCCCCACCCAGTATTAGTCCTGCTGTGACATGCAAGCTAAGTAGGGCTCTCTGATAATTTTCCTAAAATTATCAGGCTCCATGCCAGTGTCCACTCATTTGTCCTCTGGTGACAAAGCCTCAGGGTCCTTCAAGACAGAAGCAGCCATGACCTCAACTCCACCTTCTGTGGGCAGTTCAGCAATCCTTACTCTTTTGCTCCCTCAGGGGTTTGTTTCATTTGGGGATAATCTCACAAACACTGTCTCCTAATATCACTGTCCCCTAGGGGCGACTCCCTACCCAAGCAAACAGCCAAACAAGCTGGAGGTGCTCTCTTTGGGAAAGACACACCAGCCTTCCCATGAGCCCATTTTGAGGAGCTCCCCTTTCCCCAGAAGCCTTGGAAGGGGCATCTGCTCCATCCAGCAGCAGGCCTGCCATTCCTCCCAGACCCAAACTGACCAAGCATCCTCTAGTGAGCTGAACACTCATTTCCAAGTTGGGAAAGCTGCTGTCCCCAAGTTCTTTGTCTGAGTAGATGCTAGGCAGCTTCTTGTGCCTTCAGGTGCCTCAAGTTGCAGACTCTGCAAAGCTATCCAGCAAGGTTTCACCTTCCAGCCTGTCTAGTGTACAGCTAGCCAATCCTGGTGTCTGCTTGAGCTCTGGCTTCCCTGGACATGCAGTGTTAGGGAACCCGCAGCTCCTCCTGCCAGTGCCAGCGTTGAATTGCCCACCAAGAGCACCATGTACTCCTGGTCTGTCTACTTTGGTCTTTGGGATTTTGCCCCTCACCAGCATGGGACTCTCTGGTGCATCCAGTTTTAGGGGGATATTTCTGGGTAGCAAGAAAGTCTAACTTTTCATTAGGAAGCCGGCAGTCTACTAATACAGGCTCATCACCTGTCCCCCTGCCAAACTGGATAGCCCTGTTCCTCCAAGGTCCATTGCCCACCCTGTGTTTAGGGGCCCCTTGAGTCAGCTTCTGCTTCCTGAACATGCCCATGTATTCTGAAAAGAGCCCAGAGAAGCCTTTGACATATGTTGTTCCCCAGAAGTCAGGCCACAATGAGGCTTCTGCAGTGCACAGCCTTGCTCCTAGCACAGTCACTAACAGGGCAATGCCCCCAGGATCCAACGCAGACCTCTGACTTGGGTAAAAAAGGCTGTGCTTGAGTCGCCCACAGTCAGCAGTCAGCAGTCCTGGCACATTGGCATCTACTATGTCCACCCCAGTAGCTATGGGGGCTTTGACATAAAGAAAGAGGCAGGCACACCTGTGTAGGCTGACTTTGGAACAGCTCCTCTTCCAGGTGCAGGCATGGTGGCCTTTGAAGCACAACATGACAGTGGACACACTAGAAGATCACAGCACACACTAGAAGAACTTGGTAAGCCATGGTCCTGTGCTCAGAGACCTGACAGGCAGGAAATCAGAGAGAGAGAGAAAGAGAGAGAGAGGCTAGCTCTGATTTGTACCAGTTTAAATATCCTTGCTGAGAAAATTTTCACCAAGAAATAAAATGGAAAACTTCTAACTCTAACTCTGATGGAGTAGCTGGGATCAATCTAGACTTCCTCCATAAACAATCACAAAAGAGGATGTCATGTGAAAAAAAAAATGTATATAAATGTATATATAATATAAATATGTAGGCATATACATGTGTATTCACATACGCAATGTGAATATGTATTGTATGTATAATGTGTGTGTGTGTGTGTGTGTGTGTGTGTGTATATATATATAACATACAGGGAGAAAAAAATACATAGTATTTGAAGGAATAATTACCAAAACCATCCCAAATTTGATTGAAAGCATGAACCCTTCTATGCAGGAATCTAGCAGCTTAAAGAAGTCAATTAACATAATTACACAGGTCCACACTAAGACCCATTCTAATTAAACAGTCAAAGACAGAATATCTCCCAAAGCACAGAGACACAACTCATCACACACAAGTGATCTTCAATGATATTATGACAAATTTCTCATCCAACACTAGATTAACTATTAGACAGCAAGGGCAACAAATTTAAGGTGCTAAAGGACATATCTAATACCAACCTTTCTAACAAATATATATACTTCCTCCAAATGTGAGCGATGAGCTAAGTACCTAACGATGGCTCAGGCATATAATCCTAACTACTCAGGAAGGTGAATTGTGAGGATTGTGGCTCAGATATTCTGGACCTTGTCCCCTCAGGAGCAAGTTGTAGGACAGCTGTCCTTGAGAAGGCAGAGGCCTTTTTGCCATTTCATTGGTGGAACAAGATATAGGATAAGGTGGGCATCAAGAATGGAGGCTATTGGTTAGTGTCTCCACAGAAGCAATTTATGAGATTCAGGAGTCTTCTATAAGGTCAGAGGACTTTGAGTACTGTCTTAGTGGTTTCAGGAATGGCATAATATGACCAGAGCAACCTCAAGCCCACATGGAGTCCTTAGCCACAGTCTTTGAAGCCTATGAGCTACAGTAGCAATGCTGGCAAGCTATGATTGGTCCACTTTTTCTCTGACCTCACTGGCCCAGACTCTGATTGGTCCATTTCCTCTATGATGTCACTATGCTGGGCTGTGATAGCTCCATTTTGAGAGGTCATGCAGGATATATAGGAAGCCACTATACTCCAACCTATGTCAGTTAACACCTTTAGGAGCTCTTGATTGGTGACCCACTGGACTGTCTCAAAGCTAAATCCATGATATTTTTGGCTGGGGGGTGAGTTGTTATTTGGATTTTAGTATTTATTTTTACTTTTTCTGGGTTTTTCATTATTTTATTCAGTTAATTTTAGGTAGACTTGCTGCCTGCCACCATAGCAGAAGCATGGAAGAATACAAAGAATCATCCTCCAGATCTTTGAAGGAGGAGATCATCAAACAATACCAGATGAAAGAGCTCATTGACCATGGTACTAATGGACAAGTGAAGCTGGCCCATCCTCACCTCACACACATGGCAGTGGCAGTTAAAATACTCCTGAAAGGAGAGTTCTCCAGTCATCAGTTAAAGAATGAGGTGGACATTTTTAAGACGGTATGGCACAAACACATCATGAGGTTGTACCAGGTGATGGAGAAGGAAGAGTATGTGTATTTCATCATGGAACTGGTCAGTAGAGGATACCACCTGGGTTGGATCTGAAAATTCTGCAACCTATATGAGGATGAAACCAAGAGGCTCTTCACACAAATTATAAGTGCTGTTCACTACCCACACTAGAATAGAATCACACACCAAGACCTTAAGTCCAACAACATCTTGTTGGATACCAAAGGTAATAACAAGGTCAGCGGTTTGGTCTGAGCATCTGGTTCACCCTGGGGCAGTTGCTATCAAATATATGTGCTGCTGTGCTATTCAATCCCCCTAAATTTTCCTGGAAAAAAGAAATGATGGCTGGGTGCCAGTGGCTCACACCTAGCTATTCAGGAGGCTGAGATCTGAGGATCACAGTTCAAAGCCAGCCCAGACTGGCTGTACCCTCTGAGCAGACTCATACTGATACCAAAGACTAATTTGAGGAGGAAATGGCAGTGGATAGAGGAGGCTAGCAAAATAACTACCACTCTTCTCAGAACAAGCTATTGAATGTGGGCCTAAGAACAGAGCAGTTCCAGACAAAGGGGAGGAGAGCCCTAAGAGATATCAAAGATAACTTCACTTGAAACACAGAAGACCCTGTTATTGAGATGGGAGAGATTTGTAGGTGGTCTACTAAAAAAGAGTTGTAAGTGGGATTCAAGAATGGAGATCAAAACATTTTGCCCAGCAACACCCTCAGTCCAGCCAAGAAGACAGATGCATCAACTGCCTTAGGTTACCTCAGGAGAGATTCCAGCCAAGGGGCACCTTATACTGCAGTGTAACTGAACGTTGTAGTTATCAAAGCATGTAATTTTTGTGCATTGTATCAGTTCCTTGCACATTCAAAACTACTTGAATTACACTTGAAATACACCCTAGTCTTTAAAAATATAGTTTGATTTATTTTATTCTTTGCAGTCTCATTATATAGCCAAGTCTGATCTTAACTTCATAATTCTCCTGCCTAGTATCCCAAGTGTTGGGATTACAGGTGTGTACATCTATGTTATCCCTCATACTATTATTTGCATGTTTCCTTAAGTTTAATACTTTATTTTATCCCTTGGCAGTACTGTGGTTTTGATTCAGAGGCTGGTGCTGGGCAAGCAAGTGCTCTACCCTTTGACCCCTGTCCCCAGCCCCTGTACTTCATTTTACTTTAGATGAGTTCTTATTGTATTATTTTGCTTGGGTCAGAATCAGACTGTGATTGTAATGTATTTTCCTGCTGGGAAGCTTATTTTGTCCTTTTATATTTTTTGTAAATATAATTTTTCTTCTTATTAAAAAGAAGGTACACAGAGATGTTACATTTATATAAGTCATTTTAAAATTCAAAATCTTATTTTAAAAGAGTAAAAAATGCAAATAATCACTAAAATTTATCTCTAGAAAAAAATGACTACCAGATTAAATTTTTTTGGAGGCTAGGTAAGTGGCATTTGGTATTGTTCTCACTTCAGCTCTAGACAATGCTTCACAGTTCCAGGCCTGCATGACCTAAATAAAAACAAGTAAAAAGTAACAAAAATGATCCTTTAGGGCACAGCTGTGGAAGATTTGAAATACTCTTGTGTATTGTATTGACCATTTTTACATTTCTGTGGTAATGAAAAGTGATATAACAATTATGGTAGAATTTGACACATTCTTCTAACAAAACATAGCATGACCACATTACCCAGCAATCCCATTGCTCATTGCATAACCAAAAGAACTGAAAAGAAAAAACTAATAGCTCATATGCCAATGATAACAGCAACATTTACAATAGTCAGAAGTTGGAAATACCTAGAGTGTCTATCAGATGAACAGGTTTATAAAATATGAGGTATGCATAAATGGATTATGACATCCACAGAAAAGCTGCAATTTAATATATGTCTGTCATGGATGGACAATAATCTACTATTTATGTGAAACATATTGACTAAACCATTTCATAAGAGAAACTGGAAGATTACAATTTCTGGGGCAGGTCATTGGGGTGATTATTACTCAATGATTGTGTGGATTCCATCAGTATCGAAAAGATAGTTCACAAATAGAGGTAATGGTTACAAAGCAGTGTGGATATAATTAATGTCACTGAATTTTATACCTGCCTAGCAAGCATGAAGCCCTACGTTCAACCCCCAGCACATCCAAAAAAAACGCTAAATCTTCCTTCTGTTACCTACCTTGAGTGGTAGGTGCTTTTCTACTGTTTTGATTGTATTCCTCAGAGGATCTCTGGTGGATCTCTGATGTTTAGTCATTCATTACAGAAAATCCATTATTTGAATATTAATTCTGAGTTTTAAAGGAAACCTCATATATTAAAATGAGAGCAATGCTTGCAGTATTAACTCAAGAGGCTAAAGCAGGAAGATCCTTACACAGTTAAGGCTTCATAGAGAGGTCATGTCTAAATCACTGTGGTATCTGCTGAAACTGGAGGGATAATTATTTGTAAGCAATTACAAGTGAGAGATAAGAGAGAGATAAGCTTTTGATCACATTATATTTTGGTCATGTCAGCTTGTATTTAATATTTACATGATTTTTAAAAATTTTCCTTTTTCCCTTACTCTCAGTGTCATTTTGAAACTTTGTACTATGTTCTCATTTGCCACATTAAAAAAAACATAGCTTTTCTTTATATCATATTAAACTTTTTTTTATTTTTTCTATATTACAACTACTTTTATTTATTTTTGAAAGCTTTTAGCATTTTTTTTTCTGCATATAGGGAGTGGCCACTCTCTCAGAGATTTTTCTCAGTTCTGCCAATTGAACCACAGATCAACTTCCAGATTCATTCTTTTGAAAAGTCTCATGCAAAGCCCAGCACAACTAAGGAGGATGAAATCTGAGGATCTTGGTTTGAAGTCAGTCTGAGCAGCAAAGTCTGAGATTCTTATCTCCAATTAATCACCAAAAAGCGGTGGGTAGTAGAACTCTAGCCTTGAGTAAAACAGGGCAAGTTCAAGCCCTAATACTGGTAATTACACAAACAAGTCTCATGGACTTTCTTGCTTGGGCTGGCTTTGAACTACAGCCCTTAGATTTCAGCCTCCTGGGTAGTTAGGAACCAACTGCTGACTTATATTAATTTTTTTTGGTCGTTCATGGGGCTTAAACTCTGGGCTTAGGTGCTGTCCCAGCGCACTTCAGCTCAAGGCAAGCACTCTACCGCTTGAGCCATAGAACCACTTCCAGTTTTCTGGTGGTTTATTGGAGTTAAGAGTCTCACGGACTTTCCTGCCCGGGGTGGCTTGGAACTGTTCCTCAAATATCAACCTCCTGAGTAGCTAGGATTACAGGCGTGTGCCACTGGTACCCAGCTTATTTTACTATTTTTAACCATCTCTTTCTTGCCTTCAACCTCAATACTTTTTTAAATTTTGTCCAGTAGATTTGATCTTTGGGCCACATTGCTGTTTCTTAGTTATTTTGAAGGGAGGTAGGGGTTGAACTCTCAGCTTGGGTGCTGTCTTTGTGCTCTTCAGCTTAAGGCAAATGCTCTACCAGTTTACCCACAGAGTCACTTCAGGTTTTCTGGTGTTTAATTGCAGATAAGAGTCTCATGAACTTTCCTGACCAGGCTGGCTTTGACCCATGATCTTCATATCTCAGCCTCCTGTGTAGTAGGATTACAGGCTAGAACCAGCAGTGCCCTTCTGTTTCTTAGCTTTCTGACTCAAGGATGATGTTTTACAACTTCAACTACAGCTCCACTTCTAGATTTTTTTGGTTTATTGGACATAAGTTTCAAATGTACTTTTCTGGGTAGTCTGGCTTCAAACCATGATCCTCAGATTTCAGCTTCCTGAGGTGCTCTGATTATACATATGAACCACAAACCCATTGATCAATTAAAAATATTAATATGTTTTATTCACTTTTATTTTTAAAATTTTCCTTGCTTTTATTGTTGTATATGTTCTAGTCCTGGGACTACAAATCAGGGCCTGATACAATGCCAGAGATTTATTTCAAGACTAGTAGCTTACCACATGGGCCAAACTATAATTTGTGGCTATACTTGTTTTGTCTTCGTGCTTGACCTAAAGCCCTGGGTGCTGTACTAGAAAGTGATTGCCCAGTTTGCATCTTTGGTCACAGCTCAACTCCAGGTTTTTGTTTTTTTTACTTCTTGGTAGTTAATAGGAGATGAGTTTTATGCAAAGCCCAGCATGAATCAGTGGGCTGAATTCTGAGGATCATGGTTCAAAGCCAACCAGGGCAGGAAAGCCCATGAGACTCTTAGCTCCAATTAATCAATGAAAACCTGAGAGTGGTAGAGCTCTGTCCTTGAACAAAACAACATAAGTTCAAGCCACAAGATAGCACACAAATGCACATACAGAGAAAGCTTCATGGACTTTCTTGCATGGGCCAGCTTTGACCCATGCTCTCAGATTTCAGCCTCTCTTCATCCTCTCTCCTTTGAAAATTTTATTGGTCCTGTAGCTTGACCTCTGACTCTAAGGCCTATATGTTAGCTTTTAAACTCAAGGCTGGTGCTTTACCACCTCATCCACAGCTCAAGGCTTTGTGCCATGTGGCTAGAGATAAGAATGTCAAGCACGTTCCTTCCTAAGCTGACTTGACTCTTCAATGCTCAGTTGTCAGCCTCTTGTGTAGTAAGGATTACACACATGGCCATCAACATTTGGGTCATTTTAAAACTTTAATATGTGCTTGCTTCCACCTTTTTTTCTTTTTCTTTTTCCATTTTTGCTTGTCCTGGGAGTAGAAATTGAAGCTCAGATGTTGTCTCATGGCATACATGGGACCAACCATAACATTTGGCTTTTGAGGGGAGGTTAATTGGAGAGAAAAGAATCATATAGAGCTAGGCCAATTTCAGGAGGCTGAAAATTTAGGAGAGTTCATGACACTCCTATCTCCAAGTAACCACTAAAGTCTGAGAGTTGTAGACCATTGAGCAAAATAGTGCAAGTTCAAGCACCAGGACTGGCAAACCCACACACACACACACACACACACACACACACACACACACACACACACGTATCTTATGAACACCTATACCTGAGCTGCGCTTTAAAGAGTACCCTCATATGTCAGCCTGAGTATATAGAATTACAGACATGAGCCACCAATGATTGTCTCATCAAAACCTCTGTTACTTGGTCTTTCTTCTTCTTCTACCCTTCTTTTCATTTATTTCACTCCTTTTGTGTGTGTTGGTGCTGGAGCTCGAACTCATGCAAGGCCTGGCCTAATTCAGAAGCCTGAAATCTGTCCATCATGGTTTGAAAGCAGCCTGAGCAGGAAAGTCCATGAAGCTCTTATCTCCCTTCAATCAACAAAAACTTATCCCCAGTGTGGCCACCACACACAAAACAGTTTACTGTAATTTCTTGATTGGGTTTGCCTTTACACAGGATCTTATATTTCAGTCTCCTGCATTTCTAGAATTACAGACATGAGCCAACAGTTCTTGGTTCTCTACTTCCAAGCATTTAATTTTCTTATTGTGATCCTGAGGCTGAATCTCTGAGCCAGGGCACTGTTTCAATAAGTTATTCTTTCAAGGTTGGTGCTTTACAACTACAACCACAGCTTTATTTCTGGCGTTTTTTGCTGGTTAGTTGGAGACTTATGCACTTCCCTGTCCAGGCTGGCTATGAACAACAACCTTCAGATTTCATTCTTATGAGTCAGTAGGATTACACATATCGACCAAATATTCTTACATGGATCATTTTGAAAATTTAATTGGATTTTCTCACGGGGGGGGGGGGGAGGGGGTTCGTTTTCCTAATCCTGGGGCTTGAACTCAGGCCTTGGGCACTGTCCTTGAACTTCTGTTACTCAAGGTAAGAACTCTACTACTTGAGCCACTGTGCCACTGCTAGCCTTTTTTATTTATGAGGTACTGAGGATACAAATCCAGGGATTAAAACATGGTAGGCAAGCACTCTGTCACTAAGCCACATTCCCAGCCATTCTTACACCTTTCTATTTGTATTTTTATTTTCTTGTGTATGCTGGTCCTGGGTCTAAAAATCAGCCCAGTTGCAGTCCCAGAAGTTTTTATTCAAGACTAGCACACTAAGACATGAACCACAGCATAACTTGTGGCTATTAGTTTTTGTTTTGTTTTAAGTAGCTACTTAGATTTGAGTCAATGAATTCTCCTACCGGGGCTGGCTTTCAACTGTGATCCTCAGATTTGAGCCTCCCGTGTGGCTACCATCACAGATGTGTGCCACCTATGCTTGGCTCATTTTAAGCTCTGGAATTGGTCATTTATTCTCCTAACTTTTCTGCAATTATTTATTTTATTGTTTGTGTGTATGTTGGTCCTGAAGTTAATATCAAGATCTGGGTGCTGTCCCAGAAATTATTTTCTCATTTCTGCCATTGAAGCCACAGCTCAATCACCAGGTTTTATTTTTCTTCCTTTTGGTGGTTAATTGGAGATAAGAGTATCATGTAAAGCCCAGCAAGACACAGGAGGCAGAAATCTGAGGATTGAAGTTGAAGCTATCCTGGATAGGAAAGTCCATGAGACTATTTGCATCAACTAAATACTCAAATTCAAGCCCTAGGCACACAGTAAAAAAGCCCCATGGACTTTCCTGTTTGGACTGGTCTTAAAATGTATCTTCAGACTTCAGCTCCATGAATAGCTAAAATAATAAGCAGGAACCACCAGCCCCAGGCTTATTTTCAAATCTCAAATGGTCATTTCTCCTCTTCTTTCAGTTTTGTTTTTGGTCGACTTTGGGCTGAATTATGGACCAGGGAACTATTTCCCAGTTTTTTTTTTCATGAAATTTCAGTACTTTACAACTACTATCACACCTTCATTTCCAGCTTTTACTGGGTAGTGGGAGAAAAGAATTTCAATCACTTTCCTGCCCAGGCTGGCTTTTAGCGGTGATCCTCATATTTCATCTTTCTGAGTAGCTAGGAATACACACATAAACCAATAACTCATGACTCATTTTGAAACTATAATTTTCTCATTCTCCCATCTTTTATAATTTGTGCTTTTTTTTCTTTTCTTTGTAAGTGTCTGTGCTAGGGCATCAGCACCAGGGTCTGTGTGCTGTCCCAGAGCTTTCTGTTTAAGACTAGCACTCTACCACATGTGCTAGAGCACAGCTAGTGGCATATTTTTGGTGACAAGTGAGACATAAGAATCTCAGGGATTCTCCTACCTGGGCTAGCCTTCAACTGTGATCCTAGGCTTTCATTCTCCTGAGTAGCTGATAGAACATCAGTGAGCTACCAATGTCATTGGATCTGTCATTGAACTCTGTCATTGGATCTTCCTTCTGCACTTCTACCCTCCTTTAATTCTTCTGTGATTGTCCTGGGGCTTGAACTCAGTGCTTGGTTGCTGTCCTAGAAACTGATTGCCCAATTCTGCCACTTGAGCCATAACTCAATTCCCAGGTTTTTTTTTCTTTTATTTTTGACAATTAATTGGAGATAAGAGTCTGAGACAAAGCCTAGCATAAATCAAGCTAGCCTGGGAAGGAAAGTCCATGAGACTATGACCTCCAATTAACCACTGAATAGTTGGGAGTGGTAGAACTCTATCCTTGAACAAACCAGCACAAGTTCAAGGATGGCACACACAAGCTGCAGGATGGCACCGAGATGCACACACACAAAGTCTCATGGATTTTCTTGCTTGTGTTAGCTTTGAACTCTGATCCTCAGATTTCAGTCTCTCTTCTTCCACTGTCCTTTTTATTTATTGTTTTTATTTGTAATTTTTAGTGGTCCTACAGCTTGACCTCTGGCTCTGGGGACTATTTCTTAGCTTTTTAAACAAAGGCTGCTACTTTATCACCTCAGCTTCAGCTCAGGGCTTTGTGCTAGGTAGCTTGGATAAGCATCTCAAGCACGTTTATGCCCAGGCTGACTTGATATCACAATCCTCAGATGTCAGCCTCTTGTGGAGTTAGGATTATACACAGGACCAACAACCCTTGTGTCATTTTAAAACTTTAATATGTGCTTTCCACTATCTACTGTTGTTTACTCTTTTTTTGCATGTGTGTGTTGTTACTGGGTCTACAAATTGGGGCTCATATTCTGTCCCAGAAGTTTTTATTCAAGGCTATCCTCTATTACATGAGACACACTATAACTTTTTGTCCCTTTTTTGGGGAGGGTGATTAATTACAGACAAGATTTTCATGAACTCTCCTGCCAGGGCTGGACATAAACCATCATCCTCAGATTTTAGCCACTTGTATAGCTAGTAGAACATGTATGAACCACCAATGCTTGATTCATTTAAGCCTTTGTCACTCACTCTTCCTTGGTTACTTCTACTCTTCTTTATTTCTTCTGTGCATGTCCTGGGGCTTCAACTCAGGGTTTAGGTGGAGTCCCAGAAAATATTTTCCCAGTTCTGCCACTTAAGTCATAGCTCAAATTCCAGATGAATTAGGTGGCTGAAATCTGAGGACCACGTTTCAAAGCTAGCCTGGGCAGAAAATCGATGACACTCTTATCTCCAATTCACCACCCAAAATCTGATAATGCTAGGGTACTAGCAAAGTATGGTACACAAACACACACATCACAAATACAAACACACACACACACAAACAAACATACACACACACACACACACATACACCCAAAGTTTCCTGGATTTTGCTTCTTGACCTGGCCTTGAAAGTTGATCCTCAGGGGTTGGGAAGATGGCTCAGAGGTAGAGCGCTTGCCTTGCATGCATGAAGCCCTGGGTTCAATTCCTCAGCACCACATAAGCAAAAAGAAAAAAGCCAGAAGTGGCGCTGTGGCTCAAGTGGTAGAGCACTAGCCTTGAGCTGAAGAGCTAAGGGACAGTGCCCAGGCCCAGAGTTCAGGCCCCACGTCTGGACCCAAAAAAAAAAAAGAAAAAGAAAAAAAGAAAGTTGATCCTCAGATTTCTGCCCCCACGATCAACAAGCACCAGGCTTATGTTTCAATTTACAATTGGCCTTTCTTCTCTTCTCCTACATTTTTTTAGCACCAGGAATTGATCCCTGGATCAATAAACAATTTTTTTTTTTAGCTTTTTCAACAAATACAATGTTTTACAACTACAATGATATCTACACTGGGTAGTTGGGTATAAGAGTCTCATGTACTTTCTTGCCCAGTCTAGCTTTGAACCTTGAATAGCTAGGAATACACATATGAACCAAAACCAATGCTCATTTTGAAACTGGCTTTCTCTTTTCCCATCATTTTTAGTTTGTGTTTTTTTTTTTTGTTTTTTGAAATATGTGTCTAGGATTTCAACTTAGTGCTTAGGTGCTGTTCCAAGCTTACTGTTTAAGACTACCACTCAACCGCATGAGCCAAAGTACAGCTTGTAGCTTATTTTTGGTGGCAAATTAGATAGATGAGTCTCATGGGTCTCATGGACTCTCCTGCCTTGGCTGGTCATGAACTGTGATCCTTAGATTTCATCCTCCTGAGTACCTCGTATAACATGTGTGAGCAACCAATGTTTGATTCATTTCAACCTCTATCACTGATAGAGGTTTTGTACTTCTATCCTCCTTTTCTTTTATTTCTTCTGTGTTTGTCCTGCAGCTTGAACTCAGGGTCTGAGTGCTGTACCAGATACTATTGCCCAGTTCTGCCAGTTGACCACAGCTCAATTCCAGGGTTTTTTTTTTTTTTTTTCTGTTTTGGTGGTTAATTAGAAATGAGTAGAGCCAGTCCACATTCATGAGGCTGAAATCTGAAGATCAACGTTTGTACCAGCCTGGGCAGGAAAGTCCATGATATCTCCAATTATAACAACTAAAAAGCTGAGGATAATAGAGCCTTGAGAAAAACAGTACAAGTTCAAGCAACAGGACTCTCACACAGACATACAGACACACACACACACACACACACACACACACACACACACACACACACACACACACACGTGTCTTATGGACTTTCCTAATTGGTCTGGTCTTTAAATATTATCCTCATATTTTAGCCTCCTGAGTAACTAGAATTACAGTTATGAGCCACCAATGATTGGCTGATTGGCTCATTGAAGCCTCGGTTATTGGTTCTTCTTCTACCCTTCTTTACATTTATTCATTTCATTGTTTTGTGGGTGATGGTCCTGGAGCTAGAACTCATGCAAGGCTTGGCCTGTTTCAGGAGGCTGAAGTCTGACCATCATGGTTCAAAGCCACGCTGAGCAGAAAGTCTAAGATCCTTACCTCCAATTAACTGCCACAAATCTGGGAGTAGTACAGTTCCAGCCCTAGGATGTGCCACAAAGAACTGTCTTCTGGGCTTTCTTGCTAAGTTTGGTCTTTACACTGGATCCCCATATTTCTGCCTCCTGAGGTTCTAGAATTACAGGCATGAGTCACCAGCCCTGGGTTCTATTTTTCTTATCTTTTTTTTTGTGATCCAGAGGCTGGATCTCTGAGGCACTCAGGGCACTGTTTTGTAGCTTTCTCACTCAAGGCTGGTGCCTTACAACTCCAATCACAGCCTCACTTCTCTTTTCTTGTTTGTTTGTTTTGTTGGTGATTTGATGATGAGACACCATAATCCTAAGATTTCATCTATCTTAGTTTCTAGGATTACACACATGAAACAAAAACTCATGGCTCATTTGGAAAATTTAATTGGATTTTCCAATACATTTTTTAATTTCTATTTTTTATTTCTATATGTATGCTGGGCTTAGGGCTATAAATCAGAGCCTGGGTATTGTCCCAGTACTTTTTGTTTTTGCCGGTCATGGGGCCTGAACTCTGGGCTTGGGCACTGTCTCTCAACTCTTCAGCTTGAGGCTAGAGCCCTACCACTTGTTCCACAGTGCCACTTCTGGCTTTTTTTCTTATTTTTTGCTGAGGAATTGAACCCAGGGCCTCATGCATGCAAGGCAGCACTCTACTACTGAGGCAACTTCCCAGCCCCGTCCCAGTACATTTTTAATACTAGCATGCTAATACGTGAGCCACAGCACAATTTGTGGATTTTTTTAAAAACTGTAGTTGACTAATTAGAGATGAGTCCATGGACTCACCTGCCTTGGCTGGCCTTGAACACTGAGTCTCAGATGTGTGACCCTTGAGTAACTTTAATAACAAGTGTAAGCTACCTCAGTTTTTATTTTATCCTCTGAAATTTGCTCTCCCTTTTCTTCTTCTACCTTTCATTTCATTTATTTATTTTATTCTTGTTTGTACTGGTCCTGAAGCTTATCTCAAGATGTGGGTGCTGTCCCAGAAATCAGTCTCATTTCTGCCATTGGAGCCACAGCTCAACCTCCAGCTGTTTTTTTTTGTTCTTTTCTTTATTTTTTTGGTGGTTCATTGGAGATAAGAGTCTCATGCAATGCACAGAATACCTCAGGAAGCTGAAATCTGAGGATCACAGTTTTGAAGCCAGCCTGCAAAGGAAATTCCATGATTCTCTTTATCTCCAGTTAGCTGGTAGTGATCCCACCAAAAAGCTGAGATTGATAGAACTCCAGCCTTGAATAAAGTAGAACAAATTCAACTCTCATGACTGGCACACACAGAAAAATGGCCAATGGGTTTCCCTGCTTGGGCTTGCCTTTTAAATGGTATTTTCTGACTTTAATCCCCTATGTAGTTAATATAACATGTGTAAGCCACCTGTGATTGATTAATTTAAAACTCTGTCACTGTCTATTACTTTTCTTCTACACTTCTTTATTTCTTTTGTGGTGGTCCTTAGGCTTTAACTTGGGGCTTTGGTGTTGGTCTTTTTATGTCTTCTATATAACTTGTTCCAGTTTTGTTCTAATGTTTCATTTGTTTATATTGCTTTTTATATCTTACATAAGTAAATTTTTATATCTCACAAAAGTAACGTTTAGCTGGTGGCTCATGCCTGTTATCTTACTCAGGAGGCTGACATCGAGGATCACAGTTTGAAGCCAGCACAGGCAGAAAAATCTTGGAAATTCTTATCTCCACTACACTACCAAATGTACTAGAAGTGAAGATATTACTGAAGTAGTAAATTGCTAGACTTGAGCAAAAAACTCAGAGCCCAGGTCTCAAGTTCAAACCCTTGGACTGGCACAAAAAGAAAACTTTCATTAACTTATATTATACTAGGATTACTGGTGTGAGACACCAGTTGGTTTTAAGAACCAACTTTTGTAGCAGCTGCCACTTTTGATGTTTTCCCTAGGAACTTTTATGTTGTTTTTTTCCATGCCTTACATTTACATTCCATTAAATGGCATTCTTACTTCTTTTGTTTGGAGGGACATATCAATAATTCAATGACAAATCAAAAAAGGCATGTCTTGAATTTTTCTTTAATTTAAATAGGAAAGGGAAACGCTGAGTCTAAACCTAGCAGAGAGTGAATGACGGTTTGTTTAATGTATTCGTGAATGTGGGAACCTGCCATTTTGGGTGCTTTCATGGTGGGGTCATCCTGCAGCTTCACAATAACTTCTATGATGTCACAACCTCTTTTTCCATCACAACGGATAGGTGTCAGCCACTGATCTCACCCTTATGTGGACTTAGATACACAAGGAGGAAAAAAATAATTAGAAGAAATGACTATTAACTACAAGACCACAGCTTGATGAGTTTTCCTGACTGAATTCTGATATTACATGAGCAGAGCAGGCTCACCTCTATACAAGAGTACTAAGCACTAAGGCTCATCTCTACACAAAGCTACTAAGCCGTAGGCAACTGGAGAAACATGTGAATGCAGCTATAAATGGCCTTCTCCATGCAAATTTCATGCTGAAGGAGAAAACCAGAAATCCCAATGATAATATCAATGAATCAGAAAGATGGTAATCTGGGGAGACAACTTCACATTGAGGATGGGAGGAAGAGACATATCATCTAACAGCAGGGGACTTCATCCATGCTGGCACCAATCTCAATCCCAGATCTCATCCTTCTGAGTAGACAATTATAGGTATGAAGTACCTGCAGTGGGCTCTTTGATATCAATATCTAACCAATGTGTGCTAAGTTTCTTGGAAGTTTCTTGAGAGGAAGGTTCAAAATTAAGCATATTATGTATCCTAAACATTCATTTGATTATCTTCTAATTATTTGAATATGAGCTGTATTCCTCACTTTTTGGAAAAACCAAGACAATTTTTTTTTCATTGTTCAAATCCTGGGGAGGGAAGGAAAATCACAGCTTCTTTGCCAAACTAGAAAGTAATAGTCATTTCAACTTAACAGTTTTTCCAAATAGTATGTCTTGTCCTTGATGGATTTTTCATCTTCAACAATGTTAGATGGATGAAATTATAAATGGGAGAAAAGCAACCACATAGTAGCAAGTTTATCACAATGACATATAATCTGTCCACTTTCTATCCAATGAAAACATTTGCCACAAGAATTAAAAAACTTGAATAAAAACTTGGAGATTCTACTCTTTATACAAAGTTGTTTTTTTGTTGTTTTTTGTCAGTCGTGGGGCTTGAACTCTGGGCCGAGGGGCAGTCCCTTAGCTATTCAGCTCAAGGAAAGCACTCTAGCACTCGAGCCACAGCACAACTTCTAGTTTTCTGGTGGTTATTTGTAGATAAGCTTCATGGAGTTTCCTGCACAGGCTGGCTTTGAACTGCAATCTTCATGTCCCAGCCTCCTGAGTAGATAAGAATACAGACATGAGACATCAGCACCTAGCCAAACTTGTATTTTCTTCAGTTTTGCTGGCTTGAATGATTACCAAGGAAAAAATAGAACCTAAAATTATTATTTTGTGCTAAAATTTGCAATAGTTTTACCACGAAGAATAGTGAAATATTTAGAATTACATATTTTGAGAAAATGTAGCTTATTAGCTTTTATTGTTCTAAAATAATAGAATCTCTTTTTTTGTAGACACTGTACTCTGCGTTCAGAACTTGTACATGTTGACAGACACTCTATTCTGTGAGCCACATCCTTCTCATTTTTAAATCAATCATCATTTAAATAATTTGAAGCTCACAGGCATCTTTTGTTAAGATTAAGTAAAATAAGCCTAAACTCCTGCCTTTTGAGTAACAGAAGAAATCCTAATATCTAGAATATATAGACAAAAAATGAAACACCCTAAGAACAAATAATCTAATCAATAAATAGGCAAGTGAATTGACTAGATAGTTCCCCAAAACTGATGTAGGTGTCTAAGGAATACATGAAAATATTCAACACCGTTAGTAATCAAGGAAATGCAAATCAAATCTATGTTGAAGTTCATGTCTGCCTAATCAGAATGCCTATTAAAAAAGAAAACAGAAATACTTGCAAGGAGGTGGGGAAAGATACCCTACACAATGATGGCAATTAAGTGAATCATTGCAGCCCCAACAGAAATCAGTGTGGAAGTTCCACACAAGAAATCCTACATATACACCTGAAGAAATGTAAGTCAGCCTTATAGTACAGCTATTTGCACACACATTTTTTACAGCATGATTCAAAATAATCACATTCCAAAATTGGCCACCACAGGCAGAAAAGTGTGTAAAACTGTTATCTCCAATTAACAATTAAAAATCTGGGAGTAGGACTGTGTACCAAGTCGCAGAGTACCAGCCTTGATGGAAGGAAGCCAATCAAGAGATTAATGTCCTAGGTTCAAGCCTCAGGACTGGCAAACACACACACACACACACACACACACATACACACACACACACACACACACACACACACACACACACAATGCTTACTATATTTTTTAGCCAAGTTTCTTATTCCCCTAAGATTCATACATCTATGACAGATCTAAATGTAATGGGAAAGAGATATTTATAATGATAAACTTCTACTGAAGAACCCAACTTTTTCTTGTTTTTTTTTTTGTGGTCTTTGGACTTGAACTCATGGCCTGAGTGCTGTCTGTGTGCATTTTCCCTCAAGGTTGGTGCTCTACCACTTAGATACAGTGCCACTTCCAGGTTTGTGATAGTTTGTTGGAGATAAAGAGTCTCAAGAACTCTGTCCTCCACACACTGATTTCTAACTGCAATTCTCAGATTTCACATTCCTGAATTGGTAGAATTAGAGGCCTGATCCACCAATGCCGGGCTAGAACCTGAGTATTTTCACCTTTGCTCATTAGAAGAGTTCAATTCTTTTTCCTCCAGAACACTTACCAAGCACAGTTCTCTCTCGATGGTAATCAAGCAAATACTGAGGCACCAGTAGCTCACACCTGTAAATCCTAGCTACTGAAAAGTCTGAGATATGAGGATAGTGGTTCAAGGCCAGCCCAGATAGGAAAATCTGGGAGACTTTTAGTCCCAATTAACCACAAAAAAATGCCATATGTTGAGTTGTGGCTCAAGAAGTAGAGCTCTACCTTGATCAAATACCTCAGGGATAGACCTCAGGCCCTGAGTTCAAGGCCCAAGACCAGTGCACATGCAAACACACACAATTTAATAACATGGTTCTCAAACCTAGCAAGGTGCCATCCTAATCCATTAATGTCATGCTTTGTTATGAGAACTGGAAAAGTCTAACGTCTGGCGTGGGCTGGTAAACAGCATCTGGACATAGTAATTAGCTCACAGCCAGTCAGACCAACCCAGACCGGAAGCAAGATTGAGTTGGTACAGGCACATGGCCCCTACTCCTTATTCACCCAGACTGGAATCAGGAGTGAGGTGACACAGGCAAGCAGCCCCCACTCACCAAGACCGGAAGACAGAGTAAGGTGACAAGGGCACCAAGCCCAGACTTATCCAGCCAGGAAGCAGTAGTGAGGTGATGCAGGGACATGGCCCCTACCCACCCAGACCGGAGGTTGTCATGAGGTGACACAGGCAGCATGGCCCTTACTCCCCCACTCATGCAGACCAGAAGCAGGAGTGAGGCGAAACAGGCACGTGGCCCCCACTCACCTAGAGTGGAAGCAGGAGTGAGGTGAAACAGGCATGCAGCCCACACTCACCCAGACTGGAAGTGGGAGTGAGGTGGTGCAGGCACACGGCTCCTACCCACCCAGACCAGAAGCAGGAGTGAGGTGACACAGGCATGCGGCCCCTATTCATCTAGCCAGGAAGCAGAAGTGAGGTGATGGTCGCATGCCACACCAGAGGCATGATCCTAGCATTCCATGGCAGCTCTCTTCTCTCCCAGCCTTTGTGAAGGGCTGCTAGGTTCCATGATGCACTCCGGAGGTCAAGGGGCTGGAGCCAAGGTTGCTGCTGCCTCCCCCAACTGTTACTCCACCTGCTGCAGCTATGGTAGCAAATTTAATAAGTTCTAATTCACAGACCATATACTATGAACTATTAGTGTCTTCATGTACCATGTTCCACTTGCTAGTCACTTAATTGTATAGTTGCCAATGTCTTAAGTGTTCACTGACTTGTAAATATGCTGGAATGGAAATCCTAATATCACTGATGTCTTTTAATTTCTAGGAATGATGATTTTGAAATGACCCTTTCTGAAGAGAAGAGGAGGGGACATAGACTCAACTGTTCAAGAGTGCCTTTGGTTGACATTATTGGCCCAAGAATGAGTCGACACAGCTGGTATCCAGTTGTTTTGTGTTAGTCTTTGGGTCATGTTTTCTGTTTGGCCTTGGAGTCTTAGGCTTCTCTTTGTAGACACAGAAGATGGGAAAGTAATTGCCAAGGCTTATATAATCAGGAGCCATTTACTTCCTGCCCTTCTGAAATGGCATCTCACTACATAGCCAAGATGGCCTTGAACTTATTTTGCTTCTGCTTCAGCTTCCCAAGTGATGGAATTACAGGCTTACCATACCATGCCGAGCTATCTCTCATGGACCATTTGAAATAGAAAAATCATGACATGTGCTCTGTATCTACTAAGAGACTTGTGCAAAGACCAAATAATTTACAACCCTGTTGTTAAGAATATAGACTCATATTCAACTGAATTTCAAATTCAATTTTGGTTTCTTACCTGCTTTGGGTTAAAGAGGTAGACACTATATCACTGAGTTTTATTCACTTGTACAGAAATGTGGATGGTGCCAGGGACAGGTGGCTCATGCCTATAATCTTACTCAAGAGGCTGAGATGTAAGGATTGTGTTTTGAATCCAGCCCGGGCAGAAAAGTCAACATTAGAATAGGAGGGCAAGAGCCAAACTGATGAGCCAGATACTCTTCTGAAAAATGGTTTAATATGGTACAATGTTTCCCATATGTCAGTTTGTCATTCTGCTTCTAGTCAGAAAATTTATAAGGCTCAGAAAAGGATTCAAGCTCTCTGTTAAACCATACTGTAGCCATTTTGATTTGTATTAAAGGAATAATCAATTTAGACATTGGTAGCTCATGCCTATAATCCTTGCTGCTTAGGAGGCTGAGATCTGAGGAACATGAGTTCAGGCCAGCCCAAGCAGAAAGTCCATGAGACTTGTCTACAATTAAGCAGTGATAAACCCAGAAGAAGAGGTATGCCTTAATACAGTATTATTCCTAAGGAAAAAGCTTTATTTAAGCTGGCTTAAAACTTTGGGTCATATGTTGGGACATTGCCACGTACAATGCTGCTGGACCCTGCCTTCCTTTGGTGTGTTTGCCTAGAGCCTGGCTTTCACTCCTGTGGATATAGGCTGTTTAGCCCACAACCTTGGGGGTGGCATGATCCGTGTATGCCATATACTGCCCAGACAAAAACCTATGATGGAAGCAATGATTGACAAGGTGTTAGTCCAAAGTTACAATGGTAAGGATGTATTCTGTTTAGCTTTTTTCTTTAGTTAATTGCTTTTTAAAGTTTATCTGCTTATTTAATGTACTCTAGGAAATCAAAAGTTAATATTTGGAATTTTTGGTGCAATTTGCAACTAGGCAAGTAGAGCACCCATTGCCCCCAAATTCAACATTTAAAATTATTAAAACTCTGTTCAGATGTTTTAGTCATCAGAAATTTGAGCCAGGGATGGGAGCTCACACTTGTAATGCTAGCTGCTGGGTCTTGACAGATACAGAGAGGATTATGATTTGATGTTAGCCCAGGAAAAACATTCAAAATATTGGATCTCAATCAATATTGAACCCAATGCATTGTGCTTCTTATTTCATCTACTCAGAAAGGGTAAAAAGAAGGATTATGGTCCATGCTGGTCTGGTCATAGACATAAAACCCTACCACAAAAATAGCTAAAGCCAAGCCAGGCGCAGGTGGCTCATGCCTGTAATCTTAGCCACGCAGGAGGCTGAAATCTGAAGATCACAGATCAAAGCCAGGCCAGGCAGCCCAGTGAGACTCATATCTCCAATAAACCACTAGAAAACCAGAAGTGGTACTGTGGCTCAAACAATAGAGCTTTCACCTTGGGCTGAAGAACTCAGGGACAACTCCCAGGCACAGAGTTCAAGTTACATAACCAACAAAAGAAAAATGAGGGCTGGGAAGGCGGTCAGTGGTAGAGTGCTTGCCTTGCATGCCTGAGGCCCTGGGTTCGATTCCTCAGCACCACATAAGCAAAAAGAAAAAAGCCAGAAGTGGCGCTGTGGCTCAAGTGAAGAGTTGAGGGACAGTGCCCAGGCCCAGAGTTCAGGCTCCACGACTGGACTCCCCCCCAAAAAAAAAGAAAGAAAGAAAGAAAAATAACTAAAGCCAAAAAAAGCAGGTGTATGGCTCATCTGGTAAAGTACCTACCTAAAATGCATGAGGCCCTGAGTTTAAGTTCTAGGATAGAAAGGGGGAAAGGATGTGAAGGAATAGAAGGAAGAAAAGAAGGAAGGGAAAAGTTATTCTGTATATTGTACTTGCCTAGCTATTTCATTAAGGTGGCTTCTCATTCCTTTTTTTTTGTTTTTTGGTCGGTTGTGGGGCTTGAACTCAGGTCCTGGATCCTGTCCCTGATCTTTTGTGCTCAAGGATAGTGCTCTACCATTTTGAGTTACATTGTCACTTACGGTTTTCAGTGGTTAATTGGAAATAAGAATCTCATAGATTTTCCTTCCTAGGCTGGTGTTGAACCTTGATCCTCAGATCTCAGCCTTCTAACTAGCTAGAATTACAGGTATGAGCCATTGGCTCTGGTCACTCATTTGTTTTCTTTCTTTTTATTTGTAAGTCATAGGACTTGAACTCTGGGTACTGTCCCTGAGCTCTTCAGCTCAAGTGAAGTGCTCTACCACTTGAGCCAGAGCCCACTTCTGGTTTTCTGGTGGTTAATTGAGGATAAGAATCTCATGAGCTTTCCTATATGGGCTGGCTTTGAACTGCAATCCTCAGATCTCAGGATTACATGTGTAAGCCACCTGCACCCAACTTCCTCATTTATTTTCTCATGGTGAGTTGTAGCTGATTTCCCTACTCCTTGTAGTTCCTAGCAACTACAAAGTAGTCCTAGAGGTACCTCATCCTTTATAGTAGTCCTTAGGACCAAGTGACTGCTGAGTGCAGGAAAGCAGATGAGGCCAATATAAAATACAATGCTATCTATCTATCTATCTATCTATCTATCTATCTATCTATCTATCTATCTATCTATCTATCTATCTATCTATCTATCTATCCAGTGGAGAGAACTAACGCAGTCCCCCACTACCACAAATTATACAGTCGAATTTCCCACATTTGGGGAAATCTCAGGGGTCAGCACATCTGAAGTGCAATAGATAAGCCTGGCCCTGGGAAAACCATCTTCATGATCATAGTATCTCCCCTGCCAGGTAAGTAACAAGTGCCAGGTAAGTAACAAGGCTGACTTGGTATTTAAAAAACTAACAAACACATGAGAGTAGTTCACATTTGTAATCCTAGCTACTCAGAATGCTGAAATCTGAGGATTAAGCTTTAAATACTAGATAAATTTTGCTGAATTTTTATTAAAGCTCCTTTGGTGTTTTTAATTGAAGGTTTTATTTATTTTCTTATTTTACTGTTTCTTACTGTGACTACCAAAAAGCTGAGTGACTTCCGTGGCTTGTATTCCTGGATTACTTTGGAGGTGCTCTAAGACTTCATCAGAGGCCAGACTTGTTCTACTCAGTGGAGTAGCCAGCCACAAAGTTGTAAGTGACAATACTTACAGTAAGCAAAATTACATAAAATTAAAAATTCAGACACACATTTCCACTAGCCATATTTCAAATAAAAATAGAATTCAAGTTTCAGTGAATGTTAGTAAAGTTATAATGCATTCATTTTATGTGTCCCCTGTCACACTGCCACAGAAGAATGGAATACTTAAGGCATATCATGTGACTCCCAAGGCCTGGATGTACTTACTCTGTTCCTTTACAGAAAATGTTTGCCTGACCATGTACCCTAGTGAATATCATTTATTATGCAGAGCTACCCTCTTTTCTATATGCTGTTATTTCTCCCTATACTTTTCTCCCTCCCTCTCTCTTCCCTCACCCAATCCCTCCCTTTCCTTGTTTTAGGGATCAAAACTCATGCATGGTAAGTTGCTAAGCTGAATCTCAGCCCTGTGTATGATTTTGTGTTTGGTGAGGGGGTACTTTTTCAGGGCTTGAACTTTGGCCCTGGACACTATCTCAACTTTCTCCCTCCCTCCCTCCCTCCCTTCCTTCCTCCCTCCCTCCCTCCCTTCCTCCTTTCCTTTCTTCCTTCCTTCCTTCCTTCCTTCCTTCCTTCCTTTCTTTCTTTCTTTCTTTCTTTCTTTCTTTCTTTCTTTCTTTCTTTCTTTCTTTCTTTCTTTCTTTCTTTCTTTCTTTCTCTCTTTCATTTTGTCAGTCATGGGGCCTGAACTCTGAAATCTGGGCCTGGTCACTGTCCCTCAGCTCTTTAGATGAAGGATAGTGCTTTACCATTTGAGCCACAGCACCACTTCTGGCTTTTTCCGACTTATGTGGTGATGAGTAATGGAACTCAGGGCCTTATGCATGCATGACAATCACTCTACCCCTAAGCAACCTTCCCAGCCCTCATTTTATTTTAAAAATAAAATTCAAAACATGCCTTTTATGAATCTTCTTTCAATTTATTGAAACATAGTATATATTCTTTAAGCTGTTTTTAAAATATTTTTAGTGTAAAAATATTGTACAGAAGGTTTACAGTTACATGAGTAAAGTAGTGGGCACATTTCCTAGTGAGCATTGTCACCTCCTCCTTTCTTTTTCCCCAAACATCCCTTCCCTCCCCACCTTCCCAACACCTCCCATCCACCACAAATGTTGTAAAGTTTGTTTTCAACATAGTGTTTTGTACATCTCATTGTTACAATGGGTTAAACTGTATCCTTATTTAAACATCTTGTTATGTACATATAAGACGCAGGTCACCAGAAACAAATACAGTGAATACAGAGTAATACCCTGGAGGAAGAACATACCAGAGAAATAAAAAAAATCACATAGTACATTATAAATATGTTAAAAACAATAGCAAGAAAGAAAAAAGCACTTGAGTTACTATCTTGAGGTTTATTTCACTTAACATCATCCTATATGGTCATATGTACATAGCTTTTGATTTTTTCTTCTTGTCCTAGACATATACTAGATATTGAAAAAAAGGGAAACTATAAGACCTACGTTTTGGGGGGGCCTGGCCTACTTCACTTAATATAATTTTTTCCAAGTCTTTCTATTTCCTAACAAGTGGGGTGATGTAATTCTAATGGAGGCATAGAATTCCATTGTGTACGTGTGTATGTGTGTGTTTGTGTGTGTGTGTGTGTGTGTGTGTGTATTATATATATATATGTATATATACATATATGTATATATATATGTATATATACATATATATGTCACATTTTCTTGATCCATTTATCTACTGAGGGACACCTGGGTTGGTTCCATATCCTAGCTATGGTAAATAATGCTGCAATAAACAATTGTGCTGGTAGCTTTAATATAGCCTTGTTTGCGATCATTTGGGTAAATGCTCAAAAGTGGTATTTCTGGGTCATAGGGAAGCTCTATGTGGAGTCTATTGAAGAATATCCATACTGCTTTCCAAAGTGGATGAACAAGTTTACACTCCCACCAACAATGCAGTAAGGTTCCTTTTTGACCACATCCCCTCCATCATCTGTTATTATTAGAGTTCTTGATTATAGCCATTCTAACTGGGGTGAGGTGGAATCTCAACATTGTCTTGATTTTCATTTTTATTCTTCATGTGTCTATTGGCCATTCCTATTTCCTCTTCAGAGACCTTTCTCTTTAAGTCTTTAGCCCACTTATTCATGGGGCAGTTGTTTCTTTGAGGATTGGTTTTTGGGGAATTTAATTTTTTGAGTTCTAAATATATTTTAGATATGAGACCCTTGTCCATTGTATGGCTAGTGAAGATCTTCTCCCAGTACTTGGGCTTTCTATTGATCTTGCTAGCTATGTCCTTTGCCATGCAGAAGCTCTGCAGTTTCACGCAATTCCATTTGTCCAACCTTTCTATGATTTTATGTGTTTCTGGGCCTTTATTAAGAAATTTTCGGCATGTGCCAAGGAGACCTAGAGGTTTTCCTCTTCCTTCCTGAAATGTTTTCAGGCTATCTGCTTTGACTCCAAGGTCTTTGATCCATTTGGAGTTGATTCTGTTGCAGGGTGCTATATAAGGATCTAGTTTTAGTTTTCTACAGGTGTGAAATATAGTATATATTTTATAAGTCTTTGTCCATCTCTCTAGAGGCCTCCACAAGTTTATATGTATTTGTAGCTTGGGAAGGGAAATAAGATTTAAATCAGGACAGTAGGAGGCTATGGTTTATAAGACTCATTTGAGACCCTTTTGGAAGGAATGTTGACTTTTTCCATCTGATATCCTACAGATGACAATCTTGGTACATGTATTGAGTAGTCACAGGATAGGAAGCTTGTACTGATTTCTCCTGACTTTCCCCTGGGGACAAAGAAGGTGAAGTAGCCATAGGCATGAATCTGTAGGGGGATTGCAATTTATTTGTACTGACTGTATATTTCTAATTACTGTTGCCACAGGCCAGTGGGTGAAAGGTTTTTTTTTCCTTTCCTACTTTAGCTGTAACTAGTTATTTTTCATTTTTTAAATTTTATTTTATTGTAAAGAGTCTATAGAGGGGTTAGAGTTACATAAATAAGGCAATGAGTACATTTCTGGTCAAGCATTGTTACCCATTCCCTTGTTTATCTTCCACTATCCCTTACCTCCCCCACCTCCCACACTCCTCCCCTCCCCACCCGAAGTTGTAAAGTTCATTTCCAACATACTGTCTTATGGGTGTCATTGTTGCAACGGGTCATCCTGTGTCCTTGTTTTAGCATTTTGTTATTTCCCTTCCCCTCCCCAAATTAGAAAAATGTATCTACAAGATGCAGGGTATCAAAGTCAAGCACAGTGACAACAGGGGATATACCACAGGGGGAAGAATATACAAAGGAAACCAAACACTTACATAATAAATCTAAAACAACAACAACAAATGAACCCCAAGATATAGTAATTTGTTTTTATAGGATATTTATTCTAAAACTCCCTAGACATCTTAAGTTTGGACTGTTTCTTTTTTTTCTGCCAGCCTGTGGTTTGAACTTAGGGCACTCTACCGCTTGAGTCCCAGAGCACCACTTTGAGCTTTTTCTGAGTAGTATATCTTATATAGAGTGTCATAACTTTCCAGCTTAGGCAGGTTTCAAATAATGATCCTTAGTTCTCAGCTTCCTGAGCATCTAGGAGTACAAGTATGAGCCACTAGGACCTGGCTTGAATAATCCCATAGTTTTAACTAGCTGTTTTCATATCCCCTACCAACAATGCTTTCTCATACTTTTTAAAGTTATCTCTAAATAGCTTAGGAAGGAGTTTGAGCATTGCTTAATCATTTTTTCACTTTCATTAGTATATACTAGTTGCACACACTGAGAGGTTTGATGGAGTTACTTCCACACACGCATATGATATACTTGCTCACATTCATCCTGACATCCCAGTGCCCAGCCCTTGAATTCAAGGCCCAGAACTACTGTGTACATGCAAACATTCACGGAGACACACACACACACACACACACACACAGAAGAACAATTAGCAAAGGTTATACTATTGATCAGGAACTGCAAGGAAACATGGGAAGGTAGATTGTCTTTTCCCAGTTTCTCTGTCTTCCTCCATTCTCTGCTTTTCCTCAGAACAACTCAAGCCCTCCACACCTCGCTTCTGTCTGTTTGAACACCCTGAGCCTGGCTTCCAGTATGCCATTCATAGGGAGCTGCCCTTGCCTGGATAGATGGTCCTCAAAGTAAGCAGAGTGTCTCAGGTTATATTTTATTTTTCCATTTGGAGTGTGAATGCAGGCCCTGGGACCATAAGCAGCATCTTGAAGTGTATGGACAGCTGTTTTGAGCTACAAAACTCACCTCAGAAAACAAGCAGAGGAAGTGGGATGCAAAATACACAACCTGAACCAATAGATCTATAGGTGACTGAGAGCCAATTTCCACATTAATGTGAATACAAGGGTGAGTCCATTTGAAGACAGGTCTCCAACGATTTAATGGGACCCCATGGACAAGCCTGGCAGGAAGACACGTGTGTGTGTGTGTGTGTGTGTGTGTGTGTGTGTGTGTGTGCCTGAAGGCTGGGCTGGGGCTCAGGCTGAGGCTGAGTGCAACCTGCCCTTATGCCTTTTTTGCTGCTCTACCACTTCATCCACAGCTCCACTTCTGGCTTTTTTGTTAATTGATTGGAGATGAGATTCTGATGGACTCTCCTACCATGGCAGGCTTCAACTCTGATCTTCAAATCCCCGCCTCATGAGTAGCTAGTATTAAAGAAGTGAGGCACTGGAACCTGTCAGGAAGCCTCTTAAATAACAGAGCTATTTTTAGGGAGACAGGAAACACCTCAGTCCAAAAGATGGTGTTGCGTTTTCATGTTTTAAAAGAAAAAATGCACTCAATATTGAAGTGTGAAGTAATATTGAAGGAAAGAAGACAGCAAACTTTCATAAATCTGGTGTTGTGAAAGCCCATCAGACATGAGTGTTTCATATAGGAATCAAAATAATATCCATGTGGCAACATTGAGACTCACCCATGTGGTCACTTGAACTGGTTGAAGACCTATTCTCAGACTGACTAACCTTCAAAAGTCTGGGATTCTGCTCTGTGGAAGATGTTTTCCAGTCACACTTGTAAGTCTCTTAGTTCTGTTTTTCACACTTCTCATCCCTCATTCTTAGTATTCACCAAGTATCTTTTCCATTGCTGCTCCAGAAGATGCTTTCAATGTCACTGTAAGAAGTGGCGCTGTAGCTCAAGTGGTAGAGCGCTCGCCTTGAGCTGAAGAGCTGAGGGACAGCGCCCAGGCCCAGAGTTCAAGCCCCACGGCCAGCCAAAAAAAAAAAAAGAATCTTTGGGGCTGGGAAGGTGGCTCAGTGGTAGAGCACTTGCCTTGCATGCCCGCGGCCCTGGGTTCGATTCCTCAGCACCACATAAGAAAAAAGCTGGAAGTGGCGCTATGGCTCAAGTGGTAGAGCACTAGCCTTGAGCTGAAGAGCTGAGGGACAGCGCCCAGTCCCAGAGTTCAGGCCCCACGACTGGACCCCCCCCCCAAAAAAAAGAAAGTAATATCAATGTCACTGTAAGGATTCATCTAATAAGAGAAACTTGTTTGAAGAACTTTAATACTTATATTAATAATATCATTACTAATAAAGAGTATTATTCAAGAACTACTTTAAGATAAATAAAACATGATTCAGAGCAGTTATGTAGTTTGGATATTAAATCTGATAACACACATATATTCCTAGGCCATTACAAATCTGTAGTTACTTCAATCTTACAATACAAATGTTCTTAAGAAAGAAAGTGTTGATAATATAAGCAACCCAGTAGTTGTTGAATGAGATAAATATAGTGAGGACTTCTGTTGAGCTAGTACACACTGGTTCTTGCTCTGAAAGCATCACCTATCTGTTCTGAGAGCCAGTCAGGCTTAAGTAGGACACATGCTTCCGGATGACAGACCTGCCTGGCATTCACTGCCTAAGTCCATTCAGGCCCACAGCCCATAGGCAATATAGAACAATCTTCAGAACAGTCATCCTGACTTTAAAGTTCAAGCCTCTAATCCTAGCACATCAGCAGACTGATGTCTGAGGATTGTGGTTCAAAGTCACCCTGGGCAGCAAAGTCTGGAAGACTCTTATCTCCAGTTAACCACAAAAAAGCCACAGTGGAAGGGATAAACTGAGAGCAAGGGAAGGGGTGTAATTGTCCCCAAAAAATGTATTCATTACCTGACAACTGTTTAATTTAACTGACTTAACTGTTACCCCTCTGAACGTCATATTCCTAATAATATTTTTTTAAGAAAAGGAAAGATGAGTCTGGGAAGGTGGCTCAATGGTAGAGTGCTTTCCTTGCATTCATGAGGCCCTGAATTCAATTCTTCAGTACCATATAAGCAGAAAGAAAGCTGGAAGGCACACTGTGGCTCAAGTGGTAGAGCACTAGCCTTGATCTGAAGAGATGAGGGACAGTGCCCAAGCCCAGAATTCAGGCCCATAACTTACAAAAAAAATAAAGAAAAGGAAATAAAAAAGGAAGAGTATTGCTGCCAGGCTCAGTGGCCAAGCCTGTAATCCTAGCTATTCATGAGGCTGAGGATCAGTGATTGAAGCCAACTTGGGTTGGAAAGCCTATACGACTTTTATCTCCAATTATGTACAAAAAAACCTAGAAGTAGAGTTGTGGCTCCAGTGGTAAAGCAGTAGCCTTGAGGGGAAAAACATAAACTACAGGGATAGTATCCATTTCCTGAGTGCAAGCCCCAGAAAGGCACAGAATAAAAGAAGGAAAGACACTATGAACTTGGTTTATCTGTACCTGAGATGTCCTTGTTAGAGACGATTATGGACTGAAACTCTGAACAGGGCATACTAGGTCTGGCATTTTTTCTGCACAAACTGTGTGCACAACCATCTTAACTCCTTCGCTATTCTATAGTTGCAGGTTGCATTATCTTCTCACCATGGAAGAGGTCCAGTATTTACTTTCCCTAGGGTACCTGTTTCCTTGTCTTCTGCTCTTTATTCATGGACAGCAGTATTTTAACTGAGAATGCAAGGAGGAGGATTGGCAAGGCCTTGAAAAAGAGAATTTGCTAGAAGTGGGTGAGACAGTGGTGATAATGCCCAGGACCAGGTGAGCATTTTGGTGATGATTGGGCATGGTGTGTCATTCTTTATCAATATGCTGAGGGGCCATGGGCATGAAGAGGAGGCCTCAATGCCTCCTGGGGTCATTCAGATTACACAGATATAAGCCAGCTAATCTTCCTCTCACTTTCCCAGCATGGAGTTATGGGTCCTGCCTGGAAGGGGACTCATGCCCAAGTATGGACAGCTATCCACACAACATCCAGTTGTGTCCTCTACATTGTTACTACATTGAGAGCAGTGCAGCACAAATCACATGGAGCATGTCTAAATCATTAAAGGGATGGGAAAGTGGTTCTATGTTATATGGACCAAGACAGACAGAGAACACCATATAAGTTCCCTTTCAGAGACCCCACTTCTGTTCAATGGCCAAGAGAACATACAGGAAAACCTCCAGAAGGAGGAGCTATGTTCCTAACCTGGACCTTCACTGCATGATTTCCCAAAGCTTATGGATACAATAAAACTAAATCTCTCCAAGATCAGGCATGAAGTCTCTCAGAGACCATTGCCCACATCTGTGAGGAGAGCATAGGAGGTAAAATGGACTGTCAGGGAGGGGAATAGCCACAGAGTGTCTCCGTGACATCTCTGGCATCCAGTATTCAGATAATTAGGGAAAGGTTACGAAAGCCTATTTGGTGTGGATAATGAATCATTGCAGCAGGTGGCACAGAGGATGGGAAAGCTAGTTGAAGAATACATGGGTCCCATCAAGTCCCAAGATGTGCAGATCTACCATCAAGAGAGCTGGACTATATGTTGGATATGTTACATGATAGCCTTTGCTAATGCCAGGTCTTAGACATGTGTTATACTACAGTGACTCTGCTGTCTACTACCACAAAGGCATGTAAGAGAGAGAAACTTGATACAGTTGCTGACGTCACCAAGATCATCCTAAGGAAGAACTTCATAGACATTATCATCTGATTGTGTGTGGGGTCTGGGGTGGGGTGGGGGGTGTATGTGTGGACACTAGAGATTCAACTTTGGGTCTGGACAGTGCCCCTGAGCCTCTTTTGCTCAAGGCTTGTACTATAGCTCTTAAGCCACAGCTCCACTTTCAGCTTTTTTGATATTTTATTGAAGTCTCACAAGTATTTACTTACAAGATAAACTTTAATTATGAGGTGATATGATTTTAAGGATGATATACTACTATGCAAATGCAATAAATAAAAATAGGAGGTAAAAAGACACTCTAAGGACTATATAGGAAGTTTTATGAAAGCCATGAAAGTATATCTTAAAAAAGTGTTATTAGTGACTTAAACAGCAGTGCTAAATTTTTTGTCCTGTATAAATGAATGAAGTCAGTTATTTCTGCTTAAATGTATAATGTTATTTTTCTCTTTTTACTGTTTGTAATCCATACTATTAATATTAATAGGTGTAGGAGACTCAAGCTTAGCTGTTGAACCTGGAAAAGGTTTGAGAGGTTGGAACATCACCTGAATAGTACTCAGAAAGCTGAGAGCTGACTATGCAAAGGTTAAAACACAGCTCTGTGAAGTAAGCCAGGCCCAAAGAAATATAAGTCCCATGGTTTCCCTTATTTGAAATAACTAGTATATGTCTGAGACAAACAGAAACTGTCAGACAAGTTGATGTTAGGTGAAATGAACCCCAAGATAAGGATTCAAATGTTTTTTTTTTCTTTCTTGAGATTGTTTCCAACATATTTATAAAATGATTTCTTTGTTGCTTTGTATGTACCTCCCCATGGAATTAGCCCTGCTTTCACTGTAGTTGATGTTGGTATAATTTGTGGAAAGGAAGGAAAAAAAACAAATTGTTTAAATAGGGATACTGGTGGACCCATTGCATGAATGAGATGTACAACACGTTATGTCGAAAAGCGAACTTTACAACTTTGAGGGGGAGGTAGGAAGAGCTGGAGGGAGGGGTGGGGGGCGCGACATGGGGAGGGATGGGAGATGGGAAGGGATAGGAAGGGAAAACAAAGGAGGAGGCAGCAATGCTTGATAAGAAATGTACTCATTATCTTGCCCATGCAATTGTAACTCCTCTGTATGGTATTTTCACAATAAAAAAAAAAAACAAATATATAAATAGGGTTACAGGTGACCCCATTAAAACAATGAAATGTATAAGATGTTATGTTGAAAAATGAACTTTACAACTTCGGTAGAGCGTGGGGGTAAGGAAGGGGGGTTGAGAGGGGAAGGGATGGTAAGGGGAAACAAAGGAGGAGGCAACAATGCTTGATAAGAAATGTACTCACTATCTTGTCAATGTAATTGTAACTCCTCTGTATGGTATTTTCACAATTTTAAAAAAAAGCACAGCTGTGGAGAGTGTTAAGCTATTGCCCCCTTCCATAGTGCTTTAAAGGCCTTGAAGCCTGGGAGGTAAAAGAATTGACAACTTAACCTAGGAAGCTAGATAAAATAGACCAAATGTCTGGATTTTCTCTAGGTTGCATTCTCCTTTCTCAAAACAAAAAGGGAACCAGTGTTTCTCTCTCACTGTGGTGGTTCTGATTGCAATATAGAAGCTTCATTTTTGCATGTATCCATGGTAACCTTCCCAGTGTGAATCCAAATAAATATGATTGCTTGTATGACCTGGGGCCCAAGTGCCAGTAAGCCTTGGGACCCCAGGTCCTCATTGATTTTTTTTTCTTTTTCTCTATACCTGTCCGTGTATTTTCTAATTTTCTTCAGCTTGGTATCCTATTGCACTGCCTTGGGTTGCAATTAGCAACAAATATGAATATTCTTGAGTTGTAAAACATAAAGGACTTACAAACTTTCTTATCCCAGATGGCTTCAAACCACAATCCTCAGATCTAAGCCTTCTGAGTAGGATTACAGGCATAAGCCACTGGCAACCAGCATGCATCTGAAGACTTGATGTCAGTGAGATCTTTCTTGGGGAATGTCTGCACATCTCAGTCCTCCTCAGCTCTGTTCCTTCCTGTTACCCAAACAGAGTCAACATTTTCACTCCTTTATGTTCAAAATCCTTGAGGTTAGTGAACTGACTTGCCTGCCATGTACCTCCTTTCTATAAATACAATAGTGGGTTTTACTCCTTACCATCGATTAACTAAATTAACTGGGATCCACACAGAGGTGACATGTCCTTTTCTGGATTGCACACCGTACACCTATGTTTTACTTTATCTAATAAAGTTAACATAACTTACCTTGTTTGAGGGTTCTTAGTTCCCATATTTCTTCCTTCTCATCCCTCTTTCCCTTGCACAGAGGGAAGAACCATTTGGAATTGTGAAGAGTGAGTTTTTAGTCATTTTCTGAAAAGCTTTGCCAATGGATCCTGATTTCCAAGTCCTGAGTAACTGGCCTGTAAAGCCTTGTTCTTTAATCTCTCCTCAGCTGACACAAATGACCACATATATCTAAAAAAGGCTTTGGGAAATGAGTTCAGGTTATCAGTTAGGAATCCTTATTACCTGGTCACTGTGCATAAGTTGTTTTTGTTTTTTTGTTTTGTTTTGTTTGAATAGTGTACAATTAGTACCAGAATTAGACTTCCAAGTATTTTTTTTTAATTCAAAGCTAGCAGGCACTCTTATTTGAACCACAGATCAACTTCTGCCCCACACTCTTTATCTTCTGGTGGTAAATAGGACAGAAGTTTCCCACAGGAAGCCAAGGGCACTACACAGTATCCTCAAACCTGAAGACTGTGGTTCACAGCCAGCCTGGGCAGGAAAATCAATGAGCCTCCTATTCCCAACTAATCAGCAAAAAGAAGTGGAACTGTGGCTGAAGTGGTAGAGCAGCAACCTTGAGCATAAAAAAAGCTAAGAAAAAGCTAAGAAAAAAAGTTTTAAAAAAGGTAAGTGAAAAACAGATCTAGCACTAAGACAACCACAAAATAAATTTTTTTAAAAAGTGCAAGAGAGCACAAAGAGTCTTAAAAATGATAAAAATTAACAAGAAACTGGTGGCTCACACTTGAAATTCTAGCTACTCAAAACACTGAAATTGAGCATTACTATTCCAAGCCAACCAGGACAGGAAAGCCCATTGTGTGTGTGTGTGTGTGTGTGTGTGTGTGTGTGTGTGTGTGTGTGTGTGTGTGTGTGTGTGTGTATGAGTGTGTGTGTGTTCCTTTCTGGGATATGATCTACAAGTTTTTGCTTGACCATTTCCAATCTTTTGGAGGTTAATTTGAGATAAGAGTCTCATGAACTTTCCTTGTCTCCTGACAATGAACCGCAATCAGTATAAGTCAGGACTTTGTGGGAGTGTCTATACTCACCTCCTACTAACCACCAAAACCAAAAAATGAACCAAATTGCAACTGTTACTAAAGTTTTAGAGCATTCTATCCTTCAGCAGGATTGGTGAGGCCCTAAAAACAAGACAGAGAACCAACAAATAAATAAATGTATTTGAAGAAGAAAAGAGCCAATTAGTTTTTTATAATATAGACTCATATCTTTAATCCAAGCTGAAATGTAAAGATCACAGTTCGAATCCAGCCTGGGCAGGAAAGTCCAACTAACTTCTTTTTGAGTGTGCTAGACATGGGCTTGAACTTGAGGGTTTTTACTCAAGTTTAAAAATACTACTTCCTGTATCATGTGCTGAATTGGAGATGAGACTGATGGACTTTCTAGCCCAGGCTGGCTTTAATCTGTAATCCTTAGATTTTAGGATACTGTGTAGTGCCTTGGTTCCCATGGGACTCTTATTTACTATTAACCACTAAAAGAAAAATAGAGGCGGAAGTTGAGCTGAGGCTCAAGTAGTAGAGCCTGCTAGCTTTGAAATGAAAAACAAAATACCCACAACAAAACAAAACAACCCTCAGCGAGAGTCACTAGGCCTTGAATTCAAGCCTCCTCTCCCCCCAAAAAAAGACCTCAGGAGTTGAGTTTTTGTTCCTGCTAGCTTTGAGCAAAAAACAAAAGGCCAAAAATCTCATGGACAGTGAAGTAGTGTGGCCTAAATATAGAGCCTGCTAGTTTTGATCTAAAAAAAACAAGCCAGGTGCCTCTGGCTCATGCCTGTAATCCTTGCTACTCAGGAAGCTTAGATCTGAGAATCACATTTGGAAGCCAGCCTCGGCTAAAAGGTCCCCTGGTGACTGTTTTTTCCAACTAAGTAGAAGTGGCACTATGTCTGAAAATAGTAGTGTGCCTGCTGTGTCCCTGATGGACAGTTCCTAGGCATTGAGTTCAAGCCCCAAAACTGACAATATCAATAAATTGATTAATTAAATACTGAGCATAAATGAGTAGGCCCTAATAATAAAGGACATGAACTTTGAAAAAGGGGGAAGGGACAATCAAATAAATGAAAAGGTGGAAAGGGAGCATATTAAGGCCTTCTAAATCAAAACTGTAATTCTACCTGCTCAGATTACTGAAAACTGAGGACTTTGGTTCAAGCCAGCCCAGGCAGGAAAGTACAGGAGACATATTTTACTGTGTTCAGTATGGAGGCTTGAACTTGCTATGTTTTGCTCATGGCTACAGGTCTACTTCTTCCAACCTCTAGGTGGTTATTAGAGATAATTGTCTCATTGACTTTCTTGCCCAAGACTGGCATTGAAACATGATTCTCAGATTTCAGTCCTTTCTGTAATGCTCTTGACTTTCTATTGATATTCTAATCTCCTATTAACCATAAAAAAATGCAAAAGTTGAGCTGTGGCTCAAGTAGTGAAACCAGCTACTATTAAGGTAAAAATAAATAAACCTCAAGGAAAGTCATCATGACTTAATTTCAAGACCTAAGAACCACCACTCAATTAAAAAAAAATAGAACCTCAGTCACTGTGACCTGAGTTTAAGCCCTAGAAAAACAGCTGCAAAAAAGAAAAACAGCCTGTAGTTTACCTGTGGTCAAAGTTGTAGGTCATGGTAGTTTCAAGGGAAACAAAAAATCAGCATAATAGCTAGTGCCTAATAACAAATGCCAAAAAGAAAGAAATAATAAATAACTGAAAAGGTGAAAGAAGAGGTAATTAAAGATTTGTAAATGTTGACTCACACTTATAATTCTGAATGCTAAGGAAACAGAAATCTGTAGGTCATGGTTCAAAGCCATACTGGACAGGAAAGTCCATGAAACTTGCTTCAGTATGTTCAGTCGAGGGACTTAAAATTGAAGTGTTTTGCTCAAGGCTACAGCTCTACTATCTTCCACCTATTAGGTTGACTGGAGATAAGAGGCTCATTGACTTTCCTGCCCAGGCTGACTTTGAACTCTGATCCTCAGATTTCAAGCCTCTCTGTACTGCCCTGGACTACCCATGGAATTCTTGCCTCATATTAATCACTTAAAAAAGGCAGAAGTTTAGCTGTGGCTCAAGTAGTAGAGCCATTTACCCTTCAGTTAACTAAGTAAATCAATAAAACCTCAGAAAGAGAGGAGAGGAATGAGAGTGAAAGACAGAACGTCTTACAATAAGCAAAAGGAAAGAAATGTATATATCACCTGGAAGAAATAATTGTATTGTCAAAGCTTATAGAATTGTATTGTCAAAGCTTATAGAATTCACAAACTTTATCGACCATAATAATGACAATTTGCATTGTGAAGGTTAAAGTATGTTTGTGACTTCAACTAAATATCACTATTCCACAATATTCTGAAATAAGAGAAATTTAGGTAATCACCTAATCTCAATAATAGTAAAAATCTCAGAAAGAGTCACCAGGACTTAATTTCAAGCCCTAACACCAACGTGCCTAACTCCAGCCAAACACACACACACACACACACACACACACACACACACACACACACACACACACACAGAGCAGGAGCTGAGTTCTCACTCTAGGAGCAGAAGCCAAATGAAACAAAAAGTAGACTGTAGTAGACCTATGGCTTAAGTAATAAAGCAAGCTGCTTTTAAGAGAAAAGAAAAGAAAACTTGAGTATGAAGGCAAGGCCCTAAGCCCCTGACTCTTCCCAGAATGGAAATCAGTCATGGAATCCAACAGAACATGCCCCTTCAGTTCTAGGCCCTCCTATCAAAAATAGATGGTAGGCTTGTTCTTGGCTTCTGGCACAAGTACCTTGTGTAGAGGAAGCCCCTCCTCTTGCTTCCTGGATCCCAGGGTTCAGCCTCTCTTGTGAGTCAGGGTGGGAGGTGGATGGCAGTGTGGCAAGAGGTTCCAAATAGAGTGGCAGCTGTGCTAATTGACTTGAGGCTGACAGCTGGATGCCAGGGCTAAGTGATAACGGGTAGCTATCTCTGATTACCCAGCAGTAGGCAGACTGAGTTGGAGCACCTGCTGGCTCTGCCTATCAAGTCCACCCCATCTCCTCTGCCCCATAACAACCAGAGGTTTAAATGGGGATCTGAGTTGGCTGTGTCAGATTCCTGCTCCCCAGCCCTACCTGTTTTCCTCGGTGTACACCACTGCTGAGGACACGCATCCAACTGCTTTGCAGCCCTACACCGTGAGGGAGATCGTGTACATACAGGCAAGCCACTGTGGCAACCAGATTGGCTCAAAGGGGAACATGACACTGGCCTAGGATCCTAGTCTCAAATTTAGGGGGATAAGGAGGAAGAGGACGGGGTTGGAGGGTGCAGGTGGTGGTGGTCATGTCTAGGCTGAGGTAAGTGGGGCTCCATAGTAGTCCCTAACCTCCTAGAAATCAAGTCCCCCAGATAGTTTCCCCAATTTCCCTAATTTGTGTGGCCCAGGTGGGTGTGGTTTTTTAAGCAAGGCTGGGGTGGTTTCAAATCCCTTGCATGTCTTAGTCTTACCTGAGACTCAAGTCATTGTACTTAGTTTCCTGGGAATAGACTAATGCATTTTTGGTCTGATTTGAAAGAAAGGAGTGCAGTGTCTTTGAGCTGACAGATACAGAGGATTCCCTTTTTGTCAACTGATGAGTATTAGATAATTGAGAACAGTTCATCAACCTTAATGCAAATTTCTCTGAGTTTTCATGCCCTATCTCAGTTCCCTTAAGTTGGGTGTTTTCTAAATCCGTGGTTGTCGGTGTATGCTCTGAGGACCCTTGGGGTTCTGGAGACCCTTCTAGCTGAGTCTTCAAGTTACTGCTTTGGCAATTTCATGTCCATATAAGGCCAGGTTCTCATCATAGAATCCAAACAGAATATTGTATCCCGTAAGATAGAATAAACATAGGAGAACCCAGATGTCTTCTATTCAGCCAGATAGCAAAGAGATTAACAAAACTAAAATACCATCAATTTTTGTGCTTTTTTTAATTTAAAAAATTAATTTTTTTACAAAAATATTTGTGTCAACAGGACTTGGATTTCTTATAGTTATTTTAAAATCCATTGTTTGGACAGTTAACATTCTAGGCCATAATACACTTCTAGTTCCATCTCAGTTTTGGGAAATGCTAAGCGATGAGCACAACATTGACTGCACTGGCAACTATTATGTAGACAGCAGCTTAGAGAATCGAGGTATATTACAACGAGGCAGCTAGTGAGTGTCTCCTGTCTGGCTTCCAATACTGTGGCAGAATAGGTCCCTGGGGAATACTAATGACAAGGAAGGAGTTCCTGCCTTTCTTAGGGTGGTATTGTAGTTCGAATTTGGGGCCTCAATCTTGTAAGTCAAGTGCTGTATCCACCTGAGCCCCTCCACCATATATTTTGTTTTAATTTTTGAGTATACACTTGTGAATTTCCTCAGGAAAGCCTTTTACTGAATTCCCCCTACCTGAACTTGCTGACTAGCCACACCTGGATTTTTTTTTTTTTTGTCATGGGGCTTCAACTCTGGGCATAGGCATTGTCCTTCATCTCTTCAATCTTTCTTTTCCTTTTATTACCAGGGGTTCCTTTTTTTAGAACTCTCTGTGCTTCTGGGATAACTCCTTCTAGCTTAGTTTAATTCATTAATTCTGCTTGTTGTAACATATTTGGAAATTTTAAGTTTTTATGTTTACTATGCGTGAGCCGCAAAACCGCTTGTGAAGTTGTAGGAGTTTTTGGAGGCAGCATCACATCAGATGATTGATTGGGGCATCGCCCACATTTAATCTTTGGTCCTAGTCTTTATTATTTAGAGAAGTCATCTCTATTGGACTGGAAAGAAACAACATGCTCTGTTCACGGATCAATAGAAAAATAGCCAAAACGAGAATAAAAGCAATGAATGTACAGCCAAGAAGAATATAGTAAGAATAAAGGTAGAGGCTATAAAGGTGCAGCCAAGTGTATGGGAAGCCTTGAACCAACACCCCCTTCCTGCAGGCATGCTTCCTTAAAGCTCTTTGTCTAACGCGATCTCATGCAGACTCCGCAGGAGGTGGCATGACACCAACTATTTCAGGTAGTTTCTTGGAAATGAGAGTCTCCCAGAATTTCCTGCCCCAGCTGGCTTCAATCTGCGATCCTAAGATCTCAGACTTTTGAGTAGCTAGAATTTCACCCTTCAGCAACCAGAGCCCAGTTGCATTGCCCTCTTTAAAATACAGATTAAATTTCTAAAAAAAAATTTTGAAATTGAAAATTTTAAAATTTTAAAGAGGGATGTTCAGTCACTAATATATATGTGAATAGTCCAAATCATAAAGCATAAATAAAGTGTCTCACCCTGAAATCTATAACACTTCTGGACTTTAGCATTTTGAATATGAATACTTAGCCAACAATAAATTCTTTTTAAGGTTTTTAAAGTAAAAAACATTGTTGTGATGTAGAAAAACCCAATAATAATGTGTAAACACTGCTTTTAAGTGATATATATTGTCTTTCCTAACACAAACAACCTTACTGAAGTCTACAGAGTAGATTGTCAGTTTTTGTAACTGTCAATGTGAAATTCATTTAATTTTATATAAAGAGTTTCCATTCTACATCATTGTATACAAACAGAATCGTAGATAATTGGTTTTCCTGTGTAATAAACCAATGAAAAAGTGCAAACAAAAGGACAGAGCTATTTAATGTATTTGAGTTTTATAGATCTACATTTGGGGATGTCCTCACCTTCGTATTTTGTGGTGATATTGCTTAAGTAAGATATAAGACTTTAATCTTGTGGTTCCTTGGTTGAGAGTCGTTGTGTGGAATTGTATCACTGCTATGAACAGTATTTTATGTTGTGTCTTTATTAGATCCTGTATATCAGGCAGGATGGCCAGTTTTCTTCATGTCATTGTTTAGGAAGGGGGCAGTCTCAAACTCATGTTTATATCATTTTAACTGATATCCCTTTTGAAAAATCAGGTTAAATGGCAAATTGCAAGTAATTGCCCAAGGTTGCTCTGAGTATTTGAATACAGGGAAATGTGCTATTTGATAACAATTATTGAAAAATTATAACACAAGAAATATGAATTTTATGTATTTTCCCCAGGAAAGCATTATACTTGAATTTCCCCTACATCTACTTGCTGAAGAGCCACACCTGGCTCTTTTGTTTTATTTGTTTGTTTTTTTGTCGTCAGTGGCACTTAAACTCTGGGCCTATGCACTGTGCCCCAACTCTTCTGTTCAAGACAAGCAGCTCTACCACTTAAGCCACAGTGCCATTTCTGGTTTTCTATCAGTTTATTGGAGATAAGAGTCTCACAGACTTTCCTGCCCAGGCTGGCTTTGAACAGTGATGATCTCCAACTCCATAGTTGCTAAGATTATAGGCATGAGCCACTGGTGCTCTGCACCTAGCTACTTTTAATTGGGGAATGGAAGGGATAGTGGGAGAACAACAAAGGAGTGGGTAACAATGTTCGACAATAAATGTTCTCATTTCCTTACTCATGTAACTGTAACTCCTCTATACAGCACCTTTACAATAAAAATAAAATTAACAAAAAAGAGAAAGCTTCTTGCTGATAGGCAATGATGACTCACACCAATAATCCTAGCTACTCAGGAGGCTGAGAAATGAGAATCATCGTTCAAATCCAGCCTGGGCAGGAAAGTCCCTGAGACCTTTATCTCTAATAAACAACTCAGAAAACTGAAAGTGGGACTGTGCCTCAAGTGATAGAGTGCTAGCCTTGAGCTGAAGAGCTGAGGGACAGTGCCCAGGCCCAGAGTTCAAGCCCCACCATGAACAACAACAACAAAAAAAAGGTGTTGTCATCTTTCTTTTGCCCTATTAGACTCAAAGCCTGATGCTCATCTTTGCCTCCTGAGTAGCTGAGATTTCAGCCACCATGCCCAAAGCAAAGGAATAAAATGCATGGAAATAGACAACTGCAAACGTCCTTAAAGTTGCTGAAGCCTCTTGCATGGTGATTCATTCTCAAGATATCTTTTCTGTTTCCATGTCTGAAATGCTGTAATTTCTATAATGAATGCTGAGAGCCACTTAGAATCATAAGCTCTGCTCCTAAGTTCCTTGTCAAGTATAGGCCCAAGTCAACTCTTGTTCCCACAGGCAACAAATATGTTCCTCGGGCCATCATGGTGGACCTAGAGCCTGGGACCTTAGACTTAGTAGGATCGGAACCATAGAGTTTCAGACCAGACACTTCATATTTAGTACGTCAGCATGGTCCATAGAAGATGGCTAACAGGCACCCCTCCTTCGTAACATCCAGACACTCCAGTTCCCAGAGCTGAGCTGAGCCTTTATTCATCTAGATAACATCCTCACCTAACCCACCTATTTCAGTCCACGGGAGTCATGTCCCTGTCCACTCAATCAGCACAGATAAATACCAGTCTGCAAACAGCCTCTGAAGGGAATGAACAGCGAGCAGGGAATGCCTCCAACAAGGTTTCAGCGCTGCTGGCCCTTTCAAATACCTGGCAATAACAGGGAACCATTTCAGGACACCAGAAATCAAAGCACAGCTATATGTGAGCAAGGTGCAGACAAGTGCCTTCAGCTTAGCTTCCCTCTGACCATTCTGTTCTCCTGTTCCTCCTGTGAAAGTAAGTACTTTTCCAGTATTGATGCAGGCTCTGTTCATTTTTTTTGGTCGGTCGTGGGGCTTCAACTCTGGGCCTGAGCACTGTACCTCAGCTCTTCAGCTCAAGGCAAGCACTCTACCGCTTGAACCACAGCATCCCTTCTGGCTTTTTCTGTTTATGTGGTGTTGAGGAATCGATCCCAGGGCCTTGTGCATGTGAGGCAAGCACTCTACCATTAAGACCCCTTCTCATCACCAGGCTCTGTTCATTTTTAGAAGTACGTGGTTTGGGTTAAAATGTATCTTCCTCCACATTGTCTTTACTTTCTTTAGAACCTGGTTGATTTGTAGGGTCCCAGATACATTGAAAACATTTCCTGGGGGCTAGGAAGGTGGCTCAGCAGTACCGTGCTTGCATGCATGAGGCCCTGGGTTCGATTCCTCAGCACCATTAATCAGGAAAAAAAGCCAGAAGTGGTGCTGTGGCTTAAGTGGTAGAGCACTAGCCTTGAGCTGAAGAGCTGAGGGACAGCTCCCAGGCCCAGAGTTCAGGCCCACAACTGGACCCCAAAAAAGAAAACATTTCCTTTATTTCACCAGTGTATCTAAAATAATAGCCAAAGTTGCTCAGAGGAGCCTATAGTCTTCACAATGCATATAGCAAAGTCATTATTCCTGGAGTATGTGTCTCATCATGTCTTTGTGTCTGATAGGCCAGAACAGAGCAGGCAATAACTGGGCCAAGGGCCACTACACAGAGGGAACCGAGCTGGTGGAGTCAGTGCTGGAAGTGGTGAGCAGAAAGGTGTGTCTGTCTCCAGGGTTTCTAGCTGGCCTACTCCCTGGGAGGTGGCACCAGGTCAGGCATGGGCACCCTGATTCTCAACAAGATCCGAGAGGAGTTCCCAGACAGCATCATGAACACCTTCAGTGTCATGCCCTTGCCCAAGATGTTGGACACTGGCACCTTAGACTCAGTGAGATTGGAACCATTTGGCCAGTGTTTCAGACCAGACAACTTCATATTTGATACGTCATCATAGTCCATGGGAGATGGCTAACGGGCACCCCTCCTCCCTAACATCCAGACACTCTAGTTCCCAGTGCTGGGCTGAGCCTTTATCCACCTAACCCTATCATCCTCACCTAACCCTACAACACCATCTTGTCTGTCCACCAGTTGGTGGAAAATGCAGATGAAACGTTCTGCATTGACAACAAGGCCCTGTATGACATCTGCTTTTGCACTCTGAAGCTGCCCATGCCCACCTATGGAGAACTGAACCACCTGGTGTTGGCTACCATGATCAAGGTCATCACCTGCCTGCGCTTCCCTGCCCAGCTGAATGCAGACCTGCGCAAGCTGGCTGTGAACACGGTGTCCTTGCCCTGCCTGCGCTTCTTCATGCCTGGCCTTGCACCCCTGACTAGCCGTGCCAGCCAGCAATACAATGCTCTCTCAGTGCCCAAGCTCACCCAGCAGATGTTTACACCAAGAACACGATGGTCACCTGTGATCCCCGCCATGGCTTCTACCTGACAGTTGCTGCCATCTTCCGAGGCCGCATGTCCATGAAGGAGGTGGATGAGCAGATGCTCAACTTGCAGAACAAGAACAGCAGCTACTTTGCAGAATGGATCCCCAACAACGTGAAGACACTTGTGTGTGACATCCCCACACATGGCCTCACGATGTTGGCCACATTCATTGGCAACAACACGGCCATCCAGGAACCCTTCAAGCACACCTCAGAGCAGTTCAGTGCCATGTTGCAGCACAAGGCATTCTTGCACTGGTATACAGGTGAGGGCATGGATGAGATGGAGTTCACTGAGGTTGAAAGCAACATCAATGACCCGGTGTCCAAGTACCAGCAAATCAAAGATGCCACTGCTGATGAACAGGGGAAATTTGAAGAAGTCTTGTGGAAGAAGAGGTTTAAGACTTCCCATTGCTAGCAGTGCAACAGGAATGCCAGAGCCTGCCTACTGCTTCTCAAATAAATGGTGCTTTCCTGAGCTACTGTTGTCCTGCAGTGGGACCTTGCTATGTATCATCATGCTCAGCCTTCTCTGTCAGGAACTCACTGACAGTGAATGTAAAAATGCAGATTTCTTTTAAATATGATTGTTTTAAAACCCTATTTGTATAAATAAAGAAGTATACATTTTATACCCTGAGCCCTTATTCTTCTTTAGAATCCTTTTTATTCTTTCAGTGTATTTGAAATATAAATTTGGCCAGAAGGATTTAATCTTAGCAATATAGGACTGGTGCTCAAGAGGAGTATTAAATTCATGGTTTTTCTGCTATTTTGAAGAGGAGGATGACAAGTGCCAAGTTGTTGTTTTTCCCCCTGGCCCAGTTTTATACTTTTCAATCTCTCAAAAGCATGCAAGTAGCAAAAAAGCAGTTTGAAGAGAAAGAAAACTAGATCCAGATGCTACTTCTCCTTCAGACAACCACAGGTTCTTGTCTCATGTCCCATCAGAGGGATTTCAGTCACATTCCCCAGAAACAGTATCAGGAACACTGATCCCTGTGTTTAGAGTTCAGTTGGCAATGAAGCAGCACTCACAGGATGAGTGCAAGTTCCTGGTTGCCAGGGTAGTTTCTCAAGGTGTCTGGCAGCTTTAAGTACAGAAGTGATTCTAGCTGTTTGAGGGAGTGAGAGGCTGAGAAGCTGACCAATCCCATAGTGTATCAAGAACTGCTTGACACAGTACTTCCAAGTCAAACAGAGGAGGGGAGACATGGCCTCTCCCAATGACCCATTCTCATGTTCATTTTTCCAGCAGTCAAAGCTGTCTGAGGCCCACAGGGTGTTGTAAGGATATAAGGGATGGATGGATCTAGCCTGTTGGGTATGTTTACTTTACATGAGTGAAACAGAAATCTCAATTGCTTAGAACCTACAATGGCCAGGAAGAGGGTGAACACTTCTGTTTTCACTGGAGGCCAAATCAATCACTGGTTCTTTTTGCCAGAATCTTTCACTCTTCTTTCAGTGAGGCTCCAGGCAGGTTGTCTGTGCCAAGCATTCCTCCATGGCCACCAATAACCTGTAAGAGTACCTTTTTCTTCAGAAAAAGGGCTATGGGAATACTGCAACTTATAGAAAGCTCTAAGGAAAAGGTACTTCTGGGTGAGGTGCAAGTACCTTGTTGCTAGTAAAGTTGGGAGATGGTAAGTTCCGTAAGTTTTCCTCTACCAGGCCTGAGGTTGGGGTAGGGTAGGGAGGGGTGGGATAGAGATCTTTAAGCCAAGCTGGTCTCACTCATTAGAAAGTAAACTGTCCCAGAGAGTGATCTGTGACTAGAAGCAGGTTATTTTGTGTCCTTGCCCCAGGGAGATCAAAGTGCAAATAGCTTCCATTGTGGGAGTCCTATGGAGTAAGTACTGATACCCCTGGGTCTCTAGTCCTAGAACTGACCAGGTTGGATGAACCCAAATCTTCTAAGGCTGCTGGGTCAGAACTGAAGGCAGGCCTGGCCAAGGCACTCTCATTCCTCAGTGGGTTAAGGATTGAGGCCAAGCTGTGATGGAGGCACCACCCATCCTATCTACCAGTGTTTGACTAAGAACATTTTTGTTTTCTCTTAAGTACCCATTTATGAGTCTTTTCATGAGTCTTTTCTGGTGGCTTTGGCTTATTTCTTTACACTTTTGAAGAAGTAGTTCTTGGTTCATAATTAATGACTCATGCCTCACTCCTTAGAAAACTCCTGTTGATAATTTTACCAGTAGACCACCATGTATTTCTCAGGCATGACTTTTGTTTTCTCCTAGCCAGAGCTCTGCATTCATTGCCACACAAGCTAATGTGGAGGTGATTCCTATAGATCAGTGATTTTTTGTCCAATTGCTAAGTGCAGCATCTCCCTTATTCTCATGTACCTTAGTAATTGTATCAAATACTTAATAGAGTTCTTGACAAGTATGATAAACAAAGTTCAGAGGTGAAGATGCAGCTCAGTAGTAGAGTACATCCCTGGCATGCACATGACTCTCAGTTCAGTCCCTAGCACCAAAAGGAGGAAAGGCAACAAATGTTAGGCTCAGGAGAGGATACATTAGGACTCATAGAACAGCAGCACCTAGATTGGCAATGAGGAGTTGTGAAATGAGGGAACATTGGTAGAATATTTGTAGGGGGAAAGAAGAGAGCCCCTTGATGTGTGTACCCTTTTAGAAAGCAGAGGTAAAAACAGGGAATGAACCTCTGGTAGTCAGCCTAGGCCGTGGAAGGAAGAAGCCATGACATGTATGTTACTCTATTGGGACCAGAGTGTAAAGTGGCACCACCATACCAGGTCATGGCCCAACAAGAACAAGTTTGTCAGAAACACATTCTTGCATTGGAGAGATGTCTTTTGACCACTTTGGCCATGTTAATATTTCCTTATGCTGCTTCTTTTTCCTTCCAACTTGTCATACCTATAGCAGATCCTGTCCAGGAGACCCATTCTCTCTAATCTTATTCTCTAAGTCTCCCAGTTTATAGCTCCATATATCCTAGACCAAAAAAGTAGGGGGTAGATACTCTGTCAGACATAGATTGAAACTGAAAGGTATCTTTGAAGTAGACTTTGACAAGGTTCAGGTATTGACAGTCTTGTGTTGATATGTGCTGTGATTGCAACCAGCTTCTGGTCTAATTCTGAGATGACAGTGGGAGAGAAATGGTGATAGGACATCATGGACCACTATGGTTTCAAAACCTTCGCAGGTACATCTCCATTCATGGATGTGCTATCAGCCAACATACAGATGTCTGTTAAAGGGATGATGGCCGGGAAAAGGAAATTTATTGGCCACAGATGAGACCAGCCTTTGGACAAGTGGTTGCCTTTCAGTGTGAGGCAAAGAATGCCTACCTATACAGAGATATTTTTCAGGAAGCAAGATGATTCACTCACATCTTCTTATCCACAAAATAATCTGAGAATAACTCTGGAAGACCAGGGGTGAGAGTCATGTGCTTTGTGTTTCTACACGACTGCTTTGCTTCATGGCTCTTTATGCTCTTCTGAAACCTCCTTCTGAGCTGGCCCACAATGTGCCCAGGAGGCAGGAATCAAAGGGGACTTGGAAGCTTGGCTGCTAATCACTCTGGCCACACTGACTTGGGGCTGTAGGCATGTGCTGGGAATCTGCTCCATTCTAATGGTATGGGCTCCAGTGGGAGCTTTGGTTCTTACCAGGAGAAGATAACAGTGCCTCTGTTTTTGAGCCATCTCCCAGGTCAGGATGTCTTTATCTGCAGAGGCTGGAGCTTTGCCATATCTCTCATCATGACAGGTTTTTTTCTTTCGACTTTTTCTTTTTTCTTTCTTTCTTTCTTTCTTTTTCTTTCTTTCTTTCTTTCTTTTTTCTTTCTTTCTTTCTTTCTTTCTTTCTTTCTTTCTTTCTTTCTTTCTTTCTTTCTTTCTTTCTCTCTCTCTCTCTCTTTCTCTCTTTCCTTTTTCCCTTTCTTTCTTTCTTTCTTTTACTTTTTTTTCCTTTATTTTGTCAGTCATGGGACTTGAACTCTAGGCCTAGGGGCTGTCTCTCTGTTCTTCAGCTCAAGTCTAGCTCTCTATCACTTGAGCCACAGTGCCACTTCCAGTTTTCTGGTGGTTTCTTGGAGATAAGTGTCTCAAGGCCTTTCCTGCCCAAGCTGGTTTTTTACTGGCATACTCATATCTCTGCCTCCTGTGTAGCTAGGTTTACAGTCAAGGGCCACTGGTGCCCAGTTTGACAGGTTAATTATTTGCTAAACATAACAATGGCCACATTCTGTCCTGGGAGAAGTTTCCCCATCATCCTACAACACTGATGGTCTTAGTGTTGTGGCAGAGCACACAGCAAGGGGGCTTTCTATGCATGCATATTGACTAATACCTGAAAAGGCAGCTTGCAAAGGCCAAGGAGATTGTTGTTGGAGAGATTGTTGTTCAAAAGCCCTTAGTGCTAGGAAGACTCTAGAAATGCATACATCTCAACTTGCACTGGGCATTTCCAAATTTTAAGTTCTAGTATTGTTTCTTTTCCTTTGTACACAGCTTGAGTAGGTTGTTCCAGACAAGGAAAGCTACCTACAGAAGGTCTGTGTGCTAGCTACACTCATACAGAACAAGTTCAGGGCTTGATTTTTGGTACATTTTTAGACTGCAATCTGTTCACTGGTGAGGTTTTTTAATGTTTCCAAGATCATTTTAAATGATTTTGTGCCCTCTCACCATATCACTTAGGTTTCTATCCTAAGCTAAATCAGCAACAACAATAACAAAAACAACAACAAACAGACTGGACTCACTTGTAAAGTAGTTAAAAGTGCCACCTGCTGTTCAAACTGCAGAAATACCCATTTCTTGTAACCTTCAGAGAAACAAAGGCTTTCTTCTTCTTCTTCTTCTTCTTCTTATTATTATTGTGAAAATACCGTACAGATGGGTCTTTCTTTTCCTATGCTATTCCTCTTGTTTCATAGTTACAGTGTATTTTGTCCCCAGCACATATGTCTCTCCTTCCAGAAAATAAGCAATGTACAGACTGTTTATTGCTGTTCTATGCAAAGCAAAGCACATCAGTCTGGGCATGAGTTTTCTGTAGTCTAGTTTGTCGACTAGTAAAACGCTTATAGTAGTCTGTACCCAAAGTGGTTCTTATCATTGGAACTTATGGTGACTTCCAGGTGATAAAAGAAGTCCAGAGTGCCCTGAAAACAGCCACTGCCGATGACAGCAGGTGTATCTCAGTGCACTGGGCAGCGTCTTCTATTGTGGCCTGGATTTAACTTACTTCATAGACCATCTCACAGATGATAGAAAGAGAAAAGGCACCAAGATGGCAGATGCAATCAGGTTTGCAGAGCCAATGTGTTTGCATCAGGGTTGGGGTTAGTTTTCCAAGTACTAGAACTGAAGATCACAGCCCTGCATAGGCTTCAATGTCAGTCATTTAAGTCAGTTGACTCGATTAACTCATCTGCTCTTTCTGTGAGTCTGATATTAATGACTGCTTATCAGAGGCCAACAACTGAAACCCAGCAAGTGCTCAGCATGTTGGCTAAGAGTGCTGTATAGATAATGTACAGCTGCATGGTACTTGTGCTGTACACTTCTCCTATGCTTCCCCAAATTCTAAATATTTCTAGTAGAGAGGAAAAAAGCTGAATCCAGCTAATGAGCACATCTTACATCTGTTGGGTTGTTTTAATAGTATTATCGTTTGATTGGACTCAAAGCCTCATACATGCTAGCATGCATTCTACCACCTCCTGCCCCCTTCTTGCTTTAAGTATTTTAAGTAATTTTTGGGCTTTGCTCTTCCCTCACGTACACCTCCCACAGAGCTGGGATTTCAGGAATGAACCACCTAGCCAGAAGAATTTGTTGAGATAAGGTCTGCTTGCTAACACATTGCCTAGACTAGCCTTGGATCTCAATCCCCCCCCATCTCTGTTATTCCCCAGAATAACATACCTATGGTCTGAAATATTATAATCCCATTAAATATTATAATCCCATTATTATTCTGAGTTCTCAGATTGGAGTTTTGTGGTGCTAGAAGGCACTGCTTTCTTACTTGACTTGAAATTACAAACCTTCATCAGTGGACATAATTCTGCTCTAGATTATCAGAACCTCATATCAATGTGTGACACTGCTCATTGTTAAATCATAGTTCAGGATATGTTGCATGACTTTAAGCCTCACTTTTTACACACACACACACACACACACACACATACACAAACACACACACATGCCATTGTCTTCAGTGGTGACTTTGTACATCTTCTGTGAGACCACCTGAGTCCTCTCCTGTGCATCTTAGAGCTTTTTTTTTTTTTTACCAATCTTGCTGCTCTCCAGTCTGCTCCCTCCTCAGGTATCCAGTCTCTGCCCTTGACAGTGGCTGAGGCTTATAGTACTAGTATTAGAGAAAGAGAAAAGATAGATACAGATATTTAAGTAGAAACTTCATCTCTTGCACTTTTAGGTGATTTTAGATGCTTGTTTTCATCAGATCCTCACTCCTATTATTTCTCCCAGCCTCACAATGCCATGTCCTTCTCCTAGATCCCACAGAAGGCTCAACTGATATTATAGGAAACCGAAACATTGTGCTTCTGTGAAACCTGCATTGCTGCTGCTTTGAGTAAATGCATTTTTATCAGTGATAATTTTGCTTAATGGAATATGGGAGAATCAGAAAAAACTACTTATTTAAAGCTGTTTCACTTAACCTTTCTCTTACTCAGTTTATTTAAATTAACTTCATATGCCTATGAGGGACATTACACAAAACAATCTTTCTATGTATTATATTTTTGCCTGTTTCTGTGGTATCATGACTCAAATTCCTTAAACTTTTTGAGGCAAAACTCTTCATTGTGGCAAATATTCAGAATGGAAGGAAAGGGAAGTGAGAATGGAGATCAATTAACATCTTACATCATCCACTGTCCAGGGCTGCTATTTCCACTATTGGAATTGATGATACCCAGTTTGCAGATTCATTGTCATGAAATGGCCCTTACATCATTGATAAAACTGAGTATCTTGGGTTCCCTTTATAGCATTGGACTTTTGATGTCTGCATACTATGTGTCTGAAGGACCCAAGAGCAAGCTTATCTCCACAGAAGTGAGGTCTCCTCTCATGATAGAGTGAGATAATGTGGGGACTTTCCAAAGGAAGAGGCTATTACTCAGCACTCCTATCTTACAGGATTTGGAGAGAGAACAAAACAAACCCATAAACTGGCCCTAGAACTTGACCTCTTCCTACTCATTCCTTTCTTCTTCAGATAATAAAGCTGAGTAAGCTGAGGAAGGAAGCACATTACCTCCTAATTCAAATTTTGTTGCCTGGTTTCCCCAGACAATTCCTACACCATTCCATGAGGGTTTGACCTAACATCTGATCTTGTCAAGTGTCTTCTCAGAAGGAATTCTATTGAATAATAATGTCTTCAAAAACTAACTTTGTGGAAAATCTTTCCTTCCCTTCCATATCTAAGACAGCCTTTAACTCAGTTCACAGATGATCCAGTGGGAACAAATACAAATTGAGTATGCTGCATTGTACACCTCTTAATGTTTATGGGCTTTCATTTTAAGTTTTAAAGGATAAGTATAAAAACCAGGAGCCTGCTGGTTCATGCCTGTAATCCTAGCTACTCAGGGGGCTGAAATCTGAGGATTGCAGTTTGAAGCCAGCTGAGACAAGAAAGTCCATGAGACCCTTATCTCCAATAAACTATTAAGAAAAAGCTGGAAGTGGTGTTGGGATTTAGTTGGTAGAACACTAGCCTTGAGCACAAAGAGGCTGAGAGACAGTGCACAGGCCCTATGTTCAAGCCCCATGGCTAGCAAACACAACCACATGTATACTTACTTAACAAAACTGTACACATTTCCTCTTTAGGTCCATCATGATCTCCTACCACTAGCCACACTGCCGCTGGACTTTTGTAGTACATGATCGTACAGCTTTGTGGACCGGAGAGGTCTCTCCTGACAGGTCATTTCTACAAAGATTTGGTGGGTGGCTGTGTTTTAACAAACTGAGTTTCTGTTCAACTCATGTTTACAAATGAGTTTACACATCATCATTGCACCCTTCCTCTGAGCAGGGCTGCTGGTGAATTTAGCATGGACCTCTGAAATAGAGACATAATTTCATTTGACATTATTACCATTCCAGGCAAAAATTGAAATTCCAGTTATAAAACAATATATCAATCCTATTGAAATCCTCGTATTGATTTTCCTCAAAGACTTTGAAACCAGAATTTTTTTTTTAATCTTGAAAATGTAGTACAGAGGGGTTACAATTACATGAGCAAGGTAATGAGTACATTTCTTTTTTGGGGGTTGGGGAGTCCGGTCGTGGGCCTGAACTCTGGGCCTGGTCACTGTCCCTCAGCTCTTCCCCTCAAGGCTAGCGCTCAACCTCTTGAGCCACAGCACCACTTCCAGCTTTTTATTTCTGCTTCTGTGGTGCTGAGGAATCAAACCAGGGCCTCATGCATGCAAGGCAAGCACTGTACCACTGAGCTACCTTCCCAGCCCAAATGAGTACATTTCTTATCAAGCATTGTTCCCTCCTCCTTTGTTTCCCCTTACCATCCCTTCCCATCTCCCTCCCCATACCACACCAGAGTTGTAAAGTTTGTTTTTCGACATAACGTCTTGTACATCTCATTGTTGCAATGGGTCCATCTGTATCCCTGTTTAAACAATTTGTTTTTTCCCTTCCCCTCCACAAATTATAGCAACATCAAATACAGTGAAAACAGGGTTTATACTGAGGAGGAGGGACATAAAAAACCACAAAGCAATCATCTTATAAATATGTTTAAAACAATAGCAAGAAAGAAAAAAAATGTGAGTCCTTATCTTGGGGTTCATTTCACCTCTGAACATTTCTGCTTGTCTCAGACATATACTAGTCATTGCAAATAAGGGAAACCATGGGACCTGTGTTTCTTTGGGCTTGAGATGAGAATTTTTTATATATGTACAAATATATCATGGGAGAAGCATGGAATCGTGGACAGTTTTTGATTCTTATGTGTTCATGTACCAGAGCTTTATCGTTAAACTCCATTGTGAGCTTTCAAATAATGCCTTGGGCCATCTCATTTAGAAACCTTAGATATTAGTGCAGCTTGTTCTTTTAAAGGATCAATTCTTGCATAATGCAAAACATAACTTACCTTGGGGGCAATTGGCAAGGCTGAGATGAGGTCGGCCTCACCTAACAGACAACATCTCACACCAATTGCTGGAATCTGCATCTGTAAGCCCTGTTCTCCTGTGTTCCTTACAAACCTCCCAACCTCCCTCCTTACAATATAATCTAGCTGGAAGCATTGACTCACACTTGTAATTCTAGCTACTCAAAAGTCTGAGATACATCCAGAGGATTTGTGTTAAGACCAGATCAATTAGAAAAGTCTGTTAAAATTGGGCCTCCAATGATTAGTACAAACAGAACTGAAAGTGTGATTCAAGTAGTCAAGTGCCAGCCAACTAAGCAGAAGACCCTGAGTTCAACTGCAGGACTTGCAGAGGGGTGGGGTGGGGGGAGGGAGGGGGGAGGGGAGATGCAGCACTATATTCCATCTGATAGTATTCAGAGGATGAGGAACTAGTAGCAAGTGCTTCAATAGCTGTTGTCAGTCAAGCCCTGGCTTAGAACTCTGCATATGAAAAGTTGTAGTTATTCTTCAATGGTCAGGCTCAAACTACCTATAAAGAATAACTTTATATGTATGTAGGTATAAGTTTATGCTTTGATCTACTGTGTGAAATCAGAACAAGAAACTACCTCTGAAAACAGAATCAGCTGTATGGTAGGGAGGAAGAAGCAGATTCCCTATATAGTATAGCATCAACCTCCCTGGAACTACAAAGCCTATAAAACAAATTCCAGCACAGCATTGGCTGTGTTTTATGGCAAGTGCTTGTCCCCTGCAAAGGCCACCCTCTCCCATGTCTGCTTTGCTCTCCAATTTCCTGTGGCAGTAGCATCCACCAACACATAATGGGATACAGGCATTGAGATGCTTGCTGATCTTTCTTTCCAACCTTATGTCTTAAATTAGCTTATCTCCATGTCCATAAGTTAATTTAGTCCAGTTTATAAGACCTTAGAAAATACGTGTTTCCAATTCAATGTGTAAAGTCTCCTTGCAGGGGCAGGTTATATCCCTTGGTCAATAACCCTTCAGTCAGTACCAGACAATCTTAGTGCCAAGTTCACTCTGAATTTTCCTTTTTCTTGGATACAAGAACTCCCTAAAAAAAAAAAAAGAACTCCCTGAAATCAGTATGATCTTTGGGTCTTCAAAGAGAAAAAGTTGGAAAGGCTATATGCAATAGTCAGAGTGGCCAAGAGCCACTGTAAATACGAAAGCCGTTCTGGCTATGTCACCTACAACCGGTGGCAGCAGCCACACCTGTGTAATATCCAGGCTGTAGGTAAGCCTTTACAACCTGCAGCAGGTAGATCCACAGTCTACCTTTTCTGGGAGGAGGCTTTTTAAGAAATCTTAGTTTTTATGATTTGCACAGTTTCTGCTTGGCAACTTCCAATCTAGAATATATTTTTGTCATCTGCTCACATATGCAATGTTTTTACTTGTTCCCTGTGTATTGTTTTTAACTTTAGAAACTTAGTGAATACTTTCATCCAGTCTAAGAAGCCTAATTTTGTAGCAGTAAAGGGCCCAGCCATTGGACTAGAAGCATCCATATTGTCTCTTTGTGATGTGGTTTGGACTAAGGAAAAGGCTTGGTTCCAAATACCCTGTACACCCGTAGGACAGGATTCAGATGGCTGCTCTACTGGTATCTTTCCCAAGGATATAGGAGGCACATCTGTGAGTACCTTGGTTAAAAACTTATTTTAGACAATGTCCTAAGAACCTGTGCTTTGGGTGTTGTTCCACTCAGGGTATCTTGTGTGTTCTCTGGGGACATTTCATCAAACCTACTTGGTTCATGTAGTGCTGTAATACTTCCAAGGAGAAGGCCTTTCCTCCCATGAGGAGCCTCCAGATTTACCTAAATCACACTGATATCCAGTTTTCAATCAAGAATTTTCTTTTACTTCACTTTAAAAGCTGCCCTTTTAAAGTGGCAGTGGGAGGCCATGCACTAGTTGCTCACACACACCTGTAATACTAGCCTTTTGGGAGGCTGATACCAGAATTGCAGTTTGAAGCCAGTGTAGGCAGAGAAACCCAAGAGATTCTTATTGCAATTAGCTTGGAAAAAGCCACTAGGGATCAGTGGCTGGAATGGTAGAGTGCCAGCTTTGAACAAAAAGAGCCAGGTTAAGAGCCAAAGGCCCTGAGTTCAATCCTATTATACACAATGTCCCCCACACCCGTACCCACACACCTTCCCCAACAAACACACAAGAGCAATTAGGGAGCAAACTTGCACAAATAAAAGAAGCGGGGAGAGGGGTTCAGTATAATTTTGTGGTTCATTTTTTTCACTATTTAAATTGGTCCATTCATGATGAGAGATTGTGTTTGTGGTTTCTCAATTACATATACCTTGTTCCTTAGTTCTAGAGACAGACTGAGAGTGTTGGCAGAGAGGAGAATGCACAGAGATTGAATTCTGTTGAAGGGAGGGACTGGATGTCAGATTGGATAGGGGACAAGTGCAACTCCTCCAGCTCCACCACTGAGTGTCCCATAGTTTGACCTGGCCAATTGGCATGATGCTGTCTTTGTACCCATCAGTGTGGGGAGTGTAGGAAGACCATTGTGTCATGGAAAATGACTGTAGCTGAGGGAGTTGCAGAAGGAACTGACAGCCCACAACTGAAATAACAGGATCTCCCTTTGGGGTTCACAGCTAAGTTTACCTCCTCATGTAGAAATATCCAGTATCCAAAGGTATCACTTCCTTGGGGAGCCTACAATGAGGGGAGATAGTACAATTTCAGGAGCAATCTTGGGAGCAATTAGGGTACAATGAAAAAGAAAATGCGTGACTCCTCTCTGAAATTCCAGAGGGTAAGAGTAACTGAGGAGAGCAAGCTGTCAGTCACTGCTGAGTTGGTAGGGTTGAGAAGGAAGGCACATTGGAGCTGGAAGTCACATGTGTATTCCTAACTATTTAAGATGCTGAGATTTGGATGATCATTATTCAGGGCCAGCCCAGGCCAAAAACTGGGTGACATCTCCTCTTAAGCTAGCAATGAATATCAACTTCACTACAACAGGAAGCTTAAAATAGGTGAGTCCAGGCCCAGGCATGTACCTGGATAAGAAGCAAGACCATAACTAAAAAATGACCAGCACAAAATAGGCATATAGCTCACCTACCTAGCAAGTACAGTACTCTGAGTTCTAACACGAGTACCATGAACAAGGGTAAGCATGGTGATCTCGGTGCCCCAGTGTGATTCACTGAGATGGCTGCAGCATCTGTTGCTCTGTAGGCTCCTGCCAAAGAGGAACAGTCCGTCGACATCCCTCAATCTATGTCTACCAAGACAGCAAATGCTGAGCAGAACCCCTCACAATGGCCAAGGATGGAGGTTTGGTTGGAACTTTGGCCCCTCAAAGGGGAGGAGAGCAATGATCTGCAGGACCAGATGGCCTCCTGAGTGAGAGAAGGGCAGAAGGAGGCAATGTTGAGGTTGGTATGAGGTTTGTGTTTAATGACTAATATGGCTTCAGTGGAAATGTTCTGACTTTGAATATGTTTTATGACATGTGAATCAAGGGAGAGCTAGGGCAGTGAGGGAAACACACTTGTGTAAATTTTCCATAGGTTGAAACTTACTCTAACGTCTAAGTTGTTTTTGAAAACTGAAATGTGGAGAAGTTGATAAAAGAGCACAGCTCCCCAGTACTGGCACTGTTGTCTGTAGATTTACCTGCCCTATCCATCCCTCTACTGGTGGGTACTTGTCCCCAGGGTGCCTCATACCCCATCCCAGTGTGCTGCTCAATCCAGAACAGCTGCTGTTGGGCAGGGAGGATCAGGAAGCCCTGATGCACTCATGTGCCAACAGTGCCTCCTTCCCTTGGAGGCACAACACAATCCAGAGCTCTGCATCACCCTATCATTGCTATGAATTGGAGCCTCCAACACTTGGGCTTTGCCTGCATTATTCCCCCACACTTCCAGACCAGCCTTTTGGGGACTTCTGAGACCTGGAGAATACGAAAGGGAGGCCTGGAGGCAGCATCTATTCCCATTGGAGCACTGAGTTTGCCACAAGGACCTAACAGGCTGAGAATCTTGGAAATGAACAGTGCAGGGTGGCTAAACCTTGATTCTCTCTGCTAACATGTAGGCATTTACTGACATTTATATTCTAGCCCTCTGTGTCCACCAAACCATGGCCATTTGTGGTGTGTGTGTATGTCTGATAAGTCAGAAAGTGATTGGCTAGCAAACAAGAATGACCAGTGCTAATGGGTTCACATGGTTGACTGTATTGGCCCTTTATGAGAGATCTCTGGTAGATCTGAATGTGATGTTGCAGTTGACAATTCTTTCCATCAACTCATCCCTCTATCATTCAATTCACATCCTACTCCCTACTTTTCCAGCTCTCTGACCAGCAGTCCAGGTTAACACTCAGTATTGTTCAGCCCTAATACTTTGACATCAAGTAGATGACCAGTGCAGTCCCATTTGGGGTTATTTTCCTCTTCTTGTCACTATAGGATGATACTGTAAGGAAGTGGTCAGTCCCCTCCTTGGCTTGCATACCCACACTGTCTGACCACAACCAATCCATTTCTATAAGCTCATAAGTTCTTAGTAAGTATGAAGGTGTCTTCTCAGAAATTGCATGCTACGTTTTAGGCTCCTGTCTTTCTTCACCTGTAGCCTAGCATACCTTCCTTGGGCAGATTACTGAGTTTTTCTGAAACTTCGCCAGCAATTTGAGAAGAGTAAGGGTTGGACTCAGGTCTCAGCCTCCTACTTTCCTGATATCCAGGAGTCCCATAAGTACAAGAGGGTATTCTGCCCTCACCTTGGAGGTCCATGTTTAGCACATGATGGTATTGGGTCAGGTCCCATAGTGCTCCACCTGGCATTGAAATGCTGTTTTGTCCATTTTACTATGCTGTGTCCACCTATCCCTACCTGATTAAGGGTAGATCTTTAAGCTCATTGTGAGTTATTACTGAAGAAGGTGACTTGCTAACAATTAAATGCTAATTCTACCACTAAAGAATCTTTATTTCCAGGAAACTGTTAAGATCATTGTAAACAATAATCTGGGGGAATGTGTGGAGGTGCAATGGTATGGGAGGATGAGGGTCAACTAGAGGAAAGACTAAGTAAATATGGATAGGTAAACACCATCTAACCAAATGGCATTTTGGAAGTGGAATCTTTGTACTGAATGTTTCAGTGGTAGAATTCTTGATGGTTCATTGTGTTTGGAAAGATTCAAATTGGTTTGAAGTCTCTGCAACATAAGCACGTGCAACTTAATATTATCAGTGTACACAACAAGTGCATGAGTATGTGAAGTTGTACACATACACACTCATACATAAAGTTGGAATTGAAGAGATGTTATTAGTACAGACCTGGGACTAAAGGGCCTGTGCTACCAGCAGCCCAAGGTGACCTACACTATGATAGCTCTTGCTCAGATTGTATGCTCACCGTAAGCCATACTTCCAGCCCTTCTTTTGTGATTATTTTGAAGGTGGGATCTCAAGACTTTTCTGCTTAGGCTGGTCTAGGAGCCACCATCCTCCAGATTTAAGCCTACTTATTAGCTAAGATCACAGGTGTGAGCCACCAATCCTGGCCCACTGCTTGTGTGTTTAAGTGGAAAATAGTTAACAGCCTTGAATCAGCCATGTCATTCACACTCTTGGCAAAATTCAGGAACTCCTTTTATTGTCTTGCACATCCAGTCATTTGGAAAAGTGAAAAGCACAAGTCAGGAAAGACTCCCTAGTAACAAACAGATGTGTATGGAGCTAGCTGGGAAGAAGGAAGATGGACCACCATGACAGTGTGCTGGCTAGAGACAGATGGCTCCAGTTAGACCAGATGGAGAGAACCAGATAAGGACGTGAATAGAATGTAAATGGAAGAGAGCGATGTTAGAGCTATTGGCTGACTTTCAAAGGGAAGAAAACAAAAAGAAGTAATGAGGCTAGTCATGGTGGTACATGCCTATGATCTACATACACAGGGAGCTTAGCCCAAAGTCCTACTTAGATTAGACCCTATCTCAAAAAAGAGAAGAGAAGTTACTGAGAGAACAGAGTGGAACCACTATCACTGAGTTCTCTGGACCTCAACATGTTGGCATATACTATTGAGAATATATTTCTATTGGCTAGCTGGACTAGGCTGTGGCTTCCCTACTGTATGTTGAGAAAGAAAATGATGCTCTAAGATGGGAAAATTCAGTGGTCCTAGGGCCCTTCTCCTTTATCCATTCTCACTTGTCTGCCTTGAAGGACTGACTTAATATAAAGAACAAGGTTTAGTGAGATTTCTGATAAGTGTTTACTTATAGTAGATCCTTTTCCCCCAAGGAGAGGCTGCTTAGTCAACCTGTGGATTAGCAGAACATTCCACACTCTTCAGATGCTCATGACCTGTCCAAGACTGTGCTCAAATGCCAGCCTCACTTAGGGTGATGTTCAGAACCTTGCAAGGCTTTCTGCTGAGGAACAGGTCCCCTGCCACTGTGTTCATCTTTTTTGACTCTCTTGAAGGGTGGTGAGTCAGCCATACCTGTGCCCTCCAGCATTTGCTCGTGTGCTCTGTGCACTGCGTGGAAGTAAAAAAGCAGTGGAAACTGTAGTGTCCTCTGGGCACTTTTCATGAAGATTTCATCTCTTGAGAAGGGAGACTCTATCCACTGCTTGTTTACCTGAAGCCCAGAATCTCTGGGTCTGGTTTTCAGCACTGCCAGGGAAACACAGAAGGAAGTCATCATTTCAACCCATTCTCCCCTCTTCACCCTGCATGAGCATCTGGGAGCCTGTTGCTGGAATGGTAAATCCAGACACTTTCCTCTGAAACCAAAATGAAAACCTGGGACAAAATTAAAGTCAGTGTAAAGTGAATAAGCATGTATCGATGTATACACTATTACATATTGTAAAAACAAAAGAATGTCCACTTCCTTCATGCAGTCATTCGAAGTCATGTGTCAGACTCACTCAGCATGGCAATAATTTTGGGAACATCAAAGTCCTGGCTGCTTTGTCTCTTTTAGTTATATCCACATGGTGAAATGTGATATCCAGCAGTAATAGCTCAGCCATTAGAACATGGGCTCTGTGTCTCAGGAACAAGTCACTTTTTGTAACTCAGAGAGGAAAAGAAACCCCAGACAGCCATTCTATGCCTGGCTGACTTCCATAAGATTAACAATTACTTGGCCTTATTTATGGCTCATTTTCTGCATATGAAGAGTTCACACATGGGAGCTGGCTTTAGAGGACAGAGTGCAGATAAAGGAAGTTAAAACAATAATCTCAAACACAAAGTAGACCTTTTCTAGTTCACACTTTTGGAGTCCATATGATTCTGAAGGAGGTTATGCCTTTCTCATAGTAGCCCAGCCCATCTGCCCATTGGATCATGACTCCACACAATTCATAATTAGTGTCTACTAGCATGTGTGCCACAGGGTCTGGGGTTTGTGAGTACCCATCCTCAGTGTTGACAGTGGGGGATGAGGCCCCCTCTGTCTGCTTGCATCATGTTTCACATCTCAAAACTCTCCTTCCTTTCAGGCCAATGAAACGATGCTCAGTGGTTGGAAGCTGACCACACAGGAGACTTGTGGCAAAGGCCTGGTCTCCCAGGTTTCTGGCCAGGGAAGTCATGGTTCTAGTCATGGAGCTCGCCTCCTGTAATACAGTTGTTCATGTACTTGGTTCTTTTACATGTTAGCATTTAAAAAATAAAATCTTGGGCTGGGAAGGTGGCTTAGTGGTAGAGTGCTTGCCTAGCATGCATGAAGCCCTGAGTTTGATTCTTCAGTAACCACATACCCAGAAAAAGCCGGAAGTGTTGCTGTGGCTCAAAGGTTAGTATGTTAGCTTTAAGCAAAAAATGCTTAGGGACAGTGCACAGGCACTGAGTTCAGGCCCCAGGAATTGCAAAAATGAACAAATTGTTGATCAGCTTTTACCACTTCAGGCCATAAAAAAGGGTAACAAGGCTCAGTACTGCTGCTACAAGAGCTCATGTCTTCCCACAAACAGAGGGATAAGGCTCATGTCTCTCACTTTCCAGTACCCAGAAAACCCTCATATGGTGAATGGATCAATAAAATGTGGCATACATGTATGAGGTTACATATATATATATATATATATATATATATACATGTATGTATGTATGAGGTTACATACATGTATACCACATGTTATATACATATATGTATAAATAGATATAAATATATACATATATGTGTGTATATATACATATATATACATATATATAAATGTATGTACAAACACACACACAAACAGAGAGAAATCCCACTCATCCATCAGAGAGCATGATGCACTACCATTTGTAATAATGTGGAAAGACTGGGAAAGCATTATATTATGGGAAGTAATCCAGACCCAGAGAACACAAGCTTCATGGTTTCCCTTATTTGTGGCTGCTAGAATGCTCCAATAAACCCAAAAGCAAATTCACTCAGTTGTATACTAATAGTTACAGATGAATTAACTGAAGTATAGTAGACTCTATGAAGAGAAGAAATAGTGTGGTATTTTTTCCTCTAAAGAAATGTTTAATGGTTTGCCAAGAAAACAAAAACTCTCAAAGTTTGCCTGGCAATCCATTCACTTGTTAATAACTTAGTAATTAAGGATGCTCTCACCAGAGTGGGCAAGAGTAAGCGTAGTAGTCACACACATTTTAGTGACTAAAATTCCAAAGCCTACTGACATCACAAATAAATGTATCATGTTTAAAATTTTAATCTATTTCTATTTCCTAACTTTCCACACCAAGAATTATTGTCTTACAAGGGAATATGAAAATAAAAACATCCATTTGTGGAAATGAGCATGAGGTTAGTTGTTCTTTCTCAGAATTTTGTCTCAATGAAAACAAAGAATTAAACTTAAATGCTGGGGAAAATAAATGTTATTACTTCATTATACCATAAAAGAATGTAAACTGTGAGCAAGGTAAATATGACAGGCAAAAATAAGGCAAATAACCGAGTTTCAGTGAAGTAAATTTCTTTTTTCTCATTGCTATCTAAAACCCTCCATCTCTGTGTTCTTCTGGTACACAGCTGAGAATCTAGCAGACCTCTTAAGGACCAGAGCAGAATGGACAATCTCCACACAGGCCAGATGAACACAGTGAGTTGACAAGTACCCAAGGAGTGGGTGTTTCAATATGGGAAACTGTTGGAATAATTATTCTTTCCTCATAATCCAGACAAATGTTCATGCCAAGGTCCAAAAATGTCCAAGTCAGGCTTATAAAGGCCACAGGTGAAAAAGAAATAATCTAACATGAAAGTTAAATGTTTCAAACAGAAATGTGGTTATGCATGACTGTAATCCTAGAACTCTGCAATGTGAGGCAGGAGGATCTTGACTTTTAGTCCAGCTAGGCAATAAAGCCAGGTCTTGCCTTAGGAAGCTCAGGTTTCCTACTATCACTTGCCAAAGAATAACTACTTGCAGTAGAAGCACCATCTGAGATTTCCATGGCACCCTCTCCATCTTCACATTCATTGCCTTTACTGGTTTCTTCTCTGCCACCATTTTCTAGTCAATCAACTACAGTTCATCTTCCTTGGCCCTATCTTCTGCACACAAATTGTTCCTGCCAATAGTGCCAATCCTATTGTTTCTCTGTATTTTAAACAGTGTCCTATCTTCATCTGATTGATCATTTTCACTGGATCTCCATGGTATACTTGTGAGCTCAATTACTAGATGTGGTTGTTTCTTTGGTCTTGGAGATAATTCAATATTTCAATAATTCAATATTTCAGATGTCCTGAAATCCCTCTCCAAACTTGAGCCATGCTTCAGAGAGGGAAGCAGCAGCTGTGCCCACTCTCCTAATACTTGCTCTTCTGACCTGTGGTGGACTCTTGTGAAAAGGATGGGTACTCTATGTCCCACTTCCTTTTCCACTTGGATCTGCTGATGCCATCACCAGAGACGTGGTATCAACCCATGATAATATACTTGTTTGGAGAGAATAAGACAAAAACCAATAAAGGAAGCACAAGGAAAGTATATGGTGTTCAGTGTGAAAATAGAAAATTCATAGTGAAGCAAAATTTATGCAGGTTAAACCTTCATTTTCAGAGGCCATGAAGGTCAAGCCATCATACTAGTTCTTCATGTCTGTGTGTAACGTTTATCCTCATGCTCTTCTGTGGTCATGTAGATCATACTGACCACCAGGAGACACTGGAAGTACAGGATACATTTGGAGCAGGGGTGCAGGGGTTCTCCTGGAGGCCTTTTTTGGCACTGACAGGCCAGTGATGAGGGCAAGAAGGAAGCAGCAGTAGTTGCAGGAATTACTGCCAATTATTAGATATTAAATTATGTCTCCAGCCGGGCGCTGGTGGCTCATGCCTGTAATCCTAGCTACTCAGGAGGCTGAGATCTGAGGATCGCAGTTCAAAGCCAGCCCGGGCAGAAAAGACCGTGAGACTCCTCTCTCCAATAAACCACCAGAAAATCGGAAGTGGCGCTGTAGCTCAAGTGGTAGAGCGCTCGCCTTGAGCTGAAGAGCTGAGGGACAGCGTCCAGGCCCAGAGTTCAAGCCCCACGACCGACCAAAAAATAAAAATAAAAATAAATAAATAAATAAATAAATAAATTATGTCTCCATTTAATGATGCGTCCCAGCTGAGCAATTAATAAAGCATTAATTAATAATTACTCAATATCCTGTTATTGTTTATTATATATGTACATATATACATATATTTACATATTTTATAGAATGAGACAGATGTCTATATATAATTAAATTATGCATCATGTGTCACTACCTATTATTAGGTATTTAATTATGTCTCCATGTAATTTTTATTCTGGTAATGCTTAATAAAATATTAATAAAACTTAACACACTTCCTATAATTGTTGCATCTAATTTAATCTAGAATGATTCACTAATTCAACCCTTTATCATTTATTGTAGTGACAATTATTCCACCTATGCCATTTATTACATTTATGACATCCTATTACATAGCATATAGATTTGCATCCAAATTATACATCCTACCTGACACTGAGCACTTTCAAAGAAAAAGAAAACGTGTCATGCTCAGCTTCTCACTCCAAGATTATACTTTTGGCAGTGCTGGGATCTAAATTCATGGCCTAGAAGTTCATGAATGAGTGATTGTAAGCACAGCAGCCAATTCAGCTCCTAGGCAGTTCCCAGGCCCTGAAATCAAGCCCCATATGTTGACTCCATATTGTGCTTAGTGTATCTATTCACTAATTTTTTTCTTTTATGCATCTATTTGCCATTTATTTTATTGACTGTTATTACACATGGAAAATTTATTACATTTATTACAGAGGATATAGATTTACCTTTGTATGAAACTTCACACCTGACATCCAAGACTTTCACAGAAAAGGAAAACATGTGTCACCATGGGCTTCTTACTCCATGATTCAATTTTTGTGAGTGCTGACATCTGAACTCACAGCCTACAAGGCCCAATGCATGAATGGGTGAATGTCAGCATGCCAGCCTGGTGCATATTGAGCCCACAAGTAGTACCCAGCACCTGAGATCAAGCCCCTGGTTTTGACAAAATAAGAACAGATTGACATGCAGATGGTAGTACACAAATAAATATAGATCTTTATAGAGTGCCAGAGATGTCTATATAATATTCAGTTATATATGCTACCTTCCTACCAATTATTGGGTACTTATTATGCCTCCATGTAATTAATATTGTTTTCATCCTTAATGAATTATTAATTAAATCAACCACTGTCCCAAAATAATTGCGTCCATGTAATTAATAGTATTCATTTAGTGTGCCAAAAATATTCATTAAACTCCATCGGCCTCCTAAAATAACTCTAATTTTATAGTAGTATCATTCAGGAACAACCAATTCAACCTTGAAATTCATAACCTTCCATCGGTATTCCTATGAATAGGAACAAGACTCTTAGGATCTCCTGCCATTGGTAAGGTCAGGACCGGGCTTCCCACCCAGAGCCTATGTTGCCATGTTGGCCTATGGCTTCCCTGATAGTCTGCCAGCCTTCAGCAATGCTAGGTTACCAACACTTTTCAACTGTGTCATTCCGACCCAGGAAGGTCACCTTGCAAAGAAAACAAATGTAAAACTTTCAGCCGTATGCAAGTTGCCAGGGTTTTTTTTTTTCTTGTGTTATTTTTTTTCCTATCAGCCTTTGGGGCCCAGGAACCAAGGTTCCGCTGTGGGTCCAGTGGCTAGAGTAAAAGAAGCTGAGGCAGAGTTGACGGACCTGAGTTCAAGCCTTGTGCTTGACAAAATAAAAATGCATACATACATACATACATATATGCATACATACATACATTAAAAATATATAAAATATTTTGAGGCTCCTTGGCTTGGAATTCAGGCCATTTTTTCTGCCAGGCCTGGGATTTGAACTCAGGGTCTGGGTAAATCTGCAGCATTGTGGGGAAGGGGAAGCTCACCATGCTGGAAGACAAGAAAGTCAGACCTGTCTCCAGGGCCGGAATTCAAGTCCTAGCACTCATATACATTTTAAATCCATGGTTTATATTTACATACACGTTTACTGCATATTGCAGCTAGTGTAGCTATTCATTTTATTCTGTTTTATTTATTTATTATGTATTTTAGTGAGTATGATTACACATATAACATTTTTTACATCCTATTTCGTAGGACATAAATTTGCCTATGTATTGTACATCATTCCTGAGACCCAGGACTTTCACCGATAAGGAAAATAAGTGTGACAATTGGCTTCTTCCACCAGGATCAAGTTTTTGGCAGTTCTGTTATTTGAACTCTGGACCTAGAAGGCCCACTTCATGAATGAGTCAATGTTAGCACACCAGTCTGATGCAAGTGAAGCTGTCGGGCAACTTTGAGGACCTGAGATCAAGCCCTAGGGGTGGCCAATATACAAACACATAGATGTGTAGATTTCAGTGTGTGTGTGTGTATTTATGTATGTATATGCATCCATAAATGTATACAGAGACAGATAGACATTTATGTAGATTTTAGTGTATAACTCTATATAAAGTGATGTCTATATCTTACTTTTATATATTCTAATACTACCAACTATTTGGTCTAAAATTATGCCTCCATTAATTAATCACAGTACAAGACTTAATAAATATTAAATTATCAATGAGTTGTATTTATTGCATACAAACTTATAGAATGACAAGCTAATTAGTAATTCAGTTAGCACATTTCAAACATCCTATTAGTGTTTCTATACATAGGAACAAGTTTCCTAGGATCTTCAGCAGTGTGTAGGTGCCAGTCCCAGAATCCAACTCAGGGCCTAGATGTGTCAGTTGAGCTTCACTAATAGCCCACCAGCTTTCAGCCATGCAAGGTCACGTTCAATTTTCAAGCCAAGTCATTGAGACCCAGGATGGTCACAGTGCAAAGGAAACAAAGGTAAAACAGTTATGTAAAACTTCCTGGTTTTTTCCTCCTCCATTTGTGTTGGTTTGATTTTTTTTTTTTTTTTTTTGCCAGTGCTGGGAGTTGAACTCGGATCCTAGGATCCCTGGATCATCTGTGGGTGTAAAAGCTGCACCCCAGCCTAGAGTAATCATGGTTTAAGACACAATAAAATGCTTCCTTGAGCAAAAAGAGCACAGGGAAAATGTCTAGGTTCACAGTTCAAGCCGCAGGACCTGCCACACAATAAAAAAGCCAGTAACTCCACGTGTCTGTGTATGTATGCATGTATTTCTATTGGTGAACATCCAGATTCTCTATGAAGAAAAGCACCCAGCTAGGAAATTTGCTTTGAATAGAATGATTTCATAGCACAGAGAGTGCTTTCAAGACAGTGCATGTTCCGGGGCTCCCCTCACTGTTCCCAGTGTAGCCTGAGTGTTTCTGTGCACCCCAGGCAGCTGGAGGAAGTCTGCTTCATTGTTGGAACAGGCAGAACAAAAGCCTCACTCCTGTACAGCGTTGTAGCAATTCATCTGGGGGCAATTGGTGAGGATGAATGTGGGTGGGCTCTGAAGTCCAGGAGAAAAAGGCCTCTTTGTACCCCAAGCTCTTTCTCTCCCCAGTGCTCTGTTTTGACAGGAAGCCTTCATTTGTGCCACTTCCCATGTCAGGCCTGGTTTATGTCTCTGAGCTCTTCAGCTCAAGCTCTACCACTTGAGCTACAGCACTCCTTCAGGCTTTCTGGTGGTTCACTGGAGATAACCATCTCAAGGAATTTCCTGCCCAGGCTGGTTTGGAATGTGATCCTCAGCTCTCTGCCTCCTGAGTAGCTAGGATAACAGGCACGAGTCAGCAACGCTGGCTTCCACTTCAAGTTGCTAAGTGGTGAGTAGGAGATAATAGTCTCATGGGACCTTTTTTGTCCCGGATAGTTTTGAACCCAGATCCTCAGATCTCAGCTTCCTGAGTAGGCAGGATGACAGACCTCAGCTACAGATGCTTAGGGTCCTTGGTTCCACGTGATAGGGCACTAGCCATGAGCCCAACAGGGAAGGGTCACAACCGAGAAAAATAAGCCAGGAGACAACTCATTAGAGTTCAATACATACTTAATTTTGGCCCTGATATGGGGACATATTTGAGCTTCAACTTTCTTATGTGCACAATCATCTTATTTGTGGACCAGATGAAAGAATGCACCCTGTGGAGAGTTCCGGGAAGATGGCGGAGGAGCAGCTGGAATCTGAACAAGCTCTTGCATAGAAAGCAGTTTCAGAGTTCCAGTGAACAGTCCCAAGCCAGAGAATCACACCAAGTGTGCCATCACAGGACAGAGAGTTAGTCAAGAGAGGGGAAGCCAAGCAGACACATCTGAGCGCCTGCCAGCAGCTGCCGCTGCGGCGGCAGGGTCACGGTGGCGACCACCGCCACGGGGGCATACCTGAGACACAGTCCGGGATGAAGGAGCCAGACGCAGCGGACAAGCGGATTCTACTCAACACCAGCAAGAACCGACAAGGAGCGGACAACTGCATCCTGCACTTTGCAGACCAGAGACAACCCAGGATCCAAGACTCGGCATGAGTAGAAGCCCGATTTCCTCACTCCTTCTCAGGGAGCAGAGGAGGGAAGGCCAACCCTCCCCCCCCCCCCCCCCCAGCACCGGTGATCTCCATCTTGGATACCGACAAAGCTCGGAGGAGTGGCTAGCTCCAGCTCAGGACTTGGAATAAAACAAGTCATTTAGCAGGTCACAAGAACTTAACGGCGAAGTGACCTCACAGACTCAGTTCCATCCAGGGAAAAGTTACCCAGCTCAGGCGCCAGCCATAAGAGTGGCTCTCCTCACCGGGTAACCAGAGCCAGAGGCTGCCCCTCCCTCGAGCAGCCATCACAATTGATTGAAAAACAGAAACCTTGAGATGGCTCCAGGCTGGGTGCTGTGAGTTATTTTTTCACAAAATAGCCCCAGGGAAAAGCTACTGTTTGTTGAAAGGCCTCAACTCTACCCAGAACCTAGCCTCATCACTGCATCCCCCTCTTTTGTGATTCTCAAAGCAGATCACCCTCCCAGTAAACTAACCTGGGAGGGGGATCTCAAAATCTTGGGTGAAGCAGAGCATTTTTCTGCCTGTTCCAACAAACTGACTTAAGAAACCAATCAAGCCACAGGACCTCAAGCTGACCAGAGACTCCAACCAGACTCTGGTTACAGACAAAAGGGAGATACAGGACTCTTCCCACCCCTCCCAAAAAAAAAAAAATCAAAGAACTTTTTTCTCTTCTTCTTCTTCTTTTCTTTTTTTCTTTTTTTGTTTTGTTTTTTTTTTTTCGTTTTTTGTTACCTTATATATATAAAAAAATTTTTTTCCTTTTCTAAAACTTTTATTAATCTTTAATTTTTGCCTCTTCTGAAAAAATAATTGTTTTCCAGTAACTTTTTTTTTTCTCCTCTTATAATTTTTATTTTAGGAATACGTGAATGTGTGTTTTCCTTTCTTTTCTTGTCTTCTTTCTCTTTTTCTTTCATTCTTAATTATCTTTTTGTTTTTTGTCTAGCTCTACTGAACTTCTGATCTTTTATTCTCACTTTCCTATCATTTCCACATTTTCCTCGTTTGTTCTTCTTTATGTGACTTAACTCTTGTCCTGCACATCCTCTGATAAACCCGTAGTTAACTAGTAGACCCTATCCCCCATTGTGTACACACTTAATCCACAAACTTATTACTCAATTCAAAACCTCTGAGATTTAAATTCATTAATAGCAGTACTACCTCTTTATACCTATATAATATTTTAAGCATATTTTTAAAGTTTTTCACATCTCCTCTATGTCCCTCCCTTTCTCTCAACATATTCACATTCCTCTCTAAATAGATGGTCTTTTAATCTCTATAATAACATTAATTTTTACGTTTCTATTTTTTTTTCTGGTCTCTTTTCATTCCCCTTTCCCTTTCTTCTTTTTCTCTCTCTCTCTACTTGCATCCTGCCGAACCTATTTCCTGCATTGTGATTAGGACATAGTTAACTCTCCCTGTGCCTCCCCACACCAATCTATTCCTATTTTTTACCCACATCTCTCCCTCCCACATCTAAACCTCCTTGAAAAAGAGCAGCAAGATAAACCCCAATCGAGTAGACAGAAAGAAATAATAAAAATTAAATCAGAATTAAATGAATTAGAATCCAAAAAAACTGTAGAAAGAATCAACAAAACAAAGAGTTGGTTCTTCGAAAAACTTAACAAAATTGACAGACCCTTAGCAAATGTTATCAGAAAAAGAAGAGAACACACCCAAATTAATAAACTCAGAGATGAGAATGGAAACATCACCACGGAAACAACCAAGATTCAGAACATTATAAGGGAGTACTTCTCAAAACTTTTTGCTAATAAGTTTGAGAACTTGACAGAAATGGACCTCTTCCTAGCAAATATTGACATGTCAAAACTAAGCCAAGATGAGTTAAACTATCTTAACAGGCCCATATCAAGCACTGAAATAGAAACAGCCATAAGAGACCTCCCAGCTAAGAAAAGTCCAGGACCAGATGGTTTTACAGTGGAATTTTACAAGGCCTTCAAAGCAGAGCTCACACCAATTCTCCTCCAACTCTTCAATGAAATCGAAAGAGAAAGCTCACTACCGAACACATTCTATGAAGCCATCATAACCCTCATCCCAAAACCAGGCAGGGACTCATCAAAGAAAGAGAACTATAGACCCATTTCTTTGATGAACATTGATGCAAAACTTCTCAACAAAATTTTGGCCAACCGACTTCAACAATTCATCCAAAAAATCATACACCACGATCAAACAGGATTCATTTCAGGGATGCAAAGCTGGTTCAATATAAGCAAATCAATTAATATTATTCATCACATCAACAGGAGCAAGAATAAGAACCACATGGTTATCTCAATAGACGCAGAAAAAGCATTCGACAAGATCTAACACCCCTTTATGATGAAGGTTTTGGAAAAATTAGGAATCCATGGAACATTCCTCAATACAATAAAGGCTGTATATGACAAACCTACAGCCAGCATTATACTCAATGGTGAAAAACTAAAGCCATTTCCTCTTAACTCAGGAACAAGATAAGGATGCCCACTCTCTCCACTTCTCTTCAATCTAGTATTAGAATGCCTAGCTACAGCAATAAGACAAGATGCAGACATAAAGGGGATCCAAATAGGGAAAGAAGAAATAAAACTCTCCCTCTTTGCAGATGACATGATCTTGTATTTAAAGAATCCCATAGACTCCACTCCCAAATTACTCAAGCTGATTCAAAACTTTGGCAAAGTAGCAGGTTATAAAATTAACCCCCCAAAATCAATGGCTTTTCTGTATGCCAACAATGAGAAAAGTGTGGCTGAAATTAGGAAAGCAACTCCATTTGTAATAGCCCCACAAAAAATAAAATACCTAGGAATTAACTTAACTAAAGAAGTGAAGGACCTCTATGATGAAAACTTTAAAATCTTGAAAAAGGAAATCAACACAGAACTTAAAAAATGGCAAAACCTCCCATGCTCCTGGATTGGAAAGATTAACATCGTGAAAATGGCAATACTTCCCAAGGCTATCTACAAATTCAACGCAATACCTATCAAAATTCCAACCTCATTCTTCAAGGAAATAGAAGAGGCAATCCAAAAATTCATATGGAACAATAAAAGACCCCGAATAGCAAAAACGCTCCTCAACGGAAAGAACACTGCTGGAGGAATATCAATACCAAATTTCAAACTCTACTATAAAGCCATAGTAATCAAAACAGCTTGGTATTGGCATAAGAACAGACCTCAGGACCAATGGAATAGAATTGAAAACCCAGAAATGAACCTACAGACCTATAGCCATCTAATCTTCGATAAGGGAGCTAAAACAATAGAATGGAAGACAGACAGCCTCTTCAGTAAATGGTGCTGGCAAAACTGGTTAACTACATGTAGAAAACTAAAGCTAGATCCTTATATATCACCCTGCACCAGAATCAACTCCAAATGGATCAAAGACCTTGAACTCAAAGCAGACACTCTGAAAACATTACAGGATGGAATAGGAGCAACCCTGGGTCTTCTTGGCTCAGGCCGAAATTTTCTGAATAGAGACCTGGAAACACAACAAATCAAAGAAAGGCTGGACAAATGGGATTGTATAAGGTTGCAGAGCTTCTGCAGGGCAAATGACATAGCTAGCAAGATCAATAGAAAGCCCACGGACTGGGAGAAGATCTTTACTAGCCATACAACGGACAAGGGTCTCATATCTAAAATATACTTGGAACTCAAAAAATTAAACCACCCAACAACAAATCCTCAAAGAAACAACTGCCCAATAAGTAAGTGGGCGAAAGACTTAAAGAGAAGCTTCTCTGAAGAAGAAAGAAGGATGGCCAATAGACACATGAAGAAATGTTCAACATCCCTAGCCATAAAAGAAATGCAAATCAAAACAACATTGAGATATCACCTCACTCCAGTTAGAACAGCAATAATCAAGAACTCTAACAACAACAGATGCTGGAGGGGATGTGGACAGAAAGGAACCTTACTTCACTGTTGGTGGGAATGTAAACTTGTTCAACCACTTTGGAAAGCAGTATGGAGGTTCCTCAAAAGACTTCACATAGAACTCCTCTATGACCCAGCAATCCCACTTTTGGGCATTTACCCAAATGATCACAAACAAGACCACACTAAAGCTACCAGCACAACTATGTTTATTGCAGCATTATTTACCATAGCTAAGATATGGAACCAACCCAGATGCCCCTCAGTAGATGAATGGATCAAGAAAATGTGGTATATATACACAATGGAATTCTATGCCTCCATCAGAAAGAATGACATTTCCCCATTTGTTAGGAAATGGAAAGGCTTGGAAAAAATTATATTAAGTGAAGTAAGCCAGGCCCAAAGAAACATAGTTCCCATGGTTTCCCTTATTTGCAATATCTAGTATATGTATGAGTCAAGCAGAAAAAGTCAGATAATGTGATGTTAGGAAAACAAACCCTCAAATATGTATTTTAATGTTTTTGTTTCTTTCATGCATGTGTTTCTAACGCATTTATAAGATTATTTCTTTGTTGCTTTGTATGTCCCTCCCCCACAGTGTAACCCCCGCTTTCACTATATTTGATGTCAGTATAACATGTGGAGGAGACGGGGACCAACATGTCGTTTAAGGATTCAGGTGGACCTGTTGCAACAATGAGAAGTACAAAATGTCATGTCAAAACCAGCTTTACAATGTCGGTGTGGTGGGGGGGAGGGGGGGTATGATTGGGCGGGAGGGAGGGGCGAGGCTGGGAAGGGAGGTGAAGGGTAAACAAAGGAGGAGGCTGCAAAGCTTGTAAGAAATGTATGCATTATCCTGCCCATGTAATTGTAACCCCTCTGTACAGTATGTTCTCAAATAAAATAAAATAAAATTAAAAAAAAAAAGCATGCACCCCCTGAAAGACAGCACAAAACACCTCATGAAGGTCTCATCACATAGCTGTATCCCACAAGCTGTCATTAGAATTAGGGTGTTTTCATCAGTATCACCATTCTTTCAGAAACATGTCACAAACTGCACAAAGTTCACATCTAATGGTTTAGAGGGGTGGGTTTTTTTTGGGGGGGAGTTAGCCATGGGTATTGCACTCTAGAGTTGGGGCTACTGTCCTAAATCTTTAGCTCAAGGCTAGAGCTCTAAAACTTTGAGCCACAGCTCAGACTTTTGCAGACTTCCTGCCAGGGCTGGGTTTTAAACCCACCAGTGTCAGATCTCAGCCCCCAGGTATCTTAGATGACAGGGGTGAATGAGCCAGCAGCATCTGGTTCCATGGAGCTAGCTGGGTTGTAGTGGTTTACTTCTGGCTAAGTCAGGTTAGATGGCAGTTGTCAGTACCAGACTCCCAGCTTGCTCTGTGATGAGGTATTTGCAATCCTATCCTTATATCATTGTGCTCAGAACATTCTTTTTTTTTTTTTTTTTTTTGATGCCAGACAGCACGACTTCCGAATTTTTCTGTGCATGTGGTAGTGAGGAATAGAAACCAGGGCTTTGTATGTACTAGTGGAGCACTCTACACTGAGCCCCAGCAGTGACAAGTATATATACAAATAAAAGTGTAGATTGGTAGATAGATAGACAGATAGATGTATATGTATAAAACAAGAGAGATGTCTATATATTATGAAATTGCATATACGATAGTACTACAATTGGCAACTAAATTATTCCTTCCTTTTTTAAGTATCATGATTGAATACATAATAAAGTAGTAATTGAAAATTAGTTAATGTAGTATAATACTGTATAATTTTATAATATGAAAATCATACACTAACTACTAATTTAATTGTTACTTTTATAACATTCCATTTTTATGGATGTATCATCAGAATGGGTTTCTTAGAACCTCCCACCATTCATTAGTGGTAGTCCTGGGATTTGACCTCCAGGCCTAAGTTGCCAGTTTTGGCTATGGCTTCCCTAATAGCCCACCAAACATCAGCAATGCAAGGTGCACTTTCTGGGCCTTGTCATTTAGGCCCAGGATGGTCACAACACAAAGGAAAAAACATATTAAAACCACCTCCTTGAACTTCTCAGTTTTATCCTTCTCCTTATTATTTTTTTTTTTTGCCAGCCCCAAGATTTGAACTCGGGTCCTAGGATCCCAGGGTCAGCTGTGGCAGGGGTGCCAAGACCTAAATGCTTGGCCAAAAAATAAATAAATAATAAGGCCCTGGCTTGGAATTTGCACCATTTTTCTGGCAGGCCTGGGATTTGAACTCAGGGTCTGGGTAATTCTGTGGCATTGTCCTTAAAACAAGAAATTCAGATCAGGTCCCAGGGCCTGAATTCAAGCTTCAGCACTGGAAAAAATAATATTCACATATCAGATCTATTTACATACATGGGTTTACTGTGTATGACGTTTACTACCCTTATTTATTTAGTATTGTTACACATGTAACACATTTATTACATCATATCATCTAGATTATATTTGCATATGGATTATATATTATACTGAGACCCAGGACTTTCACGCAGAAGGAAAAAAAATGTGTCAAAGTTGGCTTCATACTCCACGAATAAGTTTTTGGCCATGCTGGGATTTCAACTCATGGCCTACAATGCCCAATCCATAAATGGGCGTCACAGTCTTAGCACACCAGCCTCCAGAAAACTGAGCTGCCAGGAAGTTCTGAAGACCTTTGATCAAGCCACAGTAGTGCCCAATATATACATTGATAGATATGTATATGTATATGTGTGTGTGTGTGTATATATATATATATATATATATATATATATATATATATATATATATATATATATACTGAAAGAGAGGGAATGTGAGGATATTAAATTATATATATATAATTACCAATTATTAGTTATTACATTATGCCACCATTTAATGAAGTATCATGGTTGGATACTTATACAAGCATTAATTAAAAATTAGTCAATATCCTTCAATTAGGGAAATCATACCATAGTGCTAGAATGGAAGATATAAATCCAATAATATTTGTGTGGCATTCTAAAATAGAATCATGAATTAACTGCAAATTTAATTATTATTTTTCTAATATTTCATTAACATTCACACAAATAGGAATGAGTTTGTCAGGATCTCCCTCCATTTGTGGGTGACAGTCCTAGCAATCAAGCTCCAGGGTAGTTTACTTCAAATGCAAACCATTGGAATGACACGGTGAAGATTTCAGATTGTCATGGTTAAAAAATGAATAAGAAAAGAAAGCTAGGTGTCAGCGGCTCCTGCCTGTAATCCTAGCTCCTCAGGAGGCTGAGATGTAGAGAATGCCAATTTGAATTCAGCCAGGGCAGGAAAGTAGGTGACATTTATTTCTAAGAGATCACAGGAAAAAAACAAAAACAAAAACAAAAAAAATATGAGTGGGATCGTGACTCAAGTTGCAGAGTACTGCCCTTGAGCAAAAGGAGCTCAGGGACAGGGCCTAGGTTCATAGTTCAACCCTAGACCTGCCCCCCCCCCTCCAAAAAAAAAAAGGCAGCAGTAACTCCATGTCTCTGTTTATGGATGGATGATATATGAATGATGGGCATTCAGCAGGTTGTCCATGCTCAGCCCACCCAAGCTGGGCAAGCTGGGACAAGCCCTCAGAGTTCCTAGGCTGTAGGAGTGGTCGAAGGTTCTGGATCCATATTCTGTATCCCTCCGTAGTATGTGAGCCTAGACCTCTGGGGCCTGGTGGCTCTCACTCTTTCATCATTCCTCATTGCCGAGTCACAGACTGGTCCCAAATCTCGGCAAAGATATGACATAGTCAGCGATTTCTATGCTGAATGGGGTAAGCCAATAAATCCCACCCTCATAACTCCTGTTACAATTCAGCCTTGGGCTGCGAATGTGGCTTAGCGTTAGAGTGCTTACCTAGCACACACAAAGCCTTGGGTTCTATTCCTCAGTACCATAGAAACAGAGAAAGCCAAATGTGGCACTGTGGCTAGCCTTGAGCAAAAGAAGCTCAGAAGCAAGCCCAGACCCTGAGTTCAAGCCCCAAGACTGGCAAAAAAAAAAGTGAGCCTGGTGAGACATATTCTTCTGGGACTCAAGTGGTAGAGTGCTAGCCTTGAATGAAAAAAACTGAGGGACAGAGCCCAGGACCTGAGTTCAAGCCCTAGTACCAAGATGCACCCACACACACAGGAAGGTGGTAATGATGAGCTGAGCCAGAACTGGGGGCAGTCCTGAGGCATAGTCATAGTAAACTCTCAAGCCAGATCATGTGGTTTCTCCCTAAGTCCTTCTTGGGCTGAGGGGTCTGGGCCATGGCAGTAAGTTCCAGGGAACCTGCCCCTCCATCTGTGCATGGGGCCACAGGACCTAGGGAAAGAACACTACAGATGCGCCTTTGTAGTTGGCCCATGATTGCAGACCTTCATTTGCCCCCAAGCACTGATGAGGAAAGAAGGGCTCTGAGCCCTGGGACTCCACGTGCTGCTAGAAGCAGCAGCCAGCCAGCTGTGGATTTGTGAGCACACAAGTCTTTCATGAGCCCAACTCAATACCCACCCGAGGTGTGCCTGACAGATTTGCACTCTTGTGATCCCTAGATGAGTGGGCATTACCTACCCTGCCATCTTGCAGCTTCTGCCCCTCCTTGCCCAGATCTCAGCCTCCTGAGTAGCTAGGAATATGAGAGCATGAGCCATCACTATCCTTCTTGGCTAAAACCAGAGTACCTCTCTACCAGCCTAGCACCCATCTACAGTTACCCCTCCTACTCCACCCCTACTCCTCCAGGCTTCAGAGGAATCATACCCTTCCCTGAGGACAAAGAAATATGATCAGGTTTGAGCTTTATGTTCTCCACATAGTCAGGGGCTTCTGGGAGCTGAAGTGTACTGTAGTTCAAGTGGTAGAGCACCAATCTTATGTAACCAAGCTAAAGAATACCACCTAGGCTCTGAGTTCAAGCCCCAGTAAATTCATAAACACAAACACAAACACACACACACACACACACAAAGCACACACAAAAACATCCTTAGCAGATCCCAATGGCTTATACCAGCAATCCTAGCTACATAAGAAGCCAGCCCAGGCAGGAAAGTCCGTGAGACTCATCTCTCCACTAAACTACTAAAAAAGATGAAAGGTGAGCTGTGGTTCAAGCGGTAGAGTGTTAGCTTTGAGCAATGGAAGCTCAGGGACAGTGCCTAGGCCCTGAGTTCCAGCTCTAAAATTTTTTTAAGACACCCTTTGCCCCCACTCCACCCCCAATTAGGCCATAAATCCAGATTTTGGTCACCCTGGATCTCACTTCCACTCCTGCCACTTTCACAGCACTGGCACAAGTGGCCGGTGTGGGGCCAGCACTGGATTAAGAAGTGAACGTACAACAAGGGGAGCAGAGCCAGGTCAAGGCTAATGCCCCAGAACATTGAGGTATTGGCCATACTGGTCTCTTATCTCCCAGTTGCCTGGACTTAGAATCTAAAGTGTGTGCATCTGTATTCTGGGCATCCAAATTGTCTAGAAGGGCCTGAGCGGCCAAGCATGGGGGGGGGGGGTGAGATAGACTTTCCTGCAACAAGGTATGTTGACATTTCCTAGACACTGACGGATATTTCCAAGCCACCTTGGCCTCACCACACATGTAGCTCCGGATCCTCCTTGCTTGAGCGGCCTTCCGTCAGCTATCAAGCTCGAGTTGGCCAGAGCCACCAGAAAACTTCCATCCCCCACTCCACTGCCAGCGTGCAGGGAGGGACATGCAGCCAGAGACCTAGCTAAGGAAAAAGACAGGACATCGCATGACTGAGGCCCCCCAGAGGCAGGGGAGACCCTATGCTAGCTGGCCATGCTGACCCAGAATCCAGAATCCCCTGGAGGCGCCCAAAGATTTGGACAGGCCGGACTTGGGCCCCAAAGAAAAACTGGAATGCAGGCCTCTGGCAATTTAGGACTCGTTGTAGACCCTGACAGGGGGCTAAAGGGCAAGGTCAGTGTGGAGGAGGAGCACCATCCAAGGTCAGAAAGAGGCAGACAGGCACCCAGGAAGGAGACAGAGAGAGACGAAGGAAACACACACACACACACACACACACACACACACACACACACACACACACAACACACACACACACACACGGTAGCCCAAGGCCTCAGCAGTCCCTGAGCACCCTGAACATCCCAAACCCAAGAAGATGGCACTACCATTCTCAGACCAAGTGTAGACAAAACTCAGGACATCTCATACATCTGGAATGGCTCATAACATATCTTGGCATTTCCTAAATGTACATACAACTATGCAGAAAACTCAGCTACTTTATTTTTGGTTTTCAGTCATGGGGTTTGAACTCTGGGCCTGCACGCAATCCCTTAGCTCTTGAGCTGAAGGTGGGCACTCTACCACTGAAGCCACAGTACCACTTCAGGCTTTCTAGTTGTTCACTGGAGATAAAGTCTCACAGATTTTCCTGCCCAAGCTGGCTTTGAACCACGATCCTCAGATCTCAGCCTCCTGAGTAGCTAGGATGACAGTTGTGAGCCACCGGCAACAATCGGCTTCAGCCACCTTCTAATACCAAGGGAAAACCCAACTCATCAAGACACAAACCACATGTAACCCTACACTTCAGACTTTGTCACCAGCATCCAAAACCATTCTTCCATGAGTGGAGAGCATATAATTGACACTGCCATCCCACCCTTGCTCCCATTCACCCACTCCCTGCCTACCACAGGCCACGACCTCTGGAGTTCTTGGTAAGGCATCACCCACCCTGTTACGGCTTCATACTGGGGCAAACCCGGGGAGGCCAGCATCTGGTCTCCCAACCATAGCAACCATACTGCTTCAAAATCTCTTGCAAGCAAGGAAGGGATGCCTTTCTTTCTTTCCTGTTTTTTTTTTCTTTTTTGTTTTATTTTTCTTCTTTTTTTGTTGAGGGGCTTGAACTCAGGGCTTGGGTACTGTCCCTGATGTCGATTTTTCTTCAAGGCCAGTGCTCTACCACTTGAGCCACAGTGCCACTTCCAGTTGGATTGGAGATGAGCCTCTCAGGGTACTATCCTGCCTGGGCTGGGAAATGAGATCCTCTGGATCTTAGCCTCCCGAGTGGCCAGGATGAAAGGTGTGGGATGAGAGGGGTGAGCGACTGGCTTAAGGTGTCTAGTCCTTCAGAATTTCCACCTAGTCCTCCTCTAGAAGCTACCACGTAGACACCCCTCTACCTCCCTCAGTGACACCAAAGGGAGGCTCAGAATCTGAGTGGGGCCATGGGGATTAAAGGGCCCCCTCCAAATCACTAGCCCTCTCTAAGCTCCCATCTGCCTCCTCCTGATTGCCTGGTCTTCCAGGGCAGATCAGACCCACAAGGAGTTCTGGGGCCTGTCCTATATCCTCCTGCCCCACCCACCCGATACCTGAGGATTTCTGGGTCCAGCTGCTCCATGTCTCGGTGGAAGACGTTGGGAGGGTTGCTGATAACTGGATCCATGGGTGCCCAGGGCAAAAGGAGTGTCCAGCTCCCCTCTGCCAAAGAAGACACAAAGCACGGATGGATCTACTGAGAGCTTCAGGGCATAGCCATCCACCTGTCACCAAGGTCCCTGGGAGAACTGTTTTGTGGTGACAGCCCTGGGGCCTGACATTGGGACCCCGACGCTGTCCCCGACTTTCTTTGTCTCCAGGGGAGGGCTCTTTCACCTGAGCCACAGTGCCACTTCCAGCTTTTTCTGTGTATGCAGGACCTAGGAATCCAACCTGTACTTTCCTGCGAGCTTGATGAGCCCTTTACCTCTAAGACACAATTCCAGCCCTGGATAGCTGTTCTTCTATGACCCCTCAGACCTGTCTCGGGACAGTCTCGCACATCTATACCAAGTCGCACATCTATACTGAGTCTCTCACCAGCAGACCTGGCTGGAAATGAACATGCTCTGATGTGTTGTCCATCATATTCAGCACCTTTGCTCTCGGTGCTTCCTGCCAGATCCTCAATCTTAAGCAAGACCCCCTTTTCAAGTGCTGCCTCCAAGAAGACCATTCCGATCACCTTGGCAGAGCTGGAGCCTCTCCACTCTGCAGTCTTCCAGCCTTGTAAGGCTCTGCCTTCCAGCCAATGTGGGTTGACAGTGCACAAAGGGAAAGGCCTGGATTCCATCACCGGATTTCTGAAGGCCCTGATACACCACCCAGGGACAGGTGTTGTATCACACTCCATGAGAGGGGACTCGAGGCCCAGGCAATCTGTGGGCAACAAGATGGGGACATTTTTTGTGTGGGCTTGAACTGAGGATCTGGGAACTGTCTTTCTGAGTTTTATTGTTCAAGGCTGGTGCTCTACCACTTGAGCCACAGCTCCACTTCTAGCTTTTTGGTGGTTCCATGGAGAGTAGAGTCTCACGGACTTTCCAGCTTATGGCTGGCTTCAAGCTGTGATCCTCAGATCTCAGCCTCCGGAGTAGCCAGGATGACAGGCATGAGCCTGAGCCTGAGGTGATGGGCACCAAAGGCTTTTTTTTTTTTTTTTGCTCCTGTTTATCTCCTGTCAACTAGCAAGCCCAATTTAAAATAATCATTACAGGGGATCAAAATTCTCTCCTAGGTCAGTTAATCCAAGGAGATAAAGTGTCTTTGGAAAAGGCTAGTCTGAGTTGGCTTAGGGGTGTTTGTGTGTTCGTATGTGTGTGTGTGTGTGTGTGTGTGTGTGTGTGTGTGTGTGTGTGTGTGTGTGTGTGTGTAAAAGTGTCCAGGATACCTACCCTCATCTCTGCGGTGCCTCATCGTCCCAGCAGGGAGTGCATCCAGGATCCTAACCCCAAGGAAGGTGGGGGAGGGGAGGGTACCAAAGGTCACATCCAGGGGGATGATCCGAATTCTGTCCTGCAGCCTAAGCCTGGACAGATAAAGGAGAGAAGGAGAGGTTTAGGGGAATATCTAGGGCAGCCCCTTACCTTTGGCTACAAGTACCAGCAGAAGACTGTACCCATCTTTCTTGGTAGTCAGATAAAATGTGTACATTGTTCATTTATTTTATGATTGTGTTAGTCCTAGGACTTGGATTCAAGGCCTGGGTGTTATCCCTGAGCTTCTTTTGTTCAAGGCTGAGGCTCTACCACTTGAGCCACAGCACATCTGGCTTATGTGTGGGTTTGAGGAGGGAGGTGGTTTATGAGAGATAAGAATCTCCTGGACTTTTCTGCCCGGGCTGCTCTGAGTCACAGTCATCAGACCTCAGCCTCCCAAAGATCCAGGATGATGGGTGGGAGCCATGAGCTCCTGACTGCCACCATCCATTCATAATCCCTTAGGCCCAGGGCCGGGCCACCCACACTACACCTCCTTGTTGGGAGTAGGAAGCAGACATGAGTGAGTTTGATACTACAACAGCCTACCTATCTTTGAGCATTGTTCTGGGTCAGTCTGATGGAGGCTTCGTTCTTATCCACAGCAATGACTTGGCTCTGTCACAAGAACAAATGTCCCCTGGAAGGTGTCAGGTCTGGGGTCTTTCCTCTGAACCCCACCCCCCTAACCAAAATGACACTCCCCAGCAAAGTGTAGTACACACAGAGTGTTTTTATTGTCTTATAGCCAGGGTCTTGTCAGATAGGTGGGGGTATAGGTCAGAGGCCCAGGATTGTGCTGGGCAGGGGGAAAAGGCGACACCTTCTCATCCACTTTCCTTCAATGGTGTAGCAGAGGGATGTTGGGAAGGACTCATGGGATGGACAATGAATAACCGTCACAGTCTAGCCAGGGCACAGAGGGGCTTACCTCATGAAGCTGCTTCAACAGGCTGAGCAAACCAGCTCCTGACCCACAGCCCACCTCCAGAATGAGAGGGCCACCTAGGGTTCCAGCCACATGGGGATGCTGGGCTACCTCCTCCAGCACCAATTCAACCAGTTCCTGAGAGAGAGAAAGAGAGAGGGAGAGAGAAAGAGAAGGAGAGGGAGAGTGAGGGGGGGAAGAGAGAGGGAGAGGGAGAGGGAGAGGGAGAGGGAGAGGGAGAGAGAGAGAGAGAGAAGACCAGAATTACACTTAAGCCAGGTGCCCGTGGCTCAGGCCTATAATCCTAACTACACAGGAGGCTGAGATGTGAAGATCATGGCTCATAGCTGGCCCTGGCAGGAAGATATGTGAGACTCTTATCCTCAAAGAACCAACAGAAAACCGGAAGTGATGTGGTGGCTCATGTGGTAGAGTGCTAGCCTTGATCTGAGGAGCTCAGGGACAGTATCCAGATCCAGAATTCAAACCCCACAAATGACAAGAAGTGGACTTCCCACCACAAGAAGTGGACTGAATAACACCCACTGTCCTAGGAAGCATGGCAGAGAAATCAGGCCGAGCTTCCTGTCAGCTGGGGGTCATGAGTAGTTCACCTGGCTTCACCATGACTCATTTTCCCGAGCTGCAAGACTGTATACAGTGAAGGATCCCCTTCCTCATGGGAATAGGGTAATGATGAAAGACAGACATGTTTTGTTTCATATTCCCACACCTGTTGCACTATTAATAACAGACCCCATCTGAGCCCTTTCTGGTAACTTCCTGTCATATAATCACAGAATTGTTGAGAACTGTATCTGACACCTGCTCCCTCTGTGCCTGGCACTGCTCCAAAGATCCCTCTGTATTATTCCCTTATTTCCTCACAACTGTCCCATGAGGAGACTGAGGTGCGATAGTCGACATCCAACCCAGAGCTTCACCTGTAGTGAAGAATCTTCTGCTGTGAACTAAGAGTTTGGGACAATCCATCTAAAATGATGACTGAGCAGGCGTTAAATGTCTACCACCCCCCCCCCCCACACACACACACATACACACAAACACACCTCCACCGTCCTTTGCAGCCAAAGATGTTTTACTTTCTTTCTTTTTGTTGGTTGTGGGGCTTGAACTCTGGGCCTGGGTGCTATCCCTGAGTTCTTCAGTTCAAGTCCAGCACTGTACTACTTGAGCCACAGCACCACTTCCAGTTTCCTGGTGCTTTATTGAAGAGAAGAGTCTGAGGGTCTTTCCTGCCCAAGCTGGTTTTGAAACCTGATCCTAAGATTCAGCTCCTGAGTACTTAGGATGACAGCCATGAGCCATTGGCACCTGGCCAAAGGTGCTTTTCCATGCCTGTCATACTATCCCCTCAGGAAACTGAGATCTGACGACTGCAATTGAATGCCACTCTTGGCAACAAAGTCATTGAGAACTCTTATCTCCAATTAAAAACCCAAAAACATTGCAAGTTGAGCTATGGCTCAAATGGTAGAGTGCTAGCTTTGAGCATGAAAAAAGGGATGGAACCCAGGCCCTAGTTTTAAGCTTTTTCTAGCATAGACCCACCCAAAAAAGGGAAGCAGGTGAGCACACGGGAGCTCAAAGCTCACACATAATACTCAAGAATAGCAGAATAGACCCCATCGTGCTCTGAGTCTCTAGATTCTATGTCCTAGGTCATGGCAGTCTTAGATGGGACTGACCATGCACCAAGTCAGGACATTCAAGTACAATCTCATACTGAGAATCCCGTGATCTCATCAAGGACTCAAGATCTCTCACTGTCCTGCCTTGACACTGGGCAGTCAGGTGAGATCTAGTTATACAACCAAAGGATATGAGAATGAGTGAATTTCTCAGCCAAGGGATGCAGACTGGAAGGCTCTCGGTCCCTCTCTCTTGGGAAGGAGAAAAGGGCTGATCCATCTCAGTACTATTCCTGTGTTTGTGTATCCTCAAAGAAACAACCCTGCTCAGAGCCCAGTGCCTCTGGTTTTCTCACCAGCCTTGACCTTCAGTCTGCCCTCTCTAAATCCCACATCTGCCATCTAGACTAAAGGTTGAGCCAGCAAGGAGACCCACCTCTACCTCTGAGAATGGCAGTCACGGGGTCCTAGAGTCCCCTAGAGGAAGTCTGGGAGCAACACGGATCTGACTCCTGCCATCAGTCCCAGGCTGTCTTACCTCTGTCTCTACTCGAGGAATGAACACTGGGGGTGTCATCTTCAGATTGAGCCAGCAAAAGTTCCAGTACCCAAGGATGTACTGCACAGGCATCCTGCAGTGGACGACAGCGAGGTCGTCAATGGTGAACCCAGAGTGCCAGGAATTTTAATGGCCATGTGTCTGGGTCAAAGGCTCTATCACTGATGGTCTAGGTTGTCAGGTGAGGTCATGGCTTCAATGGCCTGACACACCTGATCTGGGATCATCCTCCCTCTTCATCTTCCTGCTTATCCCTTGCCAACCCCCTCTGGACACTCCCTCTCCCTATCCTCCCTAGCTTTTGGACAATTTCTTCTTATCTGACCAGAAAATAAACTCGGTGAGCCAGGGGACATTGAAACTCCATGACCCACCCTGAGCCGTAGGGTCTACCTGAGGCTGTTTCCCTCTGCAGTCGGCGACCACTCAGATCCTGAATGTCATGAAGTTGCTGAGGGGACAGTGGCTTGGTCCTACATATTGGCTTTAGGCTCTGAAACTGTCCCCACAGAGATTGTGAATGGTTGGCTCCCTTGATCCAGGAACTCCAAACCAAGGCCTGCATGATCCCTTCTTCCTTCCTTTCCTCCTTTTCTCCCTCCATCCTTCCCTCCTCTCTTTCTCTTTCCTCTCTTTGTGTCACTCCTAGGCCTTAAAATCAGAGCCTGGGTGCTGTCTCTGAGCCTTTTTACTCAAGGCCAACAGTCTATGGCTTGAGCCACTCATCCACTTCTGGCATTTTCTTTTTGGTAGTTAGTTGTAGATAAGAGTCTTATGGGCTTTCCTGCATGGGCCTTAAGCCTCAATCCTCCCATCTCAGCCTCCTAAGTAGCTAGGATGATAGGAGTGAAGCAATGCTATCCAGCTCAAACCAAGATTTCTTCATGTGCTCTGGAACCAGCACTGGAACTTTTCATCGTGTATGACCCTCCCCCTTCCCCCGGGCTTGACATACACTGTAATGGTTTATTGGATAAATACATGAGCATCTGTCTATGACAATACTACAGAAAAGTCCCATCTAATTCAGGTAAGCATCCTGGGTGGGGGCAAAGCCTTATGTAGCTCTCCAACAGTTCTCCCTCCTCCCTCTTCCCACCCTCCTGGACCCACCGCACTTAACTGTTTTGGTTGCAAGGATGTGAGACATGGTGTACTCACTGGATTCCAGGGCCTCTGGGAAGCCTATCTTCTTAAAAACCTCTGTCCAGCCACTGACCAGCTCTGTGGCACTCCATTCCCCACTCAGGTGTGAACAAGGTTGCTGTGAAGTGAACACCAGGCTCATGGGGCCTTCTCTCCACTCCCTGGGACAGACAGGATGGTTCACTATATCTGGCCCCCAAGTTTCATGTTGCAGAGAAAGGATCCTTGAGGCATCCCGGGTCTCTGAATCTCCCAGATTCCAGTGCAGGTGCTGAGAATTATCTCTGTTCACAGCTGGCAGGCTGTGGATGGCGAGGTCACAATCTCTGCTCCCCAAGACATTCTCAACTGTGGTGGTCACCCTAGAGAGAGCCGGAGGAGAATCAACAGCTTCCAGAGAAAGGCAGTCAAGGCACGTCGTTCGTAGTAGGAAACCATCTGGCTTGGGAACTCTGCCTGTGCCGCTTTGAACGTCATTGTTTCGTGGCTGAAATGGTCCATCTAATTTGACCCAGAATCCCAGGCGTTAGTAGAAATTGCCAGCTTCAAGAAAAAACCTTGTAAAAGCTGGCATTTCACTTGTCCCAATCAAACTTAATGGGTTCCAAAATCAGTAGTTCCCTTTTCCTTCCAGACAGCCTACAGCAGGTTACAGAAAATGGCATTCAGATAGCCTCAGGTAACTGCCATGCCCTGATCCCAAGCAGGCTCTAGCAGGGGGAACACACTTGCCTACCATTGTCCAGCTGGAAACAGCCCAAGAGGGACACAGATTGGAGTCTGCAGGACTCCAGGGAGGTCTGCCCACCAGTGTACTGCCCTGGGAGGAAATCCTTGGCAACATTGGGGGCCCGGAGCCCCCTGCTCAGATGCCCATGGACACCGTCAATGCCCTTGGTAAGATTCCCCTCTCATCCTCGGTCATGGTGAACCATCTGCCATGTCACACCATTCATCACTTCCCAGACCCTCCTAGCTTCACAGCCCCTGCCCTACACGCCCTATCTCCTTCCCTAATTATGTTTGGCAGACACATTCTCAACTTTGAATTAGCTCCAACTATACATATGAGAACAGAATGTCTGACTGGAAGACTGCGGCTGTGGTCACAGTAGCCTCATGAGCCTTCTGGCTAAAGACAGAAGGGCAGGTATCCACGCTGGTCTGCAGTGCACACAGGCCTCCTAGGTGAGACCTACACAGGCCCAGCAGTTACTGCGGGGTGCAGGAAAGGGGAAGAAAATGATGGGAAGGAAGATGTAATGAAACCTTCTCTAAAGGAACCATGACACTGTGAAAGAGAAAACAAAAATTGTGGCTGGGCTCATACTGGGCATTAACGACAAAAGAACAACAAATACACACGTGCACACAAATAAAATGCTTTTGCTCATGCTAGGAAGGTGGCTCAGTGGTAAAGCACTTTCCTTGCATGTACCAGGCCCTGGGTTTGATTCCTCAGCACCACGTAAACAAAAACAAAAAAGTCAGAAGTGGCGCTGTGGCTCAAGTGCTAGAGTGCTAGCCTTGAGCTGAGGAGCTGAGGGACAGCGCACAGGCCCAGAGTTCAGGCCCTACAACCGGACCCTCCCCCCAAAAAAATGCTTTTGCTCTTTTTAGACATGCTAACTGTACAATGAGAAAGATTATCTCTCCTCTCTCTCTCTCTCTCTCTCTCTCTCTCTCTCTCTCTCTCTCTCTCTCTGTCTCTCTGTCTCTCATACACACCTAAACACACAGACTCAGAGCAGTGCCTCTCCTGAATTTGTTGGTTTCTCATCTAGGCAATGTACCAGCTCAAACACTGGAGTTCCCGTGTCAGAACCAGGGGCAACCACCCAAGGGGAACAATGCTCTAATAATGCAAAACCACCCTCCCTCCCTGGTTCTCCAGGACCAGACCCTTCCCCTTGGGAACAACCAACATTGACTCCCCATTCACCAAAACCCTAGGCTAGGACTCTGGGTGAAGGAGTCCCGAGACACGTGGCTCCTCAGAGCCTGGACAGAAAACAAAGCAGGGGGTTATGGTGCCTCCAGAGAGGTGTCTGACCTGGGGTGGGGGCGTTGTTGGGGACTTTGATGAGGTCCTAAAGGCTATATACATGGATGGAATCCCTACTTCCAGCCTACATACTTCTGGGCTACTTGACAGATTCTTGGGGAGGACAAGGAGACCAGATGGACTGGGAGTACTAGCAGAAGCTGGCAGAACTGGGAAATGTGATCACACAGTCAGAACTGTTGAATGCTGGGGTTGGGGGTACAGGCCGATTGTATGGCTGTCAGAGGGGGTGTGTTTTTCTCCCAAATACCCACCTTCTATCTTACCCCAGTGCCCTCACCTCTCTACTGGGCTCTTCTGGGAATGTCCTCAGGTGAAAGTGTGACTGAGCACAGAAGACAAGGGCTCACACAGCAAGGGGGGCCTATCTTCTGTATCCTACACCTCCCTCCCCATCAAAAAGAAAAGACCTAAGGAGGCAGGTGTGGGGTGCTGCTCCCCACCTCTGACTAAAGCCACCAGGTTCCCACAAGGGAGAGAAAGGATGCAGATGCAAGGCTGTGTGGCTCCCACTGCTCCAGGCCAGGGACTCTGTGGTGCCCCCTCCTTCCCATCCCTGCAGCTCCCCTTTACCTGGGACACTGGCCACTAGGGATGAGGGTGGGATCCCCGGGTGGACACCCACCTCCAAACACCACCCTTGGGGTGAATTTGTGGCAGAGCCAGGACAGACTGTGGGGCATGGGGGAGGTGCAGGCAGGACTGGACTGGGAGGGGAGAGGCAAGGGTCTGGGTCCCCGAGGGTGGGAAGGAAGGGTAGAGTGGGGGGCAGGGTTTACAGGGGGGTGATCGTGGAGTGTGGGAGCACAGGTCGGCCACACACGTGAGCTGGTGGGAGAAGCTGTAGGCTGGGATTCGGGGTGTGGGTCGGGAGTCTGAGGACCGAGGGCCGGAATCAAATCCGGGCCACAAGCAGGTCAAGGGTGCACCAGCTCTGCTAGGTGACCACTAGAGGCTCCTCAGGTCTGAGCCAGCAGCGCCATGTTTGAAAAGCAGCGTGGGCACTTGGTAGGGCTGCACACAGCTTCTGCTCCTCCTCAGGCACCACCGCAGCCTCAGTGGCCTCCTAATCTGAGGCCGCTGCTGAATCAGCAGAGACTGCGTCTACCGTGCTCCCTGCACCGGGACCTCAGACTCAGGGCCACCATGCCTGGGTACCTCCAAGGGGCTGCATGTGGCAATGTGCCTGCCATGGAGGCTCCGCATGCTTTGCGCTCCCGGCCAGGACCCACAGTATGGTAGGAGCAGCCTCCAGCCACTGAAGCCATTTCCACTGGTGCTTGTGCTCATGCTCGCTCTTCTCCCAGCTCCCTCTTGGCCCCACACTCCTCTCCTGGGTCACCCCGCCCCTTCTGTGCACACACCCCTGCCCCCTTGGTTCCCTGGTCATTGCTGCCACCAAAGTGCGCTCCTGGGCCCCGCCCCCACTTCCCCTGGGCCCCGCCTCCCACCCCTGGCCACAATTGCAGCCCTGACTGGGCCCTGAGGCTTCTAGAAGGTGGCAATTGCAGCCTTACCTCAGCTCAGCACTAACCCCCAACCCTAGTACCGGCTCAGTGGATCCAATCTCACCTCAGCCCCACCCCTCCATCCCCCTCCACTCCACACACCAAGCAGGTGCATTGTGACACTCGTGTGTGTATGTGTGTTTGTGTGTGTGTATGTGTGTTGGGGATAACCACCTCTCAAGGACTCAGAACATAGCACCCTATGGAATGACTCAGCACACAGCACACTTCCAAAATCAGCACAAAGCACCCTGTGTAAATGAGTCAGCACACAGCTCCTTTTGAAGGATTCAGCATGTAGTATGCTGGGTAGAGTACTCAGCACACAGCACCGTTTGAAGGAGGGAGTCTATACCCACAGTGCATGGCCACTTTGAAACACACAGCACATAGCACTCTTTTCCAGGGACTCATCACACTCTGTGTTGAAGCACACTGTGTAAAACACCCAGTGCACAGCTTCCTTCAATAAATTCAGCACACAGAACAATTTTGAAGGACTCAACACATACCACACTGTGGAAGCTCTCAGCACACAGCACCATTTGAAGGACAGTACAGAGCAGGCTATGTAAAGGACTTGGCACACAGCACTCAAAATATACCTCATCCCACTCTTCTCAAGGGCTCACATATAGCAGGACTCTTTAGGATGCATTAGCACACCAAACCTTTTGAAGGACTCAGCATACAATACGTTGTGTAACGGACTCAGCACAAAGCCCCCTTTAAAAAACCCAGGATGGGCCACTCTTCTCAGGGACTCAGCACATAGCACCCTTTGGGATGACTCAGCAAACAGCACCTTTTTGAGGACTCAGCACATAACTCCCATGAGGGAAGAACCCAGTAAATAGCGCCCTGTGAAGGACTCAGCACATAGCTGTATGTCACAAGTTCAGCTGTCACTAGAATTAGGGTGCTTTCTTCAGTATCACCATTCTTCAGAAACACTGTACAAATCCTACTAGTTCACATTTAGACAAGCTGTGTTTTATGGGGGAAGTCAGCTGGGGGTCTTGAACTCAAAGCTTGGGGGCCCTGTCCCTGAACTCTTTGGTTCAATGCTAGAGCTCTACCACTTGGAGGCACAGCTCCAATTTTGTTTTTTGGGGTTGTTCTTTGACAGGTCTTATGGTGATAAGTAAGGCCAAGTTGGGGTATCTGTGGTCAAAGGCTCTTAGCTCAGCCTGGAACTGACCTCTCCCTTCCCTCTGTCCCTGGAAAGATGGGCCTCCTGGAGCTCTCTTGGCCTAGGGTGGAACAGACCTGCTCGGGCATCAGCAATCAGGGTGAGCAAAAGTCCACTTGGCCCTAGTAACTTGCCCAAATTGAACTCTAGAGGATAATGGCATGGGATCGCATGTTCCCCGTGTGGCCACCAGGGGTCAGGAGTGGCCCACCATAGGGATTGTAATTGCGAGCTGTGTTTACTCTTGCTTCCATTGGGCACCCATCATGATTCAAAGCCATGCTGGACAGGAAAGACATTGAGACTCTTACCTACAATTAACCATTGAAAATCAAGTGGGGCTGTGGCTCAAGTGGCACAGCACTAGTTTTGAGCAAGAAAACTCAGGGATAGAGCCTAGGCCCTGAGTTCACACACACACACACACACACACACTACACGCATGCAAAATCAGAGATTTCTACACTGCAGTCTTTGGGTATTCTCTACTTTTTCCCCCACTAAGCCTGGTGGCTGCTGGCCTAGGTGTTTGGTGCATCAACATCACCTGGCATCTTCAATTTTGGGGGAACAGAATGGCTAGAAGGTCAACCTTCCCCCATCCAAGCTACTTGACTGGGTCATGGTCTATCCAGGCCCTTTGAGGCTCCTTTACAGACTTGCCAAGATTCCTTCAAAAGGCATCACATACTGGGCACTGGTGGCTCATGCCTGTCATCCTAGCTACTCAGGAAGCTGAGATCTGGAGGATCATGGTGCCAAGCCAGTCTGGGCAGGACAGTGTATGAGACATGTCGTTGAACCATCAGAAAACAAAAGTGGCACTGTGCCTCAAGTGGTAGAGTGCCAGCCTTGAGAAAAAGAGCTCAGGGACAATGCTCACTGACAACAACAACAGAGAGAGGCATTGCATGCTGTCTTTGGGATTGGCATGGGCCAAATATAATTGGAATTAATTATAATTGGAATTAATCAAGTCCTCCAAGACAAAGCAGTACCTCTTTTTGTCCTGTGCTCCTCCATCTCGTCTCACCCCCTGGCCTTGTCCGTTCTTTGGGTCAGCATGGATCTGGCTGGACAGGAGTGCTCCAAGGAAGATCCCAGAGCAATCACCCCACTTCTTTCTGCCCTGCTCACCCTGCTGCTTCTGCTCTTTGCCATAGACCTTCTTCCCGGAATCCATCCATGAGGTCATCACCAACAACATAGTGGTGAATGGTGGGTCTGGCCTAACTAGGGGCAGTCAGAGGTGGAAGTAGGTCTGGACTAGGAGCTTCCACTTTGGGCTGACTTTTATTTCATCCTGAGCCTTGCAGTGGTGGGGAGACAGTGTAGACTTCACATTGAGTCAGGTAAGATCACAATCTGGAGGACAACTTGTGTGGGGAAGGATGTGGGACTCAGGGGGCCACGGTTTTTGGTACTCTCTTGGGACTCCCCTCTCCCTCTCATCCCTCAATGGTAGAAGAGAAACTTCAACTCAGGGTGTGGGAAGAGGGGGCGGAGGAATATTTTGGGGGGAACCAGACTTGTGCTTCATATTCATCCTAGCCCCTACTTCCTATTTATCTGAGGAATGGCCATATGGGTTTGGGAGGGAGAAAAATCATCCAACCTGATAATGTGGCTCACTGGTAGAGTGTTCGCCTAGCATGCCTGAAGCTCTTGGTTCTATTCCACACAGAAAAGGCTAGAAGTGGAGGTGGGGCCAGCCTTGATCAAAAAGAGCTCAGGGAGGGAGTTCCTGGAAGATGGCGGAGGAGAAGCTGGAATCTGAACAAGCTCTTGCATAGAAAACAGTTTCAGAGTTCCAGTGAACAGTCCCAAGCCAGAGAATCACACCAAGTGTGCCATCACAGGACAGAGAGTTAGTCAAGAGAGGGGAAGCCAAGCAGACACATCTGAGCAGCTGCCGCTGCGGCGGCAGGGTCGCAGCGGCGACCACCGCCCCAGGGGCATACCTGAGACGCAGTCCGGGACGAAGGAGCCAGACGCAGCGGACGAGAGGATTCTACTCAACACCAGCAAGAACCGACAAGGAGCGGACAACTTCATCCTGCACTTTGCAGACCAGAGACGACCCGGGATCCGAGACTCCGCGTGAGTAGAAGCCCCACTTCCTCACTCCTTCTCTTGGAGCAGAGGAGGGAAGGCCACCCCTCCCCCCCAGCACCGGTGATCTCCATCTTGGATACCGACAAAGCTCGGAGGAGCGGCTAGCTCCAACTCAGGCCTTGGAATAAAACTAGTCATTTAGCAGGTCACAAGAACTTAACGGCGAAGTGACCTCACAGACTCAGTTCCATCCAGGGAAAAGTCACCCAGCTCAGGCGCCAGCCATTGGAGTGGCTCTCCTCACCGGGTAACCAGAGCCGGAGGCTGCCCCGCCCTCTAGCAGCCACCACAATCAATTGAAAAACAGAAACCCTGAGAATGGCTCCAGGCTGGGTGCTGTGAGTTTTTTTTCACAAAATAGCCCCAGGGAAAAGCTACTGTTCGTTGAAAGGCCTCAACTGTACCCAGAACCTAGCCTCATCACTGCATCCCCCTCTTTTGTGATTCTCAAAGCAGATCACCCTCCCAGTAAACTAACCTGGGAGGGGGATCTCAAAAGCTTGGGTAAAGCAGAGCATTTTTCTGCTTGTTCCAACAAACTGACTTAAGAAACCAATCAAGCCACAGGACCTCAAGCTGACCAGAGACTCCAACCAGACTCTGGTTACAGACAAAAGGGAGATACAGGACTCTTCCCACCCCTCCCAAAAAAAAAAAAAAATCAAAGAACTTTTTTTTTCTTGTTCTTCTTTTCTTTTTTTTTCTTTTCCTTGTTTTGTTTTTTTTTTCATTTTTTGTTACCTTATATATATATAAAATTTTTTTTTTGCTTTTCTAAAACTTTTATTAATCTTTAATTTTTGCCTCTTCTGAAAAAATAATTGTTTTCCATTAACTTTTTTTTTTCTCCTCTTATAATTTTTATTTTATGAATACGTGAATGTGTGTTTTTTTTCTTTTCTTGTCTTCTTTCTCTTTTTCTTTCATTCTTAATTATGTTTTTGTTTTTTTTTCTAGCTCTACTGAACTTCTGATCTTTTCTTCTCACTTTCCTATCCTTTCCATCTTTTCCTCTTTGTTCATCTTTATGTGACTTAACTCTTGTCCTGCACATCCTCAGATAAACCCGTAGTTAACTAGTAGACCCTATCCCCCATTGTGTACACACTTAATCCACAAACTTATTACTCAATTCAAAACCTCTGAGACTTAAATTCATTAATAGCAGTACTACCTCTTTATACCTATATAATATTTTAAGCATTTTTTTAAAGTTTTTCTCATCTCCTCTATGTCCCTCCCTTTCTCTCAACATATTCATATTCCTCTATAAATAGATGGTCTTTTAATCTCTAAAATAACATTAATTTTTACGTTTCTATTTTATTTTCTGGTCTCTTTTCATTCCCCTTTCCCTTTCTTCTTTTTCTCTCTCTCTACTTACATCCTACCCAACCTATTTCCTGCATTGTGATTAGGACATAGTTAACTCTCCCTGTGCCTCCCCACACCAATCTATTCCTATTTTGTACCCACATCTCCCCCTAACCCTAATAATTTCTGGTTTTCCAAATTCTTCTCTGCGGTTCGAAGTCCTTTAACATATAGTTGTTTGATGTCGAATAGATGTATCTGTTGAACTAGATTGTATCTGTAGACTATTGACTGTACAAATGCAAACTTTGGTTGATGGTTGCCTTAAGATAGTGTTCTAGCACAAAACTGGTGCTATCTTCATCTCAAATGGGCAGAGTAAGCCGGAAAAACACAAGAAAAATGGCAAATTCGGGTATCTCAATTCCCAATCCTGATAATCAGGGGTTAGAACAGATAATGAATAATCCAGAGGAGAGTTCCCAAACAGCTCTACAAACACTGCTGGCAAACATGATAAATGAAAAGTTTGACAACGTACAAAGGACTCTGTATGAGCTTGATAGGGAGAGAGAGGAGGCATCCCAGAAGTTTATACAGGAATATCATAAGCGTGAGGAAGCTACTCAAAAACTGATACAGGATTTGCGTGAACAACTTGAGAATACTCAAAGAGAAAGGGAGGAATGGCGTGAGCAGGCTGAGAACACTCAAAGAGATCTGCAGGAATCCCACGAACGGGAGGAAGCTAAGCAAAGAGTAATACAGGAATTGAGAGACCAGGTAGAGAACACACAAAGATCACTAAAGGCATTCATGGAATCCATTAACAAAGAGCTGAAGGAAGTCAGGGAGACCACAAAGGGAATGCTGAATGGAACCCAACAGAAGGAATGGGAGCCCAAAGAAACCATAACCAATCAACTAAGTGATTTGAGGACAAACACTGAACACCAAATTAAGGAAGTAAAGAAATTCATACAAGACCTAAAACAGAGCTTCAACAAAGAACTTGAAGCCATCAAAGCTGACCAACTAGAAGGAAAAGAGATAAAAAACAAAGTAGAGAGTCTTGACAGCAGGTTATACCATGCAGAAGATCGAATCTCAGGGATTGAAGACAGCCTAGATATTATAGAGAAAGAACATACAACCATCCAAGACAAGTCCAAGAAATATGATAGATCTATCCAACACCTGGAAGACACCATCAGAAGGCCTAATCTAAGGAAAATGGGTGTAGAGGAGCACCTAGAAACAGAAGTTAATGGTCTAGGAAATCTGTTTAAGAGGATCCTAGCAGAGAACTTCCCAAACATGCAAAAAGATAGGCCTGTCCAGATACAAGAACCTTTTAGAACCCCAAATAGACCAGACCAGAATAGGACATCCCACCGTCACATTATAATCCACACAGGATCAACTCAGAACAAGGAAAAGATCCTTAAAGCTGTCAGAGAGAAAAGGGTAATCACTTATAAAGGGAAACCAATTAGAATCACCTCAGATTTCTCAGCAGAGACAATCAAAGCAAGAAGAGCCTGGAATGATGTATGCCATGCCCTAAAAACAAACAACTATCAACCAAGAATACTGTACCCAGCTAAACTCTCCTTCATAACTGAAGGCCAAATAAAAACCTTCCATAGCAAAGAAAAATTGAAACAATACATCTCCACCAAACCAGCCCTACAAAAGATTCTTAAAGATGTCCTACACATAGAAAACCAACAAGACCGCAATAAAGGCCAAGAAACTGCACCCAAACTGAGAATCCAAGAACCATAGGAAGAACCCAGTTTTCGCAGCCCCCAAGAAGGTAGATAACATGGCAGGAACTCCCAAATACCTCTCAGTCCTATCACTTAATGTTAACGGACTGAACTCTCCAATTAAGCGACATAGACTGTCTAGTTGGATTAAAAAACAAGACCCTTCTATCTGCTGCCTACAGGAGTCACATCTTGCCCGTAAAAACAAACACATTTTCAATGTTAAAGGCTGGAACAAAATCTACCAAGCAAACGGACCGCATAAACAGGGGGAGTTGCAATCCTAATATCAGATAAAATAGACTTCAAATTAAAATTCGTGAAAAGAGATAAAGAAGGTCGCTACATACTAATTAAAGGATCTCTCCTTCACGAGAATATTACAATTCTAAATATCTATTCGCCAAACAATGGAGCACCCAAATTTATCCAAGAAACACTACTTTCCCTCAAATCCCATATAGATCCAAAGACATTAATTGTTGGGGATTTTAACACACCACTCTTCCCACTAGATAGATCAACTCGGCAAAAACTCAACAGAGAAACCGCAGATCTAAACAGCTGCATAGATCAACTAGACTTAACAGACATTTACCGAACATTTCACCCAGCAGCATCAGAATACACGTTTTTCTCAACAGCACATGGAACGTTTTCAAAAATAGACCACATTTTAGGCCACAAAGCAAACTTGTCTAAATTCAGAAACATTGAAGTTATACCTTGCATTCTCTCTGACCACAAGGGAATAAAGTTAGAACTCAACACCAAAAGCCACCAAAGAAAGTCCGGTATCACATGGAGGCTGAACAACACAGTGCTGAATCATAAGTGGGTCATCGAAGAGATTAGAAAGGAAATTCAAATGTTCATGCTATTCAACAAAAATGAACACACAAAATACCAGCTCCTCTGGGACACAGCAAAGGCAGTACTCAGAGGCAAGTTTACAGCTCTGAGATCCTACATCAACAAATTGGAGAGATCTGAAACTAACAATTTAATGACACATCTAAACCTCCTTGAAAAAGAGCAGCAAGATAAACCCCAATCCAGTAGACGGAAAGAAATAATCAAAATTAAATCAGAATTAAATGAATTAGAATCCAAAAAAACTATAGAAAGAATCAACAAAACAAAGAGTTGGTTCTTCGAAAAACTTAACAAAATTGACAGACCCTTAGCAAATCTTATCAGAAAAAGAAGAGAACACACCCAAATTAATAAACTCAGAGATGAGAATGGAAACATCACCACGGAAACAAGCAAGATTCAGAACATTATAAGGGAATACTTCTCAAAACTTTATGCTAATAAGTTTGAGAACTTGACAGAAATGGACCTCTTCCTAGCAAATATTGACATGCCAAAACTAAACCAAGATGAGGCAAACTATCTTAACAGGCCCATATCAAGCATTGAAATAGAAACAGCAATAAGAGACCTCCCAGCTAAGAAAAGTCCAGGACCAGATGGTTTCACAGCGGAATTTTACAAGGCCTTCAAAGCAGAGCTCACACCAATTATCCTCCAACTCTTCAATGAAATTGAAAGAGAAAGCTCACTACCGAACACATTCTATGAAGCCATCATAACCCTCATCCCAAAACCAGGCAGGGACTCATCAAAGAAAGAGAACTATAGACCCATTTCTTTGATGAACATTGATGCAAAACTTCTCAACAAAATTTTGGCCAACCGACTTCAACAATTCATCCAAAAAATCATACACCACGATCAAACAGGATTCATTTCAGGGATGCAAAGCTGGTTCAATATACGCAAATCAATTAATATTATTCATCACATCAACAGGAGCAAGAATAAGAACCACATGGTTATCTCAATAGACGCAGAAAAAGCATTCGACAAGATCCAACACCCCTTTATGATGAAGGTTTTGGAAAAATTAGGAATCCATGGAACATTCCTCAATACAATAAAGGCTGTATATGACAAACCTACAGCCAGCATTATACTCAATGGTGAAAAACTAAAGCCATTTCCTCTTAACTCAGGGACAAGACAAGGATGCCCACTCTCTCCACTTCTCTTCAATCTAGTATTGGAATGCCTAGCTACAGCAATAAGACAAGATGCAGACATAAAGGGGATCCAAATAGGGAAAGAAGAAATAAAACTCTAACTCTTTGCAGATGACATGATCTTGTATTTAAAGAATCCCATAGACGCCACTCCCAAATTACTCAAGCTGATTCAAAACTTTGGCAAAGTAGCAGGTTATAAAATTAACCCCCAAAAATCAATGGCTTTTCTGTATGCCAACAATGAGTAAAGTGTGGCTGAAGTTAGGAAAGCAACTCCATTTGTAATAGCCCCACAAAAAATAAAATACCTAGGAATTAACTTAACTAAAGAAGTGAAGGACCTCTATGATGAAAACTTTAAAATCTTGAAAAAGGAAATCAACACAGAACTTAAAAAATGGCAAAACCTCCCATGCTCCTGGATTGGAAAGATTAACATCGTGAAAATGGTAATACTTCCCAAGGCTATCTACAAATTCAACGCAATACCTATCAAACTTCCACCCTCATTCTTCAAGGAAATAGAAGAGGCAATCCAAAAATTCATATGGAACAATAAAAGACCGCGAATAGCAAAAACGCTCCTCAACGGAAAGAACACAGCTGGAGGAATATCAATACCAAATTTCAAACTCTACTATAAAGCCATAGTAATCAAAACAGCTTGGTATTGGCATAAGAACAGACCTCAGGACCAATGGAATAGAATTGAAAACCCAGAAATGAACCTACAGACCTATAGCCATCTAATCTTCGATAAGGGAGCTAAAACAATAGAATGGAAGACAGACAGCCTCTTCAGTAAATGGTGCTGACAAAACTGGTTAACTACATGTAGAAAACTAAAGCTTGATCCTTATATATCACCCTGCACCAGAATCAACTCCAAATGGATCAAAGACCTTGAACTCAAAGCAGACACTCTGAAAACATTACAGGATGGAATAGGAGAAACCCTGGGTCTCCTTGGCTCAGGCCGAAATTTTCTGAATAGAGACCCGGAAACACAACAAATCAAAGAAAGGCTGGACAAATGGGATTGTATAAGGTTGCAGAGCTTCTGCAGGGCAAATGACATAGCTAGCAAGATCAATAGAAAGCCCACGGACTGGGAGAAGATCTTTACTAGCCATACAATGGACAAGGGTCTCATATCTAAAATATACTTGGAACTCAAAAAATTAAACCACCCAACAACAAATCCTCAAAGAAACAACTGCCCAATAAGTAAGTGGGCGAAAGACTTAAAGAGAAACTTCTCTGAAGAAGAAAGAAGCATGGCCAATAGACACATGAAGAAATGTTCAACATCCCTAGCCATAAAAGAAATGCAAATCAAAACAACATTGAGATATCACCTCACTCCAGTTAGAACAGCAAAAATCAAGAACTCTAACAACAACAGATGCTGGAGGGGATGTGGACAGAAAGGAACCTTACTTCATTGTTGGTGGGAATGTAAACTTGTTCAACCACTTTGGAAAGCAGTATGGAGGTTCCTCAAAAGACTCCACATAGAGCTCCCCAATGACCCAGCAATCCCACTTTTGGGCATTTACCCAAATGATCACAAACAAGGCCACACTAAAGCTACCAGCACAACTATGTTTATTGCAGCATTATTTACCATAGCTAAGACATGGAACCAACCCAGATGCCCCTCAGTAGATGAATGGATCAAGAAGATGTGGTATATATACACAATGGAATTCTATGCCTCCATCAGAAAGAATGACATTTCCCCATTTGTTAGGAAATGGAAAGGCTTGGAAAAAATTATATTAAGTGAAGTAAGCCAGGCCCAAAGAAACAAAGGTCCCATGGTTTCCCTTATTTGCAATATCTAGTATAGGTATGAGTCAAGCGGAAAAAGTCAGATAATGTGATGTTAGGAAAACGAACCCTCAAATATGTATTTTAATGTTTTTGTTTCTTTCATGCATGTGTTTCTAACGCATTTATAAGATTATTTCTTTGTTGCTTTGTATGTCCCTCCCCCACAGTGTAACCCCCGCTTTCACTATATTTGATGTCAGTATAACATGTGGAGGAGATGGGGACAAACAAGTCGTTTAAGGATTCAGGTGGACCTGTTGCAACAATGAAAAGTACAAAATGTCATGTCAAAACCAGCTTTACAATGTCGGTGGTGGGGGGTATGATTGGGTGGGAGGGAGGGGGGAGGCTCTGAAGGGAGGTGAAGGGTAAACAAAGGAGGAGGCTGCAATGCTTGGTAAGAAATGTATGCATTATCCTCCCCATGTAATTGTAACCCCTCTGTACAGTATGTTCTCAAATAAAATAAAATAAAATTTAAAAAAAAAAAAAAAAAAAGAGCTCAGGGACAGTGGCCAGGCCCTGAGTTCAAGCCCCAGGGTTGGAAGAACAAATCTTTCTTTGTAGACTTTTTTTTTTTATTGCTTTGAAAACAATTTATTCTTTGTGATAAGCAAAACATAGGACTCTTTCCTGGCCACCAATGGGCCATTAGATGTCCCTTGAGTTTGGGCCAACTCCCTTGAGCCTCTACCCTACCCTACCACCAGTTTAACCTTCCCGTTGCCCGGCAGATGGAGGCCTGAGAGAAAGCCACTTGGTCACCTACTTCTGGTGGCTGCCAAGGCTTTTGAGAGTCAGTATGTGACTTAGAGAGTCATCATCCGCATCAATCTACAGGAGAAAGTGAGAGAGCACTCCTCCCCTGAGCCTGGGAGCTGTGGGCAGATCTGGATGTGGGGCATCTGGGGCAGGACATACTCCTTGAGGGAGTCCACTATGGGGTCGGGAACTCTGACCTCTCCTCTGGCAGTTTCCATGCTGTCTTCAAGTTACTTCTGAAGCAGTGTTGGGGAGGAGCGTGGGAGGCTGAGCTTGTGCTGGCATCTGGACACTGCTGTCTGTGCCTTCCCTGGTGAGGAGTGACAGCAGCTCCGCAACACTCTCCTCTTCTCTATCTTCTCCTGGGACAGCCAGTGCATGCACTGGGCTTTCTCCCAACACAGCTCATTCAGGACCAACATCTACTCTTTACACACCATGAGGGACTCCTTGATAGTATGGATGTGTGCGGAGAGCTGGCTGCATCAATGGTGGACCTCACCTGCTGGACTCTGGAAGTACGCCTCACCAGGCAGATCATGGGTGAAGCAGATTTTCTTCTCAGATGCCCTTGTCCCGCTGCCCATCCCCACGCATGCTGTGGTGGCAGCTCATGGGTTTGAGGGCCTGTGGCTCCAGCTCAGTCTGGCACTGAGCTGCTGGGTTGGCCAGGAGGTGTCTGCAGCTGGCTCATAATTCTTGTGGCAGGAGTTTCTCCCTGTGGATCTCATCCTCCAAGAGCACTCTCAGAGCCATGTCACTCTTGGTCTGGGGGACATCTCCATCCTGTGTGATGGTCACATGGGGGGAGACTCGCCTCCTTACCTTTTGCTTCTCTAGGGCTCATGCCTTCCCCTTCCCCAGGGAAAGCCAGGAAGCTCAGCTGGGCCTGCTGGCACTCCTCCTGTGATCTGGTGTCCTGCCACTTCGGGACATCACCTGGTCCCTCCAGTTTGTTGAGCCCTGCACTTGCTTCAGCTGCTCCAGCAGCTGGGTCTGCCTCACTAACTGCTGCTGTAAGGCCTCCTTCTTAGAGCACAGTTGCTCATTGGAGACACTGTTCCATTCACAGGAGACTCTGAACTCCTGCACTGGCCCAGGGACTGCTCCTGCTGCTCCTGAGTCACTTGGCTCTCTCTCTCTCAGCCACCACTATCCATTTCTCTATCTTCTTCTCTGAACAGTCCTACTGTTCCCGCAGATGTTTCTTCATCTGCTGCTCTGAGTCCAGGATGCTGGCAAGCTCCTCCTTCTCACTGCTCACCCTGTGGAGAGCGTCCCACACCATGGCCAGCTTTTCCTTCGGTTGTCCATCCCACACACATGCTCATCGTAGGGTCTCAGGGATCTCCTGCCGATCCTAGGCTTTCTTCTCCAGTCTCTGCAGTTGCTCCTGCTGCTCCACGTTCTCAAGATGGAGACTGGCTTTCCTGGACCTGGATGTGAAGTTGTTCCTCCAGGTTTTTCAATTCCATCTTCTTGCTGTCCGCCTGGGCTTGCAGCTGCCGCTTGGCCTGAGATGGTCCTGAGGGGGGCCATGGCTTTACCAGCTTCCTTCTTAGTTCCCACAGCTCATTCCCTAGGTCCAATACATGTCTTGCCCCTCATTCCTTCTCCTCTGTCAGTTGGTTCAGCCGTTGGGTCAGTTGCCATGCCTCCTTTTTCCATGCGGACCTCTCAATGCTCACGTCCTCCCTTAAGGAGTCTCTCTCCAGATTCGTTGTTGTCACCAGCCAGCTCAGGTTGTCCAGTAGTCTCTTCAGTACCTCACGCCCCTCCAGCGCTTGTTGGAGCTTGCATATTCTCTTCTTCATGTTGCTCCTCTGTATCCACAGCACTTCCAGCTTCTCCTGCAACTCTGTTCACTTGATCCAGGTCATTTAAGCTTCTGGTATTTTCCTCCAGCTGAAGGGTCACATCATTCAACTGTTCGAAGAACATTTTGGTCTCCTTCTTTGCAGCAGTGACCGCAGAAGCTGCTATCTCCAGCTCTGTGATGCGCCACTCTGTAGCTTGCAGGCAGCTGGTGAGAGCTTCGTGCTCCCTTTCTCTGTCATCAGTGGCCTGCTGCACTTGGGCCAGTGCACATTGTAAATCGCTTTCTGCTGAAACCAACTGCTGTATGGGTGCCTTGTGGATCTCTACCTCCATTTTTGGTGCTGCATTTATCTAGGCTATCTTCTCCCTCTCTTACTCCCATTGATCCTGCAGGTCTGTCTTTCCCAGCTTCAGTGATTGGATTTTGGCACAGAGTGCCTGGTTTCTACTTTTCTGCGGTCCAGGGTGGGCACCACATGCGGAGAGCACCTCTGTGGATCCTTGGTGGGACTGGGACCCTTGACACTCTGGACCCTGGTGGCTGTGACTGTGTCCAAAAGCAGAGAAGGCCCATGATTGGCATCACCTTTGGACGGACTCTCCATTCAATCTGGCTCCTCAGTGGTGTTTGTCTTGGGGATCCCTCCCTTTTTCGTGTTCTTTATTTTCTTGAATGTTTTAGATCTGTCGGGAGGATACTGCTGGTGTTCTTGGGGCAGTTTCTTGCCCACAGTTCTCTCATTGAGTCTTATTGTTTCAGACATCTGAGCAATGGGACAGGAAAGTTGGGCTGGCCACGTTCCCAGGCTCTAGGAAATCCTCTATTCTCCCACTCACCGACTAGGACATCATTTCCTACTCTACCTCAAAGTCACCTGGGGTCTCTTGCTCACCACTCAGCCACCTCTACCTTCCTCAACTGCTGGTTGTGGTGTCAACCAACAGAGGGAATCCAGGTGTAACTGGGAAGCATGGAATATGTGTGTGGCCACTATTCTTGTATCCCATTGTTCAAAAAGAACCATGAAAGAATGAGGGTGTGCCTGGAATCCTGTGATGCAGACAGAATGGACAAAGTCAAGATGACAGCAGCCCCTTTACTAGGAAACTCTGTCAAATCCAGTTGGGGACAAGAGGGAGACCTGCTTTAGCCAGATAGCTGCACAGATTGTGTGTATGTCGTTTGTTGCCAGTCCTGGACCTTGAACTCAGGATCTGGACACCGTCCATGAACTGTTCTTGCTCAAGATTAGCCCCCTACCACTGGAGCCACACAGCTTTACTTCTGGCTTTGTTGGCATTGAGGTGGGACAGGGGTCTCAAGAACTTTCCTGCCTTGGGTGACTTTGACCATGATCCTCTTATCACAGCCTTGTAAGTATCAAGGAGGACTAGTGAGAGCCACTGGTGCCTGGCTAATCATTGTTCGGGATTAGAGCTTCCCCAGTAGCTTGCAAGCCTTCAGCAATTGCAAGGTGAAGTATCTTTTGGATCCAGATCACTCAGACCCAGATGGCCACAGAACAAAGGAAGAAAATGTAAAAACGCCATCCTGCCACGTTTTTTCTGTGCATCTCCCACCCGCACTCCCTGCACAAGCCCTGAAGTTCTAGTATCCCAGGATGGGCTGCATTTCCAGCGGCTGCACCCCTGCCTATGGTGATGAAAGCTGAGGCACGGTTGCCATGACCTGAGTTTAAGACTGTGCTTCGCAAAAAAAGCAAAAAAAAAAAAGCTCTCTGGCTTGCAATTCCCACCGTTTCTCCTACCTTTGAATTTGAACTTAAGGCCTGGGTAACTCTGAAGCACTGTGGATGATGGGGAAGCTCACCATGCTTGAAGACAAGAAAGTAAGGCCTGGTCCTAGGCCTGAATTCAAGTACCCACCCCGGAAACATTCTATTTATATACATTGTAAAGGTAGCATTTGTACTTATGTATAGATGTTCAGTCCATATCCTGTTTGTTGTGGTTATTTATTGTACTTTTGCTTTATTCATTTATTTTCCATTTTTTCATTGTGAAAATAATGTACAGAGAGGTTACAATTACATGGGCAAGATAATGAGTACATTTCTTATCAAGCATTGTAGCCTCCTCCTTTGTTTCCCCTTCCTATCTCTTCCCATCCTCCACCCCGCCCCCCCACCCAATCCTACCCGCCCCCACCACACCCTCACACCAAAGTTGTAAGGTTCTTTTTCAACGACTTATACATCTCATTGTTGCAATGGGTCCACCTGTATCCCTATTTAAACGATTTGTTTTTCCCTTCCCCTCCACAAATTATACGACAACAAATACAGTGAAAACAGGGGTTATACTGTGGGGGAGGGACATGCAAAGCAATAAAGAAATAATCTTATAAATGTGTTAGAAACAATCGCAAGAAAGAAACAAAACATTTGAGTACATATCTTAGGGAACATTTCCCTAACATCACCTTATCTGACCTTTTCTGCTTGACTCAGACATATACTAGATATTGCAAATAAGGGAAACCATGAGACCTATATTTCTCTGGGCCTGGCTTACTTCACTTAATATAATTTTTCCAAGTCTTTCCCTTTCCTAATAAATGGGGCAATGTCATTCTTTCTGATGGAGGCATAGAATTCTGTTGTGTATATATACCATATTTTCTTGATCCATTCATCCACTGAGGGGCTTCTGGGTTGGTTCCATATCTTAGTTATAGTAAATAGTGCTGCAATAAACATAGTCGTGCTGGTAGCTTAAGTGTGGTCTTGTTTGTAAACATTTGGGTAAATGCCCAAAAGTGGGATTGCTGGATCAAAAGGGAGCTCTATATGGAGTCTTTTGCGGAAGCTCCTTACTACTTTCCAAAGTGATTGAACAAGTTTACACTCTCACCAATAATGAAGTAAGATTGCCTTCTGTCCACATCCCCTCCATCTATTGTTATTAGAGTTCTTGATTATAGCCATTCTAACTGGGGTGAGGTGGTATCTCAATGTTGTTTTGATTTGTATTTCTTTTATTGCTAAGGAGGTTGAGCATTTCTTCATGTGTCTATTGGCCATGCTTCTTTCCTCTTCAGAGAAGTTTCTCTTTAAGTCTTTTGCCCACTTATTTATTGGGCAGTTGTTTCTTTGAGGATTTGTTGTTCGGTGATTTATTTTTTGAGTTCCAAGTATATTTTAGATATGAGATTTTTTTATTGACTGTGATGACACACATTCCATTTATGATATAGATGACAACCCATCACATAGTATCTAGATTTGTAGATATGTTCTCCATCATGTCTGACACCCAGGACTCTCAGAGAAAAGGTAAACAGGTATCACACTCAGCTTCTTATTCCATGATCCAATTGTTGCCAGTGCTGGGATCTGAACTCAGGGTCTGGCAGACCCAACTCAGACCCTGAATGGGTATGTCAACACGGCAACCTCTAGCCAATGAAGCTGGAATTCCCAGACCCTGAGATTGAGGACAGGGGTGGACAAAATAGCCATACATGGATAGACAGGTGGTAGAACAACAATAAATATATATTTGTACAGAGTGCCAGAGACATCTACGTAGGATTCAATGGCATCAATTACGTTCCTACTAACTCTTAGGTCTTTATTATACCACCATTGAAGGAATAGTATTCTTTTCATGCTTAATAAACCATTCATTAAGCTGAATCATTTTCCTAGGATCATTGCGTCTAATTTTGGACTAGACCAATACACGCAGAAACTTCTCATTCAATCATGAGTTTGCTAACATTTCATTGTTATTCTCATGCATAGGAACAAGTATCTTGGGATCTTCTCCACTGGTAGGTGTCAGGACCAGGATTTAAGCTCAGTGCCTACGTTGACAAATGGTACTATGGCTTCCCTGATAGCCCGTTAGCCTTCGCCAATGCAAGGTGAAGTACCCTTTGCAGCCATGTAATTCAGACCCAGGATGGTCACCGTGCAAAAGTACAAAATATAAAAAATCCATCCTGCGACATTATTTCTGTCATTTTTTCTGTCATTTTTTCCTGTCATTTTTCTCTCATTTTTTCCTGCAAAGCTTCAGAGCCTAGGATGCTAGCATCGGCTACGGGCCCATGGGAGCCTGCCAGCCAGAGGTGATCGAAGCTGAGGCAGAGTTGTCATGAACTGAGTTCAAATCCCATGCTTGGCAATAATAGTAATAATAATAATAATAATAACACACCCTGGCTCAGAATTCTCACCATTTTTCTGCCACCTCTGAGATTCCAACTCCGGTCTGGGTAACTTTGTTGCACTGTGGGAGAACGTGAAGCTCACCATCCTTGAAGACTACAAGGTCAGGCCTATTCAAAGGGCCTGAACTGAAGGCCCAGCACTGGCAAAAATCATATGCTCATGTATTTTACACATAGGATCTCTCTTTACATGGAGATGTGGAATGCATCATGCATTCAGTGTAGTTATTCTTTTTATTGTGTGTCTTAGTCATGGATGCATTTTGTATTTTATTGCATATGATGACAGCTATAACTGTGCTGACATGGATGGCAATTGATTCCCATGAATATAGAGTTGCCTACATAGCATACTGCATCCTAGCTGAGACCCAGGACTTTCACAGGACAGAAAAACAGGTGCAACGATTGGCTTCTCACATCAGGATTCATCTATTGGCAGTGCTGGGATCTGACCTCGGGGACTGCAGGCCCAATAGGGGAATGGGTCCAGGTAAGCACACCAGCCTGTAAGCCACTAATGAGCTAGGCCGTTACCAGGACCTGAGATTGAGCCCCGCAAGGCGGGAGAGGGGGGAGCACAATAGTTATACATTCATAATCTGAAGGTAGTATGTAAATAAGTACATATTTGTATAGAGTAGGATGGTGACCAGTGATGAAATCCAATCTGCCTGTGACTAACGATTCTTGGATCTTCCCTAATGCCTCCATTTCATGACTGTGATGATATGGTCATGTTTCATCAGCTCTTCATTACAAATAATCGATACCCCATGAGTCTTGCCTATCGTTTCCTACTCACATCAAGCAGGAGCTACTCATTCAAAGATGAGATCCATCGAATTCCATGGCTCTTCCTAGGTTCAGAAACGAGTATCTCAGGATCTCCTGCCATTCCCTTAATGTATGGGGGCTGAACAGGGTTCGACCTCAGGCCTCTGTTGCTGGGTCGGCCTCTGGCTCTTCTGATAGCTAACAGGCTATCTGCCACCCCAGTTCACCTTCACTCTGCAGGCCACCGTGTTTGCTCCCAGAATGGTCACCATGCAAAGGAAAATAAATGTAAAAGCACCAGGTGGAACTTCCCACCGCTTTTATTCCCCCTCGCGGCTTTTTTTTTTCCAGCAAGCCCGGTGATCCTAGGGTCCTAGGATGGGCTGTGGGTCCAGAGGCTGCAGCCTAGGATGATCAGAGCTGATGCAGAGTTGACATGACTTAAGTTCAAGCCCCGGGTCTGGAAAAAAAATAAAAATAAAAAATTATGAATGAAGCACCCTAGCTAAGAACTCACACCATTATACTGCTAGAGCTGGGATTTGAACTCAGGTCTGGGTAACCCCATTGCACTGTGGGAGAAGGGGAAGCTCACCATTCTTGAAGACTAGAATGTCAGGCCTGGTCCAGGGCTTGATTTGACGCCCAAGCACGGGATAAAATAACAAGCCCAACTCTTTTACACATAGGAACTCTATTTACATACAGGTGTGGTATGCATCTTGCATTCAATGTAGTTATCTTTTTTTAAATTTTGAGTCTTATTCATGGATGTATTGTGTATTTTATTGAGTATGGTGACAGGTATATCTGTGCTGACATGCATGACAACCTATTCCCATGGCTATAGATTTGCCTATGCTCTCTAGATCCTAGCTGTGACCCAGGACTTGCACAGGATAGGAAAACATCTGCAAGGTTTGGCATCTCACATCAGGATGAACCTTTTGGCAGTGCTGGAAGTTGAACTCAGGGCCTAGCAGAACCAACTGCCAAATGTGTCCATATGAGCACAGGAGCTTGTGAGCCACTAAGGAGCTGTGCCATACCCAGGACCTGAGATCTAGCCCCGGGGTGGGGGTGGAGCACCATATTCATCCATTCATAAGCTGAAATTAATATGCTAATAAAGGCCTGTTTGTATAGAGTAGGAGATGTGGTGAGCTGTGTTGGAATCCTATCTTCCATGTGACTACCGATTCTTGGATCTTTCCCAATGCCTCGATTTCCTGAATGTAATTATTATTGTCACACTTCATGCAGTCTTAATTAAGATCTTGCCTATCATTTCCTATGTGAGTCATGCATGAACTTCTCAACTCTTCCCTAGGCCTGAAATCAAGCACCAGGACTGAAAAACGTAACATTTATAGACATTTTAAATATTTGAGTTATATCTCTATATTCATTTTAAATCGTGTTTGTTGGAGTGATTCATTATATTTTATTATTATTGATGGATTGACTTAGCATTTATTTTATGGACTGTGAGTACACCTATAACATGTATTACATTTGTTCCAATCTATTCCATACCATGTAGCTTTGCAGACATAATATGTACAGCATACCTGACACCCAGCACTTGCACAGAAAAGGAAAACAGGTGTCACCCATGGAATCTTACACCAGGAAGAAGCTTTTGGCAATGATGGGAACTTGACTGATGGATTAGAAGGCCCAATTCATGAAGGGGTGAGTGTCAGCATGGCAGCATCTAGCCCATGCAGGTGCCAAGTGGATCCCAAGACCTGGGATCGAGTTCCAGGTTTAGTCAAAATAGCAAAAATGCTCTATGCAGATGATCGTATTCAAATAAATATAAACTTAGATATTTACATACTGCCAGAAATGTCTATTTAGTATTCAATGACACATACTACGCTCCTACAGATTCTCAGGTCTTTAGTGAGGACTCCATTTAATCAACAGTATTCTTTTACTGCATAATAAACTATGAATTAAAATCAGTCCGTGTCCTGTGATTATTGGGTCTAATTTTCTGCTAGACTGATTGATGGACTACTCATCCAACCATGACATTGTTCACATTCCTCTGGTGCTCCTATGGACAGGCAATAGTTTCTTAAGCTCCCCCACCCTTTGTAAGTTGCGTGACCGGGATTCAAACTCAGGACCTAGTTGTCCAGGTTGGCATATGGCTTCACTGGCAGCCTGAAAGCATTCAGCAGTGCCAGGTGACCTACAGGTTGCAGCCATGTCATTTGTACCCGGGATCGTCACCATGCAAGGAAGGAAAACCAAGAAACCGCCGAACATCCACAGATCGGGGTTTTTTTCAGTGCTGTTTTCATTTTGTTTTCCTGTCAGCCCCCGAGGCGCACCATCCTGTGATCGGCTGTGGGTCCACAGGCTGCACCTTCCCAGCCTAGGGTGATGGAAGCTGAGGCAGTGTTGCCACAACCTCAGTTCAAGCCCCGTGATTGGCAATCAATCAATCAATCAATAAAAGTTTAAAATATTAAAAATAGCCTGGCGCCAGTGGCTCACATCTGTAATCCTAGCTACTCAAGAGGCTGAGGATTGTGGTTCAATCCAACCCAGGCTGTAAAGCCCATGAGAATCTTATCTCCAATAAAGCACTAGAAAACCAGAAGTGGTGCTGTGGCTTAAGCAGTAGTGTGCTCGCCTTGAGCTGAAGAGCGCAGAGACAGAGCCCAAGGCCAGAGCTCAAGCCCCATGGGAAAAACAAAAATTGCAAAAACACTAATGAAGCTCCCCAGCTTGGCATTCATGGCTTTTTTTATCCTTAAGGCCGGGGATTTGAACTCAGAATCTGGGTAACTCTAAAGCACTATGGAGGATGGGGAAACTCAACGTGTTTGAAGACAAGCAATTCAGTCCTGTTCCCTAGGCCTGAATTCAACCTCCAGCCCTGTTAAAGTAATATTCATCCACATTAGAAATAATGATTAATCTCTACATACTTATGTTTACCGCATATTATTTTACTGTGTATTTATTTTATTTTTTGCACTATTCATTCTTTATTTATATTGACTATTATTACACTTATAACATGTATTAAATTGATTACATCTTATGAGAACTATACAGATTAGCATATGAATTATATATCTTACTTCAGACCCAGGACATTCACAGAAATTCTATAGTAGATGATACCATGCTTAGAAAAACAGAAAAAATACACCAACCAAAGTCGAATTCATCCCTAGCACCCCAGTGGCTCACATCTGTAATCCCAGCTACTCAAGAGGTGAGAGCTAGAAGATGAGGTTTCAAAGCCAATCCAGGCAGAAAAGCCTGAGAGACGACATCTCCAATTAACTGGCAAAATGCTAGGCTACAGGTATGGCTGAAGTGGTAGAAAATCAGCTATGAACAATCAAGCTAAGAAAGAGCAAGCTGAATTCAAGTGCAGAGAGAGGGGTGTAGGGGAAGAAAGCAGAGAGAAATCCTCCAAAACAGAGAACAAAACAACAGTACACACATCCCACCTAATTTATGGTACCAAAAAACTGAAAATAAAAAATCAAGTTGGTACAGTTGTATAACTTTACATGAGCACATATGCTTTTAGGTACACTTCAAAGCTATGTTTTAATAATATATATGTATATATATTAAAAATGTGTGTATATATATATATATATATATATATATATCTTTAAATAAACTAAGAAACCAGCCAATGAATAAATACGACTGAATTAGTGCCTTAAATATGCCATTATAAATTATTTCTATTAAAATGTATTCCAAGTTTCTTTCCTCAGAATCAATCTTTAAGAAATTTGTTCATGCACCGGGCGTCAGTGGCTCACGCCTATAATACTAGCCACTGAGGAGGCTGAGATCTGAGGATGGCAATTCAAAGCCAGCCTGGGCAGGAAAGTCCATGAGATTCTTATCTCCAATAAACTGGCAATGGCACTATGGCATATCTCCAATAAACCGGAAAAGGCACTGTGGCTCAAGCTGTAGAGCACTTGCCATGAGTTGAAGAGTTGAAGGCGGGCAGCCAAGTCCAGAGTTCAAGCCTCACCACTGACAAAAAAAAAAAAGAAAGAAAGAAGTTTGTTCATACAGATCATAAAATTCTAACCTTCTGAGCTTTAGGAAACTTGCCTTCTTTCTCTTCCCGGGTCTTATGCTCTTTAGGCAAGTACTCCACTACTGAGCTACATCCCAGTCCCAATGTTTTTGTTTTTCATTTTACAATTCACTTTATTCCCAAAATGCTTACAAGTACCTACTGTCCTCACAGAAGTGAGTTTTGCGGTATGAGGAATCCCCTAGTGTATTTTGTGGTAGGCACTGAGGAAAACTCACATGATACAATTGCAGAGAGTTTATAGCTATAGAAATAACTCTAAATAGAAATAACATCAACTGTCCCTCTAGGGAGGAATGATGTACTCATTTTCACTTTCACTCTTCATGGCAGATGGTCAAAATGGAAACACCAATGTGCTATGCTGAAATGTAAAACGTTTAAACCCTTTTTTTAAAAACTCTCATGTTATAAAATCAAAATGTATCAAATAAATGCCAAGTGAACTTTAAAAAATATGAAAAATGCTAATAAAGCTCCCTGGCTTGGAATGTGTGCTATTTTTTTGTCTGCAAGGCCTGGGATTTGAACTTAGGATCTGGGTAACTGTTGCACTATGGGGGAAGGGGAAGCTCTCTATGCTTAAAGATCAGAAAGTCATGCCTATTCCCTAGGCCTGAATTTAGGCCCCAACCCTGGAAAACATAGTCCTTACATGTATTTTAAAGATAGATTTGAACTTCCAGACAGGAGTTCAGTCTATATCCTGTTTGTTGTGGTTATTCATTGTACTTTTTGTTTTATTCATTTATTTACCGTTTATTTTGTTGACTGTGATGACACCTAACCATGTATTACATTGTTTACACCCTATCACATAGCATTTAGATTTGTAGACTTGTTCTCCATCATGCCTGACACCCCGCACTCTCACAGAAAAGGAAAACAGGTGTCACACTTGGCTTCTTACTCCAGGATGAAATTTTTGGCTTGCTCTGAGATCGAGCCCCAGGTGTGGCCAAATTAGCCATACATGGATAGGCAGGTGGTAGTACACAAATAAATACATATTAGTACAGAGTGCCAGGGCTGTGTATCTAGTATTCAATGACATCTGCTACATTCCTACCAAGTCTTAGGTAGTTATTATGCCTCCATTGAAGGAATATTATTCTTTTCATGCCTATTTAACCATTAATTAAGTTCAATCAGCGTCCTAGGATTATTGCGTCTAATTTGAGTCCACACAGCTGCATGAACTATTCAGTCATAAATTGGATACCATTCCATGGGGATTTCTATGCAGAGGCAGGAGTCTCTTGGGATCTCCTGCCATGGTAGGTGTTAGGACCAGGATTTGAACTCAGGGACTGTGTTGCGGGGTTGGCCTATGGCTTTCCTGACAGTCCGCCAGCCTTGAGCAATGACAGGTCACCTGTGCGTGGCATCCATGTCATTCAGACCTAGGATGGTCACCGTGCAAGGAACCAAAGCCAAGAAACCGCCTACCATGTACGGCTCGTGGCTTGTTTTAGTGTCATTTTCATTTTGTTTTCCTGTCAGACATCGGGTCTTAGGATTCCAGAATCGGCTTTGGTTCTGGAGGCTGCACCTGAGGCTAGTGTGATAGAAGCTAAGACAGAGCTGTCACGATCTGAGTTCAAGCCACATGCATGGTCAAAAACAAACAAAAAAATTAAATTAAAAAAGTAAAACAATTAAAAAATTAAAACAATTTAAAAAATTAAAGAAAATTTATTCCTACTTGCTAATTAGGAGAACATTCTCTGGAAAATGAACAATGATGTACACCAGAATTGGAGTCAGAGCTCAAGGTTCAAGTTTAGCAGATACATATGCCCAGCCTCTCAGACCCTAGCATTACAGCCTTGTGTCCTACAGGGTTCTGAAAGGTCCATTGTTGAAAGGTTTAATAAGCTCCCCAAGCCCTTTGTGATAAGCAGTTGACTTGTATTGTCAATGTCATTACAGTTTTGACCTAGTAGAACACCAGTAGCTAAGACCCATCACCCTAGCTCAGGAGGCTGAGGTCTGAGGATCACAGGGTGAAGCCAGCCAGGGCAGGAAAGTCTATGACACTCTGACTTCCACTTCTGAAAGGGCAGATGTTCAAGAGCTTCCTGGGTTTCCCTTGGTGATGAGAAGTTACTTGTACTTGAGTTGAACTCAAGGCCTGGGCACTGTCTCTAGCACTCTACTACTTGAGCCACAGCACCAATTCTGGCTTTTTCTGTGCATGTGCTACAGAAGGATGGAACCCAGGGCTTCTTGCATGCTAGGCACTAATCCACTTTCCCAGCCCTCTCATGTTTTTCTTAATGGTAGTTTCTACATAAGTATACTACTATTTTACATCCCCCAAGTTTAATATTCTGAATACCGGTTATTTCAAAAACCCTGATCTCCTCTTCCCCTGCTTGATTTGTGACTGTTCCTTCCTTGGTCACATAATAAAATGTAAATTAAGGATGCTGAGATATTAAGTATGCATCATATAAGGACACAGGGCTGGAACTCTGGAAGAGAAAAGCCATGGGCCTGAAAAGAAGAGAAAGATGCAGAATGTGCAACAAGCCTATCTGAAAAATAAATCTGTACATAAAAGAAGATGCATTGCATACAATCTGTTTGCACTCAGGGAGGTAATATACACACATAAGTAGGTATGACACTGATACATAAACTAGGCATTTTCTTTTTGAATTTTTTTGGTGACCATCCCAGGGCTTAAACTCAGCGCCCTATGTGTTCCTCAGCTGTTTTGCTCAAGGCTGAGACTCTACCACTGCCACAGCTCCACTTCTAGCCATCTGGCTTAATTGGACATAAGCGCCTGCCAGGCTTTCAGGCCTGGTCTGGCTTGTATCTCCTGCTCGGCTTTCTTTCTCAAAGCTGGTGCTCTACCCTCTGGGCCTCTGATTCCCTTCTGATTTTCTGGTGGTGTATTGGAAATAAGAGTCTCACAGAATTTCCTGCTCGGGTTGGCTTTGAACAGAGATCTCCTGAGTAGACTTCAAGTGGCTTTCCTCAGGGATTCACCGAGGATCTGCTCCACATAAACCCTTAGTTTAAATCTCGAGAGGTACTAGAGAAAAACGGAAACTTGATGATGCTTCTAGTGTGTTCTAGATACTTAAGGTTGGAGACACAAAACACTCATAATTATTATATAATTTTATAGGCCTAAGGAGCAATGCAGACAGTATGAGGATCACTCCAGCTTTTGGTCCTCTTGTCCTGAGACAGTAAATGCACTGCAGCTCAATGCAAAGTGACTGAACTGGCATGTTCTGTGGACAATTGCTGCCAAAATCATGAGACACTCATTACTCACTTTTGGCTTCAAACCTGTGAGTAGAGGAGAAGAGTAGGAGAGAAAATCCTTTTCAGAGAAAGCACCTATAAAGAACATTGGGTAGTTTACTTATAAATTCAAAGCATTGGAATGATGTTGTTAAGTAGTCAGATTGTCCAGATTAACAAATGAAGAAGAAAAGAAAGGCAGGTGCCAGTGGCTGCTGACTATAATCCTTGCTCCTCAGGAGGGTGAGATGTAGAGAATCTGAGATATAGAGAATCTGAGTTTGAATCCAGCCAGCATAGGAAAGTTCATGACACTGTTATTTCTAAGAGATCACAGAAAACCCAGAAGTTGGGCTGTGGCTCAAGGTTAATGCACTACTCTTGAGCAAAAGTAACTCAGGGACAAGCCTATGCTCATAGTTCAACCTCAGGACCTGCTTCCATGTCTTTGAGTATGTGTGGATGTATTCCTATAGGGGAAACTCCAGAGTAGCTATGATGAAAGGCACCAAGCTAGAAAATTTGTTTTCAATACAATGATTTCATAACACAGAGACTGCTTTCATGGCCGTGCATGTTCCTGGGCTCCCCTCACAGTTCTCAGTACAGCCTGAGGGTTTCTCTGCCTCCTAGGCCTGCTGTAAGAAGTCTCTCTCATTGTCTGGACAGGCAGACAAAAGGCCTCAATAGTGTACAGCTGTGCAACAAACAACTCCATCTGGGCCAATTAGTGAGGATGAGTGTGGATGGGCTCTGAAGGTCAGGAGAAAAAGGCCTTTTTGTATCCCAAGCTATCTCTCTCCCCAGTGCTCTGTTTTGACAGGAAGCCTTCATTTGTGCCACCTCCTGCGGCAGGCCAGGTTCCCAGCACTTATCCTGCCTTTGTGAGACTATATTCTGGTGTTCACATACAGTGCTCAATATAATTCAGGAGTCCTTCTGGAAGACAACTAGGGCACTTAACCTCAAGAATTGTTTCATTGAGGGCGATGATGGGCCTATGATACCTCTGCTAGGTTTCCGGAAGTTTTGGAAATCCAAGCACATGTCTGATCTCACCATGCTTCCTGTCATCTAGGACTGCTGAAGCACATTAGGTTTTGAAACCTTTGACCTCTCCTAGTTGAGCCCTGGGTGGCAAGGTTTGGGGGTTGAAGAGAGGGCCTGGGTCCTGACCATGAGCTCAGTGCAGGAGCCCAGTGATTTACCATTTTGTGTCACAGCTTTACTTCTGGTCTGTGTGTGTGTGTGCGTGCATGTGAACACATACACCAGTCCTGGAGCTTGAACTCAGGACATGAGCACTGTACCTAATTTCTCTTGTACAAGAATAGCCCTCTCCCACTTGAGCCACAGAGCCACTTCAGGCTTTTTTCTAGTGACGTGTTCCTGAGAAATCAAGTCCAGAGTTCCACAGATACAAAGCACTCTACCTCTAAGGCACATTCCCAGCCCTCTACTTCATGTTTGTTATTTTGTTTCTTTTTTGTTGTTGGTTGTAGCAGTTGAAGTCTGGGCCTGGGTGCTGTGCCTCAAGTCTTGTGCTCTACCACTTGAGCCAAAGCACCATTTCAGGTTTTCATATGGTTCATTGGAGCTAAATGTCTCGAGGACTTTGCTGCCCAGGCTAGCTTTGAACCATGATCCTCAGATCTCATCCTCCTGAGGAGCTAGGATGACAAGCATGAGTGACAAGCATCCAGCTTCCACTTCAGGTTTCTTAGTGGTGAATTGGAGATAATAGTCTCATGGGACCTTTTGTGTCTGGCATAGTTTGGAAGCCAGATCCTCAGATCTCAGCTTCCTGAGAAGGCAGGCTGACAGACCTCAGCTATAGACCCCTAGGCTACTGCAAGGGGGTCCTTGGCTCCAGGTGGTGGAGTGCTAGCCATGTGCCCAAGAGATAAGGGTCAGTGCCTATGCTGCGAGTTTAAGGTTCATGAGAGAAAACAAAACAAAACAATTGTCTGCAGTAGACTACTCACCCACTCTTAAGTAATGCATAATTTTGTCCCTGCCATGAGGACATATCTGCGTCTCAATATTCTTTTTTGCATAATCATCTTAGTTGTGTTGCTCTTACAAGGACCATATGAAAGAATGCACTCTGTGAAGGACACAGCAGATGACACTCTTTGAAGGACTCAGCACACAACATCCTGTGATGACTCAGCACCCAGCACCCAATGCAAGACTCAGCACACTGAACCCTGTGAAGGACTCAGTACACAGCACCCTGTGCCAGACTCAGCACAGAGCACCCTATGAAGGACTCAGCACATAGCTCTATTCCACAAGCTTTCATTAGAATTAGGTTGCTTTCATCAGTATCACCATTCTTTGAGGAACATTTCACAAATCACCCAAGTTCACATCTAATGGTTTAGTGGGGTTTTTTAGGGGGCGGGCAGGCTACCCATAGGACTTGAACTCAACGCATGGGGATACTGTTCTAATAACATTTGCTCAAGGCTAATGCTCTACTACTTAGAGCCATATCTTCAAGAGTCTCACATACTTCCTACCAGGGCTTGGTTTTAAAGCTCCCAAGCAGCCAGGATGATGGGGGTAAGCCAGCAGCATCTGCTTCTGTGGAGCTGGGTTGCAGCTGTTTACATATGTCTAAGTCAGGTTAGGTGGCAACTGTCAGTGCCAGACTCTTAGCTTGTTCTGTGATGTGGTATTTGAAGTCCTGTCCTACTATAATTGCAATTAGAACATTCTACCTTTTTTTGGTGGCAGTGCTGGGGCTTGAGTAAGGGCTGAGACACTGTCCCTAAGCATTTGTGCTTAAGGCTAGCACTCAATTGATTGAAAGACACTTATGTGGCACTGAGGAATCGTACCTAGGGCTTCATGCTTAGTAGGGGAGCACTCAAACACTGAGCCCCAGGAGTAAAGGAGGTATAAATAGATAGATTGTTGTACATATAAATAATATATACACAAAAGAGAGATGTCTATATTATTACATTATAGATAATATTATTAGCAATTACTAGGTATTAAATTATATCTCCATTTAATGATGTGTTCCAGTTAACATTTAATTAAGCATTAATTAATACTCAATATCCTGTTATTGTTTATCATATATGTACATACATCCATACATATAATTAAATATTTTATAGAATGAGACAGATGTCTATATATTATTAAATTATGTATCATGTGCTACTACCAATTATTAGGTATTTATGTCTCCGTGCAATTTTTATTCTGTTAATAATTAATAAAATATTAATTAAACTTAATCCACATCCTATAATTATTGCATCTAATTTTATCCTAGAATTATTCATTACTAATTCAATCTGTTTATCATTTATTGTAGTGACAATTCTTCCACCTATGACTTTTTTTTTACCTTTGTGACATCCTATTTACATAGCATATTGATTTGCATCCTAATTATACATCCTACCTGACACTGAGCACTTTCAAAGAAAAGAAACTCATGTGTCACGCTCGGCTTCCCACTCCACAATTATATTTTTGGCAGTGCTGGGATCTAAACTCAGAGCCTAGAAGGCTCAATTCATTTATGTGTGGCTGCCAGCACAGCAGCCTCTAGCCAATTCAGCTGCCAGGTTGTTCCCAGGCCCTGAGATCGAGCCCCATATATTGACTCCATATTGTGCTTAGTATAGCTATTCATTTTTTGTTTTACTAATTTATTTACATTTATTTTATTGGCTGTTCTTACACATGGACTATTTAATACGTTTATTACATAGGATAAATTTGCCTATGTATGAAACTTCACACCTGACATCCAGGACTTTCACAACAAAGGAAAACCTGTGTCACCATGGGCTTCTTACTCCATGAGTCAATTTTTGTGAGTGCTGGCATCTGAACTCACAACCTTCAAGGCCCAATTCACGAATGGGTGAGTGTCAGTAAGCCAGCCTGGGGCATATTGAGCTGACAAGCAGTTTCCAGCACCTGAGATCAAGCCCCAGGGATTGACAAAATAAGAACAGATTGACATGCAGATGGTAGTACAGTACACAAATAAATATAGATCTTTATAGAGTGCCACAGATGTCTATGCATTATTCAGTTAAATAGGCTACATTCCTACCAATATTTGGGTATTTTTAATGCCTCCATGTAATTTATATTATTGTTTTCATCCTTAATGAATTATTAATTAAATAAACCACCTCCCGAAACTACTGCATCCATGTAATTAATAGTATTCTTTTAATGTGTCAAAAATATTCATTAAAATCCATCGGCCTCCTAAAATCACTCTAATTTTATAGTAGTATCATTCAGGACCAACTAATTCAACCTTGACATTCATAACCTTCCATTAGTATTCCTATGAATAAGAACGAAACTATTAGGATCTCCCGCCATTTGTAGTGGTCAGGACTAGGCTTTGAACCCAGGGCCTATGTTGCCATGTTGGCCTATGGCTTCCCTGGTAGCCCTCCAGCTTTTGGCAATGCCAGGTGTCCAACACTTTTCAGCCATGTCATTCAGACCCAGGAAGGTCACCTTGCAAAGAAAACAAATGTAAAACCGGCAGCCATCTGCAAGTTGCCGGTTTTTCTTCTTTGTTCCTGTGTTGTTTTCTTTATTTATTATTCCTATCAGCATTTGGGCCCCAGGAACCCAGGTTTGGCTGTGAGTCTAGTGGCTGCACCCCAGCCTGGAATGATAGAAGCTGAGGTAGAGTTGCCATGGCTTGAGTTCAAACTCAGTGCTTGACAAAATAAAAATAAATAAATTAATTAATTAAAATATTTTAAAAATTATGAGGCTGCTTGGCTTGAATTCATGCCAAATTTTTTGCCAGTCCTGGAATTTGAACTCAGGGCCTAGGTACATATACAGCAATGTGGGAGAAGGAGAAGCTCACTATACTGGTAGACAAGAAAGTCAGGCCTGTTCCCAGGGCCTGAATTCAAGTCCTAGCTCTTGCAAAAATAATATTCATATGCATTTTAAATACAGGATTCATATTTACATACACATCTTTGCTGCATATTGCAGTTAGTGTGGTTATTCATTTTATTTCATTTATTTCTTATGTATTTTAGTGAGTATGATTACACGCATAACCTTTTTTACATCTTATTACATAGGATATATATTTGCCAATGTACTATACATCATTCCTGAGACCCAGGACTTTCATTGATAAGAAAAACAAATGGGACATTTGGCTTCTTCCACCAGGATTACTTAAGTTTTTGGCAGTTCTGTGATTTGAACTCAGGGCCTAGAAAGTCCACTTCATGAATGGGGAGTGGGTCAATGTTAGCACACCAGTCTGATGCAAATGAAGTTGCTGGGCAAATTTGGCCCTAGGAGTGTCCAATATATAAACACATAGAAGTGTAAAATGCAGTGTGTGTGTATTTACATATATATACATCTATAAACCTATACAGAGAGAGACAGATAGACATTTATGTAGATTCTAGTATATAACTCTATATAAAGAGTGATGTCTATATCTTACTTTTATTTACTCTATTACTACTAATTATTTGGTCTAAAATTATTCCTCATTTAATTAATCATGGTAGAAGACTAGTTAATTAGTAATTCAATTAGTACATTTCAAACATTCTATTAGTGTTCCTAGAGATAGGAACCAGTTTCCTAGGACCTTCAGCCATGTGTATGTGGCAGTCCCAGGATCGAACTCAGGGCGCAGCTGTCTGGGTTAACCTCAGGCTTCACTGATAGCCCACCAGCCTCAGCCATGCAAAGACATGTACAATTTTCAAGACAAGTGAGTGAGACCCAGGATGGTCACTGTGCAAAAGAAACAAAGGTAAAACTGTTGTGTAAAACTTTCTGGTTTTTCCTCTTCCATTTTGATTTGTTTGTTTGTTTGTTTTTTGGCCAGTGCTGGGAGTTGAAATTGGGTCCTAGGATCCCTGGATCATCTGTGGGTGTAAAAGTTACACCCCAGCCTAGGGTAATCAAGTCTGAGGAAGAGTTGTGACGACCTGAGTTCAAGCCTCGTGCCTGCCCCCCCCAAAAAAATTTAATGTCCTGGCTTGATGGGACATTTTATCTGCCATACCTGGGATTTGAAATCAAGGCCTGGGTAACTCTATTTTGCTGTGGGTAAAGTGGAAGCTCACCCTCCTTGAATAAAAGAAAGTCAAGAGCATTTCCCAGGGCATGAATTCTAGCCACAGGACTGGCAAAATAATATTTATATACATTTATAATGTACATCATATATATGTATTTGCATACGTATTACATATTGTACCTAGGAAACAATATTCTCACAGACAGCAGAACAGGTCAACATTGGCTTCTTACTCTACTCTACCTATTGTCTTAGGCACTGCTGGGATTTGAAATCAGGGCCTGGAATGCCCAAATCATCAAGGGATCAATGTAAGCCCAGCAGCCTCAAACAAATTCACTGCCAGGGAGTTCCCAGGACCTAAGTTTAACCTCCAGGAGTGGCCAATATATAATAGATGTGTAAATTGCTTCAAATACATATATAGGCATAGAGAGTGAGAGAGAAAGAGAGAGAGATGTATATGTATATTCCAGTGTATATTTAAACATATAAATATATTTATAGAATGTGAGATGTCTATATATCATTAAATTACATGTAATATATTACTAATAATTATTAGGTATTAAATTATGCCTTCATTTAATGATGTATCATGGTTTAAGGCACAATAAAGTGCTTCCTTGTGCAAAAGGAGCTCAGGGACAATGTCTAAGCTCACAGTTCAAGCATCATGACCTGCACCAAAAAAAACCATAGAGCCAGTAACTCCATGTGTCTGTGTATGTGTGAAAGTATTTCTAAAGGTGAACATCCAGAGTCGCTATGAAGAAAGGCACCCAGCTAGGAAATTTGCTTTGAATAGAATGATTTCATAGCACAGAGTGCTTTCAAGACAGTGCATGTTCCAGGGCTCCCCTCCCTGTTCCCAGTGTAGCCTGAGGGTTTCTCCACACCCCAGGCTGCTGGAGGAAGTCTGTCTTATTGTTGGAACAGGCAGACAAAAGTCCTCACTCATGTTCAACACTGTAACAAACAACTCTATCCATGCAAACTTGTGATGATGAGTGTGTGCAGGCTCTGAAGAACAGGAGAAAAAGGCCTCTTTGACCCCAAGATATCTCTCTCCCCAGTGCTGTTTTGACAGGAAGCCTTCATTTGTGCCACCTCCCAGGGCAGGCCAAGTTCCCTGCACTTATCCTGTCTTTGTTAGACTATGTTCTAGTGTTGAAACAAACTGCTACAATTAATTCAAGATTCCTCTGGCAGACAACAACTAGGGAGCTGAACCTAATGCAATGATTCATTATTGGCAACGGGGCCTCCCTAGGTTTTCGGAAGCTTGCTACATCTAAGCACATGTGCAAAATCACAATGTTCCCTGTAATGTAGGGCTGGTGAAGCTCATCAGGTTTAGAAACCTTTGACCTCTCCTAGTTGGGCTTGGGTAGCTAGGTTTCCATGTTGAACACAGGGTCTGAGTACTGACTATGAGGTCAGAATAGAAGCTCAATGTGTAATAGGAAGACCCCTACTCAAGCAGGCAAACCCACCTAGTCGTCTGGAGTGACAGAGCCCACCGCAACAAAGTTGTTAACAAAGAAGAAACTTTGTTGAGAAGGCTCCTACACTGACCGGCCAGGGCCACAGCACAGGCTCAGGAGCTGATAATGCTACCCTGAGCAGCCCCCATTCTTTGGTTTTTAAAGGCAAAATCCATGAGGTCGGGCCTGGTCATGCGCAGGTGACCAATGGGATCATACGACACAAAAGGATTGCATGGTCATACCAGACCACACACAGGTGGCCAATAGGCAGAGTTTACTGTAAGCATGTGTGAAAGGCAGGGTTTACCCCATAAGCTTGTAGTTGGAGCCAGATTACAACCAATCTGTTTTATAGGTCAGTCTTTAACTCAACAATCAAGGTGAGTTAGGTTGTTAAGGGGAGGGGGACCTATAGGGATTCTTTCCATTCCAAGAACAGGGCTGGTTGGAGCCAAGGTCTAGTTCACCTTGTTTAAAGTTGTTTTTCTAAAATCCCTAAAACAAAGGCAAAGCCGTGAAAGAAGCTGTACCAGAACAAGTCTCCTCTCAGGGCCTACTTCCCAGTGCTTTACCCTTTGATGTCACAGTTTCACTTCTGGTATCTGGGGGGGGGGGGGAAGGGTTAATTTGTGTGCATATACCAGTCCTGGAGCTTGAACTCAGGACCTCAGCACTGTACCTGAGTTTCTCCTGTACAAGGATAGCACTCTACCACTTGAGCCACAGATCCACTTCAGGCTTTTTTTCTAGTGATGTGCCACTGAGGATTCAAAGCCAGGGTTTCATACATGCGAAGCACTCTACCCCTAAGACCCATTCCCAGCACTGCACTTCAGGTTTCTTTCTTTCTTTTCTTGTAAGTTGGAAGAGTTGAAGTCTGGGCCTGGGTGCTGTCACTCAGCTCCACTTGAGCTACAGAGCACATTCAGGTTTTCTGGTGGTTCGTTGGCGATAACCTTCTCAGGGAATCTCCTGCTCAGGCTGGCTTTGGACCGTGATCCTGAGCTCTCAGCCTGCTGAGTAAGTAGCTAGGATGACAGGCATGAGTCACCGGCACCCAGATTCCACTTCAAGTTTCTAAGTTGTGAATAGGAGATGATAATGTCATGGAACCTTTTGTGTGTGGGATAGTTTTGAACCCAGATCCTCAGCTTCCTGAGCAGGCAGGATGATAGACCTCAGCTAAAGACACCTAACCCGTGACACTTTGCTACAAGGGGGTCCTTGGCTCCACGTATTAGAGTGTTAGCCATGAGCATAAGAGGAAAATTAGAGTCTAGGCTCTGAGTTCAAGGTTCATGATGGAGAAAACTAAACCAAAACAATTGTCTGCAGGAGACAACTCAATAGAGTTCAGTACATACATAAATTTGGACTTGCCTTGGGACATATCTGTGCCTCAAGTTTCTCATCTGCACAATCATCTTACTTTTGGAGCTCTAACAAGGATCAGATGAAAGAATATACCCCGTGAAGGACTCAGCACATAGCACTTTGTGAAGGACTCAGCACACAGCACCCCTTGAAGGACTCTTCATATAGCTATATCCCACAAGCTGTCATTAGAATTAGGATGCTTTCATCAGTATCACCATTTCTTCAGAAACATGTCATGAACCAAACAAGTTCACATCTAATGGTTTAGACGGGTGGTTAGTCAAGGGGAGGGGTGGGGGGGGGTGGAGAGTCATCAGACTCAGGGGTTGCACACATAGGTTGTGGGTACTGTCCTAAGATCTTTTCCTCAAGGCTAGAGCTCTACCACTTTGAGCCACAGCTCAGAGTCTCACAGACTTCCTGCCAGGGCTGAGTTTTCAACCCACCAGTGTCAGATCACATCCCCTGAGCAGCTAGGGGTGAGCCAGTAGTGTCTGGTTCGATGGAGTTGGTTTGCCGCTGTTAACCTCTGGCTGTCAGGATAGATGGCAGCCATCATCTTCAGATTCCCGGCTTGCTCTGTCATGAAGTATTTAAAGTTCTGGCCTTGTATAGATGCAGTTAGAACATTCTAATTTTTCTTTGGTGCTTGAGTGACAGAAACACTTCTGGCTTTTTCTGTGCATGTGATAGTGTGGAAATGAACCCAGAGCTTCATACATAGTAGGCAAGCACTCTACCACTGAGACCCAGGAGTGACAAGTGTAGAAATAGATATATAGATAGCTTATATATATACACACATATATATATATGTATGTGTAAAATAAGAAAGATATCTCTATATTATTAAATTACATATACTATATTACTACCAATTATCCATAATTAAATTATTCCTTCCTTTGTTTCTCATTGTTGAAAATATAATAAAGTATTAATTGAAAATTAGTCAATAAACTATGATTATTGTTTTTAATTTTAAAATATAATTATATACTAACTACTAAGGTAATTGTTAGTTTTACAACATTCCATTCATATGATGTATGTCATAATGCGTTTCTTAGGATCTTCAGCCATTCGTAGGTGGCGGTCCCAGGATTTGAACCCTGGGCATGCGTTGCTGGTTTTGGTTATGGCTTGCCTGATAACCCACCAAACTTCAGCAGTGTAAGGTCACATATTCTTTCCGGGCCCTTTCATTTAGACCCAGGGTGGTAACAATGCAAAGGAAAAAACAAAGTAAAACTGACTTCTGGAACTTCCCAGTTTTATCCTTATTCTTTTTCCCTCCTCTCTTCTTTTTTCTTTTTTGTTGGTTGTGGGGCCAGAAATCTGGGTCTGGACACTGTTCTTCAACTATTCACTCAAGACTAATGTTCTACCACTTGAGCCATAGCACCACTTACAACATTTTTCTTCTTATATGGTGCTGAGGAATCGAGCCCAAGGCTTTATGAACTCAAGGCAAGCACTCTACTACTGAGCCACCTTCCCTGCCCTTCTCCTTTTTCTTTTATCAGTCCCGAGATTTGAACTCAGGACCTAGGATGTCAGAATGGGCTGTGGGCCCATTGGCTGCACCCCAGCCTAGGGTGATCGAAGCAGAGGCAGAATTGCCACAATCTGAGTTCAAGCACGGGGCCTGGACAAAATAAATTAAGGCTGTGACTTGGAATTTGCTCCATTTTTCTGGCAGGCCTGGGATTTGAACTCAGGGTCTCGATAACTCTGTGACACTGTGGGGGAGAGGAAGCTCACTGTTGTTGAAGACAAGAATTTCAGGCCAGTTTCCAGACTGAATTTAAATGCCAGCACTGGAAAAAATCTTGTTACATACATGGGCTTACTCCATATGACATTTATTACCCTTATTTATTCATTATATATTTCATTTAGTATTATTACATATATAGCATTTATTTCATTTGTTACATTTTATCACATGGACATATTTGCATATGGATTATACTTCATACTGAGATCCAGGATTTTTACAGAGAAGGAAAAAAAAATGTGTCAAAGTAGGCAGGATGCCAGATATCAGCCACAGATGCCTAGACTGTAACACTTTTGTACGGGTGTCCTTGGGTCCCCTTGGTAGGGTGCTAGCCATGAGCCCAACAGGGAAGGGTCAGTGGCAAGTGGCTAGAGTTCAAGGTTCATGACCGAGAAAAATAAACCAAAACAATTGTCTGCAGGAGACAACTCACTAGAGTTCAGTACATACATCATTTTGGCCCTGACATGGGGACATATCTGAGCCTCAAGGTTCTCATCTGCACAACAATCTGTGGAGCTCTTACAAGGACCAGATGCAAGAATGCACTCAGTACAGCATTCCTCATATAAGACTCATGACATAGCTGTATCCACACACTGTCATTAGAATTAGGGTGCTTTCATCAGTGTCACCAAACTACACGAAGTTAACATCTAATGATTTAGAGGGGTGGGGTTTTTTTTTGGGGGGGCGGGGATTCAGCCACGGGGATTCCACTGAAAGTTTGGGGTTACTGTCCTAAGATCTTTTGCTCAAGACTAGAACTCTACCACTTTGAGCCACAGCTCAGAGTTTTGCAGACTTCCTGTCAGGGCTGGATTTTAAAACCACCAGTGTTTGATCTCAGCCCCCCAGTATCTTGGATGACAGGGCTGAGCGAGCCAGAAGCATCTGGTTCCGTGTAGCTGGGTTGCAGAAGTTTACCTCTGGCTAAGTCAGGTTAGATGGCAGCTCTCAGCACCAGAATCTTAGCTTGCTCTACAATGATGTATTTGAAGTCCTAACCTTAAATCTTTGCAGTCAGAACATCCTATCATTTTGTTTTGGTGCCAGTTCTGCATCTTGAGTAAGTGTCTAGACACAGTCCCTAAACTTTTATGCTCAAAGCTAGTACTCGACTGCTTGAGCAACAGCATGACTTCTGGATTTTTCTGTGCAACTGGTAGTGAGGAATGGAACCCACGGCTTTGTACATACTCGGTGAGCACTCTAACACTGAGCCCCAGGAGTGACAAGTGTATAAACAGATAAATGTGTAGATTGGTAGATAGAGATAGATAGATAGGTAGATAGATAGATAGATAGATAGATAGATAAATAGATAGATAGATAGATAGACAGACAGATAGATAGATATAGATAGACAGATAGATAGATAGATAGATAGATAGATAGATAGATGTATATGTATAAAACAAAAGAGATGTCTGTATATTATGAAACTACATATATGACATTACTACCAATTATTGGCAATTAAATTATTCCTTCCTTTTTTAAGTATCATGATTGAATACATAATAAAGTATTAATTGAAAATTAGTCAATGTAGAATAATTGTGTATAATTTTATAATATAATTATATACTAACTACTAATTTAAATGTTACTTTTAAAACATTCCATTTGTACGTATGTATATCAGAATGCATTTCTTAGAACCTCCCACCATTCATTAGTGGCAGTTCTAAGATTTGACCTCCAGGCCTAAGTTGCTGGTTTCAGCTTTGGCTTCCCTAATAGCCCACCAAACATTAGCAATGCAATGTCATGTACACATTCTGGGGCATGTCATTAATCCCAGGATGGTCACAATACAAAGGAAGAAAAGTAAAACCACCTTCTTGAACTTCTCAGTTTTATCCTTTTCCTTTTTATTTTTTATTTTTTTGCCAGCCTCGAAATTTGAAGTAGGGTCGTAGGATCCAATGATCAGCTGTGGCAGAGATGCAAAGACCTGAGTTCAAGCCCTGTGCTAGGCCAAAAACAAAGTAATAATAACAATAAGACCCTGGCTAGGAAATTGCGCCATTTTTCTCCGAAGCCTGGGATTTAAACTCAGGGTCTGGGTAACTCTGTGACACTGTGTGTGAAGGGGAAAGCTCACCGTCCTTGAAGACAAGAATTTCATGGGGCTGGGAAGGTGGCTCAGTGGTAGAGTGCTTTCCTTGCATGCTTGAGGCCCTGGGTTCAATTCCTCAGCAGCACATAAGCAGAAAAAGCTGGAAGTGGTGCCGTAGCTCAAGTGGTAGAGCGCTCACCTTGAACTGAAGAGCTGAGGGAGAGTGCCCACGACCAGATTTCAGGCACCATGACTGGCAAAAAAATAAAGAAAGAAAGAAAGAAAAAAACAAGACTTCACACCAGTTCCCAGGGCCTGAATTGAAGCCCCAGCACTGGAAAAAATAATATTCATATATATGAGATATATTTACATACATGGGTTCTACTGCATATGACATTTATTACCCTTATTTATTTAGTATTATTACACATATAACATTTCCTTTATTATATCATATCACATAGGATTTATTAGCATATGGATTATACATCGTATTGAGACCGAGGACTTTCACAGAGAAGGAAAAAAATGTTTCAAATTGGCTTCTTACTCCATAAATACATCTTTGGCCATGCTGGGATTTCAACTCAGACTACAATGCCCAATCCATAAATTGGGTAGAGTCTTAGCACACCAACCTCTGGTAAACTGAGCATCCAGGAAATTCTGAGGACCTGTGATCAAGCCACAGTAGTACCCAATAGAAAGATGTGTAGATTCATATTATATATATATATATATATATATGTATATATGTATATGTGTATATATACATATATACACATATACATATATACATATATATGTGTATATATATATATACACACACATACAAAGAGGGAATGTGAGGATATTATTAAATTACATATGTTATTACCAATTATTAGTTACTAAATTATGACTCCATTTAATGAAGTATCATGGTTGAATACTTATAAAAGCATTAATTAAAAATTAGTCAATATCCTTAATCATACCATGGTGTTAGAATGAAGATATAAATCCAATAATTTTGTGTGGCATTCTAAAATAGAATCATGAATTAACTGCAAATTTAATTATTACTTTTATAATATTCCATTAGCGTTCACATGAACAGGAATGATTTCATCAGGATCTCCCTCCGTTTGTGGGTGGTAGTCATAGCATTCGAATTCCAGGCCTGGGTAGATTACTTTGAATGCAAACCATTGGAATGACACCATGAAGATTTCAGATTGTCACGATTAAAAAAGAGAACAACAAGAAGAAAAGAAAGCCAGGTGTCAGTGGCTCCTGCCTATAACCCTAGCTCCTCCTGTGGCTGAGATGTAGAGAATGCCAATTTGAATTCATCCAGGGCAGGAAAGTCCACAACACTCTTCTTTCTAAGAGATCACAGGGGGGCTGGGAAGTTGGCTCAGTGGTAAAGCGCTTGCCTTGCATGCCTGAGGCCCTGGGTTCGATTCCTCAGCACCACATAAGCAAAAAGAAAAAAGCCAGAAATGGCGCTGTGGCTCAAGTGGTAGAGCGCTAGCCTTGAGCTGAAGAGCTGAGGGACAGACCCAGGCCCAGAGTTCAGGCCCCGTGACCGGACCCAAAAAAAAAAAAAAAAACAAAAAACTAAGAGATCACAGGGGGAAAATAAAAACATGAGTGGGGCTGTGGCTCAAGGGCAGAGTGCTATCCTTGAGCAAAAGGAGCTGAGGGACAAGGCCTACGCTCATAGTACAACCCTGGACCTGCCTCACCCCCCACCCAAAAAAAGGAGGCAATCACTCCATGTCTCTGTTATGGATGGATGCTGTATGGAAGATGGGCATTCAGCAGGTTGCCTATGTCCATCCCTCCAACCTGGGCAAGTACTCAGAGAGTTCTGAGTCTGAGACAGCAACTTGAACAAAGCATCCTTCTCTGCCATTTAATAACTGAAGCCCCACTGGGTTTGCCTGGGCTGTACAAGTGCCTTATGTTCTGGCTGAGATGTCCCATCGGGACACCTAGCAGCCAGCCACTGCCTCCAGGGAGACCACAGTTCCTACGCTGTAGGAGTTGTCAAAGGTTCTGGCTCCATCTTCTCTATCCCTCTGTAGGATATGTGAGCCTACTCCTCTGGGGCATGGTGGCTATCCCTCATTCACCATTCCTCATTGCTGAGTCACAGGCTGGTCCCAAATCTTGGCAAAGATATGAAATAGCCAGCGATTTCCACACCAAAAGGGTAAGCCAATAAATCCCACTCTCATAGTTCCTGTCAGAAGTGAGCCTTGGGCTGCAAATGTGGCTTAGTGGTAGAGTGTTTACCTAGCACGCACAAAGCCCTGGGTTCCATTCTTCAGTATCACAGAAACAGAAAAAGCCAAAAGTGGCACTGTGGCTTAAGTGATAAGAGTGCTAGCCTTGACCAAAAGAAACTCAGGAACATGCCCAGACTCTGAGTTCAAGCCCCAAGACTGGCAAAAAAGTGAGCCGGTTGAGACATATTCTTCTGGTACTCATAGGAGGGCCAAGGTGAGAGGTAAGAAGTAGGGTAGAGGACAGTTGCTGGTGGCTCGCCCCTGTACTCTTAGCTACTCAGGAGGCTGAGATCTGAGGATCAAAATTGCAAGCAGGAAAGTCTATATGAGACACTTTTCTCCAAATAAACACCCAAAAAGTCAGAGGTAGAGCTGTGGTTCAAGTAATAGAGTGCTAGCCTTGAGCACAAAACCTCAGGGATAGCATCCAGGCCATGAATTCAAACTCCAGGACTGGCACAAACACTCACTCACACACACACACACACACACACACACACACACACACACACACACACACACACACACGCACACCAAGCTAGAGCATTTGCCAGTCAGCCTGCACAAGTTCATCTCTAGCAACTCAATAGTAAAAAAAGAAAGAAGAAGAAGGGAAGGAAAGACTTGCTCCTGGAGGTGATATAACCAATGCCAAAATTCCACAGGAGTTCTAAAATGTGGAACAAGATAGAGAGCCTCAGGCAGAAGGTACAACAATGCACAAAGTTTCCTGAGGTGTTGTGTAGAATAGGTGTTGTGGGTGGATGAAGGTTCTGTGGGTTCAGACAAGTCCGGCAGGACATTCAAGGCTGGGTCAAGGTTTGTACTTGAGCCACAGGGAGGGCAGAGTGTGGAGGTCCCAGAATGGGGCTCAGGGGGAAGATTAGCTTGGCTTTTCACCATGGACCCCAGCCATTTCCTGTGGCTCCAAGTCTATTTTTCACAGCTCCTGACCCTCAGGCCTCCTTTACATGGAGGAGTCAGGGCAAATGCAGGGAAGAACACTTGCTTAAGAAAAGCTTCTAGCCCAATGCCAGTGGTGGCTCAACCCCTGTAAATCCTAGCTGCTGAAAAGACTGAGATCAGAAGTCCTGGGACAAAGCCAGCTCAGGGGAAGAAAGTTAGTGAGACTCTTCTTGCCGATTAACTACCAAAAGCCAGAAATAGAGCTGTGGCTCAAGTGGTTGAGTGACAGCCTTGAGGCAAATATTAAAGAGACCGGAGCCCAGACCCTAAGTTCAAACCCCAGTACTGGCACATAAAAAATAAAGAAAAGCTTTCAGGAGTTCCTAGTCCACTGTGGTGGAAGTCCAAATCAGTTGGGTGCTGCTGGCTCATGCTTATCCTCCTAGATCCTCAGGAGGCTGATATCTGAGGATCATGGTTCAAAGCCAGCCCGGGCAAGAAAGTCCGGGAGACTCTGATCTCCAATTAACCCCAGGAAAACTGGAAGTGGTACTGTGGCTCAAGTGGTAAGCTGAAGAGCTGAAGGGACAGTGCCCAGGCCCAGAGTTCTAGCCCCATGACCAATAGCTGGCATGCTTGAACCTCACTCTGTGGCTCTAGGCAGAGTAATTTCCAGTGGGCCCCTAAGAGTCTCCCAATATCTACGTGTCCTACAAGTCTTGAAAGCAGCCTCTTTGGGAGCCTTTGCCTACAGAGCAGGCCAAAGTATCAGAGAAGGGTCTAGCCTTGGGGCATGGAGGACATTGGCCAGAATGACATCAGAATAGCATCTCTCATGGGTGCAGTGTGGATCTGAGCAGTAAATCAGCATTTCAGACCAGGTTTCTGGACCAGGAGGGGCAAGAGCTTCAAGATGGCACAGCAGGTAATGCCTACGCACGGGGGCAAATTTGTCAGGCACACCTTGGGTGGGGGTGAGTTGGGCTCATGAAAGACTTGTAGGCTCAGGAATCCACAGCTGGCTGGCTGCTGCTTGTAGCAGTGGCTATCCCAGGAGTCCCAGAGCTCAGAGCCCTGCTTTGCTCACCAGTGTTCAGTGGCAGATGAAGGTCTGCAGTCATGCACTGAGTATAAATGAGCATCCATCGTGTTCTTCCCTTGGTTCTGTACCCTATGCATGGATGGAGGTGCAGGTTCCATGGCACTTATTGTCATGGCCCAGACCCCTCAGCCCAAGAAGGAGTTGGGGAGAAATAACTTACGTGTCGAGAGTTTACTATGATTGTGCCTCTGGACTGCCCCAGTTCTAGCTCAGCTTATCATTACCACCTTCTTGTGTGTGTGTATGTGTGTGTGTGTGTGTGCATGGGCACATCTTGGTACTAGGGCTTGAACTAAGAACCCGGGCTCTATTCCTCACTATTTTCATTCAAGGCTAGCAATTCTACCACTTGAGCCACAGTTTTTCTTCCAGCTTTCAGGTGGTTATTGGGAAAGGAAATTCTCACGCACTTTAGAAAAGTGAGCTGGTTGTGCATTCTGTTTATTCACACATATTTTAATAACTGCCATGGCATCTCTCTGGATTTCATCAGATGTTAAATTGCAGATGCTAGATGCTAACGTCTAACAGAAAAGTGTCAGAAGGCCAAGCAGAGTTCTTGTGGACACTTGTGATTCCTATTCCACAAGGCCTTAGTCAGAGCTAAGATAGTGACAGAGCTGGCACAGGGCAGTACACTCTTTCTCCTCCCTGGTCTCCTGAGTTTTATTAACTGTGGTAAATGTTTTCTTCAAGGGAATCAGATTTGGTTCTTTATACAGATTTTTTCCCCCAATGAAATAAAACATTGTAGTAGCTGTGTATGAGATGAAATAAACAGTTGTGGGCAGAGGGGAGGCAAAAAGAGAGGGGAAAGGTTCTTGTCCTGAACTGCTTATATGGATAACTGAAGTGGACTTCAGTTCATCAAGCAGATCTGCTCCCGGAGCCTACCAATGGATGGGGTATTGCTTAATTGTTTTCAAAGGTCAACCAAGTAGACAACGTGTCAGCAAGGAACTGCCTGAGTAAATGAAGTACTTGGTTTCTTAACCTCTGAATCATAAGCTTGAACAGCTCTTAGTACACTCCACTCATGTCTTCTCCTTTATGGAACCTCATACCATTAGTTGCCCATTCTTGACATTTTATTGCATAATTTTATTACATATTTATTTGAAATATTTATTAAATTTCTTTATCTGACCTACAAAAAAAAAAAAAGAAAAGTGAGCTCGTGATAAGAAATGTACTCATTATTTTGCCCATGTAATTGTAACCCCTCTGTCCAGTATTTTCACAAAAAAAGATCCTACTGATATAAAAAAAGAAAAAAAGAAAGAAAGAAAAGTGAGCTGGGCTTCCTCTGAATGCCAATCCTTAGATCTCAGCTCCTGAGGAGCTAGGAATATGAGAGCATGAGCTATTAACATCTGGCCACACTTTCCTTCTTGGCTAAGACAGAGTACCTCTCTCCCAGCCTAGCAGCCATCTACAGCTAACCTTTCTTCCCCTCCCCCTACTCCTCCAGGCTTCAGAGGAACCATACCCTCCCCTGAGGACATAGAAATTGGATGCTTGACAGGTTTGAGCTTTATGTTCTCCACACAGTCAAGGGCTGCTGGGACCTGATGTGGAGATCAGAGATCTAGGCCAGGTCAAGTAGACAGCTGTTAGAACAGAAGACAGTATGAAGAGACATCCTTGCAGCTGGATGCCAGTGGCTCATGCCTATAATCCTAGCTACTCAAGGCTGACACATGAGGATCAATCAAGATTCAAAGTTAGCCTGGGTGGGGAGACTCTTATCTCCAATGAATCACCAAAAAGCTGGGAAGCAGAGCTACGGTAGTTCAAGTGGTAGAGCATGAGCCTTGTGCAAACAAGCTAATGGATACCACCTAGGCTCTGAGTACAAGCCTTGGTAAACACACACACACACACACACACACACACACACACACACACACACACACACACACAGTAAAATCTTTAGCAGGTGCCAGAGGCTCATACCAGCAATTCTAGCTACTCAAGAGGCTGAGCTCTTAAGATGGCAGCTTGAAGCCAGCCCAGGCAGGAAAGTTTGTGAGACTCTTATCTCCACTAAACTACTAAAAAAGAAGAAATGTGAGCTGTGGTTCAAGTGGTAGAGTGTTAGATTTGAGCAAAGGAAGCTCAGTGCCTTGGCCCTGAGATCCAGCTCTAAGAGTTGTTTTTTTTTCTTTTTAAAGACACTTTTTGCCCCAGTTCCTTCAGGCCATAATTCCAGATTTTGATCATCCTAGATCTCACTTCCACTCCTGCCACTTCCACAGCACCACAAGTGGCCTGTTTCTGGCCAGCTCTGGGTTAAGAAGTGAATGTACACGAAGGGGCATACCCAGGTCAAGGCTAATGCCCCAGAACATTGAGGTATTGGCCATACCAGTCTCTCATCCCCAAATTCCCTGGCCCTGAATCTGAAGTCTGTGCCTCTGTATTCTGGGCATCCAGAATTCTCTAGAAGGATTTGAGAGGCCCAGATGGGGCTGGAAGATAGACTTGTCTGTGATAAAGTATGTTGACATTTCCTAGACACCAACAAACACTTCCAAGCCACCCTGGCCTCACCTCCAATGCACCCCGGAATCCTCCTTGCTTGGGTGGCCTTCAGTCCACTATCAAGCTGGAGTTGGCCAGAGCCACAGGCAACACCCTTCCCCCACTCACTGCCAGCCTGCAGAGAGGGACATGCAGCCAGAGGTCTAGCTGAGGAAAATGGCAGGACATTCCATGTCTCAGTTCCCCACCCAGAGACAGGCAAGACTCTATTGCAGCTGGCCCGGCTGATCCAGAATCCCATGCATGCAGGCAAAGGCTTGGACAGCTGGACTTGGGCCCCAAAGAAAAGCTTGAACTCAGGTCTCTGGCAATTTAGGACTCATTGTAGACCCTGATAGGAGGCTAAAGGCAAGGTCGGTGTGGAGGAGGGGCACCATCCCAGGTCAGAAAGAGACAGACAGGCACCCAGGAAGGGGACAGAGAAAGATGAGGAAAACACACACACACGCACACACAGACACACACACACACAAATATGGCACTGGAGTCTCACATCTGTCATCCTAGCTACTCAGGAGGCTGAGGTCAAAGCCTGCCAGCACAGAAATGTCTGTGAGGCTCCTATCTCCAATGAACCACCAAATAGCCAGAAATGGAGCTGTACCTCAAGTGTTAGAGCACTAGCTTTGAGCACAGAAGCATAGGAACTTCACCAAAACCCTGAGTTCAAGGCCCAGGTCCTCTACATCCAAACACACAGACAGACACACACAGACACACACATGAACACACACACACACACACTGGTAGCCCAAACCCTCAGCAGTCCCTGAGCACCCTGAATATTCCACCCCAGAGATGATGGCACTACCATCATCAGACCAACTGTAGACAAAACCCAGAGCTTCTCACATATCTGGAATGATTCAGAACACATCATGGCATTTCTACTGTACACAGTTATGCAGAAAATTCAGCTACCTTTTGTTTGGTTGTAGGTTATGGGGTTTGAACTTTGGGCCTGCCAGAAGGCCCTCAGCTCTTCAGATGAAGTTGTGTGCTCTACCACTGGAGCCACAGCACCACATCCAATTTTCTGGTGGTTCATTGGAGATAAAGCCTCACAGACTTTCCTGCCCAAGCTGGCTTTGAACCGTGATCCTTAGATATCAGCCTCCGGAGTAGCTAGGATGACAGTTGTGAGCCACTAGCACCCGGCTACACCCAACTTCTTTTTTTTTTTCTTCAGTTCTTTTCTTTCTTTCTTTTTTTATTTTGAAAATACTGTACAGAGGGGTTACAATCACATGGGCAAGATAAGGAGTACATTTCTTATCAAGCATTGTAACCTCCTCCTTTGTTTCCCCTTCCCATCCCTTCCCAGCTTCCCCATGCCCCCCAACCAACCCTCCCCGCCCCCCCCACCACCAAAGTTGTAAAGTTCGTTTTCGATATGACAAATTGAACTTCTCATTGATGCAAGGGTCAGCCTGTATCCTTATTTAAACGACTTGTTTTTCCCCTTCCTCTCCACAAATTATACCATAATTAAATACAGTGAAAGCAGGGGTTGTACTGTGGGGGAGGGACATACAAAGCAACAAAGAAATAATCTCATAAATGCATTAGAAACAAGTGCATGAAAAAAAATTAAATATATACCTTACGGTTTATTTTCCTAACATCACCTTATCTAACCTTTTCTGCTTGACTCATATATATACTAAATATTGCAAATAAGGGAAACCATGGGTCCTAAGTTTCTTTGGGCTTGGCTTACGTCACTTAATATAATTTTTTCAAGGTCTTTCAATTTCCTAACAATTGGGGCAATGTCATTCTTTCTGATGGAGGCATAGAATTCCATGGTGTATATATACCACATTTTCTTGATCCATTCATCTACTGAGGGGCATCTGGGTTGGTTCCATATCTTAGCTATGGTAAATAATGGTGCAATAAACATAGTTGTGCTGGTAGCTTTAGTGTGGTCTTGTTTGTAAACATTTGGATAAATGCCCAAAAGTGGGATTGCTGGGTCACAAAGGCACTCTATGTGGAGTTTTTGAAGAACCTCCATACTACTTTCCAAAGTGGTTGAACAAGTTTACACTCCCACCAACAATGAAGTAAGGTTACCTTCTGTCCACATCCCCTCCAGCATCGGTTGTTATTAGAGTTCTTGATTTTTGCCATTCTAACTGGGGTGAGGTAGTATCTTAATGTTGTTTTGATTTGCAACCCTACTACTTCACCATCTCTTGCAAGCTAGAAGAGGTATCTTTCTTTCTTGTTTGGTTTTTTGTTTTTTGTTTTGGTTGAGGGGCTTGAACTCAGGGCTTGGGTACTGTCCCTGATGTCTAATTTTCCTCAAGGCCAGTGCTCTACCATTTGAGCCACAGTGCCACTTCCAGTTAGAGATTGGAGATGAGGCTCTGGAGGGACTTTAATGCCTGGCTGGGAAATGAGATCCTCTGAATCTCAGCCTCCCGAGTTGCCAAGATGACACGTGTGAGATGACTGGTGTGAGCCACCGGCTCATGGTTTAAGGTGTCTGAAGAACTAGACACCTTAAGCCAAAAATGGCAAAAACTCCCATGCTCTTGGATTGGAAAGATTAACATTGTGAAAATGGCAATACTTCACAAGGCTATCTACAAATTCAATGTGATACCTATCAAAATTCCAACCTCATTCTTCAAGGAACTAGAAGAGGCAATCCAAAAATTCATATGGAACAATAAAAGACCTCGAATAGCAAAAACACTCCTCAACAGAAAGAATACTGCTGGAGGAATATCAATACCAAATTTCAAACTCTACTATAAAGCAATAGTAATCAAAACAGCTTGGTATTGGGACAAGAACAGACCTCAGGACCAATGGAATAGAATTGAAAACCCAGATATGAACCTAAAGACCTATAGCCATCTAATCTTTGATAAGGGAGATAAAAAAAATAGAATGGAAGAAAGACATCTTCTTCAGTAAATGGTGCTGGCAAAATTGGTTATTACCTTGTAGAAAACTAAAACTAGATCCCTATATATCACCCTGCACCAGAATCAACACCAAATGGATCAAAGACCTCGGAGTCAAAGCAGACACTCTGAAAACATTACAGGATGGAATAGGAGAAACCCTAGGTCTCCTTGACCCAGGCCAAAATGTTCTTAATAGAGACCCAGAAACACAACAAATCAAAGAAAGGTTGTAGAAATGAGATTGCATGAAGTTGCAGAGCTTCTGCATGGCAAAGGACATAGCTAGCAAGATCAATAGAAAGCCTATGGATTGGGAGAAGATCTTCACTAGCCATAAAATGGACAAGGGTCTCATCTCAAATGTACTTGGAACTCAAAAAATTAGATCCCCCAACAAGAAATCCTCAAAGAAACAACTGCCCAATAAATAAGTGGGCTAAAGACTTAAAGAGAAACTTCTCTGAAGAAGAAAGAAGTATGGCCAATAGACACATGAAGAAATGCTCAAACCCTTAGCCATAAAAGGAGTCCATTTCTTATCAAGCATTGTAGCCTCCTCTGCAGCCACCTTCTTATACCAAGGGAAAACCCAACTCATCAAGACACAAACTAAATGTAACCCTACACTTCAGACTTGGTCAACAGCGTCCAAAACCATTCTTCCATGGATAGAGAGCATATAATTGACACTACCATTCCACTCCAGCTCCCATTCACCCACTCCCTGCCTGCCACAGGCCACGACCTCTGGAGTTCTTGGTAAGGCACCACCCACCCTGCTTTGGCTTCACACTGGGGTAAACCTGGGGACTTCTTAGAAATGTCTGTACTGTGAGGTCAGCATCTGGTCTCACAAACACAGAAACCCTACTACTTCACCATCTCTTGCAAGCAAGGAAGGGGTGTCTTTCTTTCTTATTTTTTTTTTTTTTTTTTTATTTGGTGGAGGGGCTTGAACTCAGGGCTTGGGTACTGTCCCTGATGTCTAATTTTCCTCAAGGTCAGTGCTCTACCACTTGAGCCACAGTGCCAATTCTGGTTGGAGATTGGAGATGAGGCTCTCGTGGGACTTTCCTCCTCGCTGGGAAATGAGATCCTCTGGATCTCAGTCTCCTGAGTGGCCAGGATGACAGGTGTGGGATGACAGGTGTGAGCCACCGGCTCATAGCTTAAGGTGTCTAGTCCTTCCGAATTTCCACCTAGTCCTTCTCTAGACACTACCACCTAGACACCCCTCTACCTCCTTCAGGGAAAGCAAAGGGAGGCTAGAATCTGGGTGGGGCCATGGAGATTAAAGGGCCCCCTCCACATCACTAACCCCCTCTAAGCTCCCATCTACCTCCTCCGGATAACCTGGTCTTCCGGCGTGGATCAGACCCACTCAGAGTTCTGGGGCTTGCCCTATGTCCCCATGCCCCACCCAACAGATACCTGAGGACTTCTGGAGACAGCTGCTCCATGTCCCGGTGGAAGATGTTGGGAGGGTTGCTGGTAACCAGGCCCAGGGGTGCCCAGGGCAGAAGGAGTGTCCAGCTCCCCTCTGTCAAAGGAGACACAAAGCACAGATGGACCTACTAAGAGCTTCAGGGCATAGCCATCTACCTGTCACAAAGGTCCCTGAGAGAACTGTTTTAAGTGACAGCCCTGGGGCCTGACCTCATGGCCCAGCACTGTCCCTGACTTTCTGTGTCTGCAGGGGAGAGCTCTTTCACCTGAGCCACGGTGCCACTTCCAGCTTTTTCTGTGTATGCAGGACCTAGGAATCAAAACCATGCTTTCCTGTGTGCTAGGTGAGCCCTCTACCTCTAGGACCCAATCCCAGCCCTGGATAGCTGTTCTTCTGTGACCCCTCAGGCCTGTCTTGAGACAGTCTCGTACATCTATACCAAGTCTCTCACCAGCAGCCCTGGCTGGAAATGAACACGCTCTGCTATGTTGCCCATCATCTGTAGCACCTCTGTTCTCTGTGCTTCCTTCAGATCCTTCTTGTTAAACAAGACCCCCTTTTCATGTGCTGTCTCCAAGAAGCCCTTTCCAATCACTTTGGCAAAGCTGGAGCCTCTCCGCTGTGCAGGCTGCCACCCTTGTCAGGCTCCACCTTCCAGCCAGTGTGGGTTGAGAATGCATGAAGGGGAAGGCCTGGATTCCACCACCGGATTTCTGAAGGCCCTGATACACCAACCAGAGACAGGTGTTGTATCACACTCCGTGAGAAGGGGCTCCAGGCCTGGGCAATCTTTGGACAACAAGACAGGGCCATTTCTTTTTGTGGGCTTCAACTGAGGATTTGGGATCTAGGAGTTTTATTGCTCAAGGCTGGTTCTCTACCATTTCAGCAAAAATGCCACTTCTGGTTTTTGGTGGTTCCATGGTGAGTAGAGTCTCACGGTCTTTCGATCCTATGGCTGGCTTCAAACTGTGATCCTCAGATCTCCACCTCCTGAGTAGCCAGGATGTCAGGCTTGACCCTGAGCCAGAGGTGTCGGGCACCAAAGGCTTTTCGGTTGTTATTTGTTCCCATTTATCTCCTGTCAACTAGCAAGCCCAAGTTAAAATAATCAGTTACAGACGATCAAATTCTTCTCCTAGGTCAGTTAATCCAAGGAGATAAAGTGTCTTTGGAAAAGGCTACTCTAAGTTGGCTTAGGGGTGTTTGTGTGCTTGTGTGTGTGTATGTGTGTGAGTGTTGGGGATACCTACCCTCATCTCTGTGGTGCCTCATCCTCCCAACAGGGAACACATCCAGGATCTTGACCCCAAGGGAGGTGGATGGGGGAGGGTACCTAAGGTCACATCCAGGGGGATGATCTGAATTTTGTCCTGCAACGTAAGCCTGGACAGATAAAGGAGAGAAGGAGAGGGTTGGGGGAACATCAAAAGGAGCCCCTTACATTTGCCTACATGTACCAGCGAGAAAACTGAATACATCTTTCTTGGTAGTCAGATAAAAAGTGTACACTGTTCATTTATTTTATGATTGTGCTAGTCCTAGGGTTTGGATTCAGGGCCTGGGTGTTATCCCTTAACTTCTTTTGTTCAAGGCTGAGGCTCTACCAGTTGAGCCACAGCACCATATCTGGATTTTTGTGTGTGGGTTTGGGGAGGAAGACGGTTTATGGGAGATAAGAATCTCCTGGAATTTCCTGCCCGGGCTGCTTTGAGTCACAACCACCAGACCTCAGCCTCCCAAAGATCCAGGATGATGGGTGGGAGCCATGAGCTCCTGACCACCACCATCCATTTATAATTCCTTAGGCCCAGGGCCGGGCCACCCATACTACACCTCCTTGTTGGGAGTACGAAGCAGACATGAGTGGGTTTGATACTTCAACAGCCTACCTATCTTTGAACATTGTTCTGGGTCACTCTGATGGAGGCTTCGTCCTTATCCACAGCAATGACTTGGATCTGTCACAAGAACAAATGTCCCCCTGGAGGAATCAGGTCTGGGGTCTTTCCTCTGAATCCCGCCCCCCTAACCAAACAACACTCCCAAACAAAGCGTAGTACACACAGTGTGTTTTTATTGCCTTATAGCCAGGGTCTTGTCAGATAGGTGGGGGTATAGGTCAGAGGCCCGGGATTGTGCTGGGCAGGGGGACAAGGCAACATCTACTCATCCACTTTCCTTCAATGGTGTAGCAGAGGGATGTAGGCAAGGACTCATTGGATGGACAATGAATAACCATCACTGCCTAGCCAGGGCACAGAGGGGCTTACCTCATGAAGCTGCTTCAACAGGCTGAGCAAAACAGCTCCTGACCCACAGCCCACCTCCAGAATGAGAGGGCCACCTTGGGTTCCAGCCACATGGGGATGCTGGGCCACCTCCTCCAACACTCCTTCAACCAATTCCTGAGAGAGAGAAAGAGAGAGGGAGAGAGAGAGAGAGAGAGAGAGAGAGAGAGAGAGAGAGAGAGAGAGAGAGAGAGGTCCAGAATTACACTTAAGCCAGGTGCGGGTGTCTCTGGCCTATAATCCTACCTACACAGGAGGCTGAGATGTGAAGATCGTGGTTCATAGCTGGCTCAGGAGGAATGTCTGTGAGACTCTTATCCTCAAAGAACCAACAGAAAACCGGAAGTGTGCTGTGGCTCAGGGGATAGAGTACTAGCCTTGTTCTGAGGAGCTCAGGGATAGCATCCAGGCCCAGAATTCAATCCCCACAAATGACAAGAAGTGGACTTCCCACCACATGAAGTGGACTGAATAACACGCACTGTCTTAGGAAGCATGGCAGAGAAATCAGGCCAAGATTCCTGTCAGCTGGAGGTCATGAGTAGGTCACCTGGCTTCTCCATGACTCATTTTCCCCAGCTGGAAAAATGAATAGAGTGAAAGATCCCTTCCTCATGGGGACAGGGTAATGATGAAAGACAGCCATGTTTTGTTTCACAGTCCCACACCTGTTGCATGATTAATAACAGACCCCATCTGAGCCTTTTCCCGGCAACTTCCTGTCATATGCTCACAGAATTGTTGAGAACTGTATCTGACACCTGCTCCCTCTGTGCCTGGCCCTGCTCCAGAGGTCCCTCTGTATTAGTCCTTTATTTACTCACAACTGTCCCAGGAGGAAATTGAGGTCCGATAGTCGACATCCAATCCAGAGCATCAACTGTGGTCAAGAATTGGATGCCGTTGGGCTGGGAAGGTAGCTCACTGGTAGAGTGCTTGCCTTGCATGCATGAGGCCCTGGGTTCGATTCCTCAGCACCACATAAGCAAAAAGAAAAAAACCGGAAGTGGCACTGTGGCTCAAGTGGTAGAGTGCTAGCTTTGAGCATGAAATAAGGGATGGGACCCAGGCCCTAGTTTTAAGCTTTTTCTAGCATAGACCCACCCAAGAAAAGGAAGCAGGTGAGCACACGGGAGTTCAAAGCTCACACATAATACTCAAGACTCACAGAATAGACCCCATTCTGCTCTGATTCTCTAGATTCTATGTCCTAGGTCATGGCAGTCTTAGATGGGACTGACCATGCACCAAGTCAGGACACTCAAGTACAATCTCATACTGAGGATCCTGTGACCTCATCAAGGACTCAAGATCTCTCACTGTCCTGCCTTGACACTGGGCAGTCAGGTGAGATCTAGTTATCCAAACAAAGGACATGGGAATGAATGAATTTCTCAGCCAAAGGATGCAGACTGGAGGGCTCTAGGTCCCTCTCTCTCAGGGAGGAGAAAATGGCTGATCCATCTCAGGAATGTTCCTGGGTTGTGAGTATTCTCAAAGAAACAACCCTGCTCCCAGCCCAGTGCCTCCTGTTTTCCCACTAGCCTGGACCTTCCGTCGGCCCCTCCCACATCTGCCATCTAGACTAAAGGCTGAGCCAGCAAAGAGACCCACCTCTACCTCTGAGGATGGTAGTCAAGGGGCCTAGAGTCCCCTAGAGCAAGTCTGGGGGCAACACGTGTCTGACCCTCGCCCTCAATCCTTGGGTGTCCTGTTCCAGTGGCACGCTTACCTCTGTCTCTGGTTGAAGAATGAACATTGGGTGTGTCATCTTTAGATTGAGCCCTCAAAAGTCCCAGTCCCCAAGGATGTACTGCACAGGCATCCTGCAGTGGATGACAGCCAGGTTGTCAACGGTGAACCCAGAGTGCCAGGACTTTTAATAGCCATGTGGCTGGGTTGAAGATTCTATCACTGATAGTCTAGGTTGTCAGTTGAGGTCATGGCTCCCATGGCCTGACACACTGGAGCTGGGATTGTCCTCCCTCTTCATCTTCCTGCTAATCCCTTGACACCCCCGTCTTGCCACTCCCTCACCCTATACCTCCCTAGCACTTGGAAAGTTTCTTCTTATCTGACCAGAAAATAAACTCGGTGAGCCAGGGGAGATTGAAAATCTGTGACCCACCCTGAGCCCTAGGGTCTACCCGAGGCTGTTTCCCTCTGCAGTCAGCGACCACTCAGATTTGGATGTCATGAAGTTGCTGATGTCATGAATGTGTCAGTGGCTTGGTACTACACACTAGCTTTAGGCTCTGAAACTGTCCTCTCAGAGATTGTAAATGGTTGGCTCCCTTGATCCAGAGACTCCAAACCAAGACTTGCATGCTCCCTTCTTCCTTCCTTTCTTCCTTTTCTCCCTACATCCTTCCCTACTCTCTTTCTCTTTCCTTTCTTTGTGTCACTCCTGGGCATGAACTCAGAGCTTGGGTGCTGTCCCTGAGCCTTTTTACCCAAGGCCAACAGTCTACAGCTTGAGCTACTCATTCACTTCTGGCATTTTCTTTTTGGTAGTCAGTTGGAGATAAGAGTCTTACAGGCTTTTCTGCCTGGGCATTAAGCCTCAATCCTCCTATCTCAGCCTCCTAAGTAGCTAGGATGACAGGAGTGAAGCAATGGTATCCAGCTCAAACCAAGATTTCTTCATGTGCTGTGGAACCAGCACTGGAACGTTTCATCGTGTATGACCCCCACTCTCTCCCCCCTAGGAACTGGCACACACTGTAACGGTTTGTTAGATAAATAGATGAGCATCTGTCTATGACAATACTACAGAAAAGTCCCATCCAACTCAGGTAAGCATCCTGGGTGGGGGTAAAGTCTGATGTAGCTCTCCCACAGTTCTCCCTTCTCCTTCTTCTCACCCTCCTGGTGCCACCACACTTAACTGTTTTGGTTCCAAGGACATGAGCCATGATGTCTTCACTGTATTCTGGGGCCTCTGGGATGCCTATCTTCTCAAAGATCTCTGTCTAGCCACTGGCCAGCTGTATGGCACTCAATTCCCCACTCAGCTGTGAACAAGGTTGTCCTGAGGTGAAAGCCTGGCTCAAGGGGCCTCCTCTGCACTCCCTAGGGCCAGACAGGGTGGTCCACCATATCCGGCCCTCAATTTTCATGTTGCAGAAAAGGATCCCTGAGGCATCCTGGGTCTCTGAATCTCACAGAGTCCAGTACAGGTCCTGGGAATTGTCTCTGCTCACAGTGATCAGGCTGCAGATGGCAAGATCACAATTTCTGCTCCCCACAACATTCTCGACAGTAGTGATCACCCTCAAGAGAGACGGAGAATCGGCAGCTGTTGGAGAAAGGCAGTCAAGGCACGACATTCATACCAGGAGACCATTTGACTCGGCAACTCTGCTTGTGCTGCTTGAATGTCATTGTTTGGTGGCTGAAATGGTTCATCTCATTTGACCCAGTATCCCAAGCATTAGTAGAAATTGCCAGCTTCAAGGGAAAAACCCTGGAAAAGCTGGCATTTTAACTTGTCCCAATCAAACTTAAAGGGTTCCAAAGTCAGTGGTCCCCTTTTCCTTCCAGACAGCCTACAGCAGGTTACAGAATATGGCATTCAGAGAGCCCTAGCTAACTGCCATGTCCTGATCCCAAGTAGGCTCTAGCAGGGGGAACACACTTGCCTACCATTGCCCAGCTGGAAACAGCCCGGGAGGGACACAGATTGGAGTCTGCAGGACTCCAGGGAGGACTACCCACCAGTGCACTGCCCCTAGAGGGAATCCACGCCACCATTGGGGGCCCGGAGACCCCTGCCCAGATGCCCACTGACACCGTCAATACCCTGGGTAAGATTCCCCTCTCATCCTCAGTCGCGGTGAACCATCTGCTATATCACAGCGTTTGTCACTTCCCAGACTCTCCTAGATTCACAGCTCCTGCCTTACTACTACCTCCCATCTCGTTCCCTATTTATGTTTGGCAGACACATTCCCAACCTTGAAATAGCTTGAACTATACACACCAGAGCAGACTGTCTGGCTGGAAGAGTGCGGCTGTGATCACAGTAGCCTCATGAGCCTTCTGGCTAAAGACAGAAGGGCAGGTGTCCACTCTGGTCTGTGGTTCACACAGGCCTCCTAGGGGAGACCCACGCAGGTCCAGCAGCTACCGTGGGCTGCAGGAAAGGGGAAGAAAGTGGTGGAAAGGAACATCTACTGAAACCTTCTCTAAAGGAGCCATGAAACGGTGAAAGAGAAAACAAAAATTATGGCTGGACTCATACTAGGCATTAATTGAAAAAGAATAACAAATACACACATACACACAAATAAAATGCTTTTGCTCTTTTTAGACATGGTGACTGTACAATGAGTGAGAAAGATGCTCTCTCTGTCTCTCTCTCTGTCTCTCTCTCTGTCTCTCTCTCTGTCTCTCTCTCTCTCTCTCTTGCACATACACAAACACACAGATTCAGAACAGTGCCTCTCCTGAGTTTGTTGGTTTCTCATCTGGGCAATGTACTAGCTGGAGCACAGGGGTTCCCTTGTCAGAACCAGGAGATTGCAACCAAGGGGAACAATGCTCTAATAATGCAGAACCACCCTGACTCTCCCTTTCTTCAGGGCCAGACCCTTCCCATTGGGAACAACCAGCCTTGACTCCCCATTCACCAAAACCCTAGGCCAGGAAGCTGGGTGAAGGAGTCCCAAGACATGTGGCGTCTCAGAGCCTGGACAGAAAACAAAGCAGGTGCCTCCAGAAAGGTGTCTGACCTGGGTTGGGTGTGTAGTTGGGGACTTTGATGGGGTCCTAATGGCTATATACATGGTTGGACTCCCTACTTCCCTCCTACATACTTCTGGGCAACTTGGCAAATTCTTGGGGAGGACTAGGAGACCAGATGGACTGGGAGTACTAGCAGAAGCTGGCAGAACTGGGAAATGTGATCACCCAGTCAGAACTGTTGAATGCTGGGGTTGGGGATACAGGCCAGTTGTATGTGTGTCAGAGGGGGTGTGTTTTTCTCCCAAATACCCACCTTCTATCTGACCCCAGTGCCCTCACCTCTCTACTGGGCTCTTCTGGGAATGTCCTCAGGTGAAAGTGTGACTGAGCACAGAAGACAAGGGCTCACACAGCAAGGGGGGCCTATCTTCTGTATCCTACACCTCCCTCCCCATCAAAAAGGAAAAGACCTAAGAAGGCAGGTATGGGGTGCTGCTCCCCACCTCTGACTAAAGCCACCAGGTTCCCACAAGGGAGAGAAAGGATGCAGATGCAAGGCTGTGTGGCTCCCACTGCTCCAAGCCAGGGGCTCTGTGGTGCCCCCAACTCCCCATCCCTGCAGCTCCCCTTTTCCTCGAACACTGGCCACTAGGGATGAGGGTGGGATACCCGGGTGGACACCCACCTCCACCCCCCACCCCTGGGGTGCATTTGTGGCAGAGCCAGGACAGACTGTGGGGCACAGGGGAGGCGCAGGCAGGAAGGGAGGGGGAGGCAAGAGGCAAGGGTCTGGGTCCGCGAGGGTGGGGCGGAAGGGTAGACTGGGGGACGGGGTTTACAGGGGGGGTTGTGGGATGCGGGAGCTCAGGTGGGCCACTCACCTGTGCTGCTGGGAGAAGCTGTAGGCTGCGACTTCGGGTGCGCGCCGGGAGTCTGAGGACCAAGGGCCAGAACCAAGTCAGGGCCACAAGCAGGCCAGGGGCGCACCAGCTCTGCCAGGTGACAGCTAGAGGCTCCGCGGGTCCGAGCCTGCAGCGCCATGTTTGAAACACAGCGCAGGCCCATGGTGGAGCTGTGTACAGCCTCTGCTCCTCCCCAGCCACCACCGCAGCCTCAGCGGCCTCCTAACCTGTGGCCACCACCGTCTCAGCAGACACTGCCTCTGCCTTGCTCCCAGCACTGGGACCTCAGACTCAGGGCCACCATGGCTGGGCGCCTCCGAAGGGCTCCATGTGGCGATGTGCCTGCCATGCAGGCTCCGCATGCTCTGGGCTCCTGCCCAGGACCCACACTATGATCGGAGCAGCCGCCAGCCACTGAAGCCATTTCCACTGGTGCTAGTGCTCGTGCTAGTGCTCGTGCTAGTGCTCATGCTCGCTCTTCTCCCAGCTCTCTCTGGGCCCCACACTCCTCTCCTGGGCCACCCCGCCCCTGCACACACACCCCTGCCCCCTTGGGCTCCTGGCCATTGCTGCCACCAAAGTGTGCTCCTGGGCCATGCCTCCTCCTCCCCTGGGCCCCGTCCCCCCCCCCACTGGACACAATTGCAGCCCAGACTGGGCACTGAGGCTTCTAGACCATGACAATTGCAGCCTTACCTCAGCTCAGCACTACACCTCACCCTGAGTACCGGCCCAGGGGATCGAATCTCCCCTCAGCCCCACCCCTGGAGGAGACTCTCCTCCATCCCCCTCCACTTTACACACCAAGCAGGTGCATGGTGACACTGGTGTGTGTATGTGTGTTTGTGTTTGTGTCTGTGTGATTCTTGGGGATAACCAGTTCTCATGGACTCAGAACATAGCACACTTTGGAATGACTCAGCACACAACACACTTCCAAAATCAGTACAAAGCACCCTGTGTAAATGACTCAGCACACAGTTCCCTTTGAAGGACTCAGCATGTAGTATGTTGGGTAGAGTACTCAGCACACAGCATCGTTTGAAGGAGGGAGTCTATAGCCCACAGTGTAAAGGACTCAGTGCATGGCACGCTTTGAAACACTCAGCACATAGCACTATTTTCCAGGGACTCATCACACTCTGTGTTGAAGCACGCTGTGTAAACACCCAGTTCACAGCTTCCTCCAATAAACTCAGCACACAGAACAATTTTGAAGGACTCAGCACATACCACACTGTGAAAGCTCTCAGCACACAGCACCATTTGAAGGACAGTACAGAGCACCCTATGTAAAGGATTTGGCACACATCACTCAAAATACACCTCATCCCTCTCTTCTCAAGGGCTCACACATAGCAGGACCCTTTAGGATGCATTAGCACACCACAACTTTTGAAGGACTCAGCACACAATACGTTGTGTAATGGACTCAGCACAAAGCCCGCTTTAAAAAACCCAGGATGGGCCACTTTTCTCAGGGACTCAGCACATAGCACCCTTTGAGATGACTCAGCAAACAGTACCTTTTTGAGGACTCAGAACATAACTCCCATGAGGGAAAGACCCAGTAAATAGCGCCCTGTGAAGGACTCAGCACATAGCTGTATGTCACAAGTTCAGCTGTCACTAGAATTAGGGTGCTTTCTTCAGTATCACCATTCTTCAGAAACACTGCACAAATCCTACTAGTTCACATTTAGACAAGCTGTGTTTTATGGGGGAAGTCAGCTGGGGGTCTTGAACTCAAAGCTTGGGGGCCCTGTCCCTGAACTCTTTGGTTCAATGCTAGAGCTCTACCACTTGGAGGCACAGCTCCAATTTTGTTTTTTGGGGTTGTTCTTTGACAGGTCTTATGGTGATAAGTAAGGCCAAGTAGGAGTATCTGTGGGCAAAGGCTCTTAGCTCAGCCTGGAACTGACCTCTCCCTTCCCTGTGTCCCTGGAAAGATGGGCCTCCTGGAGCTCTCTTGGCCTAAGGTGGAACAGACCTGCTCTGGCATCAGCAATCAGGGTGAGCAAAAGTCAGCTTGGCCCTAGTAACTTGCCCAAATTGAATTCTAGAGGATAATGGCATGGGACAGCATGTTCCACGTGTGGCCACCAAGGGGCAGGAGTAGCCCACCATAGGGATTGTACTTGTGAGTTGTGTTTACTCTTGCTTCCATTGGGCACCCATCATGATTCAAAGCCACCATGGACAAAAAGTCCTTGAGACTCTTACCTACAATTAACCATCGAAAATCAAGTGGGGCTGTGGCTCAAGTGGCACAGCACTAGTTTTGAGCAAGAAAACTCAGGGATAGAGCCTAGACCCTGAGTTCACACACACACACACACACACACAAACACACACACACACACACACACACACACACACACACACACACACACACACACACACACACACCATGCATGCAAAATCAGAGATTTCTACACTGCAGTCTTTGGATATTCTCTACTTTTTCCCCCACTAAGCCTGGTGGCTGCTGGCCAAGTGTTTGGTACATACAACATCACCTGGCATCTTCAATTTTGGGGTAACAAAATGGCTAGAAGGTCAACCTTCCCCCATCCAAGCTACTTGACTGGGTCATGGTCTATCCAGGCGCTTTGGGCTCCTTTACAGACTCGCCAAGATTCCTTCAAAAGGCATCACACACTGGGCATTGGTGACTCATGCCTGTCATCCTAGCTACTCAGGAAGCTGAGATCTGGAGGATCATGGTGCCAAGCCAGTCTGGGCAAGACAGTGTATGAGACTCTTATTGATGAACCATCAGAAAACAAAAGCGGCATTGTGGCTCAAGTAGTAGAGTGCCAGCCTTGAGTAAAAGAGCTCAGGGACAGCTCTCACGGCCAACAACAACAGGGAGAGGCATTGCATGCTGTCTTTGGGATTGGCATGGGCCAAATATAATTGGAATTAATTATAATTGGAATTAATCAAGTCCTCCAAGACAAAGCAGTACCTCCTTTAGTCCAGTGCTACTCCATCTCGTCTCACCCCCTGGCCTTGTCCATGCTATGGGTCAGCATGGATCTGCCTGGATGGGAGGGCTCCAAGGAATATCCCAGAGCAATCACCCAACTACCTTCTGCCATGCTCACCCTGCTGCTTCTGCTCTTTGCCATAGACCTTCTTCCTGGAATCCATCCACGAAGTCATCACCACCAACATAGTGGTGAGTGGTGGGTCTGGCCTAACTAGGGGCAGTCAGAGGTGGAAGTAGGTCTGAGACTAGGAGCTTCCACTTTGGGTGTGGGCTGAGGCCTGGGCTGACTTTTATTTCATCCTGAGCTTTGCAGTGGTGGGGAGACAGTGTAGACTTTACATTGAGTCAGGTAAAATCACAATCTGGAGGACCACTTGTGTGGGAAAGGATGTGGGACTCAGGGGGCCAAGGTTTTTGGTACTCTCTTGGGACTCCCCTCTCCCTCTCTCATCCCTCAATGGTAGAAGAGAAATTTCAATTCAGGGTGTGGGAAGAGGAGGCGGCGGAATATTTTGGGGGGAACCAAACTTGTGCTTCATATTCATCCTAGCCCCTACTTCCTATTTATCTGAGGAATAGCCATATGGGTTTGGGAGGGGGAAAAATCATCCTACCTGAGAATGTGGCTCACTGGTAGAGTGTTTGCCTAGCATGCCTGAGGCTCTTGGTTCTATTCCACACAGAAAAGGCTGGAAGTGGAGGTGGGGCCAGCCTTGATCAAAAAGAGCTCAGGGACAGTGGCCAGGCCCTGAGTTCAAGCCCCAGGGTTGGAAGAACAAATCTTTCTTTGTAGACTTTTTTTTATTGCTTTGAAAACAATTTATTCTTTGTAATAAGCAAAACATAGGACTCTTTCCTGGCCACCAATGGGCCATTAGATGTCCCTTGAGTTTGGGCCAACTCCCTTGAGCCTCTACCCTACCCTACCACCAGTTTAACCTTCCCGTTGCCCGGCAGATGGAGGCCTGAGAGAAAGCCACTTGGTCACCTACTTCTGGTGGCTGCCAAGGCTTTTGAGAGTCAGTATGTGACTTAGAGAGTCATCATCCGCATCAATCTACAGGAGAAAGTGAGAGAGCACTCCTCCCCTGAGCCTGGGAGCTGTGGGCAGATCTGGATGTGGGGCATCTGGGGCAGGACATACTCCTTGAGGGAGTCCACTATGGGGTCGGGAACTCTGAATTCTCCTCTGCCAGTTTCCATGCTGTCTTCAAGTTGCTTCTGATGCCGTGTTGGAGAGGAGGGTGGGAGGCTCAGCCTGTGCTGGCATCTGGAGATTGCTGTCTGTGCCTTCCCTGGCGAGGAGTGTCAGCAGCTCCGCAACATTCCCCTCGATCTTCTCCTGGTAAAGCCAGTGCATGCACTGGGCTTTCTCCCAACAGAACTCATTCAGGACCAACATCTGCTCTTTACACACCATGAGGGACTCCTTGATAGTTTGGATGTGTGCCGACAGCTGGCAGCATCAATGGTGGAGCTCACCTGCTGGACTCTGGAAGTCCACCTCATCAGGCAGGTCATGGGCGAAGCAGATTTTCTTCTCAGATGCCTGTGTCTTGCTTCACATCCCCACGCATGCTGTGGTGGCAGCTCATGGGGTTGAGGGTCTGTGGCTCCAGCTCAGTCTGGCACTGAGCTGCTGGGTTGGCCAGGAGGTGTCTGCATCTGGCTCATAATTCTTGTGGCAGGAGTTTCTCCCTGTGGATCTCATCCTCCAAGAGCACTCTCAGAGCCATGTCACTCTTGGTCTGGGGGACATCTCCATCCTGTGTGATGGTCACATGGGGGGAGACTCGCCTCCTTACCTTTTGCTTCTCTAGGGCTCATGCCTTCCCCTTCCCCAGGGAAAGCCAGGAAGCTCAGCTGGGCCTGCTGGCACTCCTCCTGTGATCTGGTGTCCTGCCACTTCGGGACATCACCTGGTCCCTCCAGTTTGTTGAGCCCTGCACTTGCTTCAGCTGCTCCAGCAGCTGGGTCTGCCTCTCTAAGTGCTGCTGTAGGGCCTCCTTCTCAGTGCACAGTCGCTCATTGGAGACAATGTGCCATTCACAGGAGGCTCTGAACTCCTGCACTGTCCCAGGGACTGCTCTTGCTGCTCTGAGCTGCTTGGCTCTCTCTCTCTCAGCACCACTATCCATTTCTCTATCTTTTCCTCTGAGCAGTCCTACAGTTCCCGCAGATGTTTCTTCATCTGCTGCTCTGAGTCCAAGATGCTGGCAAGCTCCTCCTTCTTACTGCTCACCCTGTGGAGAGCATCCCTCAGCAGGGCCAACTTTTCCTCCGGTTGTCCATCCCACACACATGCATATCGTGGGGTCTCAGGGATCTCCTACCAATCCTAGGCTTTCTCCTCCAGTCTCTGCAGGTGCTCCTGCTGCTCCACGTTCTGAAGACGGAGAATGGTTTTCCTGGACCTGGATGTGAAGTTGTTCCTCCAGGTTTTTCAACTCCATCTTCAGTACCTAACGCCCTCCAGCGCTTGTTGGAACTTGCATATTCTCTTCTTCATGTTGCTTCTCTGTATCTACGGCACTTCCAGCTGCTACTGCAACTCTGTGTTCACTTGCTCCAGGTCATCAAAGCTTCTGGTATTTTCCTCGAGCTGAAGGGTCACATCATTCAGCTGTTCGAAGAACATTTTGTTCTCCTCCTTTGCAGCAGTGACCGCAGAAGCCGCTATCTCCAGCTCTGCCACACACCACTTGGTAGCTTGCAGGCAGCTTGTGAGAGCTTCGTGCTCCCTTTCTCTGTCATCAGTGGCCTGCTGCACTTGGGCCAGTGCACATTGTAAATCACTTTCTGCTGAAAGCAACCACTGCATGGGTGCCTTGTGGATCTCTACCTCCATTTTTGGTGCTGCATGTATCTGGTCTACCTTCTCCCTCTCTTACTCCCATTGATCCTGCGGGTCTGTCTTTCCCTGCTTCAGTGTTTGGGTCTTGGCACAGTGTGCCTGGTTTCCTCTTTTCTGTGGTCCACGGTGGGCACCACATGCGGAGAGCACCTCTGTGGATCCTTGGTGGGATTGGGACCCTTGACACTCTGGACCCTGGTGGCTGTGACTGTGTCCAAAGGCAAGGTAGGCCCACGGTCGGCATCACCTTTGGCCGGACTCTCCATTCAATCCACCTCCCCAGTGGTGTTTGTCTTGGGTATCCCTCTCTTTTTTGTGTTCTTTGTTTTCTTGAATGTTTCAGGTCTGTCAGGAGGATACTGCTGGTGTTCTTGGGGCAGTTTCTTGCCCACAGTTCTCTCATTGAGTCTTATTGTTTCAGACATCTGAGCGCTGGGACGGGAAAGTTGGGCTGGCCACATTCTCAGGCTCTAGGAAATCCTCTATTGTCCCACTCACCGACTTGGACATCATTTCCTACTCTACTTCAATGTCACCTGGGGTCTCTTGCTCACCACTCAGCCACCTCTACCTTCCTCAACTGCTGGTTGTGGTGTCAACCAACAGAGGGAATCCAGGTGTAACTGGGAAGCATGGAATATGTGCGTGGCCACTATTCTTGTATCCCATTGGTCAAAAAGAACCATGAAAGAATGGGGGTGTGCTCGGAATCCTGGGATGCAGACAGAATAGATGGAGTCAAGATGACAGCAGCCCCTTTGCCAGTTGGTTACAAGAGGGAGACCTGCTTTAGCCAGATGGCTGCACAGATTGTGTGTATGTCTGTTTGTTGCCAGTCCTGGAACTTGAACTCAGGATCTGGGCACAGTCCTTGAGCTGTTCTTGCTCAAGATTAGCCCTCTACCACTGGAGCCACACAGCTCTACTTCTGGCTTTGTTCGCATTGAGGTTAGACAGGGGTCTCAAGGACTTTCCTTCCTAGGGTGACTTTGACCATAATCCTTCTATCACAGCCTTGTAAGTATCAAGGAGAACTGGTGAGAGCCACTAGTGCCTGGCTAATCATGGTTCGGGATTATGGCTTCCCCAGTAGCCTGCATGCCTTCAGCAATGTAAGGTGAAGTAGCCTTTGGAGCCGGATCACTCAGACCCAGATGGCCATGGTGCAAAAGAAGAAAATGTAAAAACGCCATCCTGCCACTTTTTTCTATGCACTCCCTGCCATGCACAAAGCCTGAAGTTCTAGGATCCCAGGATAGGCTGTGTTTCCAGCGGCTGCACCCCAGCATATGGTGATGAAAGCTGAGGCACGGTTGCCATGACCTCAGTTCAAGACCGTGTTTGGCAAAAAAGCAGAAAAAAAATAGCTCCCTGGCTTGCAATTCACGCCGTTTCTCCTACCTTTGAATTTGAACATAAGGCCTGGGTAACTCTGAAGCACTGTGGACGAAGAAGAAGCTCACCATGCTTGAAGATAAGAAAGTAAGGCCTGGTCCCTAGGCCTGAATTCAAGTACCCACCCCGGAAACATTCTATTTATATATATTGTAAAGATAGGATTTGTACTTACGTATAGATGGTCAGTCCATATCCTGTTTGTTGTGGTTATTTATTGTATTTCTGTTTTATTCATTTATTTTCCATTTTTTAATTGTAAAAATACTGTACAGATGGGTTACAATTACATGGGCAAGATAATAAGTATATTTCTTATCAAGCATTGTAGCCTCCTCCTTTGTTTCCCCATCCAATGCCTTCCCATCCTCCTCTCAGCCCCCCCCCACAATCCTCCCTGCTCCACCCACCCCCCCTGCCCCCCCAGCACTAAAGTTTAAAGTTCGTTTTTGACATAACGACTTGTACATCTCATTGTTGCAATGAGTCCACCTGTACTCCTATTAAACGATTTGTTTTTCCCCTTCCCCTCCACAAATTATACGTACATCAAATACAGTGAAAGCAAGGGTTATACTGTGGGGGAAAGACATACAAAGCAACAAAGAAATAATCTTATAAATGTGTTAGAAACAATCGCAAGAAAGAAAAAAAATATTTGAGTACATATCTTAGGGTTCATTTCCCTAACATCACCTTATCTGACCTTTTCTGCTTGACTCAGACATATACTAGATATTGCAAATAAAGGAAACCATGGGATCTATGTTTCTTTGGGCCTGGCTTATTTCACTTAATATAATTTTTTTCCAAGTCTTTCCATTTGTTAATAAATGGGGCAATGTCATTCTTTCTCATGGAGGCATAGAATTCTATTGTGTATATATACCACATTTTCTTGATCCATTCATCTACTGCGGGTCATCTGGGTTGGTTCCATATCTTAGCTATAGTAAATGTGTTGCAATCAACACAGTCATGCTGGTAGCTTTAGTGTGGTCTTGTTTGTAAACATTTGGGTAAATTCCCAGAAGTGGGATTGCTGGGTCATAGGGGAGCTCTATGTGGAGTCTTTTGAGGAACCTCCATACTACTTTCCAAAGTGGTTGAACAAGTTTACACTCCCACCAACAATGCAGTAATGTTCCCTTCTGTCCACATCCCCTCCAGCTTCTGTTGTTATTAGAGTTCTTGATTATAGCCATTCTAACTGGGATGATGTGGTATCTCAATTTGTTTTGATTTGCATTTCTTTTGTGGTTAGGGAGGTTGAGCATTTCTTCATGTGTCTATTGGCTATCCTACTTTCCTCTTCAGCGAAGTTTCTCTTTAAGTCTTTAGCCCACTTATTTATTCAGCAGTTGTTTCTTTGAGGATTTGTTGTTGGGGGATTTAATTTTTTGAGTTCCAAGTATATTTTAGATATGAGATTTTTTATTGACTGTGATGATACATATTCCATTTATGATATTGATGACAACCCATCACATAGTATCTAGATTTGTAGATGTGTTCTCCATCATGTCTGACACCCAGTACTCTCAGAGAAAAGGAAAACAGGTATCACACTCAGATTCTTACTCCATGATGCAATTGTTGGCAGTGCTGGGATCTGACCTTAGGGCCTGGAAGACCCAATTCAGACCCTGAATGCGTGTGTCAACACGGCAACCTCTAGCCAATGAAGTTGCCAAGGAATTTCCAGACCCTGAGATTGAGCCACAGGGGTAGACAAAATAGCCATACATGGATAGACAGGTGGTAGAACACCAATAAATATATATTTGTACAGAGTGCCAGAGACATCTACCTAGGATTCAATGACATCAACTATATTCCTACTACCTCTTAGGTATTTATTATGCCACCATTGAAGGAATAGTATTCTTTTCATGCTTAATAAACCATTCATTAAGATGAATCATCATCCTAGGATCATTGCATCTAATTTTGGACTAGACCAATGCACGCAGAAACTTCTCATTCAATCATGAGTTTGCTAACATTTCATTGTTATTCCCATGCATAGGAACAAGTATCTTGGGATCTCCCCCCACTGGTAGGTGTCAGGACCAGGATTCAAGCTCAGGGCCTATGTTGCCGCATGGGCCTATGGCTTCTCTGATAGCCCGTTAGCCTTCTCCAATGCAAGGTGAAGTACCCTTTGCAGTCGTGTAATTCAGACCCAGGATGGTCACCATGCAAAAGAAGAAAATATAAAAAATCCATCCTGCGACATTTTTTCTGTCAATTTTCTGTCATTTGTTCCTGCAAAGCTTCAGAGCCTAGGATCCCAGGATTGGCTACGGGCCCAGGAGAGCCCGCCAGCCTGAGGTGATCGAAGCTAAGGCAGCGTTGTCATGAACTGAGTTCAAATCCCATGCTTGGCAATAATAATAATATTAACACACCGTCGCTCAGAATTCTCACCATTTTTCTGCCACCTCTGAGATTCCAACTCAGGTCTGGGTAACTTTGTTGCACTGTGTGGGAAAGTGAAGCTCACCATCCTTGAAGACTACAAGGTCAGGCCTAGTCTCAGGGCCTGAACTGAAGCCCCAGAATTTACAAAAATCATTTACTCACCTATTTTACACATAGGATCTCTCTTTACATAGAGATGTGGAATGCATCATGCATTCAGTGTAGTTATTCTTTTTATTGTGTGCCTCAGTCATGGATGAATTTTGTATTTTATTGTATATGATGACAGCTATAACTGTGCTGACATGGATGACAACTGATTCCTATGAATATAGCGTTGCCTGTATAGCATACTGCATCCTAGTTGAGACCCAGGATTGGCTTCTTACATCAGGATTCATCTTTTGGCAGTGCTGGGATCTGACCTTGGGGACTGTCAGGACCAAGATGCGAATGGGTCCAGGTAAGCACACCAGACTGTGAGACACTAAGGAGCAAGGCTGTTCCCAGGACCTGAGATTGAGCCCAGCGGGGGGGGGGGGGAGGGAGGGGGGAGAAGGGGGAGCACAATAGTCATCCATTCATAATCTGAAGGTAGTATGTAAATAAGTACATATTTGTATAGAGAAGCATGGTGACCAGTGATTGAATCCAGTCTACCTTGTGACTAACGATTCTTGGATCTTCCCCAATGCCTCCATTTCATGACTGTGATGATTATGGTCATGTTTCATCAACTCTTCATTAATAATAATCGATATCCCATGAGTCTTACCTATCATTTCCTACTACCATCAAGCAAGAACTACTCATTCAAAGATGAGATCCATCGAATTCCATGACTCTTCCTAGGTCCGGAAACGAGAATCTCAGGATCTCCTGCCATTCCCTCAATGTATGGGGGCTGACTGGGATTCGACCTCGGGGCCTCAGTGTCTGGGTCAGCCTCTGGCTCTTCTGATAGCCAACAGGCCATCAGCCACACCAAGTCACCTTCACTCTGCAGGCCAACGTGTTTGGACCCAGCATGGTCAGCATGCAAAAGAAAATAAATGCAAAAGTGCCAGGTGGAACTTCCAACCGCTTTTATTCCCCCTCGCGGCTTTTTTTTTTCCAACAAGCCCCAGGATCCGAGGGTCTGTGGACGGGCTGTGGGTCCAGATGTTGCAGCCTAGGATGATCGGACCTGAAGCAGAGTTGCCATGACTTGAGTTCAAGCCCCAAGTCTGTCAAAAAAATTAAATTAAAAAATAATGAATGAAGCACCCTAGATAAGATCTCACACTGTTATACTGATAGAGCTGAGATTTGAACTCAGGTCTGGGAAACCCCATTGCACTGTGGGAGAAAGGGAAGCTCACCATCCTTGAAGGCTAGAATGTCAGGCCTGTTCCAGGGCTTGATTTGAAGCCCAAGCAATGGACAAAAATAACAAGCCCATCTCTTTTACACATAGGATCTCTATTTACATACAAGTGTGGTATGCATCTTGCATTCAATGTACTTATCTTTTTTTTATTTTGAGTCTTATTCATGGATGTATTGTGTATTTTATTGAGTATGGTGACAGGTATATCTGTGCTGACATGGATGACAACCTATTCCCATGGCTATAGAGTTGCCTATATAGCATTCTCCATCCTCGCTGAGACCCAGGATTTCACAGGACAGGAAAATAGGTGGATCGATGGGCTTCTCATATCACGATGAATCTTTTGGAAGTGCTGGGATTTGAACTCAGGGCCTAGCTGGCCCAATTGGTGAATTGGGCCAATTTGAGCACACCAGCCTGTGAGCCACTACGGAGCTAGGATGTACCCAGGTCCTGAGACTGAGCCCTGGAAGGGGGGACCAATATAGTCATGAATTCATCATTTAAATACAGGATCTATATTATCATACATGGATGGGTGACATCTTGCATTCAGTGTACTCGTTCTCTTTATTTTGTGTCTTATTCATGGATGCAATGTGTAGTTTATTGATTATGATGACAGATATAACTGTGCTGACATGGATGGCAACCCATTCCCTTGGGTATAGGGTTGCCTATGTAGTAATCTCTGTCCTTCCTGAGACCCAGGTCTTTCTCAGGACAGGAAAACAGATGGATCGATGGGCTTCTCACATCAGGATAATCTTTTGGCAGTGCTGGGATACAAACTCAGGGCCTAGCAGACGCAATTGGTGAATGGGTAAAGGTGAGCACACCAGCCTGTGAGCCACTAAGGAGGTAGGCCACTCCCAGGACCTGAGATACAGCTCTGGGAAGACGAGATTGGGAGGAGGGGGAAAATAGACATGCATTTATAAGTGCAAGTTAGTATGCAAATAAGTACATGGTTTTAAAGTGTAGGAGAGATGGCAACCTGTGATGGAATTTACCTTGTGACTACCAATGCTTGGATCTTCCCCGATGCCTCCATTTCATGACTGTGATGATTATGGTCATGCATCATCAATTCTTCATTAAAAATAATCGATACCCCATGAGTCTTGCCTATCATTTCCTACTCACATCAAGCAGGAACTACTCATTCAAGGATGAGATTGATTGATTCCACGACTTTTCCTAGGTCCGGAAACGAGTGTCCCAGGATCTCCAGCCATAACTTCATTGTAACAGGGCTGACTGGGTTTCGTCTTCGGGGCCTTCATTGTCTGCTTAGCCTGTGACTCCACCAAAAACCAGCAGGCCTTCAGCCATGCCAGGTCAACTTCACTCTGCAGGCAGCCATGTTCTGACCCAGAATGTTCACCATGCAAAGGAAAATAAACATAAAAGTGCCAAGTGGAACTTCCACTGCTTTTTTTTCCCCTCGTGGGTTTTTTTTTTCTTCCAGCAAGCCCCTGGGTCAGAGGGTTCGAGGACAGGCTGTGGGTCAAGAGGCTGCAGCCTAGGATGATCAGAGTTGAGGCAGAGTTGCCACGACTTGAGTTCAAGGCCCGGGTCAGGTAAAAAAAAAAAAAATTAAAAAACTATGAACGAAGAACCCTGGTTCAGAATTTGTGCCATTTTACTGCGAGAGCTGGGATTTGAATTCAGGTTTGGGTAACTCTGTTGAACTGTGGGGGAAGGTGAAGCTCGCCGTCCTTGAAGACTAAAAGGTCAGACCTGGTACTGGGCCTGATTTGAAGCCCCAGTACTGGACAAGTCCACCCCTTTTAAACATAGGGTCTCTATTTACATACAAGTGTGGTATGCACCTTGTTTTCAGTATAGTTAATCTTTTTATTTTGTGTCTTATTCATCTATGTATTGTGTATTTTATTGAGTATAGGATGACATATATAACTGTGCTCACATAGATGACAACCTATTCCCATGGGTATAGAGTTGCCTATGCTTTCTAGATCGTAGCTGTGACCCAGGACTTGCACAGGATAGGAAAACATCTGCAAGGTTTGGCATCTCACATCAGGATGAACCTTTTGGCAGTGCTGGAAGTTGAACTCAGGGACTGGCAGAACCAACTGTCAAATTGGTCCACATGAGCACACCAGCTTGTGAGCCACTAAGGAGCTAGGCCATTCCAAGGACCTGAGACCTAATACTGGGGTGGGAGTGGAGCACCATATTCATCCATTCATAAGCTGAAATTAATATGCTAAAAGGCCTGTTTGTTTAGAGCAGGAGATGTGGCGAGCTGTGTTGGAACCCTATTTTTCATGTGACTACCGATTCTTGGATCTTTCCCAATGCCTCGATTTTCTGAATGAAAGTATTATTGTCACACTTCATGCAGTCTTAAATAAGATCTTGCCTATCATTTCCTATGCGAATCATGCATGAACTTCTCAATTCTTCCCTAGGCCTGAAATCAAGCACCAGTACTGAAAAACATAACATTTATAGACATTTTAAATATTTGAGTTATATCTTTATATTCATTTTAAATAGTGTTTGTTGGAGTGATTCATTATATTTTATTATTATTGATGGATTGATTGATTTAGCATTTATTTTCTGGACTGTGAGTACACCTATAACATTTATTACAATTGTTCCAATGTATTCTATATCATGTAGCTTTGCAGACATAATATGTACATCATACCTGACACCCAGCATTTGCACAGAAAAGGAAAACAGGTGTCACACATGGAATCTTACACCAGGAAGAAACTTTTGGCAATGATGGGACATTGACTGAGGGACTAGGAGGCCCAATTCGTGAAGGAGTCTCAGTATGGCAGCATCTAGCCCATGCAGGTGCCAAGTGGATCCCAAGAACTGGGAACAAGTTTCAGGTTTGGCCAAAATAGCAAAAATGTTCTATGCAGATGATGGTATACAAATAAATATAAATTTAGATATTTACATACTGCCAGAAATGTCTATTTAGTATTCAATGACACATACTAATCTCCTATGGATTCTCAGGTCTTTAGTGAGGACTTCATTTAAGAAATAGTATTCTTTTAGTGCATAATAAACTATGGATTAAAATTAGTCGGTGTCCTGTGATTATTGGGTCTAATTTTCTGCTAGACTGATTGATGAACTACTCATCCAACCATGACATTGTTCACATTCCTCTGATGCTCCAATGGACAGGCAATATTTTCTGAGTCTCCACAGCCCTTTGTGGCGTGACCGGGATTCAAACTCAGGAACTAGGATTCCAGGTTGGCCTATGGCTTCGTTGACAGCCTGCCAGCCTTCAGCAGTGCCAGGCGACCTACAGGTTGCAGCCGTGTCATTTGGACCTGGGATGGTCACCATGAAAGGAAGGAAAACCAAGAAACCGCCGACCATCCACAGATCGCCGTTTTTTTCGGTGCTGTTTTCATTTTGTTTTGCTGTCAGCCTCTGATGCATACCATCCCATGATCAGCTGTGGGTCCAGAGCCTGCACTATCCCAGCCTAGGGTGCTGGAAGCTGAGGCAGTGTTGCCACAACCTCATTCAAACCCCGTGATTGGCAATCAATCAATCAATAAAATTTTAAAATATTAAAAATAGCCAGAAACCAGTGGCTCCCATTTCTAATCCTAGCTACTCAAGAGGCTGAGGATTGTGGTTCAAATCCAACCCAGGCTGTAAAACCCATGAGACTCTTATCTCCAATAAAGCACTAGAAAACCAGAAGTGGTGCTGTGGCTCAAGTGGTAGTGCGCTCGCCTTGAGCTGAAGAGTGCAAGGACAGTGCCCAAGGCCAGAGCTCAAGTCCCACGGAAAAAAAAAAATTGTAAAAATACGAATGAAGCTCCCCAGCTTGGCATTTGTGCATTTTTTTTTTACTGTCAGGCCTAGGATATGAACTCAGAATCTGGGTAACTGTAATGCACTGTGGGGGATGGGGAAACTCAACGTGTTTGAAGACAAGCAATTCAAGCCTGTTCGCTAGGCCTGAATTCAATCCCCAGCCCTATTAAAGTAATATTCATCCACATTTGAAATAACGATTAATATCTACATACTTATGTTTACCGCATATTATTTGCCTGTGTATTTATTTTATTTTTTGCACTATTCATTCATTTATTACTTATATTGACTATTATTACACTTATAACATGTATTAAATTGATTACATCTTATGAGAACTACACAGAGTAGCATATGTATTATATATCTTACTTCAGACCCAGGACATTCACAGAAATTGTATAGTAGATGATACCATGCTTAGAAAAACAGAAAGAATACAAAAATCAAAGTCGAATTCATCCCTAGCCACCCCAGTGGCTCACATCTGTAATCCCAGTACTCAAGAGGTGAGAACTGGAAGGTGAAGTTTCAAAGCCAATCCAGGCAGAAAAGCCTGAGAGACGACATCTCCAATTAACTGGCAAAAAGCCAGGCTACAGGTATGGCTGAAGTGGTAGAAAATCAACCATGAACAATCAAGCTAAGAAAGAACAAGCTCAATTCAAGTGCAGAGAGTGGGGGGTATGGGAAGAACGCAGAGAGAAATCCTCCAAAAACCGAGAACAAAACAACAGTACACACATCCCACCTAATTTATGGTACCAAAAACTGAAAATAAAAAATCAAGCTTGTGCAGTTGTATAACTTTACATGAGCACATATGCTTTTAGGTACACTACAAAGTTATGTTTTAATAATATATACGTATATATATATTAAAAATGTATATATATATATATAGATATAGATATAGATATAGATATATCTTTAAATAAACTAAGAAACCAGCCAATGAATAAATACTTCTGAATTAGTGCTTTAACCATGGCATTATAAATTATTTCTATTAAAAGTGTATTCCAAGTTTCTTTCCTCAGAATCAATCTTTAAGAAGTTTGTTCATGCACCGGGCATTGGTGGCTCACGCCTATAATCCTAGCTACTCAGGAGGCTGATATCTGAGGATGGCGGTTCAAAGCCAACTTGGGCAGAAAAGTCCATGAGACTCTTATCTCCAATAAACCGGAAACGGCACTCTGGCTTATCTCCAATAAACCAGAAATGGCACTGTGGCTCAAGCTGTAGAGCACTTGCCATGAGTTGAAGAGCTGAAGGCAGGTAGCCAAGTCCAGAGTTCAAGCCCCACCTCTGACAAAAAAAAAAAAAAGAAAGAAGTTTGTTCATACAGATCATAAAATTCTAACCTTCTGAGCTTTAGGAAACTTGTCTTCCTTTTCTTCCAGGGTCTTATGCTCCTTAGGCAAGTACTCCACTACTGAGCTACATCCCAGTCCCAATGTTTTTGTTTTTCATTTTACAACTCACTTTTTTCCCAAAATGCTTACAAGTACCTACTGTCCTCACAGAAGTGAGTTTTTATTCAGAAACCCAACCTTTTGTGGTATGAGGACTTCCCTAGTGTATTTTGTGGTAGGCACTGAGGAAAACTCACATGATACAATTGCAGAGAGTTTATAGTTATAGAAATAACTCTAAATAGAAATAACATTTACTTTCCCTCTAGGGAGGAATGATGTACTCATTTTCATTCTCACTCTTCATGGCAAATGGTCAAAATGGAAACACCATTGTGCTATGCTGAAATATAAGCATTTAAACCTCTTTTGTAAAAACTCTCATGTTATAAAATCAAAATGTATCAAATAAAGGCCAATTGAACTTTAAAAAAATATGAAAAAAGCTAATGAAGCTCCCTGGCTTGGAATGTGTGCTATTTTTTGTCTGCAAGGACTGGGATTTGAACTCAGGGTCTGGGTAACTCTGTTGCACTCTGGGGAAGGGGAAGCTCTCTCTGCTTGAAGATCAGAAAGTCAGGCCTCTTCCCTAGGTCTGAATTCAGGCCCCAACCGTGTGAATCATAGTCCTTACATGTATTTTAAAGATAGGATTGAAATTCCAGACAGGTGCTCAGTCTATATTATGTTTGGTGTGGTTATTCATTGTACTTTTTGTTTTATTCATTTATTTGCTGTTTATTTTATGACCTAACCATGTATTACATTGTTTACACCCTATCACATAGCATTTAGATTTGTAGACTTGTTCTCCATCATGCCTGACACCCCGCACTCTCACAGAAAAGGAAAACAGGTGTCACACTTGGCTTCTTACTCCAGGATGAAATTTTTGGCTTGCTCTGAGATCGAGCCCCAGGTGTGGCCAAAATAGCCATACATGGATAGACAGGTGGTAGTACACCAATAAATACATATTAGTACAGAGTGCCAGAGCCGTGTATCTAGTATTCAATGACATTTGCTACGTTCCTACCAAGTCTTAGGTAGTTATTATGCCTCCATTGAAGGAATATTATTCTTTTCATGCCTAATTAACCATTAATTAAGTTCAATCAGCGTCCTAGGATTATTGCGTCTAATTTGAGTCCACACAGCTGCACGAACTATTCAGTCATAAGTTGGATACCATTCCATGGGGATTTCTATGCAGAGGCAGGAGTCTCTTGGGATCTCCTGCCATGGTAGGTGTTAGGACCAGGATTTGAACTCAGGGACTGTGTTGCGGGGTTGGCCTATGGCTTTCCTGACAGTCCGCCAGCCTTGAGCAATGACAGGTCACCTGTGCGTGGCATCCATGTCATTCAGACCTAGGATGGTCACTGTGCAAGAACCAAAGCCAAGAAACCGCCTACCATGTGCGGCTCATGGCTTGTTTTAGTGTCATTTTCATTTTGTTTTCCTGTCAGACATTGGGTCTTAGGATTCCAGGATTGGCTTTGGTTCTGGAGGCTGCACCCCAGGCTAGTGTGATGGAAGCTGAGACAAAGCTGTCACAATCTGAGTTCAAGACACATGCATGGCCAAAAACAAACATAAAAAATTAAATTAAAAAATTAAAACAATTAAAAAATTAAACAATTTAAAAAATTAAAAAGACAATTATTTATCTCCCTGTTTTGCAATTCGTGCCATTTTTTCTGCCAGGCCTGGGATTTGAACTAAAGGTCTGGGTAAATAGCAGCACTGTTGGGCTAGGGGAAATCACACCATATTTGAAGCCAAGAAAGTCAGGGCCCTATGTGTTCCTCAGCTGTTTTTCTCAAGGCAGAGACTCTACCACTGCCACAGCTCCACTTCCAGCCATCTGGGTTAATTGGACATACACACTTGGAGGCTTTCCTGCCTGGTCTGGCTTGTATCTCCTGTTTGGCTTTCTTTCTCAAAGCTGGAGCACTACCCTCTGGGCCACTGATACACTTCTGGTTTTCTGGTGGTTTATTGGAAATAAGAGTCTCACAGACTTTCCTGCTTGGGCTGGCTTTGAACAGAGATCTCCTGAGGAGACTTCTAGTGGCTTTTCTCAGGGATTCGCCGAGGATCTGCTCCACACAAACCCTTAGTCTAAATCTTGATAGGTACTAGAGAAAAAAGGAAACATGAAGATGCTTCTATTATTTTCTAGATACTTCAGGTTGGAGACACAAAACACTGAAAATTATTAGATAATTTTATAGGCAGACAGTATGAGGATCGTTCCAGGTTTTGGTCCTCTCGTGCTGAGACAGTAAATTCACTGCAGCTCAATGCTAAGTGACTGAACTGGCATGTCCTGTGGACGTTTACTGCCAAAATCATGTGACACTCATTTCTCACTTTTGGCTTCAAACGTGTGACCAGAGGAGAAGAGGAGGAGAGAAAATCCTTCTCAGAGAAAGCACCTATAAAGAACATTGGGTAGTTTACTTATAAATTCAAGACATTGGAATGATGCTGTTAAGTGGTCAGATTGTCCAGATTAAAAAATGAAGAAGAAAAGAAAGGCCGGTGCCAGTGGCTGCTGACTGTAATCCCAGCTCCTCAGGAGGCTGAGATGTAGAGAATCTGAGTTTGAATCCAACCAGCATAGGAAAGTCCATGACACTGTTATTTCTAAGAGATCACAGAAAACCCAGAAGTGGGGCTGTTGCTCAAGGTTAATGCACTACTCTTGAGCAAAAGTAACTCAGGGACAAGCCTATGCTCATAGTTCAACCCCAGGACCTGCTTCCATGTCTTTGTGTATGTGTGGATGTATTTCTATAGGTGAAACTCCAGAGTAGCTATGATAAAAGGCATCAAGCTAGAAGTTTTGTTTTCAATACAATGATTTCATAACACAGAGACTGCTTTCATGACAGTGCATGTTCCTGGACTCCCCTCACAGTTCCCAGTGCAGCCTGAGGGTTTCTCTGCCTCCCAGGCCTGCTGGAAGAATGCTCTCTCATTGTCTGAACAAGCAGACAAAAGGCCTCAGTCCTGTACAGCTGTGTACTAAACAACTCCATCTGGGCCAATAAGTGAGGATTGAGTGTGGATGGGCTCTGAAGGTCAGGACAAAAAGACCTCTTTGTACCCCAAGCTATCTCTCTCCCCAGTGGTCCATTTTCACAGGAAGCCTTCATTTTTGCCACCTCCGGTGGCAGGCCAAGTTCCCAGCACTTATCTTGCCTTTGTGAGACTATATTCTGGTGTTCACATACAGTGCTCAAAATAATTCAGGAGTCCTTTTGGCAGATAACTAGGGCACTTAATCTCAAGAAATGTTTCATTGAGGGTGCTGATGGGCCTATGATGCCTCTGCTAGGTTTCCTGAAGCTTTGGAAATCCAAGCACATGTCTGATCTCACCATGCTTCTTTTCATCTAGGACTGCTAAAGCACATCAGGTTTTGAAACCTTTGACCTCTCCAAGGTGAGCTCCGGGTGGCAAGGTTTTGGGGATGAACACAGGACTTGGGTGCTGACCATGAGCTCAGTGTAGGAGCCCAGTGCTTTACCAATTTGTGTCACAGCTTTACTACTAGTCTGTGTGTGTGTGTGTGTGTGTGTGTGTGTGTGTGTGTGTGTATGCATGCGTGTGTGCACACATACACCAGTCCTGGAGCTTGAACTCAGAACCTAAGCACTGTACCTAATTTCTTTTGTACAAGAATAGCCCTCTCCCACTTGAGCCACAGAGCCACTTCAGGCTTTTTTCTAGTGATGTGTTCCTGAGAAATCAAGTCCAGAGTTTCATAGATGCAAAGCACTCTACCCCTAAGGCACATTCCCAGCCCTCTACTTCATGTTTGTTATTTTGTTTCTTTTTTATTGTTGTTGCTTGTAGGAGTTGAAGTCTGGGCCTGGGTGCTGTGCCTCAAGTCTTGTGCTCTACCACTTGAGCCAAAGCACCATTTCAGGTTTTCTCATGGTTCATTGGAGCTAAATGTCTCAAATACTTTCCTGCCCAAGCTAGCTTTGAACCATGATCTTCAGATCTCATCCTCCTGAGGAGCTAGGATGACAAGCATGGGTGACAAGCATCCAGCTTCCACTTCAGGTTTCTTAGTGGTGAATTGGAGATAATAGTCTCATGGGACCTTTTGTGTCTGGCATAGTTTGGAAGCCAGATCCTCAGATCTCAGCTTCCTGAAAAGGCAGGCTGGCAGACCTCAGCTATAGACCCCAAGGCTGTGGCACTCTACTGCAAGGGGGTCCTTGTCTCCACGTGGTGGAGTGCTAGCCATGTGCCCAAGAGGTAAGGGTCAGTGCCTATGATGCGAGTTCAAGGATCATGATTGAGAAATAAACAAAACAAAACAATTGTCTGCAGTAGACAACTCACCCACTCTTCAGTAATATATAATTTTGTCCCTGCCATGGGGACATATCTGCATCTCCATATTCTTGTCTGCATAATCATCTCAGTTGTGTAGCTCTTATGAAAGAATGTACTCTGTGAAGGACAGAGCAGATAGCACTCTTTGAAGGACTCAGCACACAGTGTCATGTGAAGACTCATCACCCAGCATCCAATGCAAGACTCAGCACACTGCACCTTGTGAAGGACTCAGAACACAGCACCCTGTGCCAGACTCAGCACAGAGCACCCTATGAAGGACTCAGAACATAGCTCTATTCCACAAGCTGTCATTGGAATTAGGTTGCTTTCATCAGTATCACCATTCTTTGAGGAACATTCCACAAATCACACAAGTTAACTTCTAATGGTTTAGTGGGGTGTTTTTTTGGGGGAGAGGGGGGAAGGCTTCCCGTCGGGCTTGAACTCAATGCATGGGGATACTGTTCTAATAACATTTGCTCAAGGCTAAGGCTCTACTACTTAAAGCCACATCTCCAAGCGTCTCACATACTACCTACCAGGGCTTGGTTTTAAAGCTCCCAAGCAGCCAGGATGATGGGGGTAAGCCAGCAGCATCTGCTTCTGTGGAGCTGGGTTGCAGCTGTTTACATATGCCTAAGTCAGGTTAGGTGGCAACTGTCAGTGCCAGACTCCTAGCTTGTTCTGTGATGTGGTATTTGAAGTCCTGTCCTTCTATAATTGCAGTTAGAACTTTTTTTTGGTGGCAGTGCTGGGGCTTGAGTAAGGGCTTAGACAGTGTCCCTAAGCATTTGTGCTCAAGGCCAGCACTCAATTGATTGAAAGACAGCAGAACTTTCAGGTTTTCTGCTTATGTGGCACTGAGGAATGAAACCCAGGGCTTCGTGCTTACTAGGGGAGCACTCAAACACTGAGCCCCAGGAGTAAAGGAGGTATAAATAGATAGATTGTTGTATACATAAATAATATGTATACAAAAGAGAGATGTCTATATTATTACATTATAGATAATATTATTAGCGATTACTAGGTATTAAATTATATCTCCATTTAATGATGTGTTCCAGTTAACATTTAATTAAGCATTAATTAATACTCAATATCCTGTTATTGTTTATCACATATGTACATTCATCTATGCATATAATTAAATATTTTATAGAATGAGCCAGATGTCTATATATTATTAAATTTAGCATCATGTGCTACTACCAATTATTAGATATTTATGTCTCCATGCAATTTTTATTCTGTTAATACTTAATAAAATATTAATTAAACTTAATCCATGTCCTATAATTACTGCATCTAATTTTATCCTAGAATGATTCATTACTAATTCAATCTGTTTATTATTTATTGTAGTGGCAATTCTTCCACCTATGACATTTTTTTAACTTTGTGACATCCTATTTATTGATTTTCATCCGAATTATATATCCTACCTTACACTGAGCACTTTCAAAGAAAAGAAAATCATGTGTCACTCTCGGCTTCCCACTCCACGATTACATTTTTGGCAGTGCTGGGATCTAAACTCAGGGCCTAGAAGGCTCAATTCATTTATGGGTGGCTGCCAGCACAGCAGCATCTAGCCAATTCAGCTACCAGGTTGTTACCAGGCCCTGAGATCGAGCCCCATATATTGACTCCATATTGTGCTTAGTGTAGCTATTCATTTTTTTGTTTCATTCATTTATTTACCATTTATTTTATTGATTGTTCTTACACATGGACTATTTATTACATTTATTACATAGGATAGATTTGCCTATGTATGAAACTTTACACCTGACATCCGGGACTTTCACAGCAAAGGAAAACCTGTGTCACCATGGGCTTCTTACTCCATGAGTCAATTTTTGTGAGTGCTGGCATCTTAACTCACAACCTACAAGGCCTAATTCATGAATGGGTGAGTGTCAGTACGCCAGCCTGGGCATATTGAGCTGACAAGCAGTTTCCAGCACCTGAGATCAAGCCCCAGGGGTTGACAAAATAAGAACAGATTGACATGCAGATGGTAGTACACAAATAAATATAGATCTTTATAGAGTGCCAGAGATGTCTATACATTATTCAGTTAAATAGGCTACATTCCTACCAATATTTGGGTATTTTAATGCCTCCATGTAATTTATATTATTGTTTTCATCCTTAATGAATTGTTAATTAAATCAACCACTGTCCCGAAGCTATTGCGTCCATGTAATTAATAGTATTCTTTTAATGTGTCAAAAATATTCATTAAAATCCATCGGCCTCCTAAAATAACTCTAATTTTATAGTATCATTCAGGAACAACTTATTCAACCTTGACATTCATAACCTTCCGTCAGTATTCCTATGAATAGGAACGAGACTATTAGGATCTCCCGCCATTTGTAGGGGTCAGGACTAGGCTTTGAACCCAGGGCCTATGTTGCCGTGTTGGCCTATGGCTTCCCCGGTAGCCCTCCAGCCTTCAGCAATGCCAGGTTTCCAACACTTTTCTGCCATGTCATTCAGACCCACGAAGTTCACCTTGCAAAGAAAACAAATGAGGAACTAAGTTCAAGCCCCGTGCCTGCCTCCCCACCCACAAAAGTTAAGGTCCTGGCTTGGAATTTGGGACATTTTATCTGCCATACCTAGGATTTGAAATCAGGGACTGGGTAACTCTATTTTGCTGTGGGTGAAGTGGAAGCTCACCCTCCTTGAATAAGAGAAAATCAAGAGCATTTCCCAGGGCATGAATTCTAAACCCAGGACTGGAAAAATAATATTTATATGCATTTATAATGTACATTATATATATATGTATGTATTTGCATAGGTATTACATATTGTACCTAGGAAACAATATTTTCACAGACAGCAGAATAGGTCAATATTGACTTCTTACTCCACCTATTGTCTTTGGCAATGCTGGGATTTGAACTCAGGTACTGGAATGCCCAATTCATCAAGGGATCAATGTAAGCACATCAGCCTCAAACAAATTCACTGCCAGGGAGTTCCCAGGACCTAAGTTTAACCTCCAGGAGTGGCCAATATATAAATAGATAGATGCCTAAATTGCTGCAAATACATATATATGCATGGAGAGTGAGAGAGAAAGAGAGATGTATATGTATATTTCAGTGTATATATAAATATATAAATATATTTATAGAATGTGAGATGTCTATATATCATTAAATTGCATGTAATATATTATTACTAATATATACTAATAATTATTAGGTATTAAATTATGCCTTCATTTAATGACATATCATGGTTTAAGGCACAATAAAGTGCTTCCTTGTGCAAAAGGAGCTCAGGGACAATGTCTAAGCTCACAGTTCAAGCCTCAGGACCTATACTAAAAAAAAAAAAAATAGAGCCAGTAACTCCATGTGTCTGTGTACGTGTGAATGTATTTCTATCGATGAACATCCAGAGTCACTATGAAGAAAGGCAACCAGCTAGGAAATTTGCTTTGAATAGAATGATTTCATAGCAACAAGGGTGCTTTCAAGACAGTGCATGTTCCAGGGCTCCCCTCCCTGTTCCCAGTGTATCCTGAGGGTTTTCTCCACACCCCAGGCTTCTGGAGGAAGTCTCCTTCTTTGTTGGAACAGGCAGACAAAAGGCCTCACTCCTGTATAGCTCTGTAATAAACAACTCTATCCGGGCCAACTAGTGATGATGAGTGTGGGAAGGCCCTGAAGACCAGGAGAAAAAGGCCTCGTTGTACCCCAAGATATCTCTCTCCCCAATGCTCTGTTTTGACAGAAAGCCTTCACTTGTGCCACTTCCTGGGGCAGGTCAAGTTCCCTGCACTTATCCTGTCTTTGTTAGACTATGTTCCAGTGTTGAAACAAACTACTACAATTAATTCAAGATTTCTTCTGGCAGGTAACTAGGGAGCTGAACCTAATGCAATGATTCATTATTGGCATCGGTGCCTACCTAGATTTTCGTAAGCTTGCTACATCTAAGCACATTTGCAAAATCACAATGTTCCCTGTTATGTAGGGCTGGTGAAGCTCATCAGGTTTGGAAACCTTTGACCTCTCTTAGTTGGGCCTTGGGTGGCTAGGTTTCCAGGTTGAACACAGGGCCTAAGTACTGACCATGAGCTCAGAACAGAAGCTCAGTTTGTACTAGGAAGAACCCTATGCAGGCAGACAAACACACCTAGTTGTATGGAGTAACAGAGCCCACCGCAACAAAGTTGTTAACAAAGAAGCAACTTTATTGAGAAGGTTCCTACACTGACGGGCCAGGGCCACAGCACAGGCTCAGGAGCTGATACTGCTACTCTGAGCAGCCCCCATTCTTTGATTTTTAAAGGCAAAATCCATGAGGTTGAGTCTGGTCATGCACAGGTGACCAATGGGATCATACCACACAAAAGGATTGCATGGACATACCAGATCACACACAGGTGACCAATAGGCAGAGTTTACTGTAAGCATGTGTGAAAGGCAAGGTTTACCACCATAAGCCCGTGGTGTCAGGTAGTTGGAGCCAGATTACAACCATCTGTTTTATAGGTCAGTCTTTAACTCAACAATCAATGTGAGTTAGGTTGTTAAGGGGAGGGGGACCTAGAGGCATTCTTTCAATTCCAGGAACAGGACTGGTTGGAGCAAAGGTCTAGTTAACCTTGTTTAAAGTTTTTTTTTTCTAAAATCCCTAAAACAAAGGCAAAGCCTGGAAAGAAGCTGTACCAGCTCAAGTGTCCTCTCAGGGCCTACTTCCCAGTGATTTACCCTTTGATGTCACAGTTCCAGTTCTGGTATCTGTGGAGGAGGGGTGGGGGGGTAATTTGTGTGCATATACCAGTCCTGGAGCTTGAACTCAGGACCTCAGCACTGTACCTGAGTTTCTCCTGTACAAGGATAGCACTGTACCACTTGAGCCACAGAACCACTTCAGGCTTTTTTTCTAGTGATGTGCCACTGAGGATTCAAAGCCAGGGTTTCATACATGCAAAGCACTCTACCCCTAAGACCTATTCCGAGCACTACTCTTCAGGTTTCTTTCTTTCTTTTCTTGTAAGTTGGAAGAGTTGAAGTCTGGGCCTGGGTGCTGTCACTCAGCTCTTCAGCTCAAGTGGAGAGCTCTACCACTTGAGCTACAGAACCCATTCAGGTTTTCTGGTGGTTTACTGGAGATAACCATCTCAAGGAATCTCCTGCTCAGGCTGGCTTTGGATCATAATCCTGAGCTCTCAGCCTGCTGAGTAAGTAGCTAGCATGACAGGCATGAGTCACCGGCACCCAGCTTCCACTTCAAGTTTCTAAGTGGTGAATAAGAGATGATAGTGTTATGGAACCTTTTGTGTGTGGGATAGTTTTGAACCCAGATCCTCAGCTTCCTGAGCAGGCAGGATGATAGAACTCAGTTAAAGACACCTAACCCGTGACACTTTGCTGCAAGGGGGTCCTTGGCTCTACGTGGTAGAGTACTAGCCATGAGCATAAGAGGAAAATCAGAGTCTAGGCTCTGAGTTCAAGGTTCATGATGGAGAAAACAAAACCAAAACAATTGTCTGCAGACGACAAGTTAATAGAGTTCGGTACATTCATAAATTTGGAACTGCCTTGGGAAATATCTGTGCCTCAAGTTTCTCATCTGCACAATCATCTTACTTGTGGAGCTCTAACAAGGATCAGATGAAAGACTACACCCTGTGAAGGACTCAGCACATAGCACCCTGTGAAGGACTCAGCACACAGCACCCCGTGAAGGACCTAGCACTCCAGGAAGGACTCTTCATATAGCTGTATCCCACAAGCTGTCATTAGAATTAGGATGCTTTCATCAGTATCACCATTCCTTCAGAAACATGTCACGAACCACACAAGTTCACATCTAATAGTTTAGACGGGTGGTTAGTCGGTGGGGGGGAGGGAAGGTCATCAGACTCAGGGGTTGCACTCATAGGTTGTGGGTACTGTGCTAAGATATTTTCCTCAAGGCTAGAGCTCTACCCCTTTGAACCACAGCTCAGAGTCTCACAGACTTCCTGCCAGGGCTGAGTTTTCAACCCACCAGTGGCAGATCTCATCCCCTGAGCAGCTAGGGGTGAGCCAGCAGCCTCTGATTCGATGGAGTTGGTTTGCAGCTGTTAACCTCTGGCTGTCAGGATAGATGGCAGCCGTCATGTTCAGATTCCTGGCTTGCTCTGTCATGAACTATTTAAAGTCCTGGCCTTGTATATTTGCAGTTAGAACATTGTAACTTTTCTTTGGTGCTTGAGTAACAGCACCACTTCCGGCTTTTTCTGTGTATGTGATAGTATGGAAACCAACCCAGGGCTTCATACATAGTAAGCAAGCACTCTACCACTGAGCCCCAGGAGTGACAAGTGTAGAAATAGATATATACATAGCTTATATATATACATATATATGTATAAAATTAGAAAGATATCTGTATATTATTAAATTACATATACTATTTTCTACCAATTATCCATAATTAAATTATTCCTTCCTTTATTTCTCATTGTTGAAAATATAATAAAGTATTAATTGAAAAATAGTCAATGTACTATGATTATTGTTTACAAGTTTAAAATATAATCATATACTCGCTACTAATGTAATTGTTACTTTTACAACATTCCATTTATATGGATCTATGTCAGAATGGGTTTCTTAGGATCTCCCGCCATTCGTTGGTGGTGGTCCCGGGATTTGAACCCTGGGCATACATTGCTGGTTTGGGCTATGGTTTGCCTGATAGCCCACCAAACGTCAGCAGTGTAAGGTCACATACTCTTTCCGGGCCCTTTCATTTAGACCCAGGATGGTCACAATGCAAAGGAAAAAACAAAGTAAAACCGCCTTCTGGAACATCCCAGTTTTAGCCTTATTCTTCTTTCCCCCCCCCTCTTTCTTTTTGTTCTTTTTTGTTGGTTGTAGGGCCAGAATTGTGGGTCTGGACACTGTTCCTCAACTATTCACTCAAGACTAGGGTTCTACCACTTGAGCCATAGCACCACTTACAGCTTTTTTCTGCATATGTGGTGCTTAGGAATCAAGCCCAGGGCCTTATGCATTGAAGGCAAGCACTCTCCTACTGAGCCACCTTCCCTGCCCTTCTCATTTGTTTTATCAGTCCCGAGATTTGAACTCGGGTCCTAGGATCTCAGGATGGGCTGTGGGTCCATTGGCTGCACCCCAGCCTAGGGTGATGGAACCTGAGACAGAATTGCCACAAGCTGAGTTCAAGCCCAGGGCCTGGACAAAATAAATTAAGGCTGTGACTTGGAATTTGCTCCATTTTTCTGGCAGGCCTGGGATTTGAACTCAGGGTCTGGGTAACTCTGTGACACTGCGGGGGAGGGGAAGCTCACTTTTGTTGAAGACAAGAATTTCAGAACAGTTTACAGGCCTGAATTTAAGTGCTAGCACTGGAAAAAATAATATTCATTTATGTGATCTTTTTACATACATGGGCTTACTGCATACGGCATTTATTACCCATATTTATTCATTATTTATTTTATTTTGTATTATTACATATGTAACATTTATTTCATTTACTGCATCTTATCACATGGATATATTTGCATATGGATTATACTTCATACTGAGACCCAGGATTTTTACAAAGAAGGAAAAAAATGTGTCAAAGTAGGCAGGATGACAGATATCAGCCACAGATGCCTGGACTGTAACACTTTTGTAAGGGTGTCCTTGTGTCCCTTTGGTAGGGTGCAAACCATGAGCCCAATAGGGAAGGGTCAGTGGCTAAGGGTCAAGTTCATGACCGAGAAAAATAAACCAAAACAATTCTCTGCAGTAGAGAACTCACTAGATTTCAGTACATACATCATTTTGGCCCTGACATGAGGACATATCTGAGCCTCAAGATTATCATCTGCACAATAATCTGTGGAGCTCTTACAAGGACCAGATGCAAGAATGCACCCAGTACAGCATTCCTCATAAAAGACTCACGACATAGCTGTATCCCACATGCTGTCATTAGAATTAGGATGCTTTCATCATTGTCACCAAATTACACAAAGTTCACATCTAATGATTTATAGGGGTGGGTTTTTTGTGGGGGGGCGGGGAGTCAGCCACGGGGATTCCACTGAAAGTTTGGGGGTACTGTCCTAAGATCTTTTGCTTAAGGCTAGAGTTCTACCACGTTGAGCTACAGCTCAGAGTTTTGCAGACTTCCTGTCAGGGCTGGATTTTAAAACCACCAGTGTCTGATCTCAGCCCCCAGTATCTTGGATGACAGGGCTGAGCGAGCCAGAAGCATCTGGTTCTGTGTAGCTGGGTTGCAAGCAATTTACCTCTGGCTAAATCAGGTTAGATTGCAGCTCTCAGCACCAGACTCCTAGCTTGCTCTATGATGATGTATTTGCAGTCCTATCCTTATATCTTTGCAGTCAGAACATTCTATCATTTTGCTTTGGTGCCAGTTCTGCATCTTGAGTAAGTGTCTAGACACAGTCCCTAAACTTTTATGCTAAAAGCTAGTCCACGACTGCTTGAGCAACAGCATGGCTTCTGGATTTTTCTGTGCAACTGGTAGTGAGGAATGGAACCCAGGGCTTTGTACATACTCGGTGAGCATTCTATCACTGAGCCCCAGGAGTGACAAGTGTATAAACAGATAAATGTGTAGATTGGTAGATAGAGATAGATAGATAGATGTATATGTATAAAACAAAAGAGATATCTGTATATTATGAAACTTCATATATGATATTACTACCAATTTTTGGCAATTAAATTACTCCTTCCTTTTTTAAGTATCATGATTGAATACAAATAAAACATTGTTGAAAATTAGTTAATGTAGAATAATTGTTTTGTATAATTTTAGAATATAATCATACACTACTAATTTAAATGTTACTTTTATAACATTCCATTTGTACGGAGGTATATCAGAATGCGTTTCTTAGAACCTACCACCATTCATTAGTGGCAGTTCTAAGATTCGAACTCCAGGCCTAAGTTGCGTGTTTCAGCTATGGCTTCCCTAATAGCCCACCAAACATTAGCAATGCAATGTCATGTACACATTCTGGGGCTTGTCATTTAGACGCAGGATGGTCACAATAAAAAGGAAAATAAAAGTAAAACCACCTTCTTGAACTTCTCAGTTTTATCCTTCTCCTTTTCCATTGTATTTATTTATTGTTTTTGCCAGCTCCGAAATTTGAAGTAGGGTGGTAGGATCCAATGATCAGCTCTGGCAGAAATGCAAAGACCAGAGTTCAAGCTCTGTGCTAGGCCAAAAAAAAGTAATAATATCAATAAGACCCTGGCTAGGAAATTGCACCATTTTTCTAGCAGGCCTGGGATTTGAACTCAGGGTCTGGGTAACTCTGTGATACTGTGTGTGAAGGGGAAAGCTCACCGTCTTTGAAGACAAGAAATTCATGGGGCTGGGAAGGTGGCTTAGTAGTAGAGTGTTTGCCTTGCATGCATGAGGCCCTGGGTTCAATTCCTCAGCACCACAGAAGCAGAAAAAAGCTAGAAATGGCTCAAGTGGTAGAGCGCTCACCTTGAGCTGAAGAGCTGAGGGACAGTGCCCAGGCACAGAGTTAAGGCACCATGACTGGCAAAAAAAAAAAAAAGACAGAAAGAAAAAAAGAAATTCAGACCAGTTCCCAGGGCCTGAATTGAAGCCCCAGCACTGGAAAAAATAATCTTTATATATATGAGATCTATTTACATATATGGGTTCTACTGCATATGACATTTATTACCCTTATTTATTTAGTATTATTACACATATAACATTTCCTTTATTATATCAATCACATAGGATATATTTGAATATGGATTATACATCATATTGAGACACAGGACTTTCACAGAGAAGGAAAAAAATGTGTCAAATTATCTTCTTACTCCACAAATAAATTTTTGGCCATGCTGGGATTTCATCTCACCTACAATGCCCAATCCATAAATGGCGAACAGTCTTAGCACACCAGCTTCTGGCAAATTGAGCATCCAGGAAATTCTGAGGACCTGTAAACAAGCCACAGTAGTGCCCAATAAATAGATGTGTAGATTGATATTATATATATATATATATATACATATATATATATACATTCATATATATATACCTGCATATATATGTATATATATATACACACATATACAAAGAGAGAATATGAGGATATTATTAAATTATATATATATGTTCTTACCAATTATTAATTACTAAATTATGACTCCATTTAATGAAGTATCATGGTTGAATATTTATAAAAGCATTAATTAAAAATTAGTCAATATCCTTAATCATACCATGGTGCTAGAATGAAGATATAAATCCAAGAATTTTTGTGTGGCATTCTAAAATAGAATCATGAATTAACTGCAAATTTAATTATTACTTTTATTACATTCCAGTAGCATTCACATGAACAGGAATTAGTTCATCAAGATCTCCCTCCATTTGTGGGTGGTAGTCATAGCATTCGAATCCTAGGCCTGGGTAGATTACTTTGAATGCAAACCATTGGAATGACACCGTGAAGATTTCAGATTGTCACGATTAAAAAGAAAACAACAAGAAGAAAAGAAAGCCAGGTATCAGTGGCTCCTGCCTATAACCCTAACTCCTCCTGTGGCTGAGATGTAGAGAATACCAATTTGAATTCATCCGGGGCAGGAAAGTCCACAACACTCTTCTTCCTAAGAGATCACAGGGGGAAAAAACCATGAGTGGGGCTGTGGCTCAAGGGCAGAGTGCTATCCTTGAGCAAAAGGAGCTCAGGGACAGGGCCTAGGCTCATAGTACAACCCTGGACCTGCCTCTCCCTCCCACCCAAAAAAGGAGGAAATACCTCAATGTCTCTGTATATGGATGGATGATGGATGGATGATGGGTATTCAACAGGTTGCCTATGTCAATCCCCCAAGCTGGGCAAGTCCTCAGAGAGTTCTAAGTCTGAGCCAGCAGCTTGAACAGAGCATCTTTCTCTGCCATTTAATAACTGAAGCCCCGGCGGCTTTGCCTGGGCTGCGCAACAGGTGCCTTATGTTCTGGCTGAGATGTCCCATTGGGACACCTAGCAGCCAGCCACTGCCTCCAGGGAGACCACAGTTCCTAGGATGTAGGAGTTGTCAAGGGTTCTGGCTCCATATTCTCTATCCCTCTGTAGGATATGTGAGCCTACTCCTCTGGGGCCTGGTGGCTATCCCTCATTAACCATTCCTCATTGCCGAGTCACAGGCTGGTCCCAAATCTTGGCAAAGATATGAAATAGCCAGTGATTTCTGCACCAAAAGGGGTAAGCCAATAAATCCCATCTTCATAGTTCCTGTCAGAAGTGAGCCTTGGGCTGTGAATGTGGCTTAGTAGTAGAGTGCTTACCTAGCACACATGAAGCTCTGGGTTCGATTCCTCAGGATCACAGAAACAGAAAAAGCCACTGTGGCTTAAGTGATAAGAGTGCTAGCCTTGACCAAAAGAAATTCAGGAACATGCCCAGACTCTGAATTTTAGCCCCAAGACTGGCAAAAGCACTGAGCCTGTTGAGACATATTCTGGTACTCATAGGAGGGCCAAGGTTAGAGGTAAGAGGTAGGGTAGAGGACAGTTGCTGGTGGCTCACCCCTGTAATCTTAGCTACTCAGGAGGCTGAGATCTGAATATCACAATTGCAAGCAGGAAAGTCTACATGAGACACTTTTCTCCAATTAAACACCCCAAAAGTCAGAAGTAGAGCTGTGGTTCAAGTAATAGAGTGCTACCCTTGAGCACAAAACCTCAGGGATAGCATCAAGGCCATGAATTCAAACCCCAGGACTGGCACAAACACACACACACACACACACACACACACACACACACACACACACACACAGAAAAACACCAAGCTAGAGCATTTGCCAGTCATCCTGCACAAGTTCCATCTCTAACAGCTCAATATTAAAAAAAAAAAAGAAGAGGGGAAAAGGAAGGAAAGACTTGCTCCTGGAGGTGATATAACCAGTGCCAAAATTCCACAGGAGTTCTAAGATGTGGAACAAGATAGAGAAGCTCAGGCAGAAGGTACAACAATGCACAAAGTTTCCTGAGGTGTAGTGTAAAACAGGTGGTGTGGGTGGAATGAAGGTTCTGTGGGTTCAGACAAGTCCGGCAGGACATTCAAGGCTGGGTCAAGGTTTGTACTTGAGTCACAGGGAGGGCAGAGGGTGGAGGTCCCAGAATGGGGTCCAGGGGGATGATTAGCTTGGCTTTTCACCATGTACCCAACCATTTCCTGTGTCTGGAAGCCTATTTTTTACAGCTCCTAATCCTCAGGCCTCCTTTACATGGAGGAGTCAGGGCAAATGCAGGGAAGAACACTTGCCTAAGGAAAGCTTCTAGCCCAATGCCAGTGGTGGCTCAACCCCTGTAAATCCTAGCTACTGAAAAGACTGAGATCAGAAGTCGTGGGTCAAAGCCAGCTCAGGTCAGGAAAGTTAGTGAGACTCTTCTTGTCGAAGAACTACCAAAAGCCAGAAATGGAGCTGTGGCTCAACTGGTAGAGTGCCAGCCTTGAGGCAAAAATTAAAAGACCGGAGCCCCGACCCTAAGTTCAAACCCCAGTACTGGCACATAAAAAATAAAGAAAAGCTTTCAGGAGTTCCTAGTCCACTGTGGTGAAAGTCCAAATCAGTTGGGTGCTGGTGGTTCATTCCTATCCTCCTAGCTCCTCAGGAGGCTGAGATCTGAGGATCATGGTTCCAAGCCAGCCCCAGCAGGAAAGTCAAAGAGACTCTGATCTCCAATGAACCACAAGAAAACTGAAAGTGGTACTGTGGCTCAAGTGGTAAGCTGAAGAGCTGAAGGGACAGTGCCCAGGCCCACACTTCAAGTGCAACCTGACCTGCTTGAACCTCACTCTGTGGCTCTAGGCAGAGTAATTTCCAGTGGGCCCCTAAGGGTCTCCCAATATCTAGGTGTCCTACAAGTCTTGAAAGCAGCCCCTTTGGGAGCCTTTGCCTACAGAGCAGGCCAAAGTATCAGAGAAGGGTCTAGCCTTGGGGCACAAAAGTCATCGGCCAGGTCATCAGAATGGCATCTGTCATGCGTGTAGTGTGGATCTGAGCAGTAAATCAACATTTCAGACCAGGTTTTTGGTCCAGGAGGGGCAAGAGCTGCAAGATGGCACAGCAGGTAATGCCTACTCACGGGGGCAAATTTGTCAGGCACACCTTGGGTGGGTGTTGAGTTGGGCTCATAAAAGGCTTGTAGGCTCAGGAATCCACAGCTGGCTGGATGCTGCTTGTAGCAGTGGCTATCCCAGGAGCCCCAGAGCTCAGAGCCCTGCTTTCCTCACCAATGTTCAGTGGCAGATGAAGGTCTGCAATCATGCACCGAGTATAAACAAGCATCCATCGTGTTCTTCCCTTTGTCCTGTACCCTATGCAAGGATGTATGTGCAGGTTCCATGGCCCACACCCCTCAGCCCAAGAAGGAGTTGGGGAGAAATAACATACGTGTCGAGACTTTACTATGACTGTGCCTCTGGACTTCCCCCAGTTCTAGCTCAGCTCATCATTACCACCTTCCTCTGTGTGTGTGTGTGTGTGTGTGTGTGTGTGTGTGTGTGTGTGTGTGCATGAGCACATCTTGGTACTAGGGCTTGAACTCAGGACCTGGGCTCTTTCCCTCACTTTTTTCATTAAAGGCTAGCAACTCTACAACTTCAGCCACAGTTTTTCTTCCAGCTTTCAGGTGGTTATTGGGAAAGGAGAGTCTCACACACTTTAGAAAAGTAATAAGAAATGTACTCATTATCTTGCCCATGTAATTGTAACCCCTCTGTCCAGTATTTTCACACAGAAAAAAAGGTCCTACTGATACAAAAAAAGAAACAATGAAAAGTGAGCTGGGCTGCTTCTGAATGCCAATCCTTAGATCTCAGCCTCCTGAAGAGCTAGGAATATGAGAGCATGAGCTATTAACATCTGGCCACACTTTCCTTCTTGGCTAAGACAATGTACCTCTCTCCCAGCCTACCACCCATCTACAGCTAACCTTCCTCCCCCTCCCCCTACTTCTCCAGGCTTCAGAGGAAACGTACCATCCCCTGAGGACATAGAAATGAGATGCTTGACAGGTTTGAGCTTTATGTTCTCCACACAGTCAAGGGCTGCTGGGAGCTGATGTGGAGATCAGAGATCTAGGCCAGGGAAAGTAGACAGATGTTAGAACAAAAGACAGTATGAAGAGACATCTTCGCAGCTGGATGCCAGTGGCTCATGCCTATAATCCTAGTTACTCAAGGCTGACACATGGGGATCAATCAAGATTCAAAGCTAGCCTGGGTGGGCAGACTCTTATCTCCAATGAATCACCAAAAAGCTGGGAAGCAGAGCTACTGGAGTACAAGTGCTACAGCACCAACCTTGAGCAAACAAGCTAAAGGATACCATGTAGGCTCTGAGTTCAAGCCCTGGTAAACACACACACACACACACACACACACACACACGCATGCACGCAAACTAACATCCTTTGCAGGTGCCAGTGGCTCATACCAGCAATCATAAGACTCAAGACTCAAGAGGCTGAGCTCTTAAGATGGCAGTTTGAAGCCAGCCCAGGCAGGAAAGTTCGTGAGACTCTTATCTCCACTAAACTACTAAAAAAAGATGAAATGTGAGCTGTGGTTAAATGGTAGAGTGTTAGATTTGAGGAAATGAAGCTAAGTGCCTAGGCCCTGAGTTCCAGCTCTAAGAGATTTATTTTAAAGACACTTTTTGCCCCCCCCCCCCCCGCACTCAGGCCATAAATCCAGAGTTTGGTCATCCTAGATCTCACTTCCACTCTTGGCACTTCCACTGCACCACCACAAGTGGCCTGTTTCTGGCCAGGTCTGGGTTAAGAAGTGAATGTATACAAGGCGGGCATACCCAGGTCAAGGCTAATACCCCAGAACTTTGAGGTATTGGCCATACCAGTCTCTCCTCCCCCAATTCCCTGGCCTTGGAATCGAAAGTCTGTGCCTCTGTATTCTGGGCATCCAGAATTCTCTAGAATGATTGGAGAGGCCCAGATGGGGCTGGAAGATAGACTTGCCTGCAATAAAGTACGTGGACATTAACTAGACACCAACAGATATTTCCAATCCACGTTGGCCTCACCTCCAATGCAGCCCAGAATCCTCCTTGTTTGGGTGGCCTTCAGTCCGCTATCAAGCTCGAGTTGGCCAGAGCCACCGGCAACCCCCTTCCCTCACTCCACTGCCAGCCTGCTGAGAGGGACATGCAGCCAGAGGTCGAGTTGAGGAAAATGGCAGGACATCCCATGTCTGAGTTCCCCACCCAGAGACAGGCAAGACTCTATTGCAGCTGGCCCGGCTGACCCAGAATCCCCTACAGAAGGCCAAAGATTTGGACAGCTGGACTTGGGCCCCAAAGAAAAGCTTGAACTCAGGTCTCTGGCCATTTAGGACTCATTGTAGACCCAGATAGGAGGCTAAAGGCAAGGTCGGTGTGGAGGAGGGGACCATCCGAGGTCAGAAAGAGGCAGACAGGCACCCAGGAAGGGGACAGAGAAAGATGAGGAAAACACACACACACACACACACACACACACACACACACACACACACACACACACACACACACACACAAATATGGCACTGGTGTCTCACACCTGTCATCCTAGCTACTCAGGAGGCTGAGGTCAAAGCCAGCCAGCACAGAAATGCCTGTGAGGCTCCTATCTCCAATGAACCACCAAATAGCCAGAAATGGAGCTGCAGCTCAAGTGTTAGAGCACTAGCTTTGAGCACAGAAGCATAGGAACTTCACCTAGACCCAGAGAAAAGACACACAAACACACAGACACACAGTGGTAGCTCAAAGCCTCAGCAGTCCCTGATAACCCTGAATATTCCACCCCAGAGAAGATGGCATTACCATCAGCAGACCAACTGCAGACAAAACTCAGAGCCTCTCACATGTCTGGAATGGTTCACAACACATCATGGCATTTCTACAGTACACAGTTATGCAGAAAATTCAGCTACCTTTTGTTTGGTTGTAGGTTATGGGGTTTGAACTTTGGGCCTGCAAGGAGGGCCTCAGCTCTTCAAATGAAGGTGTGCCGACTACTACTGGAGGCACAGCACCACATCCAATTTTCTGGTGGTTCATTGGAGGTAAAGTCTCACAGACGTTCCTCCCCAATCTGGCTTTGAACAGTGATCCTCAGATCTGCTTCCTGAGTAACTAGGATGACAGTTATGAGCCACTGGCAGCGCCCGGCTACACCCAACTTTTTTTTTTCTTCAGCTCTTTTCTTTCTTTCTTTTTTTATTGTGAAAATACTGTACAGAGGGGTTACAATTACATGGGCAAGATAAGGAATACATGTCTTTTTTTTTTTTTTTTTGGTCCGGTCGTGTGGCCTGAACTCTGTGCCTGGGCGCTGTCCCTCAGCTCTTCAGCTCAAGGCTAGCACTCTACCACTTGAGCCACAGTGCCACTTCTTGCTTTTTTCTTTTTGCTTATGTGGTGCTGAGGAATCGAACCCAGGGCCTCAGGCATGCAAGGCAAGCGTTCTACCACTGAGCCACCTTCCCAGCCCAAGGAGTACATTTCTTATCAAGCATTGTAGCCTCCTCATGCAGCCACCTTCTTATACCAAGGGAAACCCAACTCATCAAGTCACAAACCAAATGTAACCCTACACTTCAGACTTGGTCACCCGCATCCAAAACTTCTTCCATGGATGGAGAGCATATAATTGACACTACCATCCCATCCCTGCTCCCATTCACCCACTCCCTGCCTACCACAGGCCACAACCTCGGGAGTTCTTGGTAAGGCACCACCCACCCTGCTATGGCTTCACACTGGGGTAAACCTGGGGAGTTTTTAGAAATGTCTGTACAGTGAGGCCAGCATCTAGTCTCACAACCACAGCAACCCTACTACTTCACTATCTCTTGCAAGCAAGGAAGAGGTGTCTTTCTTTCTTGTTTGGTTTTTTGTTTTTGCTTTTTGGTTGAGTGGCTTGAACTCAGGGCTTAGGTACTCTCCCTGATGTCTAATTTTCCTCAAAGCCAGTGCTCTACCACTTGAGCCACAGTGCCACTTCCGGTTGGAGATTGGAGATGAGGCTCTGGTGGGACTTTCCTGCCTGGGCTGGGAAATGAGATCCTCTGGATCTCAGCCTCCCTAGTGGCCAGGATGATAGGTGTGGGATGACAGGCATGAGCCACCGGCTCATAGCTTAAAGTGTCTAGTCCTTCCGAATTTCCACCTACTCCTCCTCTAGACACTACCACCTAGACATCCCTCTACCTCCCTCAGGGACAGCAAAGGGATGCTAGAATCTGGGTGGAGCCATGGGGATTGAAGGGCCCCCTGCACATCACTAACCCACTCTATTCTCCCATCTGCCTCCTCCAGATTGCCTGGTCTTCCAGGGCAGACCAGACCCACAAGGAGTTCTGGGGCCTGTCCTATGTCCTCCAGCCCCACCCAACCGATACCTAAGGACTTCTGGGGCCAGCTGCTCCATGTCCTGGTGGAAGACGTTGGGAGGGTTGCTGACAAGCGGGCCCAGGGGTGCCCAGGGCAGAAGGACTGTCCAGCTCCCCTCTGTCAGAGGAGACACAAAGCACAGATGGATCTACTAAGAGCTTCAGGGCATAGCCATCCACCTGTCAAAAAGGTTACTAGGAGAACTGTTTTATACTGACAGCCCTGGGGCCTGACCTCATGGCCCAGCACTGTCCCTGACTTGCTTTGTCTCCAGGGCAGTGCTCTTTCACCTGAGCCACCATGCCACTTGTAGATTTTTCTGTGTATGCAGTACCTAGGAATCGAACCCATGCTTTCCTGTGTGCTAGGCGAGCCCTCCACCTCTGAGACAAAATCCCAGCCCTAGATAGCTGTTCTTCTGTGACCCTTCAGGCCTGTCTTGGGACAGTCTCGCACATCTATACCAAGTCTCTCACCAGCAGCCCTGGCTGGAAATGAACATGCTCTGCTATGTTGCAAATCATCTGCAGCACCTTTGCTCTCTGTGCTTCCTTCAGATCCTCCTTGTTAAGCAAGACCCCCTTTTCAAATGCTGTCTCCAAGAAGCCATTTCTGATCACCTTGGAAAAGCTGGAGCCTCTCCGCTGTGCAGGCTGCCAGCCTTGTCAGGCTCTGCCTTCCAGCCAGTGTGGGTTGAGAATGCACGAAGGGGAAGGCTTGGATTCCACCACCGGATTTGTGAAGGCCCTGATACATTACCCAGGGGCAGGTGTTGTATCACACTCCGTGAGAGGGGGCTCGAAGCCTGTGCAATCTGTGGGCAAAAATACAGGGCCATTTCTTTGTGTGGGCTTGAACTGAGGATCTGGGAGCTGTCTTTCTGAGTTTTATTGCTCAAGGCTGGTGCTCTACAACTTGAGCCACAGCTCCACTTCTGGCTTTTTGGTGGTTCTATGGAGAGTAGAGTTTCACGGGTTTTCCAGCTTATGGCTGGCTTCAAACTGTGATGCTCAGATCTCCACCTCCCGAGTAGTCAGGATGACAGGCATGACCCCGAACCCCAGGTGATGGGCACCAAAGGCTTTTTGGGGTTTTTTTGCTCCCGTTTATCTCCTGTTAACTAGCAAGCCCAAGTTAAAATAATCAGTTACAGGGGATCAAATTCCTCTCCTAGGTCAGTTAATCCAAGGAGATAAAGTGTCTTTGGAAAAGCCTAGTCTGAGTTGGCTTAGGGGTGTTTGTGTGTGTGTAGGTGTGTGAGTGTTGGGGATACCTACCCTCATCTCTGTGGTGCCTCCTCCTCCCAGCAGGGAGAGCATCCAGGATCCTGACCCCAAAGGAGAGGGTACCTAAGGTCACATCCGGGGGATGATCTGAATTCTGTCCTGCAACCTAAGCCTGGACAGATAAAGGAGAGAAGGAGAGGGTTAGGGTAACATTAAAGGGAGCCCCTTACCTTTGGCTACATATAACAGCGAGAAAACTGAATACATCTTTCTTGGTAGTCAGATAAAAGGTGAACAATATTCATTTATTTCATGATTGTGTTAGTCCTAGGACTTGGATTCAGGAACTGGGTGTTATCCCTGAGCTTCTTTTGTTCAAGGCTGAGCTCTACCAGTTGAGCCTCAACACCACATCTGGCTTTTTTGTGTGTGGTTTTGGGGTAGGAGGTGGTTTATGGGAGATAAGATTCTCATGGACTTTCCTGCCCGGGTTACTCTGAGTCACAACCATCAGACCTCAGCCTCCCAAAGAGCTAGGATGGTGGGTGGGAGAGCCATGAGCTCCTGACCGCCACCATCCATTTATAATCCCTTAGGCCCAGGGCCAGGCCACCCATACTACACCTCCTTGTTGGGAGTAGGAAGCAGACATGATTGGGTTTGATACTTCAACAGCCTACCTATCTTTGAACATTGTTCTGGGTCACTCTGATGGAGGCTTCGTCCTTATCCACAGCAATGACTTGGATCTGTCACAAGAACAAATGTCCCCCTGGAGGAATCAGGTCTGGGGTCTTTCCTCTGAACCCCGACCCCCTAACCCAAACGACACTCCCCAGCAAAGGGTAGTACACACAGAGTGTTTTTATTGTCTTATAGCCAGGGTCTTGTCAGATAGGTGGGGGTATAGGTCAGAGGCCCTGGATTGTGCTGGGCAGGGGGACAAGGTGACACCTTCTCATCCATTTTCCTTCAATGGTGTAGCAGAGGGATGTGGTGAAGAACTCATAGGATGGACAATGAATAACTGTCACGGTCTAGCCAGGGCACAGAGGGGCTTACCTCATGAAGCTGCTTCAACAGGCTGAGCAAACCAGCTCCTGACCCACAGCCCACCTCCAGAATGAGAGGGCCCCCTTGGGTTCCAGCCACATGGGGATGCTGGGCCACCTCCTCCAACACTCATTCTACCAATTCCTGAGAGAGAGAGAGAGAGAGAGAGAGAGAGAGAGAGAGAGACAGAGGGCCATTATTACACTTAAGCCAGATGCCGATGGCTCAGACCTATAGTCCTAACTACACAGGAGTCTGAGATGTGAAGATCTTGGTTCATAGCTGGCTCCAGAGGAATGCCTGTGAGAATCTTATTCTCAAAGAACTAACAGAAAACGGGAAGTGATTTTGTGACTCATGTGTAGACCGCTAGACTTGATCTGAGGAGCTCAGTGACACCATCCAGATCCAGAATTCAAGCCCCACAAATGACAAGAAGTGGACTTCCCACCACAAGAAGTGGACGGAATAACACCCACTGTCCTAGGAAGCATGGCAGAGAAATCAGGCCAGGATTCCTGTCAGCTGGAGGTCATGAGTAGGTCACCTGGCTTCTCCATGACTCATTTTCCCCAGCTGGAAAAATAAATAGAGTGAAGGATCCCTTCTTCATGGGGATAGGGTAATGATGAAACACAGCCATGTTTTCTTTCATAATCCCACACGTGTTGCATGATTAATAACAGACCCCATCTGAGCCCTTTCCCCGCAACTTCCTGTCATATGCTCACAGAATTATTGAGAACCATATGTGACACCTGCTCCCTCTGTTCCTGGCCCTGCTCCAGAGATCCCTCTGTATTAGTCTCTTATTTACTCACAACTGTCCCATGAGGAGACTGAGGTCCAATGGTTGACATTCAACCCAGAGCTTCACCTGTGGTCAAGAATCGTCTGCCGGGAACTAAGAGTTTGGGACAATCCGTCTAATACGGTGACTGAGCTGGGCACTAAAGGTCTACCAGCCCCCTCCCCTCACACACACACACACATACACACAAACACACCTCCACCGTCCCTTGCAAGCAAAGATGTTTTACTTTCTTTCTTTTGGTTGGTTGTGGGTCTTGAACTCTGGGCCTGGGTGCTATCCCTGAGCTCTTCAGCTCAAGTCCAGCACTGTACTACTTGAGCCACAGCACAACTTCCGGTTTTCTGTTGCTTTATTGGAGAGAAGAGTCTGAGGGTCTTTCCTGCCCAAGCTGGCTGTAACCCGTGATCCTAAGATTCAGCTCCTGAGTACTTAGGATGACAGCCATGAGCCACTGGCACCCGGCCAAAGATGCTTTTCTATGTCTGTCATCCTATATCCTCCGGAGACTGAGATCTGAGGACTGCAGTTGGATGCAACCCTTGGCAGCATAGTCATTCAGAACTCTTATCTCCAATTAAACACCCAAAAACCTTGCAAGTGGACCTGTGGCTCAAATGGTAGAGTGCTAGCTTTGAGCATAAAACAAGGGATGAGACACGGGCCCTAGTTTTAAACTTATTCTAGCATAAACCCACCCAACAAAGGGAAGCAGGTGAGCACAAGGGAGCTCAAAGCTCACACATAATACTCAAGACTCACAGAATAGACCCCATCCTTCTCTGATTCTCTAGATTCTTTGTCCTAGGTCATGGCAGTCTTAGATGGGACTGACCATGCACCAAGTCAAGACAATCAAGTACAATCTCATACTGAGGATCCCGTGACCTCATCAAGGACTCAAGATCTCTCACTGTCCTGCCTTGACACTGGGCAGTCAGGTGAGATCAAATTATCCAACCAAAGGATATGAGAATGAATGAATTTCTCAGCCAAGGGATGCAGACTGGAGGGCTCTAGGTCCCTCTCTCTCAGGGAGGAGAAAAGGGCTGATCCATCTCAGGAATGTTCCTAGGTTGTGAGTATCCTCAAAGAAACAACCCTACTCCCAGCAGAGTGCCTCCAGTTTTCCCACTATCCTCGACCTTCAGTCAGCCCCTCCCACATCTGCCATCTAGACTAAAGGCTGAGCCAGCAAGGAGACCCACCTCTACCTCTGAGAATGTCAGTCACGGGACCCTAAAGTCCCCTAGAGGAAGTCTCAGAGCAACATGAGTCTGACTCTTCCCCTCATTCCCTGGCTGTCCTGTGCCAGTGGCCTGGTTTCCTCTGTCTCTGGTTGAGGAATGAACACTGGGGGTGTAATCTTCAGATTGAGCCAGCAATAGTCCCAGTCCCCAAGGATGTACTGTACAGGCATCCTGCAGTGGACGACAGCCAGGTTGTCAAGGGTGAACCCAGAGTGCCAGGACTTTTAATAGGCATGTGGCTGGGTTGAAGGCTCTATCACTGATGGTCTAGGTTGTCAGGTGAGGTCATGGCTTCAATGGCCTGACACACCTGATCTGGGATCATCCTCCCTCTTCATCTTCCTGCTTATCCCCAGGCATCCGCCTCTGGACACTCCCTCTCCCTATCCTCCTTAGTCTTTGGACACTTTCTTCTTATCTGACCAGAAAATAAACTCGGTGAGTTAGGGGAGATTGAAACTCGGTGACACACCCTGAACCCTACGGTCTACCCCAGGCTGTTTCCCACTGCAGTAAGCAAACCACTCAGATCCTGGATGTCATGAAGTTGCCGAGGGGACGGTGGCTTGCTCCTACATACTGGCTTTAGGCTCTGAAACTGTCCCCACAGGGATTGTGAATGGTCGGCTCCCTTGATCCAGGAACTCCAAACCAAGGCCTGCATGATCCCTTCTTCCTTCCTTTCCTCCTTTTCTCCCTCTATCCTTCCCTCCTCTCTTTCTCTTTCCTCTCTTTGTGTCACTCCTGGGCCTTAAAATCAGAGACTGGGTGCTGTCCCTGAGCCTTTTTACTCAAGGCCAACAGTCTATGGCTTGAGCCACTCATCCACTTCTGGCATTTTCTTTTTGGTAGTTAGTTGTAGATAAGAGTCTTAAAGGCTTTCCTGCATGGGCCTTAAGCTTCAATCCTCCCATCTCAGCCTCCTAAGTAGCTAGGATGACAGGAGTGAAGCAATGGTACCAGCTCAAACCAAGATTTCTTCATGTGCTGTGGAACCAGCACGGGAACCTTTCATTGTGCATGACCCCTCCCCCCGGGCTTGGCACACACTTTAATGGTTTTTTGGATAAATAAAAGAGCATCTGTCTATGACAATACTACAGAAAAGTCCCATCTAATTCAGGTAGGCATCCTGGGTGGGTGCAAAGCCTGATGTAGCTCTCCAACTGTAGTCCCTCCTCCCTCTTCCCACCCTCCTGGTACCACCGCACTTAACTGTTTTGGTTCCACAGAAGTGAGCCATGATGTCTTCACTGGATTCCGGGGCCTCTGGGATGCCTATCTTCTCGAAGATCTCTGTCCAGCCACTGACCAGTTCTGTGGCACTCCATTCCCCACTCATGTGTGAACTAGGTTGCTTTGAGGTGAACGCCAGGCTCAAGGGGCCTCCTCTCCACTCCCTGGTGCAGACAAGATGGTCGATTATATCCGGCCCTCAAGTTTCATGTTGCAGAGAAAGGATACTTGAGGCATCCCAGGTCTCTGAATCTCCCAGATTCCAGTGCAGGTGCTGGGAATTGTCTCTGCTCACAGCTGACAGGCTGCAGATGACGGGGTCACAATCTCTGCTCCCCAAGACATCCTCAACTGTGGTGGTCACCCTAGAGAGAGCTAGAGGAGAATCAGCAGCTGCCGGAGAAAGGCAGTGAAGGCACGACGTTCATAGCAGGAAATCTTCTGTCTTGGGAACTCTGCCTGTGCCGCTTTGAAAGTCATTGTTTGGTGGCGGAAATGGTCCATCTAATTTGAGATAGAATCCCAGGCTTAAGTAGAAATTGCCAGCTTCAAGAAAAAACCCTGGAAAAGGTGGCATTTCACTTGTCCCAATCAAACTAAATGGTTCCAAAATCAGTAGTCCCTTTTTCCTTCCAGACAGCCTACAGCAGGTTACAGAAAATGGCATTCAGAGAGCCTTAGCTAACTGCCATGTCCTGATCCCAAGCAGGCTCCAGCAGGGGGAACACACTTGCTTACCATTGCCCAGCTGGAAACAGCTCAGGAGGGACACAGATTGGAGTCTGCAGGACTCCAGGGAGGACTGCCCACCAGTGCACTGCCCTGGGAGGAAATCCATGGCAACATTGGGGGCCTGGAGCCCCCTGCTAAGATGCCCACGGACACCATCAATGGCCTGGGTAAGATTCCCCTCTCATCCTTGGTCGTGGTGAACCATCTGCCATGTCACACCGTTCATCACTTCCCAGACCCTCCTAGCTTCACAGCCCCTGCCCTACACCCCCTATGTCGTTCCCTAATTATGTTTGGCAGACACATTCCCAACTTTTAATTAGCTCCAACTATACACATGAGAGCAGACTGTTTGGCTGGAAGAATGCAGCTGTGATCACAGTAGCCTCATGAGCCTTCTGGCTAAAGACAGAAGGGCAGGTATCCACGCTGGTCTGAGGTGCACACAGGCTTCCTAGGAGAGAACCAGGCAGACCCAGCAGTTACTGTGGGCTGCAGGAAAGGGGAAGAAAGTGGCGGGAAGGAAGATCTAATGAAACCTTCTCTAAAGGAGCCATGACACTGTGAAAGAGAAAACAAAAATTGTGGCTGGGCTCATACTGGGCATTAATGAAAAAAGAACAACAAATACACACATGCACACAAATAAAATGCCTTTGCTCATGCTAGGAAGGTGGCTTAGTGGTTGAGTGCTTTCCTTGCATGCACAAGTCCCTGGGTTCGCTTCCTCAGCACCACATAAGCAAAAAGAAAAAAGTCAGAAGTGGCGCTGTGGCTCAAGTGCTAGAGTGTTAGCCTTGAGCTGAAGAGCTGAGGGACAGTGCACAGGCCCAGAGTTCAGACCCCACAACCGGACCCCCCCCAAAAAAAAATGCTTGTACTGTTTTTAGACATGCTGACTGTACAATGAGAAAGATGATCTCTCTCTCTCTCTCTCATACACACCTAAACACACAGACTCAAAGCAGTGCCTCTCCTGAATTTGTTGGTTTCTCATCTAGGCAATGTACCAGCTCAAGCACTGGGGTTCCCTTGTCAGAACCAGGGGCAACCACCCAAGAGGAACAATGCTGTAATAATGCAGAACCACCCTGCCTCCCCCTTTCTCCAGGGCCAGACCCTTCCCCTTGGGAACAACCAGCATTGACTCCCCATTCACCAAAACCCTAGGCTAGTACTCTGGGTGAAGGAGTCCCGAGACATGTGGCTCCTCAGAGCTTGGACAGAAAACAAAGCAGGGAGTCATGGTACCTCCAAAGAGGTGTCTGACCTGGGGTGGGTGCGTTGTTGGGGACTTTGATTTGGTCCTAAAGGCTATATACATGGAGGGACTCCCTACTTCCAGCCTACATACTTCTGGGTAACTTGGCAGTTTCTTGGGGAGGACAAGGAGACCAGATGGACTGGGAGCACTAGCAGAAGCTGGCAGAAGTGGGAAATGTGATCACACAGTCAGAACTGTTGACAGCTGGGGTTGGGGGTACAGGCCGGTTGTATGTCTATCAGACGGGGTGTGTTTTTCTCCCAAATACCCACCTTCTATCTGACCCCAGTGCCCTCACCTCTCTACTGGGCTCTTCTGGGAATGTCCTCAGGTGAAAGGGTGACTGAGCACAGAAGACAAGGGCTCACACAGCAAGGGGGTCTATCTTCTGCATCCAACTCCCCCTGCCCAGCAAAAGGGAAAAGAACCAAGAAGGCAGGTGAGGAGGTGCAGCTCCCCACCTCTGACTAAAGCCACCAGGTTCCCACCAGGAAGAGGAAGGGTGCAGATGCACAGCTGTGTGGCTCCCACTGCTCCAGGCCAGGGGCTCTGTGGTGCCCCCACTTCCTCATCCCTGCAGCTCCCCTTTTCCTGGAACACTGGCCACTAGGGATGAGGGTGGGATCCCCGGGTGGACACCCACCTCCACCCCCCACCCTTGGGGTGCATTTGTCAAAGAGCCAGGACAGACTGTGGGGCACGGGGGGAGGCGCAGGCAGGAAGGAAGGGGGAGGCAAGAGGCAAGGGTCCGGGTTCACGAGGGTGGGGAAGAAGGGTAAAATGGGGGACGGGGTTTAGGGGGGTGGGTCATGGAGTGCGGGAGCGCAGGTCGGCAACTCACGTGAACTGCTGGGAGAAGCTGTAGGCTGCAACTCCGGGTGCGCGCCGGGAGTCTGAGGACCAAGGGCGGGAACCAAGTCAGGGCCACAAGCAGGCCAGGCGCGCAACAGCTCTGCCAGGTGACTGCTAGTGGCTCCGCGGGTCAGAGCCAGCAGCGCCATGTTTGAAAAGCAGCGTGGGCGCGTGGTGGAGCTGGGCACAGCCTCTGCTCCTCCTTAGCCACCACCACCGCAGCCTCAGCGGACTCCTAACCTTTGGACGCGGCCACCTCAGTAGCCACTGCTTCTGCCATGCTCCCAGCACCGGGACCTCAGACTCAGGGCCACCATGGCTGGGCGCCTCCGAAGGGCTGCGTGTGGCGATGTGCCTGCCACGCAGTCTCTGCATGCTCTACACTCCCGGCCAGGACCCACACTATGATTGGAGCAGCCTCCAGCCACTGAAGCCGTTTCCATGGGTGCTAGTGCTCGTGCTAGTGCTCGTGCTCGCTCTTCTCCCAGCTCTCTCTCGGCCCCACATTCCTCCCCTGGGCTACCCCGCCCCTGCTGCATACACAACCCTGCCCCCTTGGGCTCCGGGCCATTCCTGCCACTATAGTGTGCTCCTGGGCCCCAACCCCTCCTCCCCTGGGCCCCGCCCCCACCCCTGGCCACAATTGCAGCCCTGACTGGGCCCTGAGGCTTCTAGACCATGGCAATTGCAGCCTTACCTCAGCTCAGCACTACACCCCACCCCCAGTACTGGCCCAGGTGATCGAATCTCCTCTTAGCCCCACAGCTGGAAGAGACTATCCTCCATCCCCCTCCACTCCACACACCAAGCAGGTGCATGGTGACACTCGTGTGTGTATGTATATTTGTGTTTTTGTGTGTGTGTTGGGGATAACCATCTGTCAAGGACTCAGAACATAGCACCCTTTGGAATGACTCAGCACACAACACTCTTCGAAAATCAGCACAAAGCACCCTGTGTAAATGACTCAGCAAACAGCTCCCTTTAACTCAGCATGTAGTGTGCTGGGTAGAGTACTCAGCACACAGTACCCTTTGAAGGAGGGAGTCCATAGCTCCCAGTTTAAAGGACTCAGTGCATGGCATGCTTTGAAAAACTCAGCACATAGCACTCTTTCCCAGAGACTCATCACACCCTGTGCTGAAGCACACTGTGTAAAACACCCAGTGCAGAGCATCCTTCAAAAAACTCAGCACACAGAACAATTTTGAAGGACTCAGCACATACCTCACTGTGGAAGCACTCAGCACACAGCACCATTTGAAGGAAGTACAGAGCACCCTGTGTAAGGGACTCGGCACATGGCACTCAAAAAATACCTCATCCCTCTCTTCGCAAGGGCTCAGCACATAGCAGGACCCTTTGGGATGCATTAGCACACCACACATTTTGAAGGATTCAGCATACAGTATGTTGTGTAATGGACTCAGCATACAGCACCCTTTGAAAAACCCAGGACGGCCCACTCTTCTCAGGGACTCAGCACATAGCACCCTTTGGGATGACTTACCAAACAGCACCTTTTTGAGGACTCAGCACAAAACCACCATGAGGGAAGGACCCAGCAAATAGCGCCCTGGGAAGGACTCAGCACATAGCTGTAAGTCATAAGTTCAGCTGTCATTAGAATTAGGGTGCTTTCTTCAGTATCACCATTCTTCAGAAACACTGCACAAATCCTACTAGTTCACATTTAGACAAGCTGTGTTTTATGGGGGAAGGTCAGCTGGGGGTCTTGAATTGAAAGGTTGGGGGCCCTGTCTCTGAGCTCTTTGGTTCAATGCTAGAGCTCTACCACATGGAGGCACAGATCCAATTTCGTTTTTTTGGGTTTTTCTTTCACAGGTCTTATGGTGATAAGTAAGGACAAGTTGGGGTATCCGTGGGCAAAGGCTCTTAGTCAACCTGGAGCTGACCTCTCCCTTCCTTGTGTCCCTGGAAAGCTGGGCTTCCTGGAGCTCTCCTGGCCTCGTGTTGAACAGACCTGCTCTGGCATCAGCAATCAGGGTGAGCAAAAGTCAGCTTGGCTCTGGTCACTTCCCCAAATTGAACTCTAGAGGATAATGGCATGGGGCCGCATGTTCCGCATGTAGCCACTAGGGGGCAGGGGTAGCCCACCATAGGGATAGTACTTGGGAGTTGTGTTTACTCTTGCTTCCCTGGGGCCCCCATTATGATTCAAAGCCACCCTGGAGAGGAAAGTCCTTGAGACTCTTACCTACAATTAACCATCCAAAAACAAGTGGGGCTGTGGCTCAAGTTGCAAAGCACTAGCCTTGAGAAAGAAAACTCAGGGATAGAGCCTAGGCCCTGAGTTCACACACACATACACACACACACACACACACACACACACACACACACACACATGTACGCACACATGCACACACACACACCACGTGCATGCAAAATCAGAGATTTCTACACTACAATCTTTTCCCCACTAACCCTGGTGGCTGCTGGCCTAGGTGTTTGATGCATACACCACCACCTATTTCCTATTTATCTGAGGAATGGTCATATGGGTTTGGGAGGGGGGAGAATCATCCTAGCTGAGAATGTGGCTCAGTGGTAGAGTGGTCACCTAACATGCCTGAAACCCTGGGTTCTATTCCACACAGAAAAAGCTGGAAAGGGAGGTGGGGCTCAACTGGTAGAGTGCCAGTCTTGATCAAAAAGAGCTCAGGACAATGGCCAGGCCCTGAGTTCAAACCCCAGGATTGAAAGAAGAAATCTTTGTTGGAGGCTTTTTATTTTGCTTTGAAAACAATTTATTCTTTGTGATAAGCATAACATGGACCTCTTTCCTGGCCAGCAATGGGCCATTAGCTATCCCTTGAGTTTGGGCCAACTCCCTGAAGCGTCTGACCTACCTGACCCCCCAGTTTAACCTTCCTGTCACCTGGCTGATGGAGGCCTGAGAGAAAGCCACCTGGCCACCTACTTCTGGTGGCTGCCAAGGCTTTTGAGAGTCAGTATGTCACATACAGAGTCATCATCCACATCAGTCTACAGGAGAAAGTGAGGGAGCACTCTTCCCTGAGCCTGGGAGCTGTGGGCGGATCTGGAAGTGGGGCATCTGGGGCAGGACGTGCTCCTTGGGGGAGTCCACTATGGGGTCGGGAACCCTGACCTCTCTTCTGGCAGTTTCCATGCTGTCTTCAAGTTGCAATTCTTCAAAACCTTTCTGGTCCTCCCTAATTTCATCCACCACAGGCCCTGAGGTGTCTGAAGCAGTGTTGGTGGTGGGGGCCTCAGCCTGTGCTGGCATCTGGAGACTGCTGTCTGTGCTTCCCTTGCTAGGAGTGACAGCAGCTCCCGCAGCACTATCCTCTTCTCCACCTTCTCCTGGGACAGCCAGTGCATGCACTGGGCTTTCTCCCAACACAGCTCATTCAGGACCAACAACTGCTCTTTACACACCATGAGGGACTCCTCGATAGTTCGGATGTGTGCCAACAGCTGGCTGCATCAATGGTGGAGCTCACCTGCTGGACTCTGGAAGTCCACCTTATCAGGCAGGTCATGGATGAAGCAAATTTTCTTCTCAGATGCCCATCTGTCCTGCTTCCCATCCTCACGCATGTTGTGGTGGAAGCTCATGGGGCAGAGGGCCTGTAGGTCCAGCTCAGTCTGGCACTGAACTGCTGGGTCGGCCAGAGGGTGCCTGCAGCTGGCCCGCCATTCTCGCGGCAGGAGTTTCCCCCCTGTGAATCTCATCCTCCAAGAACACTCTCAGAGCCATGTCACTCTTGGTCTGGGAGATATCTCCACCCTCTGTGATGGTCACATCAGCTGGGGTGCGGGGGAGTCACATCCTTACATTTTGCTTCTCAAGGGTTCATGTCTTCCCCTTCCCCAGGGAAAGCCAGGAAGCTCAGCTGTCTGCACACACTCCTCCTGTGATCTGGTGGCTTCCAGGCCACTTTGGGGACACCACCTCGTCCCTCAAGTTTGTTGAGCGCTTCACTTGCTTCAGCTGCTCCAGCAGCTGGGTCTGCCTCTCTAAGTGCTGCTGCAGGGCCTCCTTCTCATAGCACAATCGTTCATTGGAGACAATGTGCCATTCACAGGAGGCTCTGAACTCCTGCACTGGCCCAGGGACTGCTCCTGCTGGTCCTGAGATGCTTGGCTCTATTTCTCAGCCACCACTATCCATTTCTCTATCTTCTCCTCTGAGCAGTCCAACTGTTCCCTCAGATATTTCTTCATCTGCTGCTGTGAGTCCAGGATGCTGGTGAACTCCTCCTTCTCACTGCTCATGCTGTGGGGAGCGTCCCACAGCAGGGCCAGCTTTTCCTCCGGTTGTTCATTCCACACACATGCTCATCGTGGGGTCTCAGGGATCTCCTACCGATCCTAGGCTTTCTCCTCCAGTCTCTGCAGTTGCTCCTGCTGCTCCATGTTCTGAAGACGGAGACTGGTTTTCCTGGACCTGGATGTGAAGTTGTTCCTCCAGGTTTTTCAACTCCATCTGCTTGCTGTAGACGTGTCCTTGCAGCTGCCGCTTGGCCTGAGATGGTCCCGTGGTGGGCGTGGCTTTACCAGCTTCCTTCTCAGTTCTCACAGCTCATTCCCTAGGTCCAACACATGCCTTGCCCCTCATTCCTTCTCCTCTGTCAGATGGTTCACCCATTGAGTCAGCCACCATGCCTCCTTCTTCTGTGTGGACCTCTCAATGCTCAGGTCCTCCATGAAGGTGTCATTCTACAGATTCGCTGTGGTCACCAGCCACCTCAGATTGTCCAGTAGTCTCTTCACTACCTCACGCCCCTCCAGCACTTGTTGGAACTTGCATATTCTCTTCTTCATGTTGCTCCTCTGTATCCACAGCACTTCCACCATCTCCTGCAACTCTGTGTTCATTTACTCCAGGTCATCAAAGTTACTGGTCTTGTCCCTGAGCTGAAGGGTTACATCATTCAGCTGTTTGAAGAACATTTTGGTCTCCTCCTTTCCAGCAGTGACCACAGAAACCACTATCTCCAGCTCTGCCATGCGCCACTCTGTAGCTTGCAGGCAGCTCTTAAGAGCTTGGTGATCCCTTTCTCTGTCATCAGTGGCCTGCTGCACTTGGGCCAGTGCACATTGTAAATCGCTTTCTGCTGAAACCAACCTCTATATGGGTGCCTTGTGGATCTCTAGCTCCATTTTTGGCTCTGCATGTATCTGGGCTATCTTCTCCCTCTCTTACTCCCATTGACCCTGTGGGTCTGTCTTTCCCTGCTTCAGTGGTTGGATCTTGGCAAATAGTAACTGGTTTCTTCTTTTCTGTGGTCCAGGGTGGGTACCACATGTGGGTAGAACCTCTGTGGATCCTTGGTGGTATTGGGACCCTTGACACTCTGGACCCTGGTGGCTGTGACTGTGTTCAAAGGCAGGGAAGGCCCATGGTTGGCATCCCCTTTGGCCGGACTCTCCATTCAATCTGGCTCTCCAGTAGTGTTTGTCTTGGGGATCCCTCCCTTTTCCCTGTTCTTTGTTTTCTTGAATGTTTCAGGTCTGTCGGGAGGATACTGCTGGTGTTCTTATGGCAGTTTTTTGCCCAGAGTTCTCTCATTGATTCTTATTGTTTCAGACATCTGAGCAATGGGATGGGAAAGTTAGTCTGGCCACACTTCCAGGCTCTAGGAAATCCTCTATTCTCCCACTTGCCGACTAGGACATCATTTCCTACTCTACCTCAAAGTCACCTGGAGTCTCTTGCTCACCACTCAGCCACCTCTACCTTCCTCAACTGCTGGTAGTGGTGTCAACCAACAGAAGGAATCCAGGTGCTACTGGGAAGCATGGAATGTGGGCGCGGCCACTATTCTTGTATCCCATTGGTCAAAAAGAACCATGAAAGAATGGGGGTGTGCCTGGAATCCTGTGATGGAGACAGAATGGACAGAGTCAAGATGACAGCAGCCCCTTTACCAGGAAAGTCTGTCCAATCCAGTTGGGGACAAGAGGGAGACCTGCTTTAGCCAGATGGCTGCACCGATTGTTGTGTATGTCTGTTTGTTGCCAGTCCTGAAACTTGAACTCAGGATTTGGGCACAGTCCATGAGCTGTTCTTGCTCAAGATTAGCCCTCTACCACTGGAGCCAAACAGCTCTACTTCTGGCTTTGATGGCATTGAGGTTGGACAGGGGTCTCAAGGACTTTCCTGCCTATCGTGACTTTGACCATAATCCTCCTATCACAGCCTTTTAAGTATCAAGAAGGACTGGTAAAAGCCACTGGTGCCTGGCTAATCATTGTTCGGGATTATGGCTTCCCCAGTAGCCTGCAAGCCTTAAGCAATGCAAGGTGAAGTATCCTTTGGAGGTGGATCACTCAGACCGAGATGGCCACGGTGCAAAAGAAGAAAATGTAAAAACGCCATCCCACCACTTTTTTTCTGTGATTCCCCCACCCCCCTCTCCCGGCACAAGGCCTGAAGTTCTAGGATCTCAGGATAGGCTGTGTTTCCAGCGGCTGCACCCCAGCCTATGGTGATGAAAGCTGAGGCACGGTTGCCATGACTTGAGTTCGAGACAGTGTATAGCAAAAAAAGCAAAAAAAAAAAAAAATAGCTCTCTGGCTTGCAATTTACACCATTTCTCCTAGCTTTGAATATGAACTTAAGGCCTGGGTAACTGTGAAGCACTGTGGATGAAGGGGAAGCTCACCATGCTTGAAGACAAGAAAGTAAGACCTGGTCCCTAGGCCTGAATTCAAGTACCCACCCAGGAAACATTCTATTTATATACATTGTAAAGGTAGGATTTGTACTTACGGATAGATGGTCAGTCCATATCCTGTTTGTTGTGGTTATTTATTGTATTTTTGTTTTATTCCTTTATTTTCCATTTTTTTATTTTGAAAATACTGTACAGAGGGGTTACAATTACATGGTCAGATAATGAGTACATTTCTTATCAAGCATTGTTGCCTCCTCCTTTGTTTCCCCTTCCCATCCCTTCCCATGCTCCTCTCAGGCCCCCCCCCACAATCCTCCCCTCTCCGCCCCCCCACCCCTGCCCCACCAAAGTTGTAAAGTTCGTTTTTGACATAACGACTTGTACATCTCATTGTTGCAATGGGGCCTCCTGTTTCCCTATTTAAACGATTTCTTTTTCCCCTTCCCCTCCAGAAATTATACCTATATCAAATACAGTGAAAACAGGGGTTATACTGTGGGGAAGGGACATACAAAGCAACAAAGAAATAATCTTATACATGTGTTAGAAACAATCTCAGGAAAGAAAAAGAAAACATTTGAGTACATATCTTAGGGTTCATTTCCCTATCATCAACTTACCTGACTTTTTGTGCTTGATTCAGACATATACTAGATATTGCAAATAAGGGAAACAATGGGACCTATATTTCTTTGGACCTGGCTTACTTCACTTAATATAATTTTTTCCAAGTCTTTCCATTTCCTAATAAATGGGACAATGTCATTCTTTCTGATGGAGGCATAGAATTCTATTGTGTATATATACCACATTTTGTTGATCCATTCATTTACTGAGGGGCATCTGGGTTGGTTCCATATCTTAGCTATAGTAAATAGTGCTGCAATAAACATAGTTGTGTTGGTACCTTTAATGTGGTCTTGTTTGTAAACATTTGGGTAAATGCCCAAAAGTGGGATTGCTTGGTTATAGGGGAGTTCTATGTGGAGTCTTTTGAGGAACCTCCATACTACTTTCCAAAGTGGTTGAACAAGTTTACACTCCCACCAACAATGCAGTAAGGTTCCCTTCTGTCCACATCCCCTCCAGCACCTGTTGTTAGAGTTCTTGATTACAGCCATTCTAACTGTGGTGAGGTGGTATCTCAATGTTGTTTGGATTTGCATTTCTTTTATGGCTAGGGAGGTTGAGCATTTCTTCATGTGTGTACTGGCCATGATTCTTTCCTCTTCAGAGAAATTTCTCTTTAAGTCTTTAGCCCACTTATTTATTGGGCAGTTGTTTCTTTGAGGATTTGTTGGTGGGGGATTTAATTTTTTGAGTTCCAAGTATATTTTAGATATGAGATTATTTATTGATTGTGATGATACATATTCCATTTATGATATTGATGACAACCCATCACATAGTATCTAGATTTGTAGATGTGTTCTCCATCATGTCTGACACCCAGTACTCTCAGAGAAAAGGAAAACAGGTATCACACTCAGCTTCTTACTCCATGATTCAATTGTTGGCAGTGCTGGGATCTGAACTCAGGGCCTGGCAGACCCAATTCAGACCCTGAATAGGTGTGTCAACACGGCAACCTCTAGCCAATGAAGTTGCCAGGGCATTTCCAGACCCTGAGATTGAGCCACAGGGGTGGTCAAAATAGCCATACATGGGTAGACAGGTGGTAGAACACCAATAAATATATATATGTACAGAGTGCCAGAGACATCTACCTAGGATTCAATGACCTCAACTACGTTCATACTAACTCTTAGGTCTTTATTATGTCACCATTGAAGGAATAGTATTCTTTTCATGCTTAATAAACCATTCATTAAGATGAATCATCGTCCAAGGATCATTGCATCTAATTTTGGACTAGACCAATACACACAGAAACTTCTCATTCAATCATGAGTTTGCTAACATTTCATTGTTATTCCCTTGCATAGGAACAAGTATCTTGGGATCTCCCCCTACCGGTAGGTGTCAGGACCAAAATTCAAGCTCAAGGCCTATGTTGCTGCATGAGCTTATTTCTGTCTTGATAGCCCATTAGCCTTCACCAATGCAAGGTGAAGTACCCTTTGCAGCCTTGTAATTCAGACCCAGGGTGTTCACCGTGCAAAAGAAGAAAGTATAAAGAATCCATCCTGGGACATTTTTTCTGTCATTTTTCTGTAATTTGTTCCTGCATACTTCAGAGCCTAGGATCTCAGGATTGGCTACGGGCCCATGGGAGCCCGCCAGCCTAAGGTGATCGAAGCTGAGGCAGAGTTGTTATGAACTGAGTTCAAATCCCATGCTTGGCAATAATAATAATAATAATAACAATAACAATATTAATAATAATAACACACCCTGGCTCAGAATTCTCACCATTTTTATGCCACCTCTGAGATTCCAACTCAAGTCTGTGGGGGAAAGGGGAAGCTCACCATCCTTGAAGACTACAAGTTCAGGCCTAGTCCTAGGGCCTGAACTAAAGCCCCAGCACTGGCAAAAATCCTATGCTCACCTGCTTTACACATAAGATTTCTCTTTACATAGAGATGTGGAATGCATCATGTATTCAGTGTAGTTATTCTTTTTATTGTGTGTCTTAGTCATGGATGCCCATTTTGTATTTTATTACATATGATGACAGCTATAACTGTGCTGATATGGATGGCAACTGATTCCCATGAATATAGAGTTGCCAATATAGCATACTGCATCCTAGCTGAGACCCAGGACTTTCACAGGACAGAAAAACAGGTGCAACGATTGGCTTCTCACATCAGGATTCATCTTTTGGCAGTGCTGGGGCCTGACCTCGGGGACTGGCAGGCTCAATAGGCAAATGGGTCCAGGTAAACACACCAGCCTTTGAGCCGCTAAGAAGCTAGGCCATTCCCAGGACCTGAGATTGAGCCCCACAGTGATGGCAACCAGTGATGGAATCCAATCTACCTTGTGACTAACGATTCTTGGATCTTCCCCAATGCTTCCATTTCATGACTGTGATGATTATGGTCATGTTCCATCAACTCTTCATTAAAAATAATCGATACCCCATGAGTCTTACCTATCATTTCCTACTCACATCAAGCAAGAACTACTCATTCAAGGATGAGATTGATTGCATTCCACGACTCTTCCTAGGTTTGGAAATGAGTGTCCCAGGATCTCCAGCCATTCCCTCGTCATAACAGGGCTGACTGGGATTCGTCCTCAGGGCCTTCACTGTCTGGTTAGCCTGTGGCTCCACCGAAAATCAGCAGGCCTTCAGCCATGAGAGGTCACCTTCACTCTGCAGGCTGCCATGCTCGGACCCAGAATGGTCACCATGCAAAGGAAAATAAACATAAAAGAGCCAGGTGGAATTTCCTCCGCTTTTTTTCCCCTCGAAAGTTTTTTTTTTTCCAGCAAACCCCAGAGTCCGAGGGTTCGAGGACTGGCTGTGGGTCAAGAGGCTGCAGCCTAGGATGATCAGAGCTAGGTAGAGTTGCCATGACTTGAGTTCAAACCCCGGATGTGGTAAAAAAAAAAATGAAAAAACTATGAACGAAGAAACCTAGCTCAGAATTTGTGCCATTTTATTGCGAGAGCTGGATTTGAACTCAGGTTTGGGTAACTCTGTTACACTGTGGGGGAAGGTGAAGCTCACTGTCCTTGAAGACTACAAGTTCAGACCTGGTACTGGGCCTGATTTGAAGCCCCAGCACTGGACAAGCCCACCTCCTTTAAACATAGGATCTCTATTTACAACAGATGTGGTATGCACCTTGTTTTCAGTGTAGTTAATCTTTTTATTTTGTGTCTAATTCATCTATGTATTGTGTATTTTATTGACTATAGGATGACATATACTGTGCTCACATGGATGACAACCTTTTCCCATGGGTATAGAGTTGCCTATGCTTTCTAGATCGTAGTTGTGACCCAGGACTTGCACAGGATAGGAAAACATCTACAAGGTTTGACATCTCACATCAGGATGAACCTTTTGGCAGTGCTGGAACATGAACTCAGGGCCTAGCAGAACCAACTGCCAAATGGGTCCACATGAGCACACCAGGTTGTGAACCACTAAGGAGCTAGACCATACCCAGGACCTGAGATCTAGCCCTGGGGTGGGGGTGGAGCACCATATTCACCCATTCATAAACTGAAATTCATATGCTAATAAAGGCCTGTTTGTATAGTTTAGGAGATGTGGCGAGCTGTTTTGGAATCCTATCTTCCATGTGACTACTGATTCTTGGATCTTTCCCAATGCTTCGATTTCCTGAATGTAATTATTATTGTCACACTTTATGCAGTCTTAATTAAGATCATTTCCTATGTGAATCATGCTTGAGCTTCTCAACTCTTCCCTAGGTCTGAATTCAAGCACCAGTACTGAAAAACATAACATTTATAGACATTTTAAATATTTGAGTTATATCTTTATATTCATTTTAAATCATGTTTGTTGGAGTGATTCATTATATTTTATTATTATTGATGGATTGATTGATTTAGCATTTATTTTATGGACTGTGAGTACACCTATAACATTTATTACATTTGTCCCAATCTATTCCATAGCATGTAGCTTTGTAGACATAATATGTACAGCATACCTGACACCCAACACTTGCACAGAAAAGGAACACAGGTGTCACACATGGAATCTTACACCAGGAAGAAACTTTTGGAAATGATGGTACCTTGACTGAGGGACTAGGCGGCCCAATTCATGAATGGGTGAGTGTCAGCACGGCAGCCTCTAGCCCATGCAGGTGCCAAGTGGATCCCAAGACCTGGGAACAAGTTTCAGGTTTGGCCAAAATAGCAAAAATGTTCTACGCAGATGATGGTATACAAATAACTATAAATTTAGATATTTACGTACTGCCAGAAATGTCTGTTTAGGATTCAATGACACATACTATGCTCCGATGGATTCTCAGCTCTTTAGTGAGGACTCCATTTAATCAATAGTATTCTTTTAGTGCATAATAAACTATGAATTAAAATTAGTCAGTGTCCTGTGATTATTGGGTCTAATTTTCTGCTAGACTGATTGATGAACTACTCATCCAACCATGACACTGTTCACATTCCTCTGGTGCTCCTATGGACAGGCAATAGTTTCTTAGGCTCCCCAGCCCTTTGTAAGTGGCATGACCGGGATTCAAAATAAGGACCTAGGTGTTCAGGTTGGCCTATGGCTTCGCTGACAACCTGCCAGCCTTCAGTAGTGCCAGGTGACCTACAGGTTGCAACCCTGTCATTTGGACCCGGGATGGTCACCATGCAAGGAAGGAAAACCAAGAAACCGCCTACCATCCACAGATTGCCGTTTTTCTCAGTGCTGTTTTCATTTTGTTTTCCTGTCAGCCCCCGAGACATACCAACCCATGATCGGCTGTGGGTCCAGAGACTGCACCTTTCCAACCTAGGGTGATGGAAGCTGAGGCAGTGTTGCCATAACCTCAGTTCAAGCCCCGTGATTGGCAATCAATCAATTAAAAAAAATTAAAATATTAAAAATAGCCGGGCGCTGGTGGCTCACAACTGTAACCCTAGCTACTCAAGAGGCTGAGGACTGTGGTTCAATCCAACCCAGGCTGTAAAGCGCATGAGACTCTTATCTCCAATAAAGCACTAGAAAACCAGAAGTGGTGCTGTGGCTCAAACGGTAGTGCGCTTGCCTTCAGCTGAAGAGCGCAGGGACAGTGCCCAAGGCCAGAGCTCAAGCCCCACGAAAAAAAAAAAATTGTAAAAATACTAATGAAGCTCCCCAGCTTGACATTCGTGCCTTTTTTATTCCTGTCAGGCCTGGGATTTGAACTCAGAGTCTGGGTAACTCTAATGCACTATGGAGGATAGGGAAACTCACCGTCTTTGAAGACAAGCAATTCAGGCCTGTTCCCTAGGCCTGAATTCAATCCCCAGCCCTGTTAAAGTAATATTCATCCACATTTGAAATAATGATTAATCTCTACATACTTATGTTTACCGCATATTATTTGCCTGTGTATTTATTTTATTTTTTGCACTATTCATTCTTTATTTATATTGACTATTATTACACTTATAACATGTATTAAATTGATTACATCTTATGAGAACTATACAGATTAGCATATGTATTATATATCTTACTTCAGACCCAAAATACTCACAGAAATTCTATAGTAGATGATACCATGCTTAGAAAAACAGAAAGAATACAAAAATCAAAGTCGAATTCATCCCTAGGCACCCCAGTGGCTCACATCTGTAATCCCAGCTACTCAAGAGGTGAGAACTGGAAGATGAAGTTTCAAAGCCAATCCAGGCAGAAAAGCCTGAGAGACGACATCTCCAATTAACTGGCAAAAAGCCAGGCTACAGGTATGGCTGAAGTGGTAGAAAAACAGCTATGAACAATCAAGCCAAGAAAGAGCAAGCTCAATTTGAGTGCAGAGAGAGGGCGGTTGGGGAAGAAAGCAGAGAGAAATCCTCCAAAAACAGAGAACAAAACAACAGTACACACATCCCACCTAATTTGGGGCTTCTTACTCCATGAGTCAATTTTTGTGAGTGCTGGCATCTAAACTCACAACCTACAAGGCCCAATTCAGGAATGGGTGAGTGTCAGTACGCCAGCCGGGGGTATATTGAGCTGAGAAGCAGTTTCCAGCACCTTAGATCAAGCCCCAGGGTTTGACAGAATAAGAACAGATTGACATGCAGATGGTAGTACACAAATAAATATAGATCTTTATAGAGTGCCAGAGATGCCTATACATTATTCAGTTAAATAGGCTACATTCCTACCAATATTTGGGTATTTTTAATGCCTCCATGTAATTTATATTATTGTTTTCATCCTTGATGAATTATTAAATCAACCACTGTCCTGAAGCTATTGCGACCACGTAATTAATAGTATTCTTTTAATGTGTCAAAAATATTCATTAAAATCCATCGGCCTCCTAAAATCACTCTAATTTTATAATAGTATCATTCAGGAACAACTTATTCAACCTTGACATTCATAACCTTCCATCAGTATTCCTATGAATAGGAACAAGACTATTAGGATCCCCCGCCATATGTAGGGGTCAGGACCAGGCTTTGAACCCAAGGCCTATATTGCCGTGTTGGCCTATGGCTTCCCTGGTAGCCCTCCAGCCTTCAGCAATGCCAGGTTTCCAAAACGTTTCAGCCATGTCATTCAGACCCAGGAAGGTCACCTTGCAAAGAAAACAAATGTAAAACCGGCAGCCATCTGCAAATTGCAGGTTTTTCTTCTTTGTTTCTGTGTTGTTTTATATATTTATTATTCCTGTCAGCATTTGGACCCCAGGAACCCAGGTTTGGCTGTGGGTCCAGTGGCTGCACCCCACCCTGGAGTGATTGAAGCTGAGGCAGAGTTGCCATCCCCTGAGTTCAAGTTCTGTGCTTGACAAAATAAAAATAAATAAAAATAATAATAAACACATTCAAAATATTTTAAAAATTATCATGCTGCTTGGCTTAGAATTCATGCCATTTTTTCTGCCAGTCCTGGGATTTGAACTCAGAGCCTAGGTACATCTATAGCACTGTGGGAGAAGGGGAAGCTCACCGTGCTGATAGACAAGAAAGTCAGGCCTGTTCCCAGGGCCTGAATTCAAGTCCTAGCTCTTGCAAAAATAATATTCGTATGCTTTTTAAATACAGGATTCATATTTACATACACATGTTTACTGCATATTGCAGTTAGTGTGGTTAATCATTTTATTTTGTGTATTATTTATTTCTTACGTATTTTAGTGAGTTTGATTACACACATAACCTTTTTTACATCTTATTACATAGGACATAGATTTGCCAATGTACTATACATCATTCCTGAGATGCAGGACTTTCACCAATAAGAAAAACAAATGGGACATTTGGCTTCTTCCACCAGGATTACTTAAGGTTTTGGCAGTTCTGTGATTTGAACACAGGGCCTAGAAAGCCCACTTCTTGAATGGGGAGTGGATCAATTTGCACCAGTCTGATGCAAATGAAGTTGTCGGGCAAATTTGGCCCTAAAAGTGGCCAATATATAAACACATAGATATGTAAAATTCAGTGTGTGTGTGTTTACATATTTATGTAAATTTATGTAGATTCTAGTGTATAACTACACATTTATGTAGATTCTAGTGTATAACTAGACATTTATGTAGATTCTAGTGTATAAGTCTATATAAAGAGTGATGTCTATATCTTACTTTTACATATTCTATTACTACTAATTATTTGGTCTAAAATTATTCCTCCATTAATTAATAACAGTAGAAGACTTAATAAAGAATTAAATTAATGAATGACCTATATTTAATGCATACAATCTTACATTAGAAAGACGTTAATTAGTAATTCAATTAGTACATTTCAAACATTCTATTAGTGTTCCTAGAGATAGGAACCGGTTTCCTAGGACCTTCAGCCATGTGTATGTGGCAGTCCCAGGATTGAACTCAGGGCTCAGGTGTCTGGGTTAACCTCAGGCTTCACTGACAGCCCACAAGCCTCAGCCATGCAAAATCATGTACAATTTTCAAGCCAAGTCAGTGAGACCCAGGATGGTCACTGTGCAAAAGAAACAAAGGTAAAACTGTTGTGTAAAACTTTCTGGTTTTTCCTCTTCCATTTTGGTGTGTTTGTTTGTTGGCCAGGTCTGGGAGTTGAAATTGGGTCCTAGGATCCCTGGATCATCTGTGGGTGTAAAAGCTGCATCCTAGCCTAGGGTAATCAAGGTTGAGGCAGAGTTTTGACGACCTGAGTTCAAGCCCCCTGCCTGCCCCCCCCAAAAAAAGTTAAGGTCCTGGCTTGGAAATTGGGACATTTTATCTGCCATACCTAGGATTTGAAATCAAGGCCTGGGTAACTCTATTTTGCTGTGGGTGAAGTGGACGCTCACCCTCCTTGAATAAAAGAAAGTCAAGAGCATTTCCCAGGCATGAATTCTACACCCAGGCATGGCAAAATATTTATATATATTTATAATATACATCATATATATGTATTTGCATAGGTATTACATATTGTACCTAGGAAACAATATTTTCACAGACAGCAGAACTGGTCAACATTGGCTTCTTACTCCACCTATTGTCTTTGGCACTGCTGGGATTTGAACTCAGGGCCTAGAATGCCAATTCATCAAGGGATCAATGTAAGCACAGCAGCCTCAAACAAATTCACTGCCAGGGAGTTCCCAGGACCTAAGTTTAACCTCCAGGAGTGGCCAATATATAAATAGATAGATGCATAAATTGCTGCAAATTCATAGATATGCATAGAGAGTGAGAGAGAAAGAGAGAGAGATGTATATGTATATTCCAGTGTATATGTAAATATATAAATATATTTATAGAATGTGAGATGTCTATATATCATTAAATTACATATAATATATTACTAATAATTATTAGGTATTAAATTATGCCTTCATTTAATGATGTATCATGGTTTAAGGCACAATAAAGTGCTTCCTTGTGAAAAAGGAGCTCAGGGACAATGTCTAAGCTCACAGTTCAAGCCTCAGGACCTGTACCAAAAAAAAAAAAAATAGAGCCAGTAACTCCATGTATCTGTGTATGTGTGAATGTATTTCTATAGGTGAACATCCAGAGTCGCTATGAAGAAAGACACCTAGCTAGGAAATTTTTTTTGAATAGAATGATTTCATAGCACAGAGGGTGCTTTCAAGACAGTGCATGTTCCAGGGCTCCCCTCCCTGTTCCCAGTGTAGCCTGAGGGTTTCTCCACACCCCAGGTTGCTGGAGGAAGTCTGCCTCTTGGTTGGAACAGGCAGACAAAAGGCCTCACTCCTATACAGCTCAGTAACAAACAACTCTATCCAGGCGAACTAGTGATAATGAGTGTGCGCAGGCCCTGAAGACCAGGAGAAAAAGGCCTCGTTGTATCCCAAGATATCTCTCTCCCCAATGCTCTGTTTTGACAGAAAGCCTTCATTTGTGCCACTTCCTGGGGCAGGTCAAGTTCCCTGCACTTATCCTGTCTTTGTTAGACTATGTTCCAGTGTTGAAACAAACTACTACAATTAATTCAAGATTTCTTCTGGCAGACAACAACTAGGGAGCTGAACCTAATGCAATGATTCATTATTGGCATCGGTGCCTACCTAGATTTTCGTAAGCTTGCTACATCTAAGCACATTTGCAAAATCACAATGTTCCCTGTTATGTAGGGCTGGTGAAGCTCATCAGGTTTGGAAACCTTTGACCTCTCCTAGTTGGGCCTTGGGTGGCTAGGTTTCCAGGTTGAACACAGGGCCTGAGTACTGACCATGATCTCAGAACAGAAGCTCACTGTGTAGTAGGAAGACCCCTACTCAGCGAGACAAACACACCTAGTTGTCTGGAGTAACAGAGCCCACCGCAACAAAGTAGTATAAAAAGAAGCAACCTTATTGAGAAGTTTCCTACACTGACTGGCCAGGGCCATAGCACAGGCTCAGGAGCTGATACTGCCACCCTGAACAGCCCCATTCTTTGGTTTGCAAAGGCAAAATCCTTGAGGTTGAGCCTGGTCATGCACAGTTGACCAATGAAATCATACCATACAAAAGGATTGCATGGTCATACCAGACCACACACAGGTGGCAGATAGGCAGAGTTTACTGTAATCATGTGTGAAAGGCAGGGTTTTCCACCATAAGCACGTGGTGTCAGGTAGTTGGAGCCAGATAACAACATATCTGTTCTATGGGTCAGTCTTTAACTCAACAATCAAGGTGAGTTAGGTTGTTAAGGGAGGGGGACCTAGTGGCATTCTTTCCTTTCCAGGAACAGGGCTGGTTGGAGCCAAGGTCTAGTTAACATTGTTTAAAGGTTTTTTGTTTTTTTGTTTTTTATTCTAAAATCCCTAAAACAAAGGCAAAGCCTGGAAAGAAGCTGTACCAGCTCAAGTCTCCTCTAAGGGCCTATTTCCCAGTGCTTTACCCTTTGATGTCACAGTTTCTCTTCTGATATCTGTGTGTGTGTGTGGGGGGGGTAATTTGTGTGCATATACCAGTCCTGGAGCTTGAACTCAGGACCTGTGCACTGTACCTGAGTTTCTCCTGTACAAGGATAGCACTCTACCACTTGAGCCACAGAGCCACTTCAGGCTTTTTTTCTAGTGATGTGCCACTGAGGATTCAAAGCCAGGGTTTCATACATGCAAAGCACTCTACCCCTAAGACCCATTCCCAGCACTGTACTTCAAGTTTCTTTCTTACTTTTCTTGTAAGTTGGAGTAGTTGAAGTCTGGGCCTGGGTGCTGTCACTCAGCTCTTCAGGTCAAGTGGACAGCTCTACCACTTGAGCTACAGAGCCCATTCAGGTTTTCTGGTGGTTCATTGGCAATAACCATTTCAAGGAATCTCCTGCTCATGCTGGCTTTGGACCGTGATCCTGAGCTCTCAGCCTGCTGAGTAAGTAGCTAGCATGACAGGCATGAGTCACCGGCACCCAGCTTCCACTTCAAGTTTCTAAGTGGTGAATAGGAGATGATAGTGTCATGGGACCTTTTGTGTGTGGGATAGTTTTGAACCCAGATCCTCAGCTTCCTGAGCAGGCAGGATGTTAGAACTCAGCTAAAGACACCTAACCCGTGACACTTTGCTGCAAGGGGGTCCTTGGCTCTACGTGGTAGAGTACTAGCCATGAGCATAGGAGGAAAATCAGAGTCTAGGCTCTGAGTTCAAGGTTCATGATGGAGAAAACTAAACCAAAACAATTGTGTGCAGGAGACAAGTCAATAGAGTTCAGTACATTCATAAATTTGGCCCTGCCTTGGGAAATATTTGTGCCTCAAGTTTCTCATCTGCACAACACCTTACTTGTGGAGTTCCAACAAGGATTAGATGAAAGAATACACCCTGTGAAGGACTCATCACACAGTACCCCGTGAAGGACCTAGCACCCCAGGAAGGACTCTTCATATAGCTGTATCCCACAACCTGTCAGTAGAATTAGGATGCTTTCATCAGTATCACTATTCCTTCAGAAACATGTCAGGAACCACACAAGTTCACATCTAATAGTTTCGATGGGTGGTTAGTGGGGCGGGGGGGTGGAAGCGGGAGGAAGGGTCATCAGACTCAGGGATTGCACTCATAGGTTGTGGGTACTGTCCTAAGATCTTTTCCTCAAGGCTAGAGTTCTAGCACTTTGAGTCACAGCTCAGAGTCTCACAGACTTCCTGACAGGGCTGTGTTTTCAACCCACCTGTGTCAGATCTCATCCCCTGAGCAGCTAGAGATGAGCCAGCAACGTCTGGTTCGATGGAGTTGGTTTGCAGCTGTTAACCTCTGGCTGTCAAGATAGATGGCAGCCATCATCTTCAGATTCCCGGCTTTCTGTGTCATGAAGTATTTAAAGTCCTGGCCTTGTATATTTGCAGTTAGAACATTCTAACTTTTCTTTGGTGCTTGAGTGACAGCACCACTTCCAGCTTTTTCTGTGCATGTGATAGTGTGGAAACAAATCCAGGGCTTCATATATACTAGGTAAGCACTCTACCATTGAGCCCCAGGAGTGACAAGTGTAGAAATATATATATAGCTTATATACATACACACACACACACACACACACACACATATATATATATATGTATAAAATAAGAAAGATATCTGTATATTATTAAATTACATATACTATATTACTACGAATTATCCATAATTAAATTATTCCTTCCTTTAATTCTCATTTTTGTAAATATAATGAAGTATTAATTGAAAAATAGTCAATGTACTATGATTATTCTTTACAATTTTAATATAATCATATATTATCTACTAATGTAATTGTTACTTTTACAACATTCCATTCATATGGATGTATGTCAGAATGTGTTTCTTAGGATCTCCCTCCATTCATAGGTGGCGGTCCCAGGATTTGAACCCTGGGCATACGTTGCTGGTTTGGGCTATGGCTTGCCTGATAGCCCACCAAACTTCAGCAGTGTAAGGTCACATACTCTTTCTGGGCCCTTTCATTTAGACCCAGGATGGTCACAATGCAAAGGAAAAAAAACAAAGTAAAACCGCCTTCTGGAACTTCCCAGTTTTAGCCTTATTCTTTTTTCCCCCCTCTCTTTCTTTCTTTTTTTTTTGTTTGTTGTGGGGCCAGAAATGTGGGTCTGGACACTGTTCCTCAACTATTTACTCAAGACTAGTGTTCTACCACTTGAGCCATAGCACGACTTACAGCTTTTTTTCTGCATATGTGGTGCTGAGGAATCAAGCCCAGGGCCTTATGCATTCAAGGCAAGCACTCTACTAATGAGCCCACATTACCTGCCTTTCTCCTTTTTTTTTTAATCAGTCCCGAGATTGGATCTCGGGTCCTAGGATCTCAGGATGGGCTGTGGGTCCATTGGCTGCATCCCAGCCTAGGGTGATCGAACCTGAGGCAGAAATGCCACAAGATGAGTTCAAGCCCCGGGCCTGGACAAAATAAACTAAGGCCGTGACTTGGAATTGCTCCATTTTTCTGGCAGGCCTGGGATTTGAACTCAGGGTCTGGGTAACTCTGTGACACTGTGGGGAAGGGGAAGCTCACTGTTTTTGAAGACAAGAATTTCAGACCAGTTTCCAGGCCTGAATTTAAGCGCTAGCACTGGAAAAAATAATATTCATTTATGTGATCTTTTTACATATATGGGCTTACTCCATATGACATTTATTACCCTTATTTATTCATTATTTATTTTATTTAGTATTATTACATATATAACATTTATTTCATTTATTGCATCTTATCACATGGATATATTTGCATATGGATTATACTTCATACTGAGACCCAGGATTTTTACAGAAAAGGAAAAAAATTGTGTCAAAGTAGGCAGGATGACAGATATCAGCCACAGATGCCTAGACTGTAACACTTTTGTATCCGTGTCCTTGGGTCCCCTTGGTAGGGTGCTAGCCATGAGCCCAACAGTGAAGGGTCAGTAGCTCGGCCCTGAGTTCAAGGTTCATGACCGAGAAAAATAAACCAAAACAATTGTCTGCAGGTGACAACTCACTAGAGTTCAGTACATACATCATTTTGGCCCTGACATGGGGAAATATCTGAGCTTCAAGGTTCTCATCTGCACAATAATCTGTGGAGCTCTTACAAGGACCAGATGCAAGAATGCACCCAGTACAGCATTCCTCATATAAGACTCATGACATAGCTGTATCCCACATGCTGTCATTAGAATTAGGGTGCTTTCATCAGTGTCACCAAATTACACAAAGTTCACATCTAATGATTTAGAGGGGTGGGTTTTTGTGGGGGGGGGAGTTAGCCACGGGGATTCCACTGAAAGTTTGGGGGTACTGTCCTAAGATCTTTTGCTTAAGGCTAGAGCTCTACCACTTTGAGCCACAGCTCAGAGTTTTGCAGACTTCTTGTAAGGGCTGGATTTTAAAACCACCAGTGTCTGATCTCAGCCCCCAGTATCTTGGATGACAGGGCTGAGCGAGCCAGAAGCATCTGGTTCTGTGTAGCTAGGTTGCAAGCAATTTACCTCTGGCTAAATCAGGTTAGATTGCAGCTCTCAGCACCAGACTCCTAGCTTGCTCTATGATGATGTATTTGCAGTCCTAACTTTATATCTTTGCAGTCAGAACATTCTATCATTTTGTTTTGGTGCCAGTTCTGCATCTTGAGTAAGTGTATAGACACGGTCCCTAAACTTTTATGCTCAAACTTAGTACACGACTGCTTGAGCAACAGCATGACTTCTGGATTTTTCTGTGCAACTGGTAGTGAGGAATGGAACCCAGGGCTTTGTACATACTCGGTGAGCATTCTATCACTGAGCCCCAGGAGTGACAAGTGTATAAACAGATAAATGTGTAGGTTTGTAGATAGAGATAGATAGATAGATAGATAGATAGATAGATAGATAGATAGATAGATAGATAGATAGATGTATATGTATAAAACAAAAGAGATATCTGTATATTATGAAACTGCATTTTTGTCAATTAAATTATTCCTTCCTTTTTTAAGTATCATGATTGAATACATAATAAAGTATTAATTGAAAATTAGTCAATGTAGAATAATTGTTGTGTATAATTTTAGAATATAATCATACACTAAATACTAATTTAAATGTTACTTTTATAACATTCCATTTGTACGGAGGTATATCAGAATGTGTTTCTTAGAACCTCCCACCATTCATTAGTGGCAGTTCTAAGATTCGACTTCCAGGCCTAAGTTGCTGGTTTCAGCTATGCCTTCCCTAATAGCCCACGAAACATTAGCAATGCAACGTCATGTACACATTCTGGGGTTTGTCGTTTAGACCCAGGATGGTCACAATACAAAGGAAAAAATAGTAAAACCACCTTCTTGAACTTCTCAGTTTTATCCTTTTCCATTGTATTTATTTATTGTTTTTGCCAGCTCCGAAATTTGAAGTAGGGTGGTAGGATCCAATGATCAGCTGTGGCAGAGATGCAAAGACCTGAGTTCAAGCCCTGTGCTAGGCCAAAAAAAAGTAATAATATCAATAAGACCTTGGCTAGGAAATTGCACCATTTTTCTAGCAGGCCTGGGATTTGAACTCAGGGTCTGGGTAACTCTGTGACACTGTGTGTGAAGGGGAATGCTCACCGTCCTTGAAGACAAGAAATTCATGGGGCTGGGAAAGTGGCTCAGTGGTAGAGTGCTTGCCTTGCATGCATGAGGCCCTGGGTCCAATTCCTCAGCACCACATAAGCAGAAAAAGCTAGAAGTGGCACTGTAGCTCAAGTGGTAGAACGCTCACCTTGAGCTGAAGAGCTGAGGGACAATGACAAGGCCCAGAGTTAAGGCACCATGACTGGCAAAAAAAAAAAAGAAAGAAAAAAAGAAAAAAGAAATTCAGACCAGTTCCCAGGGCCTGAATTGAAGCCCCAGCACTGGAAAAAATAATATTCATATATATGAGATCTATTTACATATATGGGTTCTACTGCATATGACATTTATTACCCTTATTTATTTATTTATTATTATTATACATATAACATTTCCTTTATTATATCTTTCACATAGAATATATTTGCATATGGATTATGCATCGTATTGAGACCCAGGACTTTCACAGAGAAGGATAAACATGTGTCAAATTGGTTTCTTACTACACAAATAAATTTTTGGCCATGCTGGGATTTCAACTCACCCACAATGACCAATCCATAAATGGGGTACAGGCTTAGCACAACATCCACAGGCAAATTGAGCATCCAGGAAATTCTGAGGACCTGTAATCAAGCCACAGTAGTGCCCAATAGATAGATGTGTAGATTAATATTATATATATATACATATTATATATACATACATATATACCTGCATATATATGAATATATATACACACACATACAAAGAGAGAATGTGAGGATATTATTAACTTATATATATGTTATTACCAATTATTAGTTACTAAATTATGACTCCACTTAATGAAGTATCATGGTTGAATACTTACAAAAGCATTAATTAAAAATTAGTCAATATCCTTAATCATACCATGGTGCTAGAATGAAGATATAAATCCAAGAATTTTTGTGTGGCATTCTAAAATAGAATCATGAATTAACTGCAAATTTAATTATTACTTTTATTACATTCCAGTAGCATTCACATGAACAGGAATTAGTTCATCAGGATCTCCCTCCATTTGTGGGTGGTCGTCATAGCATTCGAATCCCAGGCCTGGGTAGATTACTTTGAATGCATACCATTGGAATGACACCGTGAAGATTTCAGATTGTCACGATTAAAAAAAAGAACATCAAGAAGAAAAGAAAGCCAGGTGTCAGTGGCTCCTGCCTATAACCCTATCTCCTCCTGAGGCTGAGATGTAGAGAATGCCAATTTGAATTCATCCGGGGCAGGAAAGTCCACAACACTCTTCTTTCTAAGAGATCACAGGGGAAAAAAACCATGAGTGGGGCTGTGGCTGAAGGGCAGAGTGCTATCCTTGAGCAAAAGGAGCTCAGGGACAGGGCCTAGGCTCATAGTACAACCCTGGACCTGCCTCACCTCCCCCCCACCGCCAAAAAAAAGGAGGAAATACCTCCATGTCTCTGTGTATGGATGGATGATGTATGGATGATGGGCATTCAGCAGGTTGCCCATGTCTATCCCTCCAACCTGGGCAAGTCCTCAGAGAGTCCTAAGTCTGAGCCAGCAGCTTGAACAAAGCATCCTTCTCTGCCATTTAATAACTGAAACCCCACCGGCTTTGCCTGGGCTGTGCAACAGGTGCCTTATGTTCAGGCTGAGATGTCCCATCGGGACACCTAGCAGCCAGCCATTCCCTCCAGAGAGACCACAGTTCCTAGGCTGTAGGAGTTGTCAAAGGTTCTGGCTCCATATTCTCTATCCCTCTGTAGGATATGTGAGCCTACTCCTCTGGGACCTCGTGGCTATTCCTCATGCACCATTACTTATTGCCCAGTCACAGACTGGTCCTAAGTCTTGGCAAAGATATGAAAAAGCCAGTGATTTCTGCACCAAAAGGGGTAAGCCAATAAATCCCACCTTCATAGTTCCTGTCAGAAGTGAGCCTTGGGCTGCAAATGTGGCTTACTGGTAGAGTGCTTACTTAGCACGCATGAAACCCTGGGTTCGATTCCTCAGTATCACAGAAACAGAAAAAGCCACTGTGGCTTAAGTGATAAGAGTGCTAGCCTTGACCAAAAGAAATTCAGGAACATGCCCAGACTCTGAATTTTAGCCCCAAGACTGGCAAAAGCACTGACCTCTTGAGACATATTCTGGTACTCATAGGAGGGCCAAGGTTAGAGGTAAGAGGTAGGGTAGAGGACAGTTGCTGGTGGCTCACCCCTGTAATCTTAGCTACTCAGGAGGCTGAGAACTGAAGATCACAATTGCAAGCAGGAAAGTCTACATGAGACACTTTTCTCCAATTAAACACCCCAAAGGTCAGAAGTAGAGTGGTGGTTCAAGTAATAGAGTGCTAGCCTTGAGCACAAAACCTCAGGGATAGTATCCAGGTCATGAATTCAAACCCTAGGACTTCCACAAACACACACACACACACACACACACACACACACACACACACACACACACACACACACACACACCAAGCTAGAGCATATGCCAGTCATCCTGCACAAGTTCCATCTCTAGCAACTCAATATTAAAAAAAAAGAGGGAGAAATGAAGGAAAGACTTGCTCCTGGAGGTGATATAACCAGTGCCAAAATTCCACAGGAGTTCTAAGATGTGGAACAAGATAGAGAGCCTCAGGCAGAAGGTATAACATGCACAAAGTTTCCTGAGGTGTAGTGTAGAATAGGTGGTGTGGGTGGAATGAAGGTTCTGTGGCTTCAGACAAGTCCGGCAGGACATTCAAGGCTGGGTCAAGGTTTGTACTTGAGTCAGAGGGAGGGCAGAGGGTGGAGGTCCTAGAATGGGGCCCAGGGGGAAGATTAACTTGGCTTTTCATCATGGACCCCAGCCATTTACTGTGGCTGGAAGCCTATTTTTCACAGCTCCTGAACCTTAGGCCTCCTTTACAGGGAGGAATCAGGGCAAATGCAGGGAAGAACACTTGCTTAAGAAAAGCTTCTAGCCCAATGCCAGTGGTGGCTCAACCCCTGTAAATCCTAGCTGCTGAAAAGACTGAGATCAGAAGTCCTGGGACAAAGCCAGCTCAGGGGAAGAAAGTTAATGAGACTCTTCTTGCCAATGAACTACCAAAAGCCAGAAATGGAGCTGTGGCTCAAGTGGTAGAGTGCCAGCCTTGAGGTAAAAATTAGAAGACCGGAGCCTAGACCCTAAGTTCAAGCCCCAGTACTGGCATATAAAAAATAAAGAAAAGCTTTCAGGAGTTCCTGCTCCACTGTGGTGAAAGTCCAAATCAGTTGGGTGCTGGTGGCTCATGCCTATAATCCTACCTACTCAAGGCTGACACATGAGGATCAAGCAAGATTCAAAGCTAGCCTGGGCACTACTCAAGGTTGACCCATGAGGATCAAGCAAGATTCAAAGCTAGCTTGGGAATACTCTTATCCCCAATGAATCACCAATGGTAGAGCACGAGCCTTGTGCAAACAAGCTAAAGGATACTACCTAGGCTCTTAGTTCAAGCCCTGGTAAAAACACACACACACACACACACACACACACTAGCATCCTTAGGAGGTGCCAGTGGCTCATACTAGCAATCGTAGCTACTCAAGAGGCTGAGCTGTTAAGATGGCAGTTTGAAGCCAGTCCAAGCAGGAAAGTTCATGAGACTCTTATCTCCACTAAACTACTAAAAAAGATGAAATGTGGGCTGTGGTTAAATGGTAGAGTGTTAGATTTGAGCAAAGGAAGCTCAGTGCCTAGGCCCTGAGTTCCAGCTCTAAGAGTATTTTTTTTAAAGACACCTTTTGCCCCCCCCCCTCAGGCCATAAATCCAGATTTTGGTCATCCTAGGTCTCACTTCCACTCCTGCCACTTCTACAGTACCACAACAAGTGGCCTGTTTCTGGCCAGCTCTGGGTTAAGAAGTGAATGTACACAAGGGGGGCATACCCAGGTCAAGGCTAAGAACATTGAGGTATTGGCCATACCAGTCTCTCCTCCCCCAATTCCCTGGCCTTGGAATCTAAAGTCTGTGCCTCTGTATTCTGAGCATCCAGAATTCTCTAGAAGGATTGGAAAGGCCTAGATGGGGCTGGAAGATAGACTTGCCTGCAATAAAGTACCTGGACATTTCCTAGACACCAACAGATATTTCCAAGCCACCTTGGCCTTATCTCCAATGCAGCTCGGAATCCTCCTTGCTTGGGCGGCCTTCAGTCCACTATCAAGCTGGAGTTGGCCAGAGCCACCGGTAACCCCCTTCCTCCACTCCACTGCCAGCCTGCTGAGAGGGACATGCAGCCAGAGGTCTAGCTGAGGAAAAGGGCAGGACATCCCATGTCTGAGTTCCCCACCCAGAGAAAGGTAAGACTCTATTGCAGCTGGCCTGGCTGACCCAGAATCCCCTGCAGGAGGCCAAAGATTTGGACAGCTGTACTTGGGCCCCAAAGAAAAGCTTGAACTCAGGTCTCTGACCATTTAGGACTCATTGTAGACCCTGATAGGAGGCTAAAGGCAACGTCGATGTAGAGGAGGAGCACCATCCGAGGTCAGAAAGAGGCAGACAGGCACCCAGGAAGGGGACAGAGAAAGATGAGGGAAATACACACACACACACACACACACACACACACACACACACACACACACAAATATGGCACTGGTACCTCACACGTTGCACCCTAGCTACTCAGGAGGCTGAGGTCAAAGCCAGCCAGCACAGAAATGCCTGTGAGGCTCCTATCTCCAATGAACCACCAAATAGCCAGAAATGGAGCTGCAGCTCAAGTGTTAGAGCACTAGCTTTGAGCACAGAAGCATAGGAACTTCACCTAGACCCAGAGAAAAGACACACAAACACACAGACACACACAGTGGTAGCCCAAAGCCTCAGCAGTACCTGAGCACCCTGAATATTCCAGCCCAGAGATGATGGCACTACCATCATCAGACCAACTGTAGACAAAACTCAGAGCCTCTCACATGTCTGGAATGATTCACAACACATCAAGGCATTTCTACTATACACAGTTATGCAGAAAATTCAGCTACCTTTTGTTTGGTTGTAGGTTATGGGATTTGAACTTTGGGTCAGCCAGCAGGCCCTCAGCTCTTCAGATGAAAGTGTGCGCTCTACTACTGGAGCCACAGCACCACATCCAATTTTCTGGTGGTTCATTGGAGATGAAGTTTCACAGAATTTCCAGCCCAAGCTGGCTTTGAACCATGATCCTCACATCTCAGCCTCCTGAGTAGCTAGGATGAGAATTGTGAGCCACTGGCAGTGCCCAGCTAAACCCAACCTTTTTTTTTTCTTCAGCTGTTTTCTTTCTTTTTTTTATTGTGAAAATACTGTACAGAGGGGTTACAATTACATGGGCAAAATAAGGAGTACATTTCTTATCAAGCATTGTAGCCTCCTCATGCAGCCACCTTCTTATACCAAGGGAAAACCCACATCATCAAGACACAAACCAAATGTACTTCAGACTTGGTCACCAGCATCCAAAACCATTCTTCCATGGATGGAGAGCATATAATTGACACTACCATCTCCCCCACCCACCCGCTCCCATTCACCCACTCCCTGCCTTCCACAGGCCACAACCTCTGGAGTTCTTGGTAAGGCACCACCCACCCTGCTATGGCTTCACACTGGGGTAAACCTGGGGAGTTATTAGAAATGTCTGTACTGTGAGGCCAGCATCTGGTCTCACAACCACAGCAACCCTACTACTTCACCATCTCTTGCAAGCAAGAAAGGGGTGTCTTTCTTTCTTTCTTGTTTTTTGTTTTTGTTTTTGTTATTTTGGTTGAGGGGCTTGAACTCAGGGCTTGGCTACTGTCCCTGATGTCTAATTTTCCTCAAGGCCTGTGCTCTACCACTTGAGCCACAGTGTAACTTCTGGTTGGAGATTGGAGATGAGTCTCTGGATGGACTTTCCTTCCTGGGCTGGGAAATGAGATCATCTGGATCTCAGCCTCCCAAGTGGTCAGGATGACAGGTGTGGGATGACAGGCGTGAGCCACTGGCTCATGGTTTAAGGTGTCTAGTCCTTCTTTAGACGCTACCACATAGACACCCCTCTACCTCCCTCAGGGACAGCAAAGGGAGGCTAGAATCTGGGTGAGGCCATGGGGATTAAAGGGCCCCCTCCATATCACTAACCCCCTCTAAGCTCCCATCTGCCTCCTCTGGATTGTCTGGTCTTCCAGGACAGATCAGACCCACTAGGAGTTCTGGGGCCTGCCCTATGTCCCCCTACCCCAACCAGCCGATACCTGAGGACTTCTGGGGCCAGCTGCTCCATGTCCCGGTGGAAGACGTTGGGAGGGTTGCTGATAACCGGGCCCAGGGGTGCCCATGGCAGAAGGAGTGTCCAACTCCCCTCTGTCAAAGGAGACACCAGGCACAGATGGATCTACTAAGAGCTTCAGGGCATAGCCATCCACCTGTCACAAAGGTCACTGGGAGAACTGTTTTATGGTGACAGCCCTGGGGCCTGACCTCATGGCCCCAGCACTGTCCCTGACTTTCAGTGTCTGAAGGGGAGTGCTCTTTCACCTGAGCCACCGTGTCACTTCCAGCTTTTTCTGTGTACGCAGGACCTAAGAATCGAACCCATGCTTTCCTGTGTGCTAGGCGAGCCCTCAACCTCTAAAACGCAATCAATCCCAGCCTTGGATAGCTGTTCTTCTGTGACCCCTCAGGCCTGTCTTGGGACAGTCTGGCACATCTATACCAAGTCTCTCACCAGCAGACCTGGCTGGAAATAAACACGCTCTGCTATGTTGTCCATCATCTGCAGTTCCTTTGCTCTCTGTGCTTCCTTCAGATCCTCCTTGTTAAGCAAGACCCCTTTTCAAGTGCTGTCTCCAAGGAGCATTTTCTGATCACCTTGGAAAAGCTGGAGCCTCTCCGCTGTGCAGGCTGCCAGCCTTGTCAGGCTCTGTCTTCCAGCCAGTGCTGCTTGAGAATGCACGAAGGGGAAGGCCTGGATACCACCACTGGATTTCTGAAAGCCGTGATACACCACCTAGAGGCAGGTGTTTTATCACACTCCATGAGAGGGGGCTCGAGGCCTGGGCAATCTGTGGGCAACAAGACAGGGCCATTTCTTTGTGTGGGCTTGAACTGAGGATCTACGAGCTGTCTCTCTGAGTTTTATTGCTCAAGGCTGGTGCTCTACCACTTGAGCCACAACTCCACTTCTAGCTTTTTGGTGGTTCCATGGAGAGTAGAGTTTCACAGGCTTTCCAGTTTATGGCTGGCTTCAAACTGTGATCCTCAGATTTCAGCCTCCCGAGTAGCCAGAATGACAGGCATGAGCCAAAACCCCAGGTGAGGGGCACCAAAGGCTTTTTTTTTTTTTTGCTCCTGTTTATCTCCTGTGAACTAGCAAGCCCAAGTTAAAATAATCAGTTGCAGGGGATCAAATTCCTCTCCTAGGTTACTTAATCCAAGGAGATAAGGTGTCCATGGAAAAGGCTAGTCTGAGTTGGCTTAGGGGTGTTTGTATGTGTGTATGTGTGTATGTGTGTGAGTGTTGGGGATACCTACCCTCATCTCTGTGATGCTTCATCCTCCCAGCAGGGAGTGTACCCAGGATCCTGACCCCAAGGGAGGTGGATGAGGGAGGTACGTAAGGTCACATCCAGGGAGATGATCCGAATTCTGTCCTGCAACAGATAAAGCCTGGACAGATAAAGGAGGGAAGGAGAGGGTTAGGGGAACATGAAAGGGAGCCCCTTACCTTTGGCTATATGTACCAGTGAGAAAACTGAATACATCTTTCTTGGTAGTCAGATAAAAGGTGTACACTGTTCGTTTATTTTATGATTATGTTAGGCCTGGGGCTTGGATTCAGGGCCTGGGTGTTATCCCTGAGCTTCTTTTGTTCAAGGCTGAGGCTCTACCAGTTGAGCCACAGCACCACATCTGGGTTTTTGTGTGTGTGGGTTTGGGGAGGGAGGTGGTTTATGAACCTGTTTCAACAGGCTGAGCAAAACAGCTCCTGACCCACAGCCCACCTCCAGAATGAGAGGGCCACCTTGGGTTCCAGCCACATGGGGATGCTGGGCCACCTCCTCCAGCACTCATTCAATGAATTCCTGAGACAGAGAAAGAGAGAGGGAAAGAGAGAGAGTGAGAGAGAGACAGAGAGGGAGAGAGGGAGAGAAAGAGGGCCAGAATTACACTTAAGCCAGGTGCCGGTGGCTCAGACCTATAATCCTACCTACACAGGAGGCTGAGATGTGAAGACCGTGGTTCATAGCTGGCTCGGGAGGAATGTCTATGAGACTCTTATCTTCAAAGAACCAACAGAAAACCGGAAATGATGCATTGGCTCAGGGGGTAGAATACTAGCCTTGATCTGAGTAGCTCAAGGATAGCATTCAGACCCAGAATTTAATATCCACAAATGACAAGAAGTGGACTTCCCACCACAAGAAATGGACTGAATAACACCCACCGTCCTAGGAAGCATGGCAGAGAAATCAGGCCAAGATTCCTGTCAGCTGGGGTCATGAGTAGGTCACCTGGCTTCTCCATGACTCATTTTCCCCAGCTGGAAAAATGGATAGAGTGAACGATCCATTCCTCATGGAGATAGGATAATGATGAAACACAGCCATGTTTTCTTTCATAATCCCACACCTGTTGCATGATTAATAACAGACCCCATCTGAGCCCTTTCCCCGCAACTTCCTGTCATATGCTCACAGAATTGTTGAGAACTGTATCTGACACCTGCTCCCTCTGTGCCTGGCCCTGCTCCAGAGATCCCTCTGTACTAGTCCCTTATTTACTCACAACTGTCCCATGAGGAGACTGATGTCCGGTGGTCGACATCCAACCCAGAGCTTCACCTGTGGTCAAGAATCGGCTGCCATGAACTAAGAGTTTGGGACAATCCATCTAAAATGATGACTAAGCAGGGCACTAAATGTCTACCACCACCACCACCCCCCCACACACACATACATACAAACACACCTCCACCGTCCTTTGCAGCCAAAGATGTTTTACTTTCTTTCTTTTTGTTGGTTGTGGGGCTTGAATTCTGGGCCTGGGTGCTATCCCTGAGCTCCTCAGCTCAAGTCTAGAACTCTAGAGCCACAGCACCACTTCCGGTTTTCTGGTGCTTTATTGGAGAGAAGAGTCTGAGGGTCTTTCCTGCCCAAGCTGGCTCTCATTGGTGATCCTAAGATTCAGTTCCTGAGTACTTAGGATGACAGCCATGAGCCACTGGCACCTGGCCAAAGATGCTTTCCTATGCCTGTCATCCTATCCCCTCAGGAGACTGAGATCTGAGGACTGCAGTTGGATGCCACCCTTGGCAGCAAAGTCATTGAGAACTCTTATCTCCAATTAAACACCCAAAAACATTGCAAGTGGAGCTGTGGCTCAAATGGTAGAGTGCTAGCTTTGAGCATAAAACAAGGCATGGGACCCAGGCCCTAATTTTAAACTTTTTCTAGCATAGACCCACCCAAGAAAAGGAAGCAGGTGAGCACACGGGAGCTCAAAGCTCACACATAATACTCAAGACTCAGAGAATAGACCCCATCCTGCTCTGAGTCTCTAGATTCTATGTCCTAGGTCATGACAGTCTTAGATGGGACTGACCATACATCAAGTCAGGACATTCAAGTACAATCTCATACTGAGGATCCCGTGACCTCATCAAGGACTCAAGATCTCTCACTGTCCTGCCTTGACACTGGGCAGTCAGGTGAGATCCAGTTATCCAACCAAAGGATATGGGAATGAATGAATTTCTCAGCCAAGGGATGCAGACTGGAGGGCTCTAGGTCCCTCTCTTTCAGGAAGGAGAAAAGGGCTGATCCTTCTCAGGAATGATCCTGGGTTGTGAGTATCCTCAAAGAAACAACCCTGCTCAGAACTCACTGCCTCTTATGTTCCCACGAGCCTTGACCTTCAGTCCGCCCTCTCTAAATCCCACATCTGTCATCTAGACTAAAAGCTGAGCCCGCAAAGAGACTCACCTCTACCTCTGAGAATGGCAGTCACAGGGCCCTAGAGTCCCCTAGAGGAAGTCTCAGAGCAACATGTGTCTGAGTCTTTCCCTCATTCCCTGGCTGTCCTGTGCCAGTGGCCTGGTTTCCTCTGTCTCTGGTTGAGGAATGAACACTGGGGATGTCATCTTAAGATTGAGCCAGCAATAGTCCCAGTCCCCAAGGATGTACTGCACATGCATCCTGCAGTGGACGACAGCGAGGTTGTCAACAGTGAACCAGAGTCCCAAGACTTTTAATAGGCATGAGGCTGGGTCGAAGGCTCTATCACTGATAGTCTAGGTTGTCAGGTGAGGTCATGGCTTCAATGGCCTGACACACCCGATCTGGGATCATTCTCCCTCTTCATCTTCCTGCTTATCCCCTGCCACCTCCCTCTGGACACTCCCTCTCCCTATCTTCCCTTGCCTTTGGACACTTTCTTCTTATCTGACCAGAAAATAAACTCGGTGAGCTAGGGGAGATTGAAACTCTGTGACCCACCCTGAGCCCTAGTGTGTACCCCAGCCTGTTTCCCTCTGCAGTAAGCCAACCACTCAGATCCTGGATGTCATGAAGTTGCTGGGGGGACAGTGGCTTGCTCCTACATACTGGCTTTAGGCTCTGAAACTGTCCCCACAGAGATTGTTAATGGTTGGCTCCCTTGATCCAGGAACTCCAAACCAAGGCCTGCATGATCTCTTCTTCCTTCCTTTCCTCCTTTTCTCCCTCCATCCTTCCCTCCTCTCTTTTCTCTGTCCTCTCTTTGTGTCACATCTGGGCCTTAAAATGAGAGACTGGGTGCTGTCCCTGAGCCTTTTTACTCAAGGCCAACAGTCTATGGTTTGAGCCACTCATCCACTTCTGGCATTTTCTTTTTGGTAGTTAGTTGGAGATAAGAGTCTTACAGGCTTTCCTGCATGGGCCTTAAGCCTCAATCCTCCCATCTCAGCCTCCTAAGTAGCTAGCATGACAGGAGTGAAGCTATGGTATCCAGCTCAAACCAAGATTTCTTCATGTGCTGTGCAACCAGAACTGGAACCTTTAATCATGTATGAATAGCCCCTACCCCCAGTTTTGGCACACACTGTTATGGTTTGTTGGATAAATATATGAGCATCTGTCTATGACAATACTACAGAAAAGTCCCATCTAATTCAGGTAAGCATCCTGGGTGGGGGCAAAGCCTGATGTAGCTCTCCCACAGTTCTCCCTCCTCCCTCTTCCTACCCTCCTGATGCCACCGCACTTAACTGTTTTGGTTCCAAGGACATGAGCCATGATGTCCTCACTGGATTCCAGGGCCTCTGGGATGCCTATTTTCTCAAAGATCTCTGTCCAGCCACTGACCAGCTCTGTGACACTCCATTCCCCACTCAGGTGTGAACCAGGTTGCTGTGAGGTGAACACCAGACTCAAGGGGTCTCCTCTCCACTCCCTGGGGCAGACAGGACGGTCCACTCTATCAGGCCCCCAAGTTTCATGTTGCAGAGAAAGGATCCTTAAGGCATCCCGGGTCTCTGAATCTCCCAGATTCCAGTGCAGGTGCTGGGAATTGTCTCTGCTCACAGCTGGCAGGCTGCGGATGGCGAGGTCACAATCTCTGCTCCCGAAGACATCCTCAACTGTGGTGGTCACCTTAGAGAGAGCTGGGGGAGAATCAGCAGCTGCCAGAAAAAGGCTGTCAAGTCATGACGTTCGTAGCAGGAAACCATCTGGCTTGGGAACTCTGCCTGTGCCGCTTTGAATGTCATTGTTTGGTGGCCTAAATGGTCCATCTAATTCGACCCAGAATCCCAGGCATTAGTAGAAATTTCCAGCTTCAAGAAAAAACTCTGGAAAAGCTGGCATTTCACTTGTCCCAATCGAACTTAATAGGTTCCAAAATCAGTAGTTCCTTTTTCTTTCTAGACAGCCTACAGCAGGTTACAGAAAAAGGTATTCAGAGAGCCTCAGGTAACTGCCATGTCTTGATCACAAGCAGGCTCCAGCAGGGGGAACACACTTGCCTACCATTGCCCGGCTGGAAAGAGCCCAGGAGGGACACAGATTGGAGTCTGTCCTGGGAAGGAATACATGCCACCATTGGGGTCCCGGAGCCCCCTGCTCAGATGCCCATGGACACCGTCAATGCCCTGGGTAAGATTCCCCTCTCATCCTCGGTAGTGATGAACCATCTGCCATGTCACACCGTTCATCAATTCCCAGACCCTCCTAGCTTCACAGCCCCTGCCCTACACCCCCTGTCTGGTTTCCTAATTATGTTGGGCAGACACATTCTCAACTTTGAATTAGGTCCAACTATACACATGAGAGCAGACTGTCTGGCTGGAAGAGTGAGGCTGTGGTCACAGTAGCCTCATGAGCCTTCTGGCTAAAGACAGAAGGGCAGGTGTCCACTCTGGTCTGCGGTTCACACAGGCCTCCTAGGAGAGACCCACGCAGGCCCAGCAGTTACTGTGGGCTGCAGGAAAGGGGAAGAAAGTGGTGGGAAGGAACATCTAATGAACCCTTCTCTAAAGGAGCCATGACACTATGAAAGAGAAAACAAAAATTGTGGCTGGGTTCATACTGGGCATTAATGAAAAAAGAACAACAAATACACACATGCACACAAACAAAATGCTTTTGCTCGGGCTAAGAAGGTGGCTCAGTGGTAGAGCGCTTTCCTTGCATGCACAAGGCCCTGGGTTCGATTCCTCAGCACCACGTAAGCAAAAAGAAAAAAGTCGGAAGTGGCGCTGTGGCTCAAGTGGTAGAGTATTAGCCTTGGGCTGAAGAGCTGAGGGACAGTGCACAAGCCCAGAGTTCAGACCCCACAACCGAATCCACCCCCAAAAAAATGCTTTTGCTCTTTTTAGACATGCTGATTGTACAATGAGAAAGATGCTCTCTCTCTCTCTCTCCCTCTCTCTCTCTCTCTCTCTCTCTCTCACACACACACACATACACACCTAAACACACAGACTCAGAGCAATGCCTCTCCTGAATTTGTTGGTTTCTCATCTAGGCAATGTACCAGCTCAAGCACAGGGGTTCCCTTTTCAGAACCAGGGGCAACCACCCAAGGGTAACAATGCTGTAATAATGCAGAACCACCCTGCCTCCCCCTTTCTCCAGGGCCAGACCCTTCCCCTTGGGAACAACCAGCCTTGACTCCCCATTCACCAAAACCCTAGGCTAGGACTCTGGGTGAAGGAGTCCTGAGACACTTGGCTCCTGAGAGCCTGGACAGAAAACAAAGCAGGGGGTCATGGTGCCTCCAGAGAGGTGTCTGACCTGGGGTGGGGGCGTTGTTGGGGACTTTGATTTGGTCCTAAAGGCTATATACATGGAGGGACTCCCTACTTCCAGCCTATATACTTCTGGGTGACTTGGCAAATTCTTGGGGAGGACAAGGAGACCAGATGGACTGGGATCACTAGCAGAAACTGGCAGAACTTGGAAATGTGATCACCCAGTCAGAACTGTTGACAGCTGGGTTTGGGGATACAGGCCGGTTGTATGTGTGTCAGAGGGGGTGTGCTTTTCTCCCAAATACCCACCTTCTATCTGACCCCAGTGTCCTCACCTCTCTAGTGGGCTCTTCTGGGAATGTCCTCAGGTGAAAGGGTGACTGAGCACAGAAGACAAGGGCTCACACAGTCAAGGGGGGGCTATCCTCTTTATCCAACACCTCCCTCCCCAGCAAAATGGAAAAGACCTAAGAAGGCAGGTGTGGGGTGCTGCTCCCCACCTCTGACTAAAGCCACCAGGTTCCCACCAGGGAGAGAAAGGATGCAGATGCAAGGCTGTGTGGCTCCCACTGCTCCAGGCTAGGGGCTATGTGGTGCCCCCTCCTCACCTATCCCTGAAGCTCCCTTTTCCTGGAACACTGGCCACTAGGGATGAGGGTGGGATCTCCGGATGGACACCCACCTCCACCCCCCACCCCTGGGGTGCATTTGGGGCAGAGCCAAGGCAGACTGTGGTGCATGGGGATGGTGCAGGCATGATGGGAAAGGGGAAGCAAGAGTTGGGGTTCTGGCTCGGCGGGAGTGGGAGGGTAGAATTGGGAGGTTGCAGGTGGTGGGGTCGTGGGGTGCTGGCCCGCAGGGTGGCCACTCATGTGTGCTGCTGGAAGAAGCTGTAGGCTGCGATCAGTTGCACACCCGGCATCTGAGGACCCGGGGCGGGGACCAAGTCAGGGCCACAAGCACGCCAGGGGCGCACCATCTCCACCAGGTGACTGCAAGAGGCTCTGAGGTTCAGAGCAGGCAGCGCCATATTTGAAAAGCAGTGCTGCTGAGAGGGGGCGGGACGTCTGTGGGCTCATTGAGGGGCTGTGCGCAGCCTCTGCTCCTTCTCAGCTCCTCCTCCCCTGTGTTGGCCGCCACTGCTGCCTCCACCTCAGCAGCCATAGCCACCTCCCTGCCACATGCTCTGCACTTCTGGCCAGGACCCACACTATGGTCAGAGCAGCCACCAGCCACTGAAGCCGTTTCCACTGTGTTAGGTTTTTTAAAAAGAGGTAGCCAAGTAAGAACTGCACCACGCACGTGGTATTCAGGTAAGGGGTAGGTTTATTCAGTAGACCAGGCAAGGTTGGCACTCCACGCAGCTGGCAAAAGAAAAAGAGGGATGTTTGGCCCCAGATTAGGCCTTATATAGGGTAAGGGGGCGGGGGAAGGGTGTGTCCAGGTAAAGGGAAGTGGGATCAGGTTGGAGAAAGGTGTGGCCACATCAGGTTAAGATGAGACCTCAGCAGATGTGGATGCGATCTCTTCCAGGTGTACCAGTTGCCTAGATAATGCAGGTATTGGGTGAGGTCTGTTCACAGCCCGGAATGGACCTTACACACTGGTGCTTGTGTAGTAAGAAGACCCCCTCCTCAGACAGGCAAGCCCAACTAGTCATCCGGAGTGACAGAACCCACCGCAACAAAGTTATTATTAAAGAAGCAACTTTATTGAGAAGGTTCCTACACTGACAGGCCAGGGCCGCAGCACAGGCTCGGAGATGATACTGCAACCCCGAGCAGCCCACGTGCTTAGGTTTTTAAATGCAAAAATCACGAGGTGAACCCTGGTCACTTAGGTGACCAATGAGATTTTCACACACCCAAAAGATTGCACAGTCATACCAGACCACACGCAGGTGGCCAGTAAGTTACACTTTGTCACATAATGGCTGCTTAAACCAGCCTGTCACTTTTGGTTTAAATGACTCATGAATTCAAGGTAAAGCAGAGCTTAAGGTTAACATACACAAAGGAGTTTAGTGAAGTTTAACATAAACATGTGAAAAAGGTGGAGTTTATAGTAAACTTCGGATGTCCCCAGCATGCCAGCATGAGCCTGATTTCTGGCTACCTGTTTAGTTGGTGAGTCCTTAACAGAACAATGGAGGTGGGTTAAGTTGTTATGGGGAGGGGGACCTAGAGGCATTCTTTTCATTCCATGAACTGGGCTGGTTGGAGCTAAGGATTTTTTTTTTTTTTCTAAAATCCCTAAAACAAAAACAAAACCTGTAAAGAAGCTGTCCCAGCTCATCTCCTCTCAGGGCCTACTTCACTTGTGCTCCTGCTGGCTCTTCTCTCTGCTCTCTCTCAGCCCCTCTCCTGGGCCTTGCCACCCTGATGCACAAGCCCCTGCTTCCTTGGGCCCCTAGCCATTGCTGCCACCAACGTGTGCCCCTGAGCCCTGCCCCCTCCTCCCTTGGGCCCCGCCCTCCACCCCTGTCCACAATTGCAGCCCTGACTAGATCCTAAGGCTTCCAGACCATGGCAATTGCAGCCTTACCTCATTCAGCTCAGCACTCTCCACACCCCCCCCCAGTACCTTCCCTGGGGATTGAATCTCCCCTCATCCCCACCACTGGAGGAGACTCTCCTCCATTCCCCTTCACTCCACACACCAAGCAGGTTCATGGTGACATGTGTGTATGTGTGTTTGTGTTTGTGTCTGTGTGATTGTTGGGGATAACTACCTCTCAAGGACTCAGAATATAGCACCCTTTGGGATGACTCAGCACACAGCGCAATTCCAAAAACAGCACAAAGCACTCTGTGTAAAGGACTTGGCAAACAGCTCCCTTTGAAGGACTCAGCATGTAGTATGCTGGGTAGAATACTCAGCACACAGCACTCTTTGAAGGAGGGAGTCCATAGCCTGCAGTGTAAAGGACTCAGTGCATGGCATGCTTTGAAAAACTCAGCACATAGCAATTTTTCCCAGGGACTCATCACATAGCACCCTATAAGACTCCACACAGCACCCTTTGAAGGGCTGAGTATGAAGCACCCTGTATAAAACACCCAGTGCACAGCACCTTTTGAAAAACTCAGCACATAGAACAATTTTGAAGGACTCAGCACATACCGCACTGTGGAAGCACTCAGCACACAGCACCATTTGAAGGACAGTACAGAGCACCCTGTGTAAAGGACTCAGCACACAGCACTCAAAAAACTCACCTCATAGCTCTCTTCGCAAGAGCTCAGCACATAGCAGGACCCTTTGGGATGCAGTAGATCAATACACCTTTTGAAGGACTCAGAATACAGTACGTTGTGTAATGGACTCAGCACACAGCACCCTTTGAAAAACCCAGGACGGTCCACTTTTCTCAGGAACTCAGCACATAGCATGCTTTGCGATGACTCAGCAAACAGCACCTTTTTGAGGACTCAGCACAAAACCTCCATGTGGGAAGGACCCAGCAAATAGCTCCCTGTGAAGGACTCAGCACATAGCGGTATGTCACAAGTTCAGCTGTCATTAGAATTAGGGTGCTTTCTTCAGTATCACCATTCTTCAGAAACACTTCACAAACCCTACTAGTTCACATTTAGCAAACCTGTGTTTTATGGGAGAAGGTGACTAGGGGTCTTGAACTCAAAGCTTGTGGGCCCTGTCCCTGAGCTCTTTGGTTCAATGCTAGAGCTCTACCACTTGGAGGCACAGCTCCAATTTTGTTTTTTGGGGTTGTTCATTGACAGGTCTTATGGTGATAAGTAAGGCCAAGTTGTGGTATCCGTGGGCAAAGGCTCTTAGCTCAGCCTGGAGCTGACCACTCTCTTCCTCGTGTCTCTGGAAAGTTGGGTCTCCCCTGGAGTTCTCTTGGCCTAGGGTGGAACACACCTGCTCTCGCATCAGCAATCAGAGCAAAAGTCAGCTTGGCTCTGGTCACTTCCTCAAATTGAACTCTAGAGGATGTTGGCACCGGGCCGCATGTTCCGCGTGTGGCCACCAGGGGGGAGGAGTGGCCCACCATAGGGATAGTATTTGAGAGTTGTGTTTACTCTTGTTTCCCTAGGGCCCCATCATGATTCAAAGCCACCCTGGAGAGGAAAGTCCTTTAGACTCTTACCTACAATTAACAATCGAAAAGCAAGTGGGGCTGTGGCTCAAGTGGCACAGCACTAACCTTAAGCAAGAAAACAGGGATAGAGCCTAGGCCCTGAGTTCACACACACACACACACACACACACACACACACACACACACACACACACACACAAACACACCACATGCATGCAAAATCAGAGATTTCTACACTGCAATCTTTGGGTATTCTCTACTTTTCCCCCACTAAGCCTGGTGGCTACTGGCCTAGGTTTTTGATGCATACAACAGGACCTGGCATCTTTGATTTTGGGGGAACAGAATGGCTAGAAGGTCAGCCTTCCCCCATCCCGGCTCCTTGATTGGGTCATGGTCTATCCAGGCCCTTTGGGCTCCTTTACAGACTTGCCAAGATGCCTTAAAAGGCATCACATACTGGGCACTGGTGACTCATGCCTGTCATCCTAGCTACTCAGGAAGCTGAGATCTGGAGGATCACGGTGCCAAGCCAGTCTGGACAGGACAGTGAGACTCTGAGCCTCCATGAAACATCAGAAAACAAAAGTGGCATTGTGGCTCAAGTGGTAGAGTGCCAGCCTTGAGAGAAGGAGCTCAGGGACAGTGCTCACGGCCATCAACAACAAGGAGAGGCATTGCATGTTGTCTTTGGGATTGGCATGGGCCAAATATAATTGGAATTAATTATAATTGGTATTGATCAAGTGCACCAAGACAAAGCAGTACCTCCTGTAGTCCCGAGCTCCTCCATCTCATCTCATCCCCTGGCCTTGTCCATGCTTTGGGTCAGCATGGGTCTGCCTGGACGGGAGGGCTCCAAGGAAGATCCCAGAGCAATCACCCCACCTCCTTCTGCCCTGCTCACCCTGCTGCTTCTGCTCTTTGCCATAGACCTTCTTCCTGGAATCCATCCATGAGGTCATCACCACCAACATAGTGGTGAGTGGTGGGTCTGGCCTAACTAGGGGCAGTCAGAAGTGGAAGTAGGTCTGGGACTAGGAGCTTCCACCTTAGGTGTGGGCTGAGGCCATGGCTGACCTTTATTTCATCCTGAGCCTTGCAGTGGTGGGGAGAAAGTGTAGACTTCACATTGAGTCAGGTAAACTCAGAATCTGGAGGACCACTTGTGTGTGGGAGGATGTGTGTTTCTGGGGGCCACTGTTGTTGGTCCTCTCTTGGGACTCCCCTCTCCCTCTCTCATCCCTCAATGGTAGAAGAGAAACATCAACTAAGGGTGTGGGAAGAGGGGAAGGGGGAATATTTTGGGGGGAACCAGATTGTGCTTCATATTCATCCTAGCCCCTACTTCCGATTTATCTGAGGAATGGTCATATGGGTTTGGGAGGGGGGGAGAATCATCCTAGCTGAGAATGTGGCTCAGTGATAGAGTGGTCACCTAGAATGCCTGAAGCCCTTGGTTCTATTCCACATAGAAAAAGCTGGAAGGGAGGTGGGGCTCAACTGGTAGAGAGCCAGTCTTAATCAAAAAGAGCTCAGGGACAGTGGCCAGGCCCTGAGTTCAAGCCCCAGGACTGGAAGAACAAATCTTTGTTGGAGGCTTTCTTTTTGCTTTGAAAACAATTTATTCTTTGTGATAAGCATAACATGGGCCTCTTTCCTGACCACCAATGAGCCATTAGATATCCCTTGAGTTTGGGCCAACTCCCTGAAGCCTCTGTCCTCCCTGACCCCCAGTTTAACCTTCCCATCACCCAGCAGATGGAGGCATGAGAGAAAGCCACCTGGCCACCTACTTCTGGTGGCTGCCAAGGCTTATGAGAGTCAGTATGTCACATAGTCATCATCCACATCAGTTTACAAGAGAAAGTGGGGGAGCACTCCTCCCCTGAGCCTGGGAGCTGTGGGTGGCTCTGGATGTGGGGTATCTGGGGCAGGACGTGCTCCTTGGAGGAGTCCACTATGGGGTAGGGAACTCTGACCTCTCCTCTGGCAGTTTCCCTTCTGTCTTCAAGTTGCAATTCTTCAAAACCTTTCTGCTCCTCCCTCATTTCACCCACCACAGGCCCTGAGGCGTGGGAAGCAGAGTTGGGGGGTGGGGAGGGCTCAGCCTGTGCTGGCATCTGAAGACTGCTGTATGTGCCTTCCCTTGGGATGAGCAACAGCAGCTCCCGCAGCACTCTCCTCCTTTCCATCTTCTCCGGGGACAGCCAGTGTATGCACTTGGCTTTCTCCCAACACAGCTCATTCAAGACCAATACCTGCTCTTTACACACAATGAAGGACTCCTCAGTGGTTTGGTTGTGTGCCAACAGCTGGCTGCATCAATGGTGGAGCTCACCTGTTGGACTCTGGAAGTACACCTCAACAAGCAGGTCATGGACGAAGCAGATTTTCTTCTCAGATGCCCATGTGTCCTGTTTCCCATCCCCACGCATGCTGTGGTGGCAGCTCATGGGGCAGAGGGCCTGTGGCTCCAGCTCAGTCTGTCACTGAGCTGCCGGGTGGCCTGGGTGCCTGCAGCGGGCCCATGCTCCTGTGGCAGGATTTTCCACCTGTGGATCTCAGCCTCCGAGTGTGCTAACAGAGTCTAGTCCATCTTCCAGGCAGCATGGAATGTGTTCTTGTATCCCTTTGGTCAGAAAGAACCATGAAATAATGATGTGGCCAAAATCATGTGATGCAGGCAGAATGGGCAGAGTCAAGATGACAGTGGCTCTCCCAGCCCCTTTCCCAGGGAACTCTGTCCAATTCAGTTGGGGACAAGAGGGTGACATGCTTTAGCTGGATGGCTGCACAGATTATTGTTTATGTCTGTTTGTTGCCGGTCCCAGACCTTGAACTCAGGATCTGGGAACAGTCCATGAGCTGCTTTTGCTCAAAGCTAGCCCTCTACCACTGGAGCCATAAGGCTCTACTTCTGGCTTTGTTGGCAGTGAAGTTGGACAGGGGTTTCAAAGGCTTTCTTGCTTAGGGTGACTTTGACCATGATCCTCCTATCACAGCCTTGTAAGTATCAAAGAAGACTGCTGAGAGTCACTGGTGCCTGTCTAATCATTGATCTTGCTGATGTTCTTGGACAAACCGGTGAGTTCCCTATCATCAGGTTGAAGTGGTGGGAGTTGGAGCCCACAGTTTGAATAGTTTGAATCCTGGTTCTGCCACCTCCAAATGGCAGGCAGGAGATCCTAAGAAACTCATTCGTATCCATATGAATACCAATGGAATGTGACGTATGCTATGATTGAATGGGCAGTTCTTGAATGATTCTAGGATAAAATTATACACAATTATTTTATAGGACACTGATCGATTTTAATTAATACTTTATGAAGATTTAAACAATCACATTCATTAAATTGGGGCATAATGAAATACCTAAGAATTGGGCATCACATAGTATAGAAATGTCATTTTTTCTGCCCGGACTTTCTTTACTTAATTGCTATAGAGCATTTTCTGAATGTACTTTGGAATATAAAACTAGGATATATTATAGCTGACCTGGAAATGAACTATTCAAACAATTTTTATCAAAAATGCTTAAAGCAAAATAAAGAGGCAAATCCAAATTATGTATATTTGAAGACAAAGCTTGGTTAATCCTCCTCTCACATTCCCCCCCCTTCTTGAGAATAACACACATTGTAAGGAAATGCTTAGAATGTTTTGGAGAAATAGGTTGACTTTAAACCAGTGAGTTACTCTACGCTGCATTTTGTTTATTTTATATCTAGAAAATCTAGACTCTCACCTTATCATTTTCCTTAGGATTTATACTCAGGTTTAATCTTCGATGGGTGAGAAATAAAGATATAAACATTTTTTAACAGTGGTTAAATTTAGCCTGAGGAATCTAGGTACAATTATACTCATACAGATAAGCCTCATCAGTCATGAGACCATGATATCAAAATGTTAACCAATGCTTACTGGTGTCATGCTTATGAGATTTTGTGTATTATAAATAATGTATTATAAATAGCAGTTGTTTTGTAAACAATATCATTTCATGGGTTAGGAACTGAAGTGAGACATTATACTCAGAACTAAATTGGAGGAGGAATCCAAAATTAGTTACCAAGATATATATCATTAACACAATGTTTTAAAAATGCAAGCTGAAGAAATAATTTATGAAAAAAATCAGCATTTACAATAAATACAGAATCAGTATTACTGATACTTCTTCTATCCCAGTTGCAATACGGCTTGCATGAAGACTTTTCTGGTTATATGTTTAGTTAGGTCTTGATATTTAGCTGAAGTTCTGTTCTTTCATATATTCATTTATCAGATCAAAGAGGAAATTAATTCCATGCCAGAGTCAACATCCATACTAAAGATATAGTTGTATCCTACTACTTTGCCAAAATTTCAAATCAGCTTGAGTATCTTGGATCTAACTAAATGGGTATGTAATTTTGTCAGTACTAAAAAGATTTTGATCATCACTTATTAAAATAGTATTTTCTAGAATCTACTTCTATCTTTTCATGAAATTTGTAGTGTCATTTATTTCTTGGGTTGATGTTTTCCTTTAGATAACCTACATTCAGTCTTCTACAATTTGGAGTAGTTTAAAATTATGTATACTCAGGTACCCTGCTCAGATTCTATTATTTGTATATTTTGTTCTTGTTAAATCAGTAGGATTTAGGTCTCAACATGGATACTATTGGACTTATTCATTGCATTTCTGAATTTTTTAAGTATGTCATGATTTTTGTTATTTTATTCTTTTAATATGTGCAGCTCCCACTCCACATACAGTCATATTTGTTTTAAACAACTTGATCCATTCATGTGATTTGCTATATTACCTTCATCTAGATGAATTTAATTACAAATTAACACAACCATATATCTTTTTTTAATTTTAATAATATTTTATTGTGAAAATACTGTACTGAGGGGTTACAATTACCTGGGCAAGATAGTGAGTACATTTCTTATCAAGCATTGTAGCCTCCTCCTTTGTTTACTCTTCCCATCCCTTCCCATTCTCACGCCCCGCACCCAATCCTCCCCCCCCCCAACAAGTTGTAAAGTTCGTTTTCTACATGACAACTTGTACTTCTCATAACACAACCATATTTCTGAGACACAGTTATCTTTATGGATCTACTCAAGGGTATCATGTATTTGAGGTTTTTGTGCTTATAAACAACCAGGCACAACTCCTGGGGGAGTTCTACTTTGTTGGTTGTTTTTCCAGCTGTGGTGACTTCAACATATGTGTGCATTTTATTTCAGTTGTTTTGTGTCTATATTTTGTTTCATATAACAGAAAGTACATAAATAATCAGTGATTTAGAACTTTTCCAAATAGATTTCTAAGAGAGATACTTGAAGTTTTGTGACATCTGGGACCAGGTAGGTCTTCTTAATGGAGGGGGTAGCAGAATAACAGACACATTCTTTGACATGATTTGAATTCTTCTTCCTCTTGCCTCACTATTTCCAATAGTATTACTTCAAAGCCTTTAGTGGAAAGAAAATAATTTTGTCTGTATGAACTCATAAATTTGCTTTAATTAGGACACACAACACATTTCCGTTTGATTTTAACTCTAAAATCATCTTTCCTTCTTTTAAATTCACAGATGTGAATTTATAATGCTAAAATACCATCTAATAATTTATATGAAATGGTCCAAATTATTTTCGCTTCACACTATATGTAATATAGAGTGTAATAATAGAGAGCAATGTAGTATATAATTAATTTACTTTGGGGAAAGCTAATTACAGTGGATTTTAAAAATACTGAGTAATAGTAAAAATTATGTTTGATTCTATTAAAAAGTTTAGTTACATCTAAAAATAACTCATAATTATAAACTAATGTTAAAAAGAAAGATTGTTTATTGGAAAAAGCCAGAAGTTTCAATAAGCTTGCTTTTTAGAAATTGACTTGGATCTGGGCTTTGGTGGCTCATGCCTGTAATCCTAGCTACTCAGGAGTCTCAGAATGAGGATAGTGGTTCAAAGCCAGCCTGGGCAGAAAAGTCTGTGAGACTCTTATCTCCAATAACCCACTTGAAAAGTAGAAACAACACTGTGGCTCAAGTGGTACAGAGGTATCAATGAGCTGAAGAGCTGAGAGACAGTGCCCAGTCCCAAAATTCAAGCTGCATGACCAAAAAAAACCAAAAAATTGACATGGATTTTTACTTTAAATTTCATGATATTTTTTATTGTGAAAATACGTACAGAGGGGTTACAATTACATGAGCAAGGTAATGATTACATTTCTTATCAAGCATTGTTGCCCCCTCCTTTGTTTCCCCTTACCATCCCTTCCCAACTCCCCACCCCCAAACCAACCCATGTGTCAAAGTTGTAAAGTTCGTTTTCCGACATAACGTGTTGTACATCTGATTGTTGCAGTGGGTCCACCTGTATCCCTATTTAGAGAATTTGTTTTTCCCTTCTCCTCCACAAATTATACCAACATCAAATACAGTGAAAACAGGGGTTATACCATGGGGGAGGGACATACAAAGCAACAAAGAAATCATCTTAGAAATATGCTAGAAACAATAGCAAGAGAAAAAACAACATTTGAGTTCTTATCTTTGGGTTCATTTCACCTAATTTCAACTTATCTGACCGTTTCTGCTTGTCTCACAAATATACTAGTTATTGCAAATAAGGGAAACCATGGGACCTATATTTCTTTGGGCCTGGCTTACTTCACTTAATATAATTTTTTCCAAGTCTTTCCATTTCCTAACACATGGGGCAATGTCATTCTTTCTGATGGAGGCATAGAATTCCATTGTGTATATATACCACATTTTCTTGATCCATTCATCTACTAAGGGGCATCTGGGTTGGTTCCATATCTTAGCTATGGTAAATAATGCTGCAATAAACATAGTTGTGCTGGTAGCTTTAGTATGGTTATGTTTGTGATCATTTTGGTAAATGCCCAAAAGTGGGATTGCTGGGAAATAGGGGAGCTCTATGTGGATTCTTTTGAGGAACCTCCATACTACTTTCCAAAGTGGTTGAACAAGTTTACACCCTCACCGACAATACAGTAAGGTTTCCTTCTGTCCACATCCCCTCCAGCTTCTGTTGTTATTAGAGTTCTTGATTATAGCCATTCTAACTGGTGTGAGGTGGTATCTCAATGCTGTTTAGATTTGCATTTCTTTTATGATTAGGAAAGTTGAGCATGTCTTCATGTGTCTATTAGCCATGCTTCTTTCCTCTTCAGAGAAGTTTCTCTTTAAGTCTTTAGCCCACTTATTTATTGGGCAGTTGTTTGAGGATTTGTTGTTGGATTTACTTTTGTGAGTTCCAGGTATATTTTAGATATGAAACCCTTGTTTGTTGTATGGCTAGTGAAGATCTTCTCCCAATCCATGGGTTTTCTATTGATCTTGCTAGCTTTATCCTTTGCCATGCAGAAGCTCTACAATTATATGTAATCCCATTTGTCCAACCTTTCTTTGATTTGTTGTGTTTCTGGGTATCTATTAAGAAAATTTTGGCCTGTGCCAAGGAGACCTAGGGTGTCTGCTGTAACTCCAGGTCTTTGATCCATTTGGAGTTGATCCTGGTGCAGGGTGATATATAAGAATATAGCTTTAGTTTTCTACAAGTGATTAACCAATTTTGTTTGACAGCTACTTACTGAAGAAGCCGTCTTTCTCCCATTCTATTTTTTTTTTAGCTCCCTTATCAAAGATTAGATGGCTATATATCTGTGAGTTAATTTCTAGGATTTCAGTTCTATTGCATTAGTCCTGAGATCTGTTCTGGTGCCAGTACGAAGCTGTTTTGATTATTATGGCTTTGTAGTAGAGTTTGAAATTTTCTATTGATATTCCTCCGGCATTGTTCTTTCTGAGGATCATTTTTTTATTCGGGGTCTTTTATTGTTCCATATGAATTTTTGGATTGTCTCTTCTATTTTTTTTGAAGAATGAGGTTGGAATATTCATAGGTATCACATTGAATTTGTACATAGCTTTGGGAAGTATTGCCATTTTCATGATGTTGATCCTTCCAATCCAGGAGCATGGGAGGATTTTCCCACTTTCTACGTTCGGTTTTGATTTCCTTTTTCAGGTTTTTTAAGTTTTCATCATAGATTTTTCACTTCTTTGGTTAATCTAATTCCTATGTATTTCATTTTTTGTGGGGCTATTACGAGTGGAGTTGCTTTCCTTATGTCAGCCATGCTTTTCTCATTGTTGGCATACAGTAAAGCCATTGATTTTGAGTGTTAATTTTATACCCTGCTACTTTGCCAAAATTTTGAGTCAGCATGAGTAATTTGGGAGTGAATTCTGTGGGATTCTTTAAATATAAGATCATGTCATCTGAAAAGAGCAAAAGTTGTATTTCATCTTTCCCTATTTGAATCCTTTAATGTTTGCATCTTGTCTTATTGCTGTAGCGAGGCATTCTAATACTAAATTGAAGAGAAGTAGAGAGATTGGACATCCTTGTCTAGTTCCTAAGAGGAAATGGCTTTAGTTTTTTTTACCATTAAGTGTAATGCTGGCTGAAGTTTTGTCATATACAGCCTTTATTGTATTGAGGAATGTTCCCTGGATTCCTTAGTTTTCCAGAGCTTTCATCATAAAGGGGTTTTGGAACTTGTCAGACGCTTTTTTCTACATCTATTGAGATAACCATGTGGTTCTTATCTTTGCTCCTGTTGATGTGATGAATTATATTAATTGATTTGTGTATATTGAACCAGCTTTCCATCCCTGAAATGAATACTGTTTGATCGTGGTGTATGATTTTTTGGATGAATTGTTGAAGTCGATTAGCCAAAATTTTGTTGAGAATTTTGCATCAATGTTCATCAAAGAAGTGGGCCTCTAGTTCTCTTTCTTTGATGAGTCCCTGCCTGGTTTTGGGATGAGGGGTTATGATGTCTTCATAGAATGAGTCCCGTTATGCGCTTTCTCTTTCAATGTCATTGAAGCGTTGGAGGAGTATTGGTGTGAGCTCTGCTTTGAAGGCCTTGTAGGATTCCGCTGTAAATCCATTGGTACTTAGATGGGAGTTCTCTTATTGCTGCTTCTATCTCAATGCTTGATATGGGCCTGTTAATTTGATTAAACTCATCCTGGTTTAGTTTTGGCATGTCAATATTTGCTAGGAAAAGGTCCATTTCTACCAGGTTCTCAAACTTATTAGCATAAAGGTTTGAGAAGTATTCCCTTCTAATGTTCTGGCTTTTGGTTGTTTCTGTGGTGATGTTTCCATGCACATTTCTGAGTTTGTTTATTTCCGTGTGTGCTCTTCTTTTTCTGATAAGATTTGCTAAGCATCTGTCAATTTTTGTTAATTTTTTCGAAGAACCAACTCTTTGTTTTGTTGATTCTATGATTTTTTTTTTGGATTCTAATTCGTTTAATTCTGATTTAATTTTAATTATTTCTTTCAATCTATTGGATTGGAGTTTATTTGGTTGCTCTTTTTCAATGAGGTTCAGATGTCTCTTTAAATTGTTGGTTTCAAATCTCTCTAATTTGTTGATGTATGATCTCAGAGTTATAAAATTGCCTCTGATTACTGCATTTCCTGTGTCCCAGAGGAGCTGGTAATTTATGTGTTCATTGTTGTGGAATATCATGAACATTTGCATTTCCTTTCTAATCTCTTCCATGACCCACTGGTGATTCAACAGTGTGTTGTTCAGCCTCCATGTGTTAGAGGACTTTCTTTGGTGGCTTTTGGTGTTAAGTTTTAATTTTATTCCCTTGGAGCCTGTTTCTTGGCCTTTATTGTGGTTTAGTTGGTTTTCTATGTGTAGGACATCTTCAAGTATCTTTTGTAAGTCTTGTTTGGTGGTTCTAAAAGCTTCTTGTATCTGAATAGGCCTATCTTTTTGCATGTTTGGGAAGTTCTCTGCTATGATTCTGTGAAATAAATTTCCTAAACCATTAACTTCTGTCTCTAGGTGCTCCTCTACACCCATTATCCTCAGATTAGGCCTTCTGATGGTGCTTTCGAAATGTTGAATAGATCTATCATATTTCTTGGATTTGTCTTGGATAGTTATACATTCTTTATTTATAATATCTAGGCTGTCTTCAATGCCCAAGATTCGATCTTCTGCATGGTCTAACCAACTGTCAAGACTTTCTACTTTGTTTTTATTTCTTTTCCTTCTAATTGTTTGGCGTTGATGGCTTCAAATTGTTCGTTGGAATTTTGTTTTAGGTCTTGTATAAACTTTACTTCCTTAATTTGGTGGTCAGTGTTTCTTCTCAAATCACTTACTTGATTCGTTATGGTTTCCTTGGGCTCCCATTACTTTTCTTGCGCTCTATTGAGCATTCCCTTTGTGGTCTCCCTGAATTCATTCAGCTGTCTGTTCATGGATTCCATGAATGCCTTTATTGATCTTGCTGTATTCTCATCCCTCTCTTGCAATTCCTGTATTACTCTTTGAACAGCTTCCTCACGATCATGCAATTCCTGTCTTTCTCTTTGACTGATCTCAGCCTTCTCATGCGATTTCTGTATTTCTCTTTGACTGTTCTCAACCTGCTCGTGTGCAATTCCTATATTAATCTTTGAGTAGCTTCCTTATGCTCACAAGATTCCTGTATTAATCTTTGCTTTGCCCCCTCTCACTCTCTATCATGCTCACAATGAGTCCTTTACAAGTTTTCAATGTATTCATTCACCATGTATACCAGTAGTGCTTGTAGAGCTTCTTGGGAACTCTCTTCTGGATTATTCATTAAGTATTCTGTCACCTGATTATCATGAGTCGGAATTCATATACCTGAGTTGGAGCTAACTGTTCAGCCCTGTGGAGGTCAGTATCTTAGATGGAGATCTCTGGTAGTGGGGGATGGGTGGCCTTCCCTCCTCTGCTCCCTGAGAAGGAGTGAGGATATCAGGATTCTACTCATGACAGAGTGTTGATTCCTGCGTCGTCTCTGGTCTGTGATCTGCAGGATGAAGATATCTGCTCCTTGTTAGTTCTTGCTGGTGTTGAGTAGAATCCACTCACTGGCCACATCTGGGGCCTTTGTCGTGGACTCTCTCTGTAGGGATGGGGGCTACAGCCAGTGGTGCTGTCCCTACTGCCACCTCAGCTGTGGCTTCTGGCAAGTGCTCAGATCTGTTATCTTGCCTGGATTTTCCCTCTTTGGCCAAACTCTCTGTACTGTGATGGCACACTTGGTGTGACTCTCTAGCCTAGGACTGTTCACTGGAACATTAAAACTGCTTTCTATGTAAGAGCTTGTTTACCCTCCAGCTTCTCCTCCTCCATCTTTCCCCAAATCCTCATGATTTTTTTTGACCAGAAAAAAATAGCTTTATTTGGACTGAGAATTGGAAAATGAGAGTAGGACCTGAGCTAAGGAGTAGAGATTACATTTCCAGAAAGCTCATCAACCAATGGACTCTTGCTTTGAATCAAGGCAGCCTTGCAGTTAATGAAATCATTAAGAGGCCTACTGGGAATATATCTAGCTCTAAATGATCCTAGTATGCTACCTTTATAAAAAAAATACAGGTTTTTTTTATCATAATGAAATTTCCACCAACCACACGTATTACAAACGGAAATGGAAGGAAAAAAATCACATTTTACAGAATTTAAACTTGTCTTCAGCATTTAGCTCAGAGGTTCACCATCTTCAAGAAACTGCTCCTCTGTTAAAGTCTTCAGCTCTTGATATTGGAGGCATGGCTCAATTGGTAGAGTGCCAGCCAATGAGTAAAAGCATTAGGTACTGAGCTGGAGTCCCAGTCTCGAACCAAAAAAAAAAGAAAAAGAAAACAAAAAATCAATCAACCAGGAAGGAGATGGTCTTTACTAGCCCACAGAAATACTTTATCCATTTCCCTAGCCAGTCAGGGCTGAACAGCAGGGTAAGGCTCAGATGAGGGTGGGGTGGGGATCAGAGCGCTAATTTCCCCCTAGTACAACACCACAGCAGAAGCTTGATGAGAGCAAAACTGGTGAGACTTGAGGGGAGGGTCCAGGCCCTGAATTCAGTCAGAGTCTCTGCTGGAAGAGAAGGAGGAAAAGGAGGAATGCTTGCCATGCTTGTGGTGTTTGTGCATCTTTTTATGTGTTTTCTTCATTTGCTTCAGTGTTTTCTTGTCCATTGGGGCTCGTGGGCCTATGCCAGGAGCCAGGGGATTCACAGGACACATGCCAGGTGCAGGTGGTGGGCATGGGGTGGGTAAGGACCTGAGGGTTGGTATCCTGGATACTGTGGCTGTGGCACAGGGTAAGAGGGCCCACATGGAGGGAAAGCTGGGTTCCCCTGGGGAGGTCCTGGAGGAAAGGGAAACCCGGGAACAGGACCAGGAGGAATGGCCGGATTTACAGGTTGTGGGCACAAAGGAGGTGGACACCCAGGATTGGAACCTCCAGGGCACCCCATGTAAGGGATACTTGCATTTTGCACCGGCTGCGCTGCATTGTGATGCCACATGTTCAGGTGTTTTCCTAAGCCTTTCCACCGGCGCCTGGATTAGACCTGTCCTCCAGAGCCTTTTCCACCTCATGATTTTTTATGAATGGTTTTTTAGTGAAAAATGTTTTTGGTGTTTATGTTTTGGTTTGGCATAAAATGAGCCTACTATTGTCTTAATTTAATAAAAAAAAAATCTCTGATTCTCTGACAGCATAAATTTTGTGGGTAATGGTTAAGACTAGGTTGCCTTTCTGAAAAAAAATATCACCACCCAAAAAAGAGGAACAAAAGGAAAATAAATATGACAGGAAACATAAATGTTAATGGACTAGTAGTCTGCCGGTTTGCTTTAACTTTTAATCAAAAATTAAAGTAATACTTGATAATGTTTTATTAACATATTTAAATTTCTTCATTCTTGTCATTTAAGATTCACTTTATAATGAAATTCAACAGGTGACAATGTTTTTTCATGACTTTTCCAAAGAAATGATCATTTCATCATTATAGTGTATAGCACAATACACCCAGAAAGCTTTTAAGGAAAAAAATTTTCCCATTCTTTGTTTTGCTTCAGTCTGTATTTAAAGCTGCATACCACATCTTACCCACCCTATTGTCTGTCTTCTCATTTGAAATATTTCAATAAGTTTTCTTTCCCTGGTTTGTCAGTCAGAAAATCTTTATAAAACAACATGCTTTCATTCATTGTGCTTTTTAAAGTATATCTCACAAATGCCAAAACGAAGCACAATCTGAAACATCTGTGGATTTTTCCACCTAGAGTCCAAAGTAATCACTATCCATACTCCTTAGAACCATCTGTTCACTGGCATTAATTGTTCTATCACTTCCATGCTTTAAAACAACAGCATTTGACAATGGCGTACATTTTAATTGGTTTACCACATCTGGTTCGTTTTCAGCAAGGACTGTCTTCACAGAAGATGGTAATAGATGAGGTTTGCAATTATGTATTTTGAAAGGGCTCTAAGTTGTGGATATAGAATATCCATTTCAGTGACTAAATATTTAAATTAAATCCTATAATGTATACTCCTTCAATTTTCTGGCTAAAGTTCTACAATCTAGATATTTTTTAAGGAAATATTGTACATGTTTCCTTGGTGACAACGTAATTGGAAGAGTTAAATTTTGCTTTGTTTCTTTTTTTCTTGTGAAAATACTGTACAGAGGGGTTACAATTACATGGGCAAGATAATGAGTACATTTCTTATCAAGCACTGTAGCTTCCTCCTTTGTTTACTCTTCCCATCCCTTCCCATCCTCCCTCCCCTGCTCCTCTACCCAATCCTCATCCCCGCCCCCACCAAAGTTGTAAAGTTCGTTTTTCCATATAACGACTTGTACATCTCATTGTTGGAATGTATCCACTTGTACCCCTATTTAAACATTTCTTTTTTCCCTTCCCCTTCACAAATTTTACCAACCTCAAATACAGTGAAAGCAGGGGTTATACCATGGGAGAGGGACATACAAAGCAACAAAGAAATAATCTTATAAATGTGTTAGAAACAATCACCTAAAAGAAAAAAAAAACATTTGAATACATATATTAGGGTTCATTTCCCTAACATCAACTTATCTGACTTTTTGCATGACTCAGACATATACTAGCTATTGCAATTAAGGGAAACAATGGACCTAAGTTTCTTTGGGCCTGGCTAACTTCGCTTAATACAATTTTTTTCCATGGAAGACTTAAAATTTTCATATATCATTGCCGTCTTAAATGAAGTGAATGTACCTGGGTTTGCATACAGAAGTTTTGGGACAGCATTAAAATTTGAATCTTGAATGGGATTTGATTGAGAATTGTGGCAGGCTTTCATGATATGAGAAGAGAAAGGCCTTACTAATACTTTAATTTGCCACATTGCTATATTAGTTTATTCAAACCCACACATACATACAGATATACAAATATGTAGTATGAAGACGCAGTCAGTCTGCAAGAAAGTATTTTAATAGGAATTCCATAAAATATTTAGTCTGCTGAGATCTGATTGGAATTTATAGAAATATCTATTTGCTTCCCCCCCTGGACAATTCGTTATCACTGGTGAGGATGTTGCCATTTGAATTTAGAATGCCCCAGAAAGACCTATGTGTTAAAGAAAAATGACTTTCCATTTCCTCCCAGACTGTGGAGAATACCTGCATAGTTCTTCTGGAGATTAAGTTCTTCAGAGTGAAACCTCTGAGAACATGCACACTCATCTACTTTCTTTTCTCTTTTAATCATTCTAGATCAAAAACATTTCTTTTTGACATACTCCTCACCTTGACATTGTCTTGTCACAGGCCACCAAAGCAATAAAACCAACTGAACATACACTGAAACCTTCAAACTTATAAATCTGAGTAAGCCTTTCTGCTTAATAAATGGACAATATCACTTATTATGATAGGTTATAAAGACATCACAGAAATCTAGTCTTTCTAACAATGTAGAGTATATAAAAATGCTTCATTATAAAATATCTAACTCCAAGTTATATTTTGCGTTTTTGTTTCTGTAGATCCTAGGGCTTAAACTCACAGCCTGATTGGTGCTTTTGTGTTCAAGGCCAGTGCTCTACATAAAATCTGAACTGGAACTCCATTTCTCCTGGTGGTTAATTGGAAATAAGAATCTCATGAACTTTCCTATACTGGCTGGCCTATTCATATTGCATACTTTATGTAATTCCAATTCTCAGCATTATATAGATGTTCCAACTACAATATAAAAAAAACTTAAAATGTACTAAAGATATTTGTAAAGTATAAAATGAGGAAAGAATTTTCATCCTTTACAAATCTATGCAAAATCTATGCTAAACTATTGATATTTTACTTTACCTTTCCTGAAACCAGTTTGATATAGTTTAATACTTGTCACACCAACTTTCTCTCTATGTTCTACTGGATATATACTTTTTCACGTGTGTTTGTATACGTATACATATATGTATCTATCTGTATATGTTCCAATGTGCATCATCGGACTTGAAACTGCTTTCTTTTGCTGTTCAGCAATGAACCTTGTCGGCTCATTCTGTGACAATATCAGTGCTCATTCTCATTATTCCTTTATTTACCAAATCATCAGCCTTCTAAAATCAGCGTCATTTCTTGGGTAAGGTTACCAAACAGCCCAACCAATATTCACTCAGAGGGTTTTAATAAAGCAATTTTTAAGGAAGAATATAACATGAAGTGACAACTACAGAAATTCCGCAGAGACCTGACATCTTTCACATTTCTCTCTTCCTTCTCTTCTCATACTTCAGAAAGTATTGACTAACACTATAAATATACTGCAAATGTAAGTTAAGGATCAGTGTTTTTTTTTTCCTAACCTGCAGCCTTCTTTTCCATGATTTGACATAAACTTTTGGGAGATTTTTTGGATTGTGATGGGATTCCACCCAAAACAAAGCCATGTATAACAAGAAAGTCAATGTTTTCAACTCAGAGTATTAAACAAAAGAGGGAGAAAATTAAGGTTAGCTATATATGTTAAGCACAAATATAGGCAATATCAAGATATCTTGAAATTGTATACTTTTACTGGATAAAGTGACTCAAACCTGTAATAGTATCTACTTAGAAAACAGAGATTAGAGAATTTCAGTTCCAGGCAAGCCCAGACAAAAAAAAAAAGAAGTTTCAGGAAACTCTAACCATTTGCTGGGTGCAATGTATTTTGATTGTGTTAGGATGACCACAGTCCAAGCAGGCCCAGGCATTGTGATGCTACCTCAAAATAAGCAATCAAATTACAATCTGCAGGTATGGCAGTAGTAGAGGTGCCAAAGTTGTGAAGTTCCTTTCACCGTTGCAATGGGTCTACCTGTATCCCTATTTAAACATTTTTCCCTTCCCCTCCACAAATTATGCCAACATCAAAAATATGTGCTTGTGTAAGAAATGCATGATTCTAAAATTTCATGAAAATTCTTTTGAACTTACTTTTTTGTGGAATTGTCTAGTTTAAGAAAATCAATTACACTTTCTATATAAAAAATGTTCTGTGCTTAATCCGGCAGCCCATACACTAACATCGGTATGATACAAAAAAGATTAGCATGGCCCATACACATGGATGACTTTCAAATTCGTGAAGCAGTCCATATTTTTACAACAACAAATGCTGAAGGGGATGGGGCCACAAGGGAACCCTACTGCATTCTTGGTGGGAGTGTAAACTTCTTCAACCACTTTGGAAAGAAGTATGGAGTTTCCTGAAACGACTCCACATAAAGCTCCCCTATGACCCAGCAATCCCACTTTTGTTCATTTACCCAAAGGATCACAAACAAGACCATACTAAAACTACCAGCACAACTATGTTTATTGCAGCATTATTTACCATAGCTAAGATATGGAACCAACCCAGATGCTCCTCAGTAGATGAATGGATCAAGAAAATGTGGTATTTATATATACAATTGCATTCTATACCTCCATCAGAAAGAATGACATTGCCCAATTTGTTAGGAAATGGAAAGATTTGGAAAAAAATTTATTAAGTGAAGTAAGCCAACTCCAAAGAAACATAGGTCCCATGGGTTCTCTTATTTTCAATAATATATAACGACAATGACATTGCTACAGAATATAAATATTTTTAAATGAAAAGGGTGTAGGTAATGACATTGTAAGTGATCTTTATACCCAATAAAGATTGGTTTAATTTCTAAAGAAATACCTGAATGAACATCATTCAGCTTCCACTGTTTATTATTCCTGGAGTAATTGCTTAAGGAGAACAAATCTACCTCAAAGCGCTCTACCACTGGGCCACCTTCCCAGCTCTGCATTACATTTTATGTGCTTAATACTTTCCTGAAATTATTCCTTTTGGATTAAATATCCCAACAAAACTATTTTTTATGATTTCTTATATGATTTATATAGATTTCTTATGCGATTCTTATATGATTTCTTAGAGATCCATAAACAAAACAGCTCAGAACAGAAAAAGAGTAGGTAAGAAGTCATAAAAAAAATACTATTATAGTGGTTTTAATGGCTAAGTGTAAATAATATGTAACAAAACTGTGGGAAGATTTATTTGCTCTTTTTGCTATTCTCTCCCCTTCTCTGTAGAAAGGTTCTCACTATGAAGTGCCAAATGGTCTGGACCTTTCACGCCTTGTCTCAGTCACAGAAGTGATGGGATTAGGGACATGTGCTCCCATGGCTGGCTTTTAGGAAGTTCACAATAAAGTAATACCAATACACATAAAGAAATTTTTGTGAGTGATGTGTATTCACTTCTTCAATTGCCAAAATTAAATTCATATGTCAAAACATCAAATTACTTACATTATAATATATGTAGTTCAACCGGCATCACTAACACCTCCATAAATCAAATGCAAACTAAAAGCTCTACTTCAAAAACCAACATCTAAGGCAGTGTTGGAAATACAAGAAGATGCACAACAAATCAAAAGGAGTGAGATCTTTAACACTGGCAATGAGCAGTGATAGCTGAATTTTTAACCAGGCTTGAAAAGTTCGGGTGTCAACTATGTGATTAGAGTTGCAGAGTTGACCTTGGTATCAAGATTGAAGGTAAAATTCAAAGGCATCTAAGATTGCTGCAGTATTGTGGCTCGATACAGTGTGACCCTGTCTGATAATGGTAAAGCACAGAGTAGAAGCTAAGTCAGTGAAATGTATAGGAAGGATTCTCCACTGAGAATAATTGCAGGGTGTGATCATCACTCTTGCGTTGAAAATGTATAGCCCATCATTCTACTTTAAGCTCTAGTGTTTATTCTGATCTGAAGATAATTATAACATACCAATGTGCTGTGAGTGCTGAGCAGTGTAGGTGTATATTACGCTAATATATGTAAAAATCCTTACAGGTATGGAATGGCCTGACCCTGACACTTCATTCTGTGTTGTTGAGTTTCATGAACAAATGTTCATAGTTAGGCAATTCACAATCATCTAAGTCTGAATCAGGAAACTGAGATAAGACATTAGGGTCATCACTCCAGTGACATGGTCTGTGACTTATGAAATAAATAACATTATTTCATAATGTAAATGTGTTTCTAAAAAATTATGCAATACCAAATATACAAAAGGGACAATTATCCATCTCTTGTATTATCAGAAGTTAAGATACTCCTGAATTGTACTTTTTTGCTAGAGGATCACAGTATGAGTGCTGATATTTGGTATCTTTCCAGGTGCTCCTATACGTTTGTCAATCTTCTTTGAGGAAGTGTTTTTCCATAGTTTTTTTTTTTTTTGAGGTGTTCCGAATATCAGTACTGTCGCTAACCACAACCATGGGACAGAAAAGATGATGGGATACCTGGCCAAAGAACTGAGAAATCACAGGAAGTAATAGGAAAGAAGACACCAGAGGACCAAAAGCCTCATTGCCAGCTTCTGGATCCCTAAATCCTGCTTCACATGCTTTATATTCCTTCTACTATGGGGGTGGGGTGGGGGGTAGGGGGGTTGTCAGTGGCTACAGGTATGTCCACAAACTAAGGCATTAATCTTGCTGGTGGTTACAACTATTGATATGAGATATTGTTTGCATACATAGTGATAATTGAATCCCTTATTGTTCAGGAGCAGAAGGGAGCAATAGTCATTACAACCATAACACAGACATGTATCTTGTCTACAAAGTCTGAATCTTTTAGTGTCCAACAGCTCTAAATTACATACTCTTGAGGTAATAACTCATATCCCTGTCTTCCCTTGACTGACCTTTCCAGAGTATAGCTCTCATCCTTTTGTCTGCTGTTTGAGATGGCTTCCCAATCTATCCCTTTCCAGGTCTAACAGCTTGAGTCTAGAATTCCTCACAAGTACTGTGACAGATGTATTATTTTGAAAAGGGTATTTTTTTCGTAGATAGGTTAAATTTTTATATTTTATTTTATTTCAAAAATATTATACAGAGTGGTTACAGTTACATGAGTAATGTACATTCCTTGCTGAATAGTGTTACCCACTCCATTGTTATTCTCATATCCCTTCCCACCCTCCACACCTCCCGCTCACTCCAAAGTTGTAAAGTTCATTTCCAATATAGTGTCGTGTGAATATCATTGTTGCAATGGGTCAGTCTTTGTACATCTTTCGTCACTATATTTTTTCCCTTTCCTTCTCCAAATCAGGTAAATGTATATACAAGATGGAAGGTACCAGAATCAAGACAGAGATTTCCAGGGATAAACCAATGGAAAAAGGCAAATGAAATAAAAATAAGACCTAGATACACTACTTTACCTACATCAAGGTTGATATCTGAAAAAAGACTTGTTGTTTCTATGGCTTAGAGTTCATTTCAATTAACATCATTTTGTAAGGTCAAATGTACATAGCTCTGGAACCAGCAATCCCATTCCTGGGCACTTGTGGAAATGATCTCAATCTAAACCACACAAAATTTACAACTATGTTTTTTACAGCATTATTGCTATAGCTAAGATATGGAACCAATCAAGATGCCCCTCAATAGATGACAGGATCAAGAAAATGTGATATATATACACAATGGAATTTTATGCTTCTGTCACAAAGAATGACACAACTCCTTTCTTAAGAAAATGGAAAGACTTGGAAAACAATCATATTATGTGAAGTAAGCCAGATTCAAAGAAACATAGGTTCCATGGTTTCCGTCATTTTTATTAATTAATATATGCTTAGGATAGTCCTGGCAGACATGTTCACTTTTAAACTCTTGAAATATTCCCATTTTTCTCTCCCTCTTTCTCTCTCATTCCATTTGTTCTAAGTCCTGTGATGATCTTGTTGATTTTCTCCCATTACATTCATCATTGCATCTTGCGAACTACTGGTATGCACTACTGTCCTTCTGTCCATTCTCCTTGTGCTTCGGCTTGTACCCCTCTCACAGTGGAGGGCCAGAGATTGGGGATATTCTCTTCACTCTTGAACTCAGACATCTATCTTTACTTTCTAACAATACATTCATTGAATTCTTTCTGTAAATTCTAATGCCTTGAAAATGATTACTGCATTTTCATGGCTTTGTTATTTGGCATCAGGGAAGTACATAAATCAATAACTGTAACTTAGGTAAAAGAAGACTGCAATCATGCCTCCGTAGGTGTTGTTCATTGGATAATGTTTACTTCAAGGTCTGCCTGCCTGCATCCTTTTCACTGTTTATTTATCAATGTAGCCTTTTCTTCTGGAAAGTATGTATTGGCCTAGTGAAGATCAATTCCTACTCTAATTAGTCATTAATTTTATTCCAACATCATTTCACAGCTCCTTCTGAGTTTCTTCAGGGTCTGTATAGTTTCACATTCTTAGAAGTTTTAACATCGATGCATCCAATGATAAAGACACATTGCTTAAGTCACCATTTTGATGACTGAAAAGAAACCATGCTGCAACCTCACTATATAGTAATTTTCTGGTTTTAAATTCTTTAGAATTTAAAATTAAATTTTAAATTCTTTAGGATTGATGGTGGAGAACGAACATTGTGCCTGCAATTTGATCTTTTCCTAATTATTTTTAGTATCCTTTCCAATATTGTATAAAGTTAAAACATTACTACTTACCTTTAGGATTTCTAAAATGGTCAAAGTATACATTCTATTCATTCACAATTTTAACACAATAGTGTCCATTATGACCAAGTGAGAAATTTTAAACTTTTTATTTGTGGTCCGTAATGGTGGTGATAGGGAATCAAGTCCAATGCTTCATGTGTCTTAGTCTCCTGTGTGCCTCTGAGCCTGAGGTGACCTGTGGTTTTATTTTCACTCAACTGGAATAATGAAAAATTTCACTAGGAAGCAATTATTACTTGGTTACTTTCTCCAGTATCTCTCGCATATATAAAAGTAATATAATTCTACACTGACAGAAAATGGTGTTCCTATATTGTATTTATTAATAGTAAATTTTTATGTTTTGTAGCCCCAATCTTCACTAAGGTTTGCCACTTTCCTATCACTGCTTCCTATAAAACTTGACTAGATCCACTAGAAACACAAGTCCAGTCAGCCTCTTTCTTAAAAAGCCCAACCTTAAATAACCTACCCCCTGGTAGCCCTGCTATAAACTTTCAAAGGCCTGACTGAAACCAGACTCCTTCCTGAAAGCCCTCCTCTGCCATAGGGAAATCCCTCTTCCACTCCTCCCCTTCCCGGAATCCCTGCTCTGCACCACCAGAAACCAGGCCACATCCAAGAACTCCACCTACATTGGGCTCCTCCCTCGAATCCCCACCTCATCCATCAGATACCCTGCTGCAACTACTGCCCCTAACTACTCTAGTATTGCATAGTCTTATTGCTCCCATATCCTAGTACCTGCAAGCTCCTCCCTTTCCTTTCAACCCCACCCCCAATCATCCTTCTCCCTCAAGCCCCTCCTGGTTTCATCAGAAACTCCTCCCATAACTAGCCTACTTCTAAGTGGCCTAACCTCACAAACACAGCCCTGAACCTACCTCTTCCTACAAAGCCCATCATGCTACACCAAAAACCCTCCACCTGCCTATAACTGTCCTTGAAACCGCACCTTGCTAGGCCAGAAGGTTCTCACATAGCCCATCTCCTGCCTGGAAAGCCAGCCCTGCTCCACCACAAGCCTCTCCACCTCCCACATCTACTCTCTCAATGCCCTGCCTTGCTCCCACCCCCTATTGGCTCCTTCCTCAGATCCACACACTACACCACCAGATACCATGCCCATAATTATCCTACACCATTGTAGCCCTTCCATTCCTTCTCAAAGCCCTCCTCCAACTAGCCACATATCTCCAAGCTCTGTCCTGCTCCAGATAAACCCCACTAGAAAACCCCCACTACACTATCCAATCTCTCGACACCCACATTGCTCCACTGGAAACCACTGCACCAGTTGGCCTCCCTCTGGAAGTCTCAGCAGGCTGAACTTGTCTTATTGCTCCCTTGTCCCTCCATAGTCCCTTTTTGAAGGTTTCTTTGCCCTACTGAAAACCCTGTCCAAAGTCCATGTCCTGCCTTGCAACACTGAAATCCCCACCCAACCTGATTTTTCTTTTAGAAGTGGTAACTGGCTACCCAAGAAACCCCATCCGAACTAGTCTAGTGCACTGCTCTCACAAAGCTCTGGTCCTGAAAAACTCCTCCATACATTGTGACTACATCCTGCTCTGCAAGAAACCCCACCTCCACCCTAACACACTTCCCTAAGGCCTGCCATTCTCCACCAGAAACCCTGCCCCTTACTAGCCCACGTCTTCCTGGTACCACCGGGCCCTCTCAAAACCAAACTTGAAAAGCCTCTCTCTCATAGCTCTGCATTCCTACACCAGAATCCCCACCTTCTGACAGCCTCTTGCCTCCATTCCCTTCCCTGCCTTATGGGAAACCTCACCCTACATATCCCACAAGGGGTCACAGTGGCTCTACCAGCACCCCTCCTCTAAGTAATCTCCTCCTTTGTAGCCTTGTTCTTCCTTCTCAAAGCTCTGTCCCAAACAGCCTCCTCCCCAGTGACCCCATCTTCTTCCACTGAAAACCTGCCCACCTGCCAGCCTCCATGTTCAATCCCGCCTACTCCACAAGAGTCCCCGCCCCTAACAAGTCTAGTCCTTCCTGTCCCCTCCATCCTGTCTCAAAGCCCTACACAGACTGGGCTTCACCCTCAAAGCCCCGCCCTGCTCCACCACAGAGACTGTGCCAATACAAACTCCTCCCTTGAATCACACAGGGCTCCACCAGAAACCCCACACCAGCTCACCCATGATGGTCCCATCTAGTAACTTTTATTACAAATGCGATTTTATACTGGCCATAGAATTCATACTAATCAATATGATAAGAAAGCAGTATGGCAAAAAGGCAACAAAAATTAAATAGCTATTGGATACTTTAGTCTAGTTTGAGGTTCTGTTACCAGGTAGATACACATTGTGTGAAAATGTCTGAAGGGGAGTCCTCTTATTGGAAAGCATTCTTTGAAGTATCAGTGATCATGAGTGATCATTTTATTTCTAGAAAATTTGTGCACATTTGTGCCATTAACTTCAAAAAATATTCGTTATTTTAAATCCTGTGGTTTTGTTGAGGAAAGAGTATTAGTGTGTAAAGAGATGTTTTTCAACTCATCTCTCTAATGAATAATTTTGGAGTTGCCTACCTTACTATGTACAAGAGTATTTAGTAACAGAAATTCTCTACCAGAATCCACTTTGAATTTCCTCCTTCCACTAAAGTGCCCTTTGGAAAACACTGAAGTGAGATTACACAGGTAAAATGCCAGAAATAAAAACGTGTTTGAGATCATAACAAAATAATGATGAAGACCCCATCCAATGTGCTTTTAATTTTCTAACAAAAGGAACTTAAGCCTATTTAACTGCAGACTTTCTGAAGACTAGAAGAAAAAAATATAAGAAATGCCCTATCATACCATGGTTCTGAAAATAAAAACAAAAATAAGGAAAGACAACATAATGAGACAGAAAGGAATGAGGAACTTGTACATGTGATATAGAGTGTAAAAAATACACTGAATCAGGTAAAACTAATTTTGGTCATGATGTCTGGTTGTTCAATATATTTCATTGTAAATATTGCTCTTTATTTAGCTGTTACTTAATAGAGGTCTCAGCAGGGATCTTCTCAGGTAATTGTGTAGATGGTCAATTTCATCATTGCAAGATCATCAGGATGAAAAACTCCATACACCTTAAGACACACCTGCAACAGCACTAGGCATACACTTCTATTGGTCCAACACTGTAAGACAGACCTGTGTTTTACCAAAGCTTTGTATGTGGTATGCTATGTTTTATTCAGGCTGAAGAGCCAAAGTAAGTTCAATTTGAGATTAACCCCACCATCTTGTGCTAGTCTGCCCTCAGAGTAACCCCAAGAGAGAGAGAAAAAAAACATAGGTTGTCACCAACCCTGCTGTTGCCCAAGTGTTTCAGGAACAGAAAATCCCAATAGTTCAGAGAAAGGTCAGTGAGGTTAGAGTGGACTCAAACCAATCATGTAACTGCTTGTGTGGAAATTCCCTAAACTTGTATGTTCAATACTATAAAAGCTGTGCTGATTTTGTGCTCGGGGACTCTTTGTGTCACTGGTTACCCAGTGTGCAGAGGACCAAGCTTGAGCTTGCAAATAAACGACTCTTTTGCTGTTCGCATTGGTCGTGGTCTCTGGTGGTGTTTCGGGGGTCCCAAGTCCATAAAACATTTCTGGGGGCTTGTCTGGAATCTGCCTCATAAGACCCTCCAGATGCCCCAAAAAACCCAGCTGTCAAGTCTAGGCATTGCTGTTCTGTATATTTGGTTGCCTGCAGGTTCTGTATCTGTAATTCTGGTTTCCCACCAGGTCTGTATTATGGTTGGCAAGGAATCTTGGCAGACGTGTTATAAGACTGCCAAAGTGGTCTATTAGGAGATATCCCCAGACACCTTTGGATAGATTGCTGTTTAGTACAGACATTTTTTGGGAAATTTTCCATCTGTAGTCTGGCACTTCATGCAGATATTTTTTGGGAAGTTTTCCATCTGTACTGGGAAGTATTCCATTTTTTGGGAAACCCTTTCTGTAGTCTGGCACTTTCTGGTTGGCAATTTACAATGCTACAGCATGCCTTTTTAAGTTGTGTCTGTGTGTTGAGTGTTCTGTTTGTCATTTGGTGTTTATCTTACCCTTAAGCCTTGACCCAGGGGGTACTGAGAATGGGGGAGAATCTACCACTCTGAAGGGATGGCTGCTAAGGACTTATTTCCCTTGCCCCAACATGACTGGGACTTCTCTTCCACATTTTAAGGCCCTTGGTCAACAAATGTTAGTGAGATGTCACCCCATTCACTGAGACCTGAGTGTTCTCTGTTCTAAATTTCCTGAGATAGGGAAGTTCTGGGTAAGAGTGGCAGGCTCATTCAGCAGACTCTGGATTCAGCTTGCTGAGTGAGAATGGCAGAGAGTACTGATAGGGATAAACTCAGCCTTTGGTAGTTGTGTTGTCTAGTTCTGTTTTAGAAATGGTACTAGTTAATTTTGTTTTCTTTGGGGCGGGGAGTGTGGGATCCGGTCATGGGGCCTGAACTCTGGGCCTGGGTGCTATCCCTCAACTCTTCAACTGAAGGCGGGTGCTCCACCACTTGAGCCACAGCTCCACTTCTAGCGTTTTCCCCTTTGCTTATGGTGCTGGGGAATTGAACCAGGCCCTCATGCATGCAAGGCAAATTCGCTACCAGTGAACCACCTTCCCAGCCTTCCCAGCCACCTTCCCTTGGCACTACTTTTAAAGGGTGGGTTTTTGGTTATGTGTTTTTGAAACTTATTTGAACATCTCTGGGGAAATAAAAGTTCTAGCCTCCAGCTGGGCTCAGTCACAGAGAAGGTTGTGTGCCTCTTTTTGACTTTTCAGCTAGTCCCGACAATGTAATGTGCTCTTGTCTAAAACTGGATAAAAATCAAGCCAGTTTAGTTTCAGGTAACCCCCCTCCCCCAGCCTTCCTCCAACAAAAAGGATTCAAAAGAACAGTTGGTGAAATGCTTTGCTAAACAAGCAAGCCCTGGGAAAGTGAAGCTCAACAAAGTTACTTAGTTTAAAAGAAATATTGTCTTAAATTTTTGTTTGAAAACTTAAAAAAATGTACATACAAATGATTTTTATTTTTTGCACACTTAAAGATCTGTGTTTTGGGCTGGGAAGGTAGCTCAGTGGTAGAGCACTTGCCTTGCAAGCCTGAGGCCTTGGGTTCGATTCCTCAGCACCACACAAGCAAAAGAAAAAAGTCGGAAATTGTGCTGTGACTCAAGTGGTAGAGGGCTAGCCTTGAGCTGAAGAGCTGAGGGACAGCACCCAAGTCCAGAGTTCAGGCCCCACGAACAGACCCCCCACCCAAAAAAAAAAAAAAGATCTGTGTTTTCTATGTGTTTGTGAACACGTTCATGATAGAAAATGTCAGCATGCTGTAACAATTGAGTGAGTTTAAGTTTAAAATTCAAAAGGTTATGAGGTTGGGACATTACCAGAAAAATTTTATAAAATTTTCGCATTGTTTTAAATGGCTTTTTAAGGATTGTTTAACTTGAAATTTTGAAAATCTGTTATTTTAGAATGCATAAGGCTGTTTACACTGTAATCAAGATATCTGGCTTAACAGAAAGGAGAAACTTAGAAGGCAACAGAATACCTATCTTTAGGAGTGAAGGGTGAACAGGCAGTAGTGCAGTTCAGCTGGTCATGCATGGTGGAACAGGCCTTGGGAAGAGTCCACGAATGGTGAAAAAGGGCAACCTGGCACAAACACAGTTCATCTAACCCTAAAGAGTCAGAATGGGTGCATGACCATTCCACAGGAAGGACCAAGTGGGGCATCTTTATTCTGTCCTTTTTCCCTGCAGATAGACACTGGAAACATGATGGTAAAAATGAGTGATGTGTTGATCTGATTAGCATTGCTCAAACTGCCCCTTGGATGTGTTAAAATTAAAATTAAGAAGGCCTTAAAAAGAGGGTTTAAAAATTTTATTTGTATGTGATTTTCTCTCAATGATATTCTGCCAGTGGATATGTTTTTTTTTTTAAGGCATCAAGGTGTTAATTCTAGCTTTTTGGTACAATGACGGTGATTGTAATTTTTGCATTAAGAAAAAATTATTTAAGTTTAAAAGTTTTAATGTGTATCTGTTTTAAAACAAGAAGCCAAGAGGAAATGAGTGACACCTAGCCTCAAGAACTCAAGGAATTTTTCAAAATGCAACTAAAAACTAAAGTATAGAATATTAAAACAGATTAATAGGAGGCTTACAAATTAGGAATGGATTTCTGTATATAAAGTTTAAAAGTAAAATTGTTCTAAACATTTGCCTCAAAGTGCAAAAATGAAAAATTAGGATTACCAAAATAATTGCTTAATTCCTATTTCAGTTTGCTCTCATAGGTTTTTTTTTTTTGTAAGAGTTCCCAGCCGGCCCCCCAAAAAAGAGTGAGGATTCTTGTAAGTTTGTCAGAAGTAACTTTGGCTCTTAATTAGATTCAGGTAAGAACATGCTTAAAAGTTACTTCTATGTTGACCACCTTGTTGCTTTAAATTGGAGGAAAGTGGCCTTTTATGAGACTCATTGATCTGCAAATTGGTTGGAAGCCAGCCTGGGCAGAAAAAGGTCCATGTGAGAATGTCACCACTACCCAGCTAGCAGAAGGCTGAAAGAGCAAGCAGAGTTGCTTTAGGATTCAAAGTGGCAGAGTGCTAGCCTTGAGCTGTAGAGCTGAGGAACAGCCCTCAGGCCCCAAGTTCAAGTCCAGCAACCAGCTAATAGAAATGCCAATGAGGCATTTTTCTCAGTGTAGAGAAGACATTCCTGGTATGAAAGCAATGGAGGAGCATCCAGAGACCATAAGCCACTGCTTGGATGGCAGAAATAATGTCAGATCCTAGAGTCATTTGTGTGTGGCCCTTCAACAATTGGTCAGAGCCAGGAGGTTATGGGAAAATAGTTTGTAAGCATTCCTAATATCTTTGACTATCTACCTTGAAAGGGACAGGAACTTAGTCATCTGTGATAGTACTAAAAAGCTAAGGTTGTAAAATGTGGAGGATAGTTTAGATCCCAACCCCTGTATGTGCCAAAAGCTCTAATTGGCAGTAACTTTTGAGCTGACACCAGCTACATGAAATTCATGTGCTCAGGAAAAATGTTTGTAAACCTGAGAGTGTGTTTCTATTGATATCTGTATGAAGGCCTGCATAGATAACTCAGGCATTGTTAGGATTACTAGAGATCACATTCCTAAGCCATCCAGAAAGATCCTTTTGCAAACCAGAAGGCTAAATAAGCAACACTGCTCTAGCCAGGAAAAAGGTCTGTGCATTTGTCAAAAGTTAAAATGTTGTTTTTAATGACTTCTAACCCTGGTATACTCTGTGTAAAAAAGGCTAAGATTATAGGTTCGTGGCTAGGTAGGATCAACACCCCTAAGTCAGCTTGAAGAAGTGACAGAAGATGAATCTTTGTCCTTCATCCCCTTTTAAGAACAAGACACCAGAGTCACATTTTTTAAAATGTGGCAAAATAGACAGAAGGAAAGGCATGGGAAATAATAGTACAGGTCTGAGCCCTCTATATCTGCCTAGAAAATCCTAGCCTTATTAAAAGAACTATTTGTTTAAAAAGTTGTCATCTTGGTAAATTGTCCTGGGCTATTTTCTTAAAAACCAATGGGGTCACAGCCTGCCAAGCCTATGCAATGTATCCTTAACCAGTCTGTGTAGGAATGTGCAGCCCAGCACGTGGTGTGACAATCCCTTGGAGCCACTGAGAGACCCTGCTGCTGCTGCTTCTGCACACCCTAATGGGTAAAGTTCAAGGACAGCCTGACAGTCACCGGGAGGAAATCTTACACCATCATCCAGACCACCTCCACTATGGTAAAAGTAGACAGAACTCTTGCCTGATTCCATCACCTGAGACGCCTTCCAGGTTGAAAGCTGCTAAAACTAAGATCTTTTGGGACATTCTTTTGTTGATATCCAGTATCCTTCTCTACTCCCACAGTGGATATTGAGGGCAAGGATATCACTGGTTTGCCTTAGGCACTTCAGGGTCACAGCTTAGTTTGGCTCTGATATGGTAATAACCCGCTTCCTCCTGGGTGAGTTTTAAAGATAAAAGAGAGATTTTTTTTAAATCAATGGAGGTAGTAAGAGAAATGGGACACAGCCCTAATCTTAGCCTTAAAATCTAGCAAGCTTTTCATCCCACTGTTACATTGAGGCTTTCTGAGATAACTTGGTTTCCACAAGTCAAAGGGAAAATGAGCAGTTTTAAACTCTAGCCACAAAGAAGCTCAAGGAGTTGTAAAGAAGAGGAGGGTAGTAAAGAAAGCCTTAGGAAAGGAATTGGGGAAAAATTGGTATCCTCTAGATAAGAAATGATTTAAAAAATTATTTAAAAAGTAAGGATTGTCTTAAAATGTTTGTAAAGAAGACAAACCTCAGAAAGTTTAAGTATGTAGCAAATGGTAGAGTATGTCTTAAAATTGGAGCTTACAAGTACAGCTGGTATAAAATTGTTAGCTGTGATATACGGAGTCAGGCTTGCTGGAAGAAAATGTAAGGACCTTTGGTACTGTTAATTTTGTTACTCACAGTCAGACCATGTAGACTGGTGTCCTTTGTAAAAGAGAAGATCAGCACAGTCCATCTATTAGTTCTGAAATCCCAACACCAAACTGTAAACATAGAGGACTGTGCCAAATAGCGTTCCATGATTGGTTCCCGATGCTCTAGAAGAAGAGGGAATGAAGAGCCACAGTAACTCCAATTTGAGATTAACCGCACCATCTTGTACTAGGCTGCCCTCAGAGTAACCCCGAGAGAGAGAGAGAAAGAGAGAGAGAGAGAGAGAGAGAGAGAGAGAGAGAAAACACAGGTTGCCATCAAGCCTTTCTACCCTTAAGAAAGCAGAACAGTTGCTCAAGTGTTCCAGGAACAGAATATACCAATAGTTGAGAAAAAGGGAAGTGCGGTTAAGGTGGACTCAAACCAATTATATAATTGCTTGTGTGGAAATTCCCTAAACTTGTTTGTTCAATACTATAAAAGCTATGCTGATTTTGTGCTTGGGGACTCTTACCATCACTGAGTTACTGAGTGCACGGAGGACTAAGCTTGAGCTTGCAAATAAACAACTCTTTTGCTGTTCGTATTGGTCATGGTCTCTGGTGGTTTTTCAGGCGTCCCAAATCCGTACAGCACGGCTTGATACAAAATGTCTCTGCCCAGAGAATTAAATGATTGCATTTATAGCTAAAAAGATTTAGTGTCATTATTAACATCTAACACATGCTCAGGTTTTTATTTAAACCTCTCTTTCTCCCTTTCTTTCTTTCTTTCTTTCTTTCTTTCTTTCTTTCTTTCTTTCTTTCTTTCTTTCTTTCTTTCTTTCTTTCTTTCTTTCTTTCTTTCTTTCTTTCTTTCTTTCTTTCTTTTCTTTCTTTCTTTTCCTTCTTTCTTTCTTTCTTTCCATTCCTTCTTTCCTTCCCTCCTTCCTTCCATCCTGCCTGTCTTTCTTCCTGCCTGTCTTCCTTTCTTCCTTCCTTTCTTTCTTCCTTCCTTCCTTCCTTCCTTCCTTCCTTCCTTCCTTCCTTCCTTCCCTCCCTTCTGTCCTCGGCCTTCTCTACTTTCTTTTCTTTCTTCCCTTTTCTTTCCTCTTTTAGGAAATGAGTAGGAATTTAGATTTTTTTTTTTTTTTTTTTTGCTGAACATGTATTCTACCATTAGAAAAATCCTTTTTAAATACAGTCACTTTGCTTATAGGTTATCAATTTTCCTGAGGGCTTAACAGAGGCTAAGTTCCTCACCTCTGTCTGCCAAGTAGCTGGGATCACAAATGCATTCCAACATGCCAGGCTTTAGGATGATATGAGAATATTATTACTTTCCTTGCACATTGGTTCTAAACTCTGATCCTCTCAAATTCTACCCCTTTAGTTAGTGAGCTCCAATAGCTTGTCCTCAGTGTAGATTGTCTAAATGAATGACTGAAGGCAATTTCACTTTAATCTCTTTTATTTTTTGCCAGTCCAAGGCCTATTATAATTTTATTTCTAGACAATTTTTGTGTATATGTATACATAAGCTTTAAAATGTTGCTTTTCCCCCTTGTTTATCCTTTTTTATTTTTCTTGTTCATAGGGCTTGAAACTTGGGCCTGGGCGCTGTCCCTAAGCCTTTAGATCAAGGCTAGCACTTTACCACTTGAGCCACAGTGCCACTTCCAGTTTTCTGGTGGTTAATTGGAGGTAACAGTGTCATGGATTTCCTGCCAGGGCTAGCTTTGTACTACCATACTCAGATCTCAGCTCCTGAGTAGCTAGGATTACAGGCATCAGCCACTGGCTCCCAGCTAAAATGTTACTTATTTTAAGTTCTGTGATTTAGTTGAGGGAGTAGCATGAGTCTGTAGAAAGGTAACTTTCAAATAATCTCTAAATAATTTCAGAGTTTCATTTTCATAATATTTATTGCAGTGATGCTTGGTAAGAAATGTACGCATTATCCTGCCCAAGTAACTGTAACTCCTCTGTACAGTATGTTCACAAATAAAATTAAATTAAATTAAAAAAAATATTTATTGCAGTGATTAATAACAGAAGCTCACAAAGTAACAGAATGATCTTTCATTTCCCCCTTCCCATAGGCATTATTGGAAGAAAATGAGTGAGATCTAAGTCTAAGAAAATATGTACTTGAAATTATAAAAAATTATTTTGATGACACATAAAGAGCCATATTACACAACCTGCTTTTCATTTTTTAAAGAAAGGAATGTCATACAGGTATATTTATTGGCAGGTTTTTTCATCTGAAAAACAAAGAAAAAAATATCATAAAAAAGCTGAAGGGAATCAGCAGCCACATAAGTGTGATTGGAGAGTTTAAGACATGAATTTATTCAGGTAAAATAATTATTTGGGAAAGGTATCTGTTCACTTAATTTATTCATCGTTAATTTTATTTTATTTATGTATCACTTAATATATAAACACATACATGTGTGTATATATGTGTGTGTGGGTGTATATATATATATATATATATATATATATATATATATATATATATATATATCAGCAGTATCTGTCCAGTGAACTCTATGTTTAGGTAATTTCATGTCAAGTTCCTCAAAAGGATGGACTTCCATAAACCTTAACAACCCTGCAACACCACTGCACATGCAAACTTAAGGGTTCACCATTGTAAGCTAGACCTGTGTTTTACCAAAGCTTTGTATATAGTGTCTTATTTTTTCATGTAGGCTTGACACAAAATGTGTTTGCCCCTAGAAATAAATGATGGCATTATAACTACAATAATTTAGTGTAAATCTTTACATTGAACACATGCTCAACATGAGTTGTTCATTCTTTCTTTTTCTTATTTTAATTTTAGAAGTTGATTTGTCTTTTGATGTTGTGTTTGCCAGACAGGTACTCCACCACTGGAGTCACTCCACCAATTCTTTCTTGTTTAAGTTACTTTAGTCATAGAGTAGCAAGTTTTGCACCCAGCCTAAAAAGCAGGGATCATGATTGCATTCCAATATCCCTACCTAGTAGGTTGATATGGGTGATACTTTCCTTCCTAGACTGATTCAGAACTGTGATCCTCTCAAATTCTACCACTTTAGTTAATAGTGTGTGATCCAGTTCTGCCTACCTCTAGAAGATATGACAGAAATAAATGATTACAAGTAATTTGAGTTAAGCATTGGCTAATATAAATGATTTGATATTAAAATGTAGGGTAAGTTTATAAGTATAATCACAGTAGTCATATTTTGCTAAGTAAATTTTGTTTCACATTAAGAACACATCTTAACCAGAAATAAGGACTTATTTTGTTGTCTGTCAACTTGTATGTCATTTGGAAAACCTCATGTCTTCCATGTGTGATAAAGGACTTTGGATGATCTGATGTGCTGGCTCACAACTATGACCATGGTTAGCAATCAGAAATAAATAGATCACAATTTGAACATAGCCTAACCAAAAATTTAGGAAGTTCCAATCTCAACAAACTAGTGGATCATGTTGAATCATGCATTAATCTCAGCATCACAAGAGGCTAATTTCTGCCCAATACCTGTGTCACTTAGGTAACTAGCTCACTTGGAGGCAGTCACCTCTTCTGATGCAGAAACTGGGCTGAGATTCAGCCAATAGAAGGGAGGAGACTGCCCCATCTTCCCAGGGTGGAGCTCACAGAATGCAGTGAAAACGTGCTTGCTTTCCTCCTCCAAATAGCTTGAGATGCCATGCTGCTGAGTGTTCATTATTTGATTCCAATGATCTGTAGTAGAGGTGTAAGGAAACATTAAATTAAATTTCATATTCGCCCATTGAGCTACTCTTCCCAGCTTGTGAGTTCAACTCAGCAAGTGTTCATTATTTGAGAGTTGAGAATTCTGAGGTAGGGGAGAGAGAGAGGTTTAGTGAAAGAAAGGAAAGATTGGTAGAGAGAGCGAGAGAGGGAGAGATGGGGAGAGAAAAGAAAGGAAGGAAGGGACGAACGAACAAAGGAACAAAGAAGGAAGAAGGAAGGATGGAAGGAAGGAAGGAAGGAAGAAATGATTGAGAATGAATGGTTTGGAGTCAGGAATCACATGGCAGACGTACTACCTGTACTTGGTATTAGGTCTGCCCCAGGCAATGCAGACCCTATGCAGATACCTCCCCACTTCTTGGCTAAGTTTCCACCCTTTATGTGTTACCTAGTTATCTGGGACTCTTGGAAGCAGCCACCTCCCCCCCTGCTAAGTCACAACCTGATCAGCCGCTGGTCACACTTTCCATCTGACCAGAGGAGAGTCCCAGGCCCTGAGGTCACATCCAGATCCAGTGTGGCCAGATTTTTGCCCACCTGGGCATACCTCATCTTGTCCTTGGCCTAGATACAACTTGGCCCTATGTTGGGTTGCCAACCCTCCTCCCCCTTTTATTACATGCCTCTCCACCATGTATGGCATGGGCTGGGAAAGTGGCTCAGTGGTAAAGCACTTGCCTTGCCTCTCCACCATGTATGGCATGGACTGGGAAAGTGGCTCAGTGGTAAAGCACTTGCCTTGCATGCATGAGGCCTGGGTTCGATTCCTCAGCAGCACATAAGCAAAAAGAAAAAAGCCGGAAGTGACACTGTGGCTCAAGTGCTAGAGCTAGCCTTGGGATGAAGAGCTGAGGGACAGTGCCTAGGCCCAGAGTTCAGGCCCCACGACTGGACTCAAAAATAAATAAATAAAAATAAACTAATTTACCTGACTGAATACCATGTGCTGTTCTCTTCATTGGCTACCTAATGAAACTTACCTAATTAATATACCTTACACTTCAGAGTTTCTAGTTATGAACCCAAGAATATTTTTCTGACACATGTGAGTTCAGTATCTACAACACATATGTACTAACTCATCATTTAACAGTATAAATCTGCCTGGAATCTTTTTTTTCTTTTTTTTTAATTGTGAAAATAATATACAGAAAAGTTGCCATTACATGAGCAAAATAATGAGCACATTTCTTATGAAGCATTGTTGCCTTCTCCTTTCTTTCCTCTTCCCATCCCTTCCCATCTCCCACCTCCCACGCCAAAGTTTTAAAGTTTGTTTTTGACATGTGTTGTACATCTCATTGTTGCAATGAGTCCACTTGTATCCTTATTTAAAGAATTTGTTTTTTCACTTTCTCTCCACAAAGTGTACCAATATCTGAATCTTTAATAGCAGCCTAATTAACCTTAAAGTTTATTTTGTTTGCTTTGCTTTGTTTTCTTTTTTGCTTAAAATAATCAAAGATTTGCTGGGACAATCTGAAAAGATCTCTGCCTTCATATTTTCTAATCACCCTGGGCTACAACCTATGTGCTACCAGCTCAGATGATGGGACTTTGAAATTCTGGAAAGCAGAAGCACATCATAAGGCTCTATGGCTTTGGGATTTCTCAAATTCTTTTTTAAATGTAATTGTTACTCAGGTGTGTACAGTGAGTTTACCATTTCACAATACATGTAATGTGTACATTTGTCTTGTAGACAATGCCGTCCTTTTCTGAGCTTTCTCCCAGTTTCTGTTTTTGTTGTTGTTGTTGTTTTTGATTGTTTTTGTTTTTGTGCCTGACTTTCAGCTTGAACTCAGTATTGGGTGCTGCCCTTGAGTTTTGTAATAAGGCTACTCCACCTCTGGAGCCCCAGCTCCCTTTATGGATTTTTGGTTGTTAACTGGACAGAAGGGTCTTACAGATTTTCTCACTGGAGCTGGCTTTGAACTGTGATCATCAGCCTCCTGAGTAGCTTAGATTATAGGCCTGAGTCCCCAGTGTCCAGCTACTGAAGTGTTGGTTACATGCTTCCCTGGTTGTGTTACAATTTCCCTCCACTCTTGGCACTGATGCTACATATTTCCTAGCTCAAATCTGAATTGGTAGAACATGTTTGTATTTTGAGGAAGGCAGTAATAGGAAACTGTACACCATAGAGACATATTAGCTAATCAAATCATTTGGAACATGGCATAAAGACAAGTAAGTTTATTGCCAATTGACTGTGTCATGTCTTTACTATTAATTCTGCATTGCCTGTGGATGATGTTATACATATCCAAATGCCCCCTGGCAGAAAGCAGGTTTCTCATCCTGTTCTAAAAACAAAACAAAACAAAACAAAAACAAAAAAAAATACTACATATGAGTGCAGCAGTTTCCTCTAATTAGAGACCAGTATGTCCTAGTTTATGAAAAAAAATGTCCTTTGTACAAGTGCTGCTACTAATTCTAACAACAAATATAATGAAATCTGTAGTAGTCTGTAGAATTGTATACCACAGCTTTCATTTTAGTTCACAAGAAATTCATACATTAGGTGCTGGCAAAATTGGTTAACTACTTGTAGAAAACTAAAGCTAGTTCCTTATATATCACCCTGCACCAGAATCAACCCCAAATGGATCAAAGACCTCGAGGTCAAAGCAGACATTCTGAAACATTACAGGATGGAATAGGAGAAACTCTAGGTCTCCTTGGCACAGGCCGAAATTTTCTTAATAGAGCCCCAGAAGCACAACAAATCAAAGAAAGGTTGGACAAATGGGATTGTGTGAAATTGTAGCGCTTCTGCATGGCAAAGGATATAGCTAATAAGATCAATAGAAAACCCATGGATTGGGAGAAGATCTTCACTAGCCATACAACAAACAAGGGTCTTATATCTAAAATATACCTGGAACTCAAAAAATTAAATCCCCAACAACAAATCTTCAAAGAAACAACTGCCCAATAAATGAGTGGGCTAAAGACTTAAAGAGAAACTTCCCTGAAGAGGAAAAAGCATGGCCAATAGACACATGAAGAAATGCTCAACCTCCCTAGCCATAAAAGAAATGAAAATGAGATACCACCTCACCTCAGGAAGAATGGCTATGATCAAGAACTCTAATAACAACATATGCTGGAGGGGATGTGGACAGAAGGGAACCTTACTGCATTGTTGGTGGGAGTGTAAACTTGTTCAACCACTTTGTGAAGTAGCATGGAGGTTCCTCAAAAGACTCCACATAGAGCTCCCATATGACCCAGCAATCCCACTTTAGGCATTCACACAAATGTTTACAAACAAGACCACACTAAAGCTACCAGCATGACTATATTTATAGCAGCATTATTTACCATAGCTAAGATATGGAACCAACCCAGATGCCCCTCAGTAGAAGAATGGATCAAGAAAATGTGGTGTGTATACATAATAGAATTCTGTTCCTCCATCAGAAAGAATGGCATTGCCCCATTTGTTAGGAAATGGAAAGACTTGGAAAAAATTATATTAAGTAATGTAAGCCAGGCCCAAAGAAATATAGGTCCCATGGTTTCCCTTATTTGCAATAACTAGTGTATGTCTGAGTCAAGCAGAAAAGGTCAGATAATTTGATGTTAGGGAAATGAACCCTAAGATATGTATTCAAATGTTTTTTTCTTTCATGCTATTGTTTCTAACACATTTACAAGATTATTTCTTTGTTACTTTGTATGTCCCTCCCCCATGGCATAACCCCTGCTTTCACTATATTTGAAGTCGTTATAATTTTTGGAGGGGAAGGGAAAAAACAAATCGTTCAAATAGGGATACAGGTGGACCCATTACAACAATGAGATGTACAAGTCGTTATGTCGAAAATGAACTATACAGATTTGGTGGCGGGGGAGGATTGGGTGGGGGAGGAGAGGGAGGATGGGAAGGGATGGAAGGGGAAACAAAGGAGGAGGCTACAATGCTTGATAAGAAATATACTCATTATCTTGCCCATGTAATTGTAACACCTTTGTACAATATTTTCACAATAGAAAAAAAGAAATTCAGACATTACAATGCTTATTGGTTTTTTGTCAGTTGTGGGGCTTCAACTCAGGGCCTAGGAAATGTCCCTGAGATTCTGAGCTCAAGTTAGTTTGCACTCTACCAATAGAGCCACAAAGCCACTTCTGCTTTTTGAGTAATTGGAGACTAGAGTCTTATGGGGACTTTTCTTCCTTGGCTGGCTTTGAACTGCAATCCTCACATCTCAGCATTGTGTGTAGCTGGGGTTACAGGCATGAGACACTGGCACCTGGCTTCAAATAGTCATTTTTAAAATGATGAACTGCTTGTTGCCTCTGGCTCACATATATTATCTTAGCTATAGGTAGGATTACAGGTATGAGAAGCAAACACTAGGTGTGTGTTGTTCATGATGGTTTGTATTAGCATGTTTTAATATTGTTTGTTTCTTATACTACAATGCTTTCATTTTTATTTTCACCTAGGTGGGGGTGATAGGTGCTACCAGTGTTGAACCTTCTTTGGTGGAGATGGAGCCATGTGGAAGTTCTTGACTTGTATGGCATGAATTGAAGTCCTCCTGCTCTCAGCTCCCCATGGACCTGGGATGATAGATGTATTCCATCACGCATAGCTAGGAGTTGGGGAGCATTGCAGGTAAAACTACACTGGTCTGGAACTGATGTCCCAAATAGCTAGCTTTACAGGCAAAACCTTGTTGTATTCTGTTTTACTTTGAAGAAACTGTAGGTACATACTTAGAGAGTACAATGATAACACACTACATGTTTAATATGTAAAATAGTCAATATAATTAGCAGGTTTATCTCCTAAAACATTGAAGCTAATGTATGCTGGCAAGCTGACTCTACTAGTTATTTTGGTACATACCATAAACATGAATACACTGATAATGTGCAGTAGAAGATTGGAAGTTGAGAGAGACAGAATAGTTAGACTATATGTAGTAAATATATATTTATCTATTGCTGCTCTGAAGAACATTATCATATATTCACTGTGACGATACCACCATATATTCACCGTGACAATAATTTTCCTGCAGTGTAGAATTTTCCATTTCATATTCTGCCATATTTTATCTTTTTTGCATTCTCCTTATATGTATGAATGTTTTCCAGTTTATTACAATGTTTTGAAATTATTATATGATGGATTAAAAAATTTGTAGAGTCTACTGAAATTATCTCATTCTGTTTGGTTTTGTAATGCTAAATCATTAAGAACAAGGCTTCCTGAAAGTTATGCTAGCAGACTATATCAATAAATTGTATTCTAATTATATCTTATTATTGTATTTTGATATAGGGTTTTACGGTGGCTGTTTTATGATACAGAATGTTATGAAGCTGGACTAAAACTTGCAACCCCACTGCCTCCAGTTTTATCACCAGGTTCTGGAGGCTCATAATTAGAACTCTAGCTAATTAGGAGGTTGAGACCTGAGATTTAGTTCAGACAGCCTAAGCAGCAAATTTTATGAGTCTCTCCTCTCCAGTTCACTACAGAAAACTTGCAGTGGAATTGTGGCACAATTGGTAGAGCACTACACTCAAAGCAAAGATGCTCAGGAATGACATATAGCCCCTGAGTTCAAGTCCTAAAACACACATATGCACAGACACACACTCACACACACACTCCCACACACATGTACACACACAGATTCACAGGCAATGTTGTATCTTAAATTCGTATCCGGAGATTAGACAACAGCCCACTTATTTGTGAAGGTTTTTTCTGATTATTTTGAATGAGGAGGATAGTTCAGGGGACACAGATGACAAGACTTTAGTGAGGAATACTTTATAAATGACTAGCTTATAAAAAGAACAGGAGTACAGCTTTAACCTTTAAATATTACATTCTTTCAACTATAGTATTTTAAAATAATAATCATTGAATTATGAGACGACAATGCAGCACCTCTTCCCTTCTTCCCCTCCCCTCTATCATAAAATATGATCAAAGTATCAAGAATAGTCTTTTATCTTACAATAATGAACACCCATAAAAATGTCTGACTATATGTGTAAGGTTTGTTTTTCAATACTTGTACCATTTCCCCACCTCTAAGTACTTGCCTTTTTTCCACATGACAGCACATAGGGGCTTCAAGAGCAAACAGAAAATTAGGAAACAAAAACCTAACAATGTCCTAGGAAGCAGATGTCAAAAATACAGAAAAGAAGCACATGGCAGGCTGAGAGGGCCTGGGAAGCAAAATGATTTGTGCAGGTTGAGAGAAATAGTTACAAATAAGGCTGGATCTGACCTAGGAAGGGTTCCTTGAGGCTGAGATCATGCTGGTTCCTAGGCCTAGCTGAAGATGTTGGGATTTGATAATGTCCACATGTGTATAGAGTGATGTAGGAGGGGAGATTTCAGCCTCCAGTTTGTCTTTGGAATGGTCTTATGTGAGCAAGCAGCTTAGATCATTGGGCTCTGAGATATGATACTACCTCCCTCACAATGGAATAGAATATGGAACTCTGAGCACCACGCAACTGTTAACTACAGTCAGCTCAAGCCAGCTCACTTGGCCTGTAGTTCAGGAACAAGAAAGATGTTCCTGTGTTGTTTTCAAAGTTCAAGAGGGTCAGGTCTCAGGCATGAGTGGTGTGAGTGTCTTACTCCATGCTGCAGACATTGGATCAGTGCCAAACCACAAATCCAATGTCTCAGGCCTTTTTATAAGAACAAACCAAGGGAATCACAAGGCAAATCAGTCCAGGTATAACTATGACAGGAAACCTATTTAATCTCATCCTAGCCCATAGTACAACTTTCTTCTTGTGTGCTTTTATATGTGTATACTGAGAAAATATTTACTGTGTACTTTTCAATCCACTCTGTTACTCATTTTGAAGTGTACTCCAGTTTCCATGTTTCAAATATCCATTCTTTTTACCACCTCAGTGTGACAATGAGTCAGACCAAACCCTGAATGTGCCTTATAACATATGGATCCTGGACTCAGGCTTGTTGGAAATGCTGGCAATGGACCTGTTCCCTGCCTATCAAAAAGGTGATCTCTTCTATGTTGGAAATTTCCTCCACCACTATAGAGAGTCGGGGACAAAATGGAGCAGTTGCTGGATATTCTGTTTAAAAAATGAGTGTTCCTCTTTCAAACCCAGGGCTGATGATTACCTCTCCCCCTCCCCCTGGCAGATTATTGGAATACTTGATACTTCTTTGAGACTGTTTCACTGAGGTCTTATCACATGAACTTGGCTTGAGACAAAGAAGTGCACTCCCAGCTAATTCCTTAGGACTGGGCTGCCAGAACATTCATTTGCCTCAGAAGCTAGTAGAGCCTTAGCAGTTAGCTTGCTGAGAGACTAGGATTAAAGGAATGAGTCAGTGCCACCCAACTTCCACTCTCACCTAGGAAATCACTATCTTGGAGGCCTTTGAGGGAATATAGATAGAAGTAAGGATGCAACTTGAACTTGAATTTGGGGCCTAAGTGCTGTCCCGTTTGTCGCACTCTGCCATTTGAGCCCCTCATCTGGGTCTGGCCTTTGGCTGGTTAATTGAAGATAAGTGTCCTTAGAATTTTACAAACTAGACTGGGTTCAAACTGTGATCCTCAGATCTCACCCTCCTGATTAGAAGGATTAGAGGCATGAGCCATTGTGCACTTATTTGGACAGATCCATATAAGCATCCTCACAGAATTTGCATGAAATTGTATAGACATATCTCCACTTTTTGTCTGTCATGTTTACATTGCCATTTGGGACTTAGCCAGTCCCATGTGTGTTCTGTTATTTTAGAAAAAGAGAAGCATAGATTTAGCCTTCTCCTCTCATCCCATCGATATAGATCCTTCTACCGTAACTGGGAGGAAGATGAACAAGATGAAGTATGTGGATGTTGGCACAAAGAGAAATTCTGTCCTTGAAAACTCGGTATCTTTGAGGTTTCTGAATCAAAGTCAATTTTCTTCTTTGCACACCAGTTGTGATTTTTACCAGGGGGTTGAGGCTTGGCACTTCAGTGGATAGCAGATTACACAGTTTTGGATGTGGTTGTGGTTTTGGACTCTCATGGATGACAAGGAGGACTGTGTATAACAAGTCAGATTCAGTGGGGAAACAACTTTCTCCTCCTATCACATGGGGAATTTTAGAGGATTGTATTTGAGAAATTCCTAGAAGTGGGTTGTGAGGAATATCCTGCTTGCAGAAGTCTCTTCACACTTCCCAACATGCACATCCCGCCAGAAAAATGCTTTAGTACAAGGCTCAGGATGGGGAAGGCGGGCTCTCATTTTCCTTGTCACCAATATGCCCACAGCATGGTCTGTGCCATCTTCCTTATTAGGATGGTCTTCTACCCTGATGATTTCTATGACCACAAGAAGCATGACACCCTGAAAGAACTTACACAGTATGTCAAGCTCAACATGCCCTCTTCACACTTGCTCTTCTGCTTATATATTCTTCTGGAGCTTACAAATTCAGATGGAGGAATGCATGACCCATGAGACCAAGAAAAAGAGGAAGTCATCCTTGTTTAGTTGCCTTAGAGCTGGTGAGAATGGATGGAACCTGAGTCTCTAGGGATGTGAGTGATTGGCCAAGAGCCCTTAGTACACCCCAGCTTGGCAAAATATCCTTTTATGGATATTCTTTACCAGTTAATATCTGTTCTCCTTTTGAAAGAACTTGGAAGCAGCCACTCATTAGAAACACCCTAACTTCTCATCAGTGTTCAGTCCATACTCAATTTCTACAGCTTCTCCCATTAGATCCACATGAAATTTATTCACATCTTAACTTCTATAGTTCTAAGACTCCTGTAACTATTTCCACGCTCAGGTTTGCATCACCATAGAGCAGCTCCTGCAGAACTCCAGATAAAGAACCCATCATTGATGTCATCTATGTTGACTGATAGAGATCGGTAGCCATCATTGATCTCCAGAAAGCACGTGAACATAGAGGGTTTTTTTTGAATTTGTAGAAAGGCTCAAGCAGGTTTTGAGTCCTCTGGACATCCCACTGGTTCTGAACCCCACATGTGATGCAGGTGTACCTGCATATATCACCAAGAAAGAAGATGATCCAGAATGACTTCCATTGATATTCACAGTCCACCTAGATCGGCTCCAAACCAGTCAAAAAGACACATCTTGGTGTGCAGGATAAAATGTGTGCTAATGGAAAATTACCCCAGTCTATTTTCATGAAAACCATTAAGTGAGGTCCAAAATCTAGATTCAGTTGAGGAAAGGGAATATTTCCTCACAGAATACCCAGACCAATCTGTCCTCCTGCAGGGGATTCAATTTTCAATTGAGAAATTAGAATCTGTCCCTCCCTGGACTCAGGAAGAAAATCCTGTCTTTAATGAGGAAGTAAACCCCTTTGAGGACTCTGGGACAGAATTTCTGCCTGAAGGCAACTTAGAGGCCAATCTAGATTTAGAAATTCCCTTCCCCCTTCCTGGGAAAATATTTTTCTTTTTGTTCTGATTGTTGTAAAATTTTCATTCTATTTATTTTTCTAACTATTAAAATGTCAATGTTTTTGATATATTCTAGATTCATGAATCCTAAATATGTTTCTTTTTAAGCCTACAATCTGAAGCATTGTGCATATGTGTTCTGTTGGGTGGAAAACACAGAGTGACAGGGAGCTTTACTGAAAATAAAGGGAACTGTTTTGTTTTTTTTTTTTGTCAGTCATGGGCATGAACTCTGGGCCTGGGTGCTATCCCTCAGCTCTTCAGCTTAAGGCTAGTGCTCGACCACTTGAGCTATAGCGCCACTTCCGGCTTTTTCTGCTTATGTGGTGCTGAGGAATTGAACCCAGGGCTTCAGGCATGCAAGGCAAGCACTCTATCACTGAGCCACCTTCCCAGCCCCTAAAGGGAATTGTTAAATGCACATCGAGCAGCAAAGAAGCCAGGCCATGCCTGCATGGGGTGATAAGGTGGCTACAAAAGGTCTAGGACAACAGATCAGATGTCCTAAAAATCAATTCTGTCAATTGGGACAAATGTCACATTACATATACTGGTATGTGGGATGCTCTTCTAACAGCGAGTTCAAATCTGTATATATCTTCATTGTGCTTTGGGTAAACATGGAAGAAAAATTTGTCTCCAGTAATATACAAAATCTACTTAGAGCTGAAAATATTTGACATAATATATAGAAAATATATATACTGGAAAATAAAAGCCATCATCAATAAAAGAAAGAAGGCTTACATAGATGAACCAACACAAAATCAGGAAGAAAAATAACACAAATCAGTTATATGTAAACATATGTTATATTCTTTATATTATATATAGTATATTGTATAATATGTAAGATTGAATATGATTTTTCAAACTGCAAAGGCATTTAAATTTTTAGTCTTGAGTATTTATTTCACAAAACATTAGTGTAAAATATTATTGGGGAAAGTAGTGATATAATTTGATTATAATTATATGAATATATATTTGTGTGTTTCTAGATCTAACACAGATTATAAATAGATGAGCAAACATACATATATTTGTATATATCTGTCTAGGAAGTGAATATAATGAAACTGACTACACCATGTATAAAAAAGCAGCTATGAGTTGAGTCCATGAGACTCAATCCTGTAATCCTAGTGATGTGGGAAGCTAGGTTCTGAGTTTTAGTCTCTCTTACCCCCATTGCCTTAGATTTTCAGAGGAGATCACAGTGGATCACACTCCTTGACCCCAGAGGAAAGTCAGTAGAAATCAGGACAAGCCTCTTATCTTATGACAGTCTACTCATGTCCTGTACCAAGATGGCGATCTGTAGAACATCAGATGGAAAGTTGGCATTCCCTCCAAAAGGGTCTAAAAAGAGCCTTCTGAGTTATAGTCTCTGACTACACTGAATTAAACCTTATTTCCCTTCCCAAGCTGCAAACACATAGAAATATGACAAAGGCTCAAGAGAGATGGACAAAAACTTACAAATACATAAAATTATATACTCTGTTTCATTAATTCAATGACAAATCATCAAAGCATGTCTTGAAATTTTCTTTTTTTAAAGGAAATGGAAACATACTCTGAATGTATCAGGGACTGGGTGACAGTTTGGTTGCTGAATTGGTGAATGCACTTCTAGGCAAAAGAGAAACATATATTGGGGAAATTTGTGGGGGTGGGTGTCCTCACACATATACCCAAAAGAATGGCCATTACTTCTATGATGTCACAACCACTTTTCCCATAGCAACAAATAGGTGTCAGGCACTGGTTTTGCCCTGAAGTGGACTCAACCACACCAACAGGCACAAAGAATGAGAGGGAATGACTACTAGCCACCACACTTCAGCTTGAAGAGCTGTCCTAAAGAGAATCTAGGATAAATTGAGCTGGAGAAGGCTGATCTCCATGTAAGGCTCCTGAGCACTACAGACTGGGCACTATTACAGGTGTTGGAGAAACAGAAGTGAATGTAGCTCTTTCCTCACTAATTTCATGCTGAAAAGAAAACCAGAAATCATAATGATAATTTCTATAAATCAGAGACATGACATTGGTGATTTTGTAGCAACAACTTCACAGTGGGGATGGGAGGACACATTCCTGAACAAGAGATAGTTGATATGAGAGCCATCATCTAGGCAATTATTTAGGAGCAGGTACTCCAGGCAGTAAGAACAGCAAGTGCATCCCCCATTGATGGGAATGAACCTGACTTGTTTCTGAAAAGGAAAACAGCACTGGCATGCTTGCTTGTGAAGTAAGTATGGAAAGGTACAATGAAGAAAAAAGAGGTCAGAAATGAAAATAGGAAAAAATTAGATAGATATTGGATGCTGCAGATTACAAGAAGAAAATTTCTGATTTTAGTATAAATCTGACATGAGCCCCTGGAACCAAAGTGCTAAAATAGTAGTCAGACACATCTGATTCACCAAAAGAATACTTCTAAAATGTGATTCCAGCTGGGCTCCGGTAGCTTATAACCTGAATCCTACTTACTCAGGAGGCTGATATCTGAGGATCAGTTTTAAGGAAGCCAAAAGAGGAAATTGGGTAAGGCTGATCTCCAATTAATCACCAAAAATATGGATATGAAGCTGTGGTTCAACTGGTAGAGCACTAGCCTTGAGGAAAAAATAAAGGGACAGCACCTAGGCCTTACGTCCAAATCCCAGGACATCACAAAGAAGCCAACAAATAAAATTTGGCGCTCAGTCATTCATCACTTAGCATTCTAGTTCAATATGTTTGGTATGAGCCTTGGAATTATATCCTTACCACATGATCTCCCTGACATTTTGCTTCATTAGCAGCTTTCAAAGCCCTGGCATCATCAGTGTCCCAGTTAGCATAGCAGTCTACCACTGGAAATTTGAAGATATATTCTATTAATCATAAGAATTCTGATCATCTTTCCATATACATCAAATGAGTAGTAGTCACATTCCACTATTCAGAATGTTTTTAATCCTCCTTTGAGTTAATAAGCATTAAGGCTTAAAAATTCTAGAGTGGTTATCAAATTAATTCAATCATCATTCTGCCACCCAATCTTGTAACATATTTTTATAAAAGGAGAGACTGTATGAAAGTGTGTACATGATACCTTCTAACTGTAATACTCTCAAGAAGTAGGGTTTTACAGAAACATCCAGATTGCTTTGCCAAAGCAAAGGATAAGAGATTAATTAATGTACCTAACCACTCAGAAGAAAAATGTTATTGGCTTTAGAACAAATTTGTTTGCCTAGAACTGAGGAAATGAGTTTCAGAAATGCCAGAGGCAAAGGGTATTATTCAAATCACCTTAATATGAGGTACAAGCAGCCTGTCTAGATAAACCTTCCAGGAAAAAAACAATGAATGAAATGGAATTAATGCTTCTAAAACAAGCCAGTTGGTGGTGGTTCATGCTTGTTATCGTAGCTACTTAGAATTCTAAGATGAAAGGATCTCAAATCAAAGCCTGGCCAGGAAGAAAACCTTCCTCTCTGCAACCAGCAGAGAGGAAGCATTAGCTCTGTATGAAGCCCAGCTAGACAGCCTCAGACAACAGACATCCAGACACACAAGACCACCCCCATCTGAAATATTATCAAATACATTCACATAATATCTCCTGTTTGGGAGATAATGTTTAAAAGATGTATCAAAAACAGTTCAAAAAGGCAGTTAATAAAGGCCAAGTGAAAGTGGAAATGTGTACTCACACACTGAAATGTAAGTTACTGTCAGAATGATGTTAATGGGGCTAGAGGCCCATTTGGTAACTTATCCACTCAACCATCTTTCCTCACAACTTGTCAGCCTGAACAGAGATTTTTGAATACAAGGAATGTGTGTGAGCATGTAGCTTGTGAAATTAACAATGAAAAGCTAGGCATTGGAAGCTTAGGCCTGTAAAACTAGCTACTCCAAACCTTGAGACATGAGGAACTCAGTTCAAAGCCAACTGAGTGGTGCTGTGGCTCAGTTGTGCTAATGGCTAATGTGCTGTGGCTAATGGGCTAACCTTGAGCAAAATAAACTCAGGGAGAGTGCCCAGGCCCTGATTTCAAGCCCCAGTGCTGGAAAAAAAAATTTTTTAAAGTGCAAAATGCTGTTTGTTGAAATAAATATGTTGAAGACTTTTTTTACTCACTAGAAAATTGTGCAGTTGAGAATTCATAATGAAATTTGTTAGGAAAAAGTAAATTAATGAAATATTATCTGGCATTGGACAGGACATAGTGAGATCTAAAAATGCTGCCTATGTTTACTTGATACAACTAACATTACAGATTCACTTGCCAGATTGTAATTGTTTAAGGATAGAATCGTGGGTTTTTTCTTTTTCAAAATAATTTTACTGCCGGGCCCCAGTGGCTCACACCTGTATTCCTAGCTACTAAGGAGGCTGAGAACTGAGGGTCTCCGTTCAAAACCAGCCCTGACAATAAAGTCTGTGAGACCCTTATCTTCAACTAAAGGTACAGAAAATGTGAAGTGGCACTGTTGCTCAAGTAGTAGAGTGCTAGCCTTGAGCTGAAATGCTGAGGGACAATGCCCAGACCCAGAATTCAAGTCCCACAACTGACAAAAATAATAATAGTAATAATATTAATTTTGTTACAATTAAAGTATTATAGATAAAGGCTGCCATTTACAAATTTTGTTTATTTGCTCAAAGAAACACATATCCATCTTCATTGCCAACAGCCAGGATATGACTATCTGCTTTCCAGCTGATCTTTGGGTGTAGAGGCAATGCATAATACAATGCAATACAAACCAGTTCTGACTTTAAATAATTTTTCTCTGCAGATCTTAAAAATCAATGTTGACAACATGAAATAAAAAATCTCTGTTTAAAACATTCTTCTAGACAAGTTAATGAAATCCTGAGAACAAGTATTTTAAGAATAATTTCAGAGAACTTGAACTCACAACTTGGGTTCTTTATCTGAAATTTATTACTTGAGGCTAGTGCTGCCACTTTGAGCCACAATGCCACTTCCAGTTATCTCATGGTTATTTGAAAAGAAAAGTCTCACCAACTTTCCTCTCCAACCTGGCTTTGAACTAGGATCTAGAGACCTCAGCCTTCGGAGTAGCTAGGACTATAGGCATGAACCCCTGGCACCTGGCTAGAATAATTGCTCACCTGAGACAGAAGCCAGTTAGTATTAAATGCCAATCATGTTTAACTTTGTAAAATAAAGTTAACTGAAATGCCTTACAGTAGAAGTAAGAAATAAAATGTGTCTGTGGGTTACAAAATTCTTACCAAAAGCTACATATATTCCTTGGTTTTTTATCTTCCAAAATTGTGTGCTTTCCAGAATCATACCTTACCTTTCCTTACTGATTTCTTTATTTTATTTCATACAGGGCCACAGGTTCTTCAACTATCATTTATTTATTGAAGAGCTTGCACATATCTATTCAGTCCAAACTCCTTGTAAGCATCTCTCATCCATATATTCAACTGCCATAAAAACTTGTGAAACACTAATCATCTCTTTCCATTACTGGATATTAATGTGTAAGTAAAATTTAGGAAAATAAAGAATAACATCAACAAAGATAACAAGATTTTGATAGTAATGCTAAACATAAATTCAATGTTGATTATTTTCTGAGCAATTTAATAAAAACCTCAAGAAAAAGAAATCAACTTTTTTCAGTGCTGATACGATGATTTAAACTCAGGACCTTACATTCTCACTTAAGCTTTTTCCCTAAAGGGTGGTGCTCTATACATGAACCACAGCTCCCCTTCCAACTTTCTTTGGGGGTTATATAGAGATAAGAATCTCATGGAATAAAAAATCATTTGTGTCCTTCTCCTGGGGTTCATTTCACTTATCATCATCTTATATGGTCATATGATACCATTTACTAGTTACTGCAAGTAAGGGAAACTACAGGATCTATGGTTTTATATATATATATATATATATATATATATATATATATATATATATATACACATATACATATATGTATATATACACATATAAATATATACAATGTGATATATATACACACACACACACACACACACACACACACACACCATTTTCTCTTTTTTATTGGGAAAATACCGTACAGAGTGTTTGCAATTACATGGGCAAGGTAATGAGTATATTTCTTATCAAGAATTGTTGCCTCCTCCTTTGTTTCCCCTTCCCATCTCTTCCCATCCCCCAGCCCCCCCGCACCTCCCCACCCCAAGACAAAGTTGTAAAATTCCTTTTTCGACATAAAGTCTTGTACATCTCATTGTTGCAATGGATCCACCTGTATCCCTATTTAAACAATTTGTTTTTTTCCCTTCCCTTCCACAAATTATACCAACATCAAATACAGTGAAAACAGAGGTTATACCCCGGGGGGAGGGACATGCAAAGCAACAAAAAAAATCATCTTATAAATGTGTTAGAAACAAACGCAAGAAAGAAAAATCATTTTAATCCTTATCTTGGGGTTCATTTTGCCTAACATCTACTTATCTGACCGTTTCTACTTGTCTCAGACATATACTACTTATTGCAAATATGGGAAACTATGGTACCTTTGTTTCTTTGGGCCTGGCTTACTTCACTTAATAAAATTTTTTCCAAGTCTTTCCATTTCCTAACAAATGGAGCCATGGCATTCTTTCTGTTGAGGCATAGAATTCCATTGTGTGTATATATATATATATATAGATACCACATTTTCTTGATCCATTCATCTACTGAGTGGCCTCTGGGTTGGTTCCATATCTTAGTTATGGTAAATAATGCTGCAATAAACATCATTGTGCTGGTAGCTTAGTATGGTCTTGTTTGTGATGATTTGGTAAATGCCTAAAAGTGGGATTACTGGGTCATAGGAGAGCTCTAAGTGGAATCTTGGAAAAAATTACATTAAGTGAAGTAAGACAGACCCAAAGAAACATAGATCCTATGGTTTCCCTTATTTTCAGTAACTAGTATACGTCTGGGACAAGCATAAAAGTTCAAAAGCTGTGTATGTATGGCCAGATAAGATGATGTGAAGCGAAATGAACCCCAAGATAGGGGTTGATCATCTACATTGTGATTTTTTTTGTTTCTTTGTGTGTTCCTCCCCCACAGTATAACCCCTGTTTTCACTGTATTTGATGTTGGTGCCCTGCATCTTGTATACACACTTCTCTAGCTTGGGGAGGGGAAGGGAAAAAACAAAATGTTTAAACAGGGATACAGGCTAACCCATTGTAACAATGAGATGCACAAGACAGTATGTTGGGAAAGGAAGTTTACAATTTAGGCAGGGAGGCGTCGAAGGGGGGAGAGGGTGAGTGTAGTTGTGAAGGTGGGAGGGAAGCATGGGTAGGGGAAAAACTAAGGAGGAGGTAACAATGCTTGATAGAAAATGCACTCATTACCTTGCTCATGTAACTATAACCCCTCTATACAGTACTTTTACAATAAAAACCTCTAAAAAAAGGGGAAGGTGTCATGTACACCAAGTATAGTAGCTCACATCTGTAATCCTAGCTGATTGGGAAGCAGAAATGTCTGAGGCCAGGCCAGAGAAATAACTGCCAAGACAGCCATCTCAACAAATGATCTGACCATCATGGTTCACATCTGTAATCCTACCTAATTATGTGAGAGGCATAGGTACAAAGTCTCAATCAATCTAAGATCAGACCTGGGCAAAAAGTTCAAGACCTCAAGCAAATAAAAGGGAATAGAACTATGGCAACAGAAGTTGAGCTGCTTGGTGCTATACAACCAAAGTCCTGTCTAGCAAGCAGAGAACCCCTGAATAAAACCCTAGTAATACTCTTCTCTTCCACCAAAAAGCCTAAGTAATTTTGTTTTATTGGAACATCTAATTTCAAGGACGCTGACAGATCAGAGATGATGACATTCTCTTTAAAATTAGGTATTCAAAAGAGACAAAGTTATTTAGGCTTTGAAAGAATTGAAAAGGAAGGAAAATGCATATGATTTTTGTTAGCTCCATAATTCTTGAAATCATAAAATGCATATATCCATGTACGTATGTATATACATGTATGTATATATACGTACAAGTGGTTCATCTCTTTTGTGTGTAGCAAATGGTACAAATGAATCTGTAGAATCACAACTCAAAGTCATGAATAGACGAAGAGAATGAGCAAAGAACTCATATTCAGGAATCTATTCCTAGCCAATAACCCTGACAAAATTTACATCAGTTTGCATGTGTCAGTTACTGCAGTACAGGGACAGTACAGCAACAATGGGATACCAGGCAAAAGAAATGAGAAATGAGATACAAATTGCACAATATTCTTTCTGATGGGTAAGTAGAATTTCCAGCGTGTGTGTGTGTGCGTGTGTGTGTGTGTGTGTGCATGTGTTTGTGTGTGTATTACATTTTCTTGATTCATTTCTCTCTTGAGGAGTAGATGAGGTGATTCAGTAAGCATGGTTGTGCTGAAACTTTTACTACATCCTAGTTTGTAAACATTCAGGTAAATGCCTAGGAGTAGAGTTGCTGGATAATATGGAGTGGGTAGTCAAAAGAGGAGTGAAGGGGAAAATGAGAAGAATGAAAAGGAGAAAAGGGGTGAAGTGCAGAGAGGAATCCAGTAAATATCCTACAAAATTAAGAAGAGTAAAGGAAGAAGTTCATAGAGGAGGGATGGATGAGAATGTTGAAAGGGTTGTCATTGATCAAGGTATATTATATGGATAAACTGCTTTGTTTAATGATAACTCCTTTGTTACTTAAAATAATAATTAAAAAATCATGTCCCTAAAATGTTATGCCATTAGAAGCAGAGCATGAGAATCTGCTCAGATCATTTCTAGGGTCTATAAATCTTTTTTCATTAGGATGAGTTTCAGAACAACACTAATGATGCATATTATATGAAGAAAAATTAATGATTTCCAGCTATTTAAAATAATTATTTTTGGAGATATGGCTCAAGTGGCAGAGTGCTACCTAGTGAGCAAAGCTGTCAGATACTGAATTCAAGCCTTTTCTTTTAATTGTGAAAACACTGTACAGGGGGGTGAAAATTACATGGACAAGATAATGAGTCCATTTCTTATCAAGCATTGTAGCCTCCTCCTTTGTTTCCCCTTCTCATCCCTTTCCATCTGCCCCTTGCCCACCCCACCCAATTATCCCCACTCCCGCCACCCTCCCCGCACCAAAGTTGTAAAGTTCGTTTTTGACATAACGACTTGTACATCTCATTGTTGCAATGGTTCCACCTGTATCCCTATTTAAACGATTTGTTTTTCCCTTTCCCCTCCACAAATTATACCGACATCAAATACAGTGAAAGCAGGGATTATACCGTGGGGGAGGGACAGACAAAGCAACAAAGAAATCATCTTATAGATGTGTTAGAAACTATCACATGAAAGAAAAAAACATTTGAATACATATCTTAGGGTTCATTTCCCTAACATCACCTTATCTGAACTTTTCTGCTTGATTCAGACATATACTAGATACTGCAAATAAGGGAAAACATGAGACCAATGTTTCTTTGGGCCTGGCTTACTTCACTTAATACAATTTTTTTCCAAGTCTTTCCATTTCCTAACAACTGGGGCAATGTCATTCTTTCTGATGGAGGCATAGAATTCCATTATGTATATATACCACATATTTTTGATCCATTCATCTACTGAGGGGCATCTGGGTTGGTTCCATATCTTAGCTATAGTAAATAGTGCTGCAATAAACATAGTGGTACTGGAAGCTTTAGTGTGGTCTTGTTTGTAAACATTTGGGTAAATGCCCAAAAGTGGGATTGCTGGATCATAGGGGAGCTCTATGTGGAGTCTTTTGAGGAACCTCCATACCACTTTCCAAAGTGGTTAAACAAGTTTACACTCCCACCAACAATGCAGTAAGGTTCCCTTCTGTCCACATCCCCTCCAGCATCTGTTGTTATTAGAGTTCTTGATATTAGCCATTCTAACTGAGGTGAGGTGGTATGTCAATGTTGTTTTGATTTGAATTTCTTTTATGGCTAGGGAGGTTGAGCATTTCTTCATGTGTCTATTGGCCATCATTCTCTCCTGTTCAGAGAAGTTTCTCTTTAAGTCGTTAGCCCACTTATTTATTGGGCAGTTGTTTCTTTAAAGATTTGTTATTGGGGGATTTAATGTTGTGAGTTCCAAGTATATTTTAAATATGAGAACCTTGACCATTGTGTGGCTAGTGAAGATCTTCTCCCAATCCGTGGGCTTTCTATTGATCTTGCTAGCTATGTCCTTTGCCATGCAGAAGCTCTGCAACTTCATGCAATCCCATTTGTCCAACCTTTCTTTGATTTTTTTCTGTTTTGGGGTCTCTATTAAGACAATTCCGGCCTGTGCCAAGGAAACCTAGGGTTTCTCCTATTCCATCCTGTAGTGTTTTGAGAGTGTCAGCTTTGACTCCGAGATCTTTGATCCATTTGGAGTTGATTCTGGTGCAGGGTGATATATAAGGATCTAGCTTTAGTTTTCTACAAGTAGTTAACCAATTTTGCCAGCACCATTTACTGAAGAGGCTGTCTTTCTTCCATTCTATTTTTTTAGCTCCCTTATCGAAGATTAAATGGCTATAGGTCTGTAGGTTCATTTCTGGGTTTTCAATTCTATTCCATTGGTCCTGAGGTCTGTTCTTGTGCCAGTACCAAGCTGTTTTGATTACTATGGCTCTATAGTAGAGTTTGAAATTTGGTATTGATATTCCTCCAGCAGTGTTCTTTCTGTTGAGGATCGATTTTGCTATTCGGGGTCTTTTATTGTTCCATATGAATTTTTGGATTGCCTCTTCTATTTCCTTGAAGAATGACTGAATTCAACTCTTGATCTCGAACATAAGTAAAAACAGTCAATAAAAGTCAATCACTTTCCTGGGCACTGGTAGCTCATGCCTTTAATCTTAACTTTAATCAGAAGGCAGGGATCTGGGGATCTCAGTTCAATGTCAGCTCAGATAGGAAAGTCTGTGAGATTCTCATCCCGATTTACTGCCAAAGAAAGCTGGAAGTGGATTCGTGGCTCTTAGCCTAGAGGAAAAAATCTCAGGAACAGAACCCAAGCCTTGAGTTCAAGCCTTAGAATAGTGCAATACATACACTAGGGAAGTAATTCACTCAAGTTCTCAACCTTTAATTTCCCTAATCCTAACTCTAATCCTGGTCACAACCCTAAGAGTAACCTTGATGTTAATAGTAACTCAATCCTAAAATTAATGGAAAATACTCAAGTTTAGATACATCTTTACAGATACCCACTGTCTTTGAAATGATTTGCACTTTGCTCCAAATTCTACATATTCCCTGACTTGGAATCTGAAATATATCTTGTTCTCTATTATGAATCATTAACCTCAAATCCTCATATCATGAAAAATAACATAGTTTCCACTGATTTTTAACTTTTACAGAACTCCTGTATCTCCAAAAAGAAGTTGCAGGTTTACTTAAAATCTACTCTAGTTCCTAACCCTTACTATATATCTAAACCTTACTAGAAACCTAACTCTAAATTTAACCCCATTGAACCCTGCATAGAAAACTTAGAGAAACTCTGTAGTTTCAAACTTATTTTACTTGAGTTTCAATAAGTTTCAAATAAGTTTACTTGAATTAAAATAAGTTTCAAACTTATTTTACTTGAAAGTGTTAGCAGAAAATTCAGTTTTACTTAAAGCTTACCCTTCCCTAACCCTAAGCCTAACCTGAATTAGAAAAGTAACCCTAACCCTGGAACTAATGGGCTTTGGATTCTAAAAGCCACACAAATATATTAGTTTTTATTCATCCTTTGATTTAACTCATCTTTCTTAAAATATTTTGTAGTTTCACTCATTATCCTGCCATTATTGTAACCCTAGCCCTAACTGAAATATTGAGGCTAACCCTCACACTAATTATAACCTAATCTTAATATTGTTAGCAGTTTCCTGTTTCACATTCATCCTAATTCTAACTCAACTTGTTATTCGAAGATTTAGTTTCAGTTGAACCCTTAATTTTCCATTTCCCTAGTGCTTACACTAACCCCAACTGGAACTGAAACCTAACACTCTGATAGTCCAATTCTAATGTTTAAGAAAAAAACTTTAGTTTTAAATCATTCTAATGAACTCTCCAGGTTATGCTCTGGAAATTAGTTTCAGTTTGCCTTATTCCCACAAATTTTCTGACTCTATTTCTGAAGTTATCTTGTTTCCTAAAATGAACTATTATATTACTTGTCCTCAAATTCTCTTTATCAAGAAAAATACTGTAGTTTCCATTCATCCTACCTTTTCCAGAAACCCTGTGCCCTAAAACAGTTTCAGATTTACTTACCATCTATTCCATTACTTAATGCTAAGTCTCAGCCTAAACCTGTCTGGAAAACTCTCATTAATCGTTATGAGAATGATCACTGAGAAATAAATATAATGATAATGCTCTAGTTACTATTCAATCTCACATTTTTGCTTCTACTTGTAAGTGAAAACTCAAGTTCATACTAAAATCTTTCTTATTCATAACAGTAATCATAATCAGAACAAAATACTGACCCTAATCTTAATCTTAATTATATGACAATACTAACACTAACACAACTACACTAGTTTTCACTCATCCTAACTTGATTCAAATAAGCCTTCCAAAATATAGGTTTCATTTATTTTTGAATATCTTAGTCATTTTCCAATCCTAACTTAATCTTATCGGGAACATTGACAATAACCAAAAGCCTAATTGTAAGTAGATTCTAATACAATACTCTAGTTCACATTCATTCTAATTCTTACCAGGCTTATTCTAAATTTACCTTCAATTTGAGCCTCATTTTTTTCTCCTTCACTCTAACCTAACCATGGCTGGCATTCTAACCATAATCTTGACACTAACAGTATCCCAATTCTAAAATTTATGAAAAATGCTCATTTTTGCAATCTTAATTTTGAATGTATCTTGTTCCATAAGAGGAATCATTATACCCATTGATCTCAAATCCTGATATTATGAAATACATTGTACTTCCATTATCCCGGCATTTCTTGAATTCCTAGAACCTAAAATAAGTTCAACTTTACTTATCATTTAACACTTTTCTTTTTTTTCTTTTTGTCAGTCGTGGGGCTTGAACTCTGGGCCTGGGCATGATCCCTGAGTTCTTTAGCTCAAGGTGTGCACTTTACCACTTGAGACACAACACCGCTTTTGGGTTTTCTGGTGGTTAATTGGACATAAAAGTCTCACAGACTTTCCTGCCCAGGTTAGCTTTGAACTGGGATCCTCAGAAATGAGAAATGAGATACAAATTGTACAATATTCTTTCTGATGGGTAAGTAGAATTTCCAGTGTGTGTGTGTGTGTGTGTGTGTGTGTGTGTGTGTGTGTGTGTGTGTGTGTGTGTGTGTGTGTGTGTGTGTATTACATTTTCTTGATTCACAACCAGCTGGGCTGGTTGTGCTGAAACTTTTAGTATATCCTAGTTTGTAAACATTCAGGTAAATGTCTAGGAGTAGAGTTGCTGGATAATATGGAAGTGGATACTCAAAAGAGGGATGAAGGGGGAAAAGGAGAAGAATAAAAAGGAGAAAAAGGGTGAAGTGCAGAGAGGAATCCAGTAAATATCCTACAATATTAAGAAGAGTTAAGGAAGAGGTTCATAGAGGAGACATGGATGAGAATGTTGAAAGGGTTGGCATTGATCAAGGTATATTGTGTGCATAAACTGCTTTGTTTAATGATAACTCCTTTGCTACTTAAAATAATTAAAAAATCATGTCCCTAAAATGTTATGCCATTAGAAGGAAAGCACGAGAATCTGCTCAGATCATCTCTAAATCTTTTTTCGCTAGGATGAGTTTTAGAACAATACTAATGATGCATATCATCTGAAGAAAATTTAATGATTTCCATCTACTTAAAATAATCATTTTTGGAGATATGGCTCAAGTGGCAGAGTACTACCTATTGAGCAAAGCTGTCAGATATTGAATTAAAGTCTCAATCTCGAACATAAGTAAAAACAGTCAATAAAAGTCTATCACTTTCTTGGGCATTGGTAGCACATGCCTTTAATCCTAAATTTAATCAGAAGGCAGGGATCTGGGGATCTCAGTTCAATGTCAGCTCAGATAGGAAAGTCTGTGAGATTCTCATCTCCAATTTACTGCCAAAGAAAGCTGGATGTGGATTCGTGGCTCATAGCCTATTGCAAAAACCTCAGGAACAGAACCCAAGCCTTGAGTTCAAGCCTTAGCATAGTTCATATACATATACAAGGTAAGTAAGTCACTCATGTTCTCAATCTTTAATTTCCCTAATCCTAACTCTAATCCTGGTCACAACCCTAAGAGATGATAATAGTAATGCAATCCTAAAATTAATGGAAAATACTCAAGTTTAGATACATCCTTACAGATACCCATTATCTTTGAAATGATATGTAGTCAGATTCCCTGACTTGGACTCTGAAATCTATCTTGTTCTCTATTATGAGACATTAGCCTCAAATCCTCATATCATGAAAAATACTATAGTTTCCACTGATTTTAACTTTTACAGAACTTCTGTATCTCCAAAAAGAAGTCACAAGTTTACTTAAAATCTACTCTAGTTCCTAACCCTTACTATATATCTAAACCTTACTAGAAACCTAACTCTAAATTTACCCCCATTGAACCCTGCATAGGAAACTTAGAGAAACTCTGAATTTTTTGTTAAATTTCAAACTTATTTTACTTGAAAGTGTTAGCAGAAAATTCAGTTTTACCTTAAAGCTTACTTTTCCCTAACCCTAAGCCTAACCTGAATTAGAAAAGTAACCCTAACCCTGGAACTAATGGACTTTGGATTCTAAAAGCCACACAAATACAGTAGTTTTTATTCATCCTAACTTTGATTCAACTCATCTTTCTTAAAATAGTTTGTAGTTTTACTCATTATCTTGCCATTATTGTAACCCTAGCCCTAACTGAAATATTGAGGTTAACCCTCACACTAATCATACTCTAATCTTAATATTGTTAGCAGTTTCTTATTTTAAATTCATCCTAATTCTAACTCGACTTGTTATTCGAAGATTTACTTTCAGTGGGACCCTGAACTTTCCATTTCTCTACACTAACCCCAGCTGGAACTGAAACCTTTCACCCTGATAGTCAATTCTAATGTTAAAGAAAAAGACTCTAGTTTTAAATCATCCTAATGAATACTCCAGTTTGCACTCTGGAAATTAGTTTCAGTTTGCCCTAATTCCCACAAATTTTCTGACTCTATTTCTGAAGTTATCTTGTTCCCTAACATGAACCATTATACTTGTCCTCAAATTCTCTTTATCAGGAAAAATACTTAGTTTCCGTTCATCCCAGGATTTTCAGAAACCCTGTACCCTAAAACAGTTTCAGATTTACTTACCATCTAGTCCATTACTTAATGCTAACTCTCAACCTAAACCTGTCTGGAAAACTCTCATTAATTATTATAAGAATGATCACTGAGAAATAAATATAAAGATAATGCTCTAGTTACTATTCAATCTCACATTTTTGCTTCTACTTGTAAGTGAAAACTCGATTTTATACTAAAAACTTTCTTATTCATAACAGTAATCATAATCAGAACAAAATACTGACCCTAATCTTAATCCTAATTATATGACAATACTAACACTAACACAACTACACTAGTTTTCACTCATCCTAACTTGATTCAAATAAGCCTTCCAAAAATAGGTTTCATTTATTTTTTGAATATCTTAGTCATTTTCTAATCCTAACTTAATCTTATCGGGAACATTGACAATAACCATAAGCCTAATTGTAAGTAGATTCTAATATTAATACAATACTCTAGTTCACATTCATTCTAATTCTTACCAGGCTTATTCTAAATTTACCTTCAATTTGAGCCTCATTTTTTTCTCCTTCACTCTAATCCTAACCATGGCTGGCATCCTAACCATAACCTTGACACTAACAGTATCCCAATTCTAAAATTTATGAAAAATGCTCATTTTCTGCAATCCTAACTGAAATTCCACTTGTAATTCTTGAAATAAATTGCAGGTTTTCTGTAAACCCTACAGATTTTCTCACTCTTACCACTTGAGACACAACACCGCTTTTGGGTTTTCTGGTGGTTAATTGGACATAAAAGTCTCACAGACTTTCCTGTCCGGGTTAGCTTTGAACTGGGATCCTCAGAAATCATCTTCCTCAGTAGCTAGGATAATAGGCACAAGCCACTAATTTAACCCATTTCTGTACTCTATCCTATACCCCGGTTAACCAGAAACCTAATCCTAATCACAGTCTGATTTAATACCAAACGGTTAATGTAAGGAAAATTGTCTAGATTCTATTCAATCACACATTTTTTTGCTTCCACTTCTTAGTGGAAAACTGAAATTTACCCTAAAGCTTATCCTTCCCTAACCCTAATTAGAACAAAAAAGAATCTCACACTTTAAACCAAATTATATCTGAATGTTTAAAGTAACATAAACACTGGTTTTCATTCATTCTAACTTTGATGTCATTCATTCTTCTTAAAATATGTGTCAGTTTTACACAATATCTTACATCTTTTTCTCATCCTAACCCCAGCTCTAACTGGAACACCTTGCGTAAGCCTAAGCCTACATATAACTGAATCATCATGTTAACAGCAAGCCTCTTTTTTCACATTTATCCTAACTCTTGCTCAGCATGTAGGTCTAAATTTTACTTGCATTTTGAACCTAAATTTTTAAGTGTTTTTCTATTTCCTGGCAGGTTTTATTTTTCATTATATCTTAACAATTTTATTTTGTTGTAAAGATGCTTTGAAGAGCGATTAAGTACATATGTAACAAAAGGAGTACATATCTTGTTGAGCATTGTTACCCCCTTCTGTCTTGTTCTCCCGCTATCCCATTCCTCCCCACTTCCCTTACTCCTCCCTCCCCATGGTGTAAGCTTCATTTTCAACAGTGTCTTTTGAGTATTATTGTTCCAATGGGTCATCCTGTGTTGAACCTAAATTTTCTATTTCTCTAATTCTAATTCTAATTCTGCCTGGGATCCTAACCCTAACCATAATAATAATGATAACTCAATTCAGAAGTTAACAAAAATTATTCAAGTTTTATTCATCCTATTAATCCACTGTACATCTTGAATTAAGTTGCAGTTTAGCTTAAATCTTCCAAATTAGTTTATATGCACATATACAAAGACGTAATTTTATGTGAAAAACAGAAGATCTTTGGAGAAAGGAGTAACGAAAAGGAAATATAGGGAGTAAAATCAAATGCTTTAAATATATTATAGAATTGCCACTTCTGGCAATTAATAACCATTAAGAAAATAATTAAAAATTAATAAATAAGACATTGCCTTCTAGTGTTCTTTAAGAGAGCCATGATATGTCTTGTGAAAGAAATACTTGTTTTAGATAAAATTTGATCATACATAATTTATATTGTTATTGGCCAATTATTTAATTTAATGAATAAAAATATGTCAAATAAGATTCCATGACAAAAAATATAAAACAATTATTTAGCAATTGTTTGAGAAAAAGTTATAGTCATGAGTTTTAGTAAACTGAATTTCTATTTCCCAGAAAGCAATGAATTAGGTTTACTAATCTAGTATTTGTAGTAATTTTAGAGAACATAATTGACATGAAAAACAACTAACTGTACATCTTCTTTCGTGAAAGAGTGATATTTTAAACATTATCTTTTATTCAAATGAATACTTAGGTTTACATTTCAAAATAAATGCAATTTTATCTCCTTTCAGAACAAGTACTTACCCTGCAATTAAATGTACTAGCATATTCAGGTATTTAAAAGCTAAATTTTCTTTGTTTGAAATGTAGCTCTACATGTTCAGAATGACATGATTTTTTATTCATAAATATCTAACCTCGGATTTTTGCTTCAACAATATAAATTGTCTCATGACATTGTAGTGAAGGCTCCAATAACGAGAGTGGTCAAAACGATTTCCTAAATTCTAAATTTTAAATCTAATCATTTTTAGCCTTTGATAATATCATTTATTGTCTCTTCACCGTAATTAAGCTAAAATAAATACTACTTTTTAAACATTTCACTCACATTGTAAATAATATTAACATAGGTAAAAAAAGACACTAATTATTTCAGACTCATATTTGGTGTCTTAGTGTGAAGAATGTAGAGAGTAGAAAGACTTTATACTCAATAAATATTTTTGGTTAAATTAAATCATATATCTGGATTTCTTATTTGAAAGTTCATCACATGGAAACAGGAAAAAAATAAAAAATAATTACTTTGGGATCATTTTTCTTCTTAAAATTATGAAGCAAAAATAGCTCTAAGAAATATATTTTTCAGGAGCTGGGAAGGTGGCTCAGTGGTAGAGTGCTTGCCTCGCATGCATGAGGCGCTGGGTTTGATTCCTCAGCACCACATAAGCAGAAAGAAAAAGCTGGAAGTGGCACTGTGGCTCAAGTGGTAGAGCGCTAGCCTTTAGCTGAATAGCTGAGGGACAGCACCCAGGCCCAGAGTTTATGCCCTACGACCGGACCCACCCCCCAAAAATATATTTTTTTCAATAAAATGTTTCAATCCTTAGTAAAGTGCATTATACTTTAATATAAAGTTATTCTCAAAATAGAAATTCTGCAACTAATCTAATGTATGTATTTATGCACAAAATGCTGTGACTTCTAGTTGTTATGTGATTTTATTTTTATTTTTTAGTTGTGACATGATCCCTACATACATTTATTACAAACATCTGTAATTATACAAATCAAACCTATACACACTAATTTATGTAAGATAATATTCAAACAAAATTATCTTTTTTTCCTGTCTCCAACAGGGAAGGATGATGTGCTGAAGTGTATTAAATGAAGGTACTCTAATGAAGAGTCTTTATGGAATGGAAATTTGCAACATGAGGATGGTATAATGAGTACTTTCTACTTGGCTGAACAGGAATTCTTGTTTCTACTTTCTTACCTTTTAATCACACAAGGAAAGCCACAAAATTTGAAGTTCATATGAAGGAATTGCATTCCAAAGTGATGTGCCAACTCTGCTCAAAAGTTTGATCTTATCACTAGTTCTTTGTGCTTGCTGGCTGATCTAGTTCTGTATCATATGTTTCATATTATTAAGCATATTAGTAATTCAGCCATGAGTACATTGCAAGAGACTCCTGAAAATCACAGGTATTGCTGTGTAATAATCAGAAGAGAGGGAAAAGATTATATTAATCTCCAATTCCTCCCTTTGGCCTTTAATATAACAATTAATTGTCAAAACAATCATGTAAGATGTTAGTTTATTTTTCCCTTTTTAATTAGAGATTAAGCAAGTGCTTTTAGCAGTTAAAAGTGATGACAGTGAAATCAGAGCTCTGATATGAGCATCTTCTCCATAATAAGTCTAAAATCTTTTCCTCCAAGATATCCAAGAGTACTATACTCATCCTCTAAAGAGTGAAAAAGTAATTATTTTCATTAGTTTTGCTTAATATTAATTTACTTGTAGCAAAAGGTTAAAATGTCTGGTCTCTTTCTTTCAATGTAATAACATACATTTCATATTATTACTGTCTCTTCATAGAAGCCTGAAATCACTATTTCAAAGTAACACAAACAGAAAAAAATAAAATAAAAGGATACAACCATCACAAATCCTAAATTATGTGAAAAAATCCACAATATCAAAAATAAACCTGAGGAAGTGGAAAAACAATGGCTGAATAAGAACAGAAAATTAGCCGGGCGCTGGTGGCTCACGCCTGTAATCCTAGCTACTCAGGAGGCTGAGATCTGAGGATCGCGGTTCAAAGCCAGCCCAGGCAAGAAAGACCGTGAGACTCCTATCTCCAATAAACCACCAGAAAACCGGAAGTGGTGCTGTGGCTCAAGTGGTAGAGCGCTCGCCTTGAGCTGAAGAGCTGAGGGACAGCTCCCAGGCCCAGAGTTCAAGCCCCACGACCGACAAAAAAAAAAAAAAAAAGAACAGAAAATTACCCTGGCTCCAGCTAATGAAACAGAGACTTAGAGTCCTAGCAGGTATTCCACTTCTAGCAGGTCAAACCAAGTCAGCTATAATTATATATAAATATATAATTCAAAAGAAGATTTTATACTGTCTTCACAAGAAAACAGAAATCTATGAAAAGTTACCCAGCCAGGCAAGTGACTGTTGTGACTGTGTTGGCCAACATATTCAAATGCACAGCTGCACTGTGGAAATAAAAGGGCCACATGGGAAAAAAGCTGGAACAGAGGCAGCCACATCCAAACACAGACACTATTCACCTAACCACTGGACAGTTCGAACTGTCATTGGAACCACAAGTATTAAAATGACAATATCTCACCACAAATGATCTCTAATCCTACACTTAATCATCTAGACAAAAACCTAATTCTAGAAAAACAAATCACAACAGAAGACCAAACCAACACCTGCAAATCAACCAAGAACATAGTCACCTATTAAGATCATAGATCCCCCAAATGAAAGTAAAGAAATTCACCAAATGGACAGAAAAATTCAGAAAAATACAAGAAAACTGATGCCACGGTAGTATAATTCACACAGGAACTGACCAGACATTAGAACAGACAATTAAGGAGCTAGAAGAGAGAATTCAAAATACATTACAAATACTGCTGAAAAATGTCATTAACGAAAAGATACAAAACCTCTACAAGAAATTTGTGAAAAAGATGAGACCAATCAAAGATTAGCAAAATAATTCATGGAGACTACAAACAGAAAGATAAAAAAAATTTTGAGAAGGCAAAGGAGTCCAAGGAAAAAAATAGTTAAATAGTTAAAAGGTATGAGAGAAGACACAGCTAAAACAACAACAACAAAAAAAAAAAACCTCCAACTCCCCTATCCAAAGAAAAGATGTAAAGAAAGTCCTCACAAGACCTAAAACAAAGCCTTAGTAAAGATAGAAACCCTAAAAAAATGACCAATTAGAAGATAGAGAAATAAAACACAAGGTAGAAAGTCTCCACAGCGAATAGATGACATAGAAGATAATGTTAGGCATCAAAGACAGACTAGGTCTAATAGAAAAGAGGAGCTAATCATTTAGATCAAATCCAAGAAATAAGAAACGATCTTGCTGGAAGTTCAAGATTCAGTTAGAAGATCAAACTTGGGGGAGATAGGTATCAAGAAGGAGAAGGGCAGGAAACAAAATGGATGGGAAATATTTTACAGAATTCTAGCAGAGAACATGCCAAACATCCAAAAAGAAAGGCTCATTCAGAGAAGAGAAGCCTTTAGAACACCAAACAGAGAATACCAGAACAGAACAACCCACCACCACATCATATTCTATTAGAGGATCATTAGAGATCAAGGAAAGGATTCTTAAAGCTGTCAGGAGAAAAGACTGATTATTTATAAAGGATATACAGTCAGAATAAATAATGATTTCTTAGCTGATATGGTAAAAAGGAGAGCCTGACATGATATATGGCAAACATTAAAGGCAAACAAATACCAACCGTGAATACTGTCCTAAGCCAAACTCTCCTTTACATTTAAAGGATATATAAAAATAATTCATGACTAAGAGAACTTGAAACAACTTATCCCCACCAAATCAACAAGATAGAAATTAATCAAATATATCCTACATAGAGAAGGCCAAGAAGAACAGGAACTGGTCATATAAAATACTCCCTACCAGAGAACAAAGTAAATATATATTTTTTTTTATTGTGAAAATACTGTACAGAGAGGTTACAATTACATGGACAAGATAATGAGTACATTTCTTATCAAGCATTGTAGCCTCCTCCTTTGTTTCCCCTTCCCATCCCTTCCCATCCTCCCACCCGCACCCCCACCCAACCCTCCCCGCTCCCACCTCCCCCCCACCCCCGTACCAAAGTTTAAAAGTTCGTTTCAACATAATGACTTGTGCATCTCATTGTTGCAATGGGTCCACCTGTATCCCTATTTAAACGATTTGTTTTTCCCCTTCCCCTCCACAAATTCTACTGAACAAAGTAAATATATTAAGAATAGATGAGGCACAGCTCCTAACAACAGGAATTATAGATATTTCCCAGCCTTAACTCTCAATATCAATGGACTTAAATTTCCAATTAGAAAAAACAGATTAGATAGTATTATAAAAAAAAAAACCAGACACATCCATCCAGTGTCCACTAGAGATACATTTCATTGACAAAAACAAACACATACTCAAACTGAAAGGCTGCAAGGAAATTTTTCAAGCAAATGGATACCATAAACAGGCCACAGTAGAATTACTAACATAAAATAATGTAGAACTCAAATTAAAATTAGTAGGAAGAGACATTACATACTGATAAAGGCAGCTCTCCATTAGGAGGATACAACAAGTGTAAATATCAATGCCGTGAATCTTGGACCACCCCAAATCATCAACCAAATACTACATAACCTAAAAACACATCTCAACCCATCATTGTCATGCATGGATTGGTTATCCAGGAAAAACTCAACCAAGAAACTGAAGACCTAAATAACTGCATTGACCACCTTGCCCTAACAGACATCTACAGAATATACATTCAGTGTCAGTATATACATTCTTTGCAGCAGGTCATGGAAGATTCTCCAAAATAGAACCCATCCTATGTCACACAGAAATTCTGTCCAAATTGAAAGAATAATTAATTGAATTCCCATAGCTTGTCAGACCACAGCAGAATAAACTTACAATTAAACAGCTAAAGCAAAAAAAAAAATTGTCAAACCTATGAAAACTGAACAACACATTGCTGAATGACCAGTGGGACACTGAAGAGATTAGAATGGAAATCTGAAAATTTCTGGAATTTAAGAAAAATGAAGACACAAAATACCAGCTCCTCTGGGACATACAAAATGCAGTACTTACAGGAAAATTTATAGCTTTGAATGCCTACATCAAGCAATTGGGGAAATCTCAAATCAGTATTTTTATTATGTACCTAAAGCTCCTTGAAGAGAGGAACAAGTCCAACCTAAGTAGGCTGAAACAAATAAAAAGAGTTAAATCAGAAATAAGTAATGACAAAATAAAACATAGATCAACAAAACAGAGTTGTTTCTTTCAATAAATTAACAGACTTGACAGACCCTTACCAAATCTGACTAAAAAGAGACCTTATATAGATAGAAAGATAAGAAAAAAATCCACAGATTGGGAGAAGGTCTTTAGTTGCTCTGCAACACACAATGGCCTCATATCTCAAATATTCTTAGAGTCCCAAAATGAACCCCCCCAAAAAACAAATTCTAATAGAAACAAAAACCCTCATAATATAAGTGAGCTTAAGATTTAAGGAGAGACCTCTCTGAAGAAGAAATATGAATGGCCAATAGACACATGAAGAAATATGCAACATTTCTGGCCATAAAAGAAATGCAAATCAAAGCAAAATTGAGATTCCACCTAACCCCAGTTAGAATGACCATAATGAAGAAAACTAATAATAACAGATGCTGGGCTGGTGGGGATGTGGCCAAAAAGGAACATTACCACACTGTTGGTGGAAATGTAAACTTGTTCAAATATTCTGTAAAGAAGTATAGAGATTCCTCACTAGAGCTACCCTATGACTCAGCAATGATGGATCAAGGAAATGTTGTATATATTCACAACAAAATTCTATGCTTCCATCAGAATGATTGACATTGTCCCATTTGTAAGGAAATGGAATCATTTGGAAACATAATAATTCAAACAAGCCAGGCCCAAAGAATCAGAGGCTACATGTTTTCACTCATTTGGAAAAACTAGAATATGTCTAGGATATTCACAATAGCTCAATAGCAATATGCATATCACCATAAAATGATGCTTGTCAAAATGAGCTCCAAGAAATGGATACAAGATGATTGTATAGTGAACTGTTTTTAGTTATTTCTATTTAGTTTTTCCTCTTTGGTTTATTCCCTGTACTCACTGTTTTTGATTTCTGTACCCTTTGTCTTATACATAAGTTAATCTGATTTGGGGAAAGGAAGGGAAATCACAGAAATGGTGGGACAAAGATTAACCAAAGCAACAGTGATATTCACTAGACACTATGTTAGAAATAAACTTTACAACTTTGTGGGAGTGGGATGTCAGGATTGAGGGAAGCAGAAAAAAATGAGGAAGGGGTAACACTGTTAAAAATGTACTCATTTGGGCTGGGAAGGTGGCTCAGTGGTAGAGTGCTTGCCTTACATGCATGAGGCCCTGGGTTCGATTCCTCAGTACCACATAAGCAAAAAGAAAAAAGCCGGAAGTGGTGCTGTGGCTCAAGTGGTAGAGCACTAGCCTTGAGCTGAAGAGCTGAGGGACAGCGCCCAGGCAGAGTTCAGGTCCCACGACCGGACCAAAAAAAAAAAAATGTACTCATTACTTATGTAACTGTAACCCACCTCTCTGTATATCACCTTCATAATAAAAAATAAAAAACGAAAAACAAAACAATTAGAGAACTCACCCAAATACAGAAAATTAGAGACAAAAATGAGACAACACAACAGATAAAAGCAAAATTGAGAATGTTATAAGAGAGTACTTTGAAAATCTTATGCCAATCACCTGAAGAATCCTGAGGAAATTCATGCTTTCCTATACTGGATCTGAAGCAAGAAGTAACACATAAGAAGAAATGAAAATGAAATGTCAATAAACCACTTCCCATTCCAGAGAAATCTACAACTTAATGAATTTACCATGAAATTAAGGCCTGCAAAGAACTTACAATACACAGATGTAACTCTTCAATGGAATAGAAAGGGAAATGGAATTATCAAACACATTCTATGAAGCTAGAATTAGACTCTTCTCCAAATCACATAGGGACTCACCAAAGAAAGCGAACTATGAACCTAACTCTTTGATAAGCAATGATGCAGAACTTCTTAATAAAATTCTCACCAACTAATTTCAGCAACTAACAAAAAAATAATATTGTATGATCAAATAGGATTCATCCTAGGATACAATTGGATTCAATATTCTTGTCAATAATCATAGTACAAACCATCAGCAGAAGCAGGGACAAGAAACACATGATCGTCTATAGGGATGAAGTAATAGCTTTTAACAAGCTCCCATACCCCTTTATGATTGTCTGAGAAGCTAGGAATGCATGGAACATTCCTCAATACAATACAGAGTATATATATGACAGATAATTAGCATTTACCTAACAGTGGAAGCATGAAGACATTAAAATCAGGAATGAGACAAGGATGTCCATTCTCTCTACTACTCTTCAATAAGGCAGTGGACTTTCTAGCAAGAGCAATAAGCAAGAGAAAAACATAAAGGGGATCCAAATAGGGAAGATATAAAACTATCCCTTTTTATAGATGAAATGATTCTGTATTTTAAAGGACCCTATAGCTTCCTCCTTCAAGTTACTAAAGGTGATGCTAACCTTCAGCAATGTAGCAGGTTATAAAAACCACAACAATCAGTAGTTTTTCTGTGTTACGAACAATGGGAAGATCCATGCTGAAATCCAAAAATCAACCTCATATGTATTAGCCTTAAAACCAAATCAAATCTAAACTGAACAAAACAACAACAACAAAACTAGGAATTAATTAATTTAAGTAAAATGTGAAGGACCTCTACGGTGAAAACTTTAAAAATCTAAAAAGGGAAATTAAGGAGACTCAAGGAAATGGAAAATCTTTTAATGCTCCTGGTTGGAAGAATTTACATGATGAAACTGCAATGCGGCGCCCCCAAAATTGACAATGAAATACTCATCAAAATTCCAACAATATTCTTCAATACAGTAGAGAATCAATCCAAATTTAATATGGAATTACTAAATTATAGATGAAACAGAAGGTTTAGAAATGAATTCATATGGAATTACTGAATTATAGAAAAAACTGAAGGTTTAGAAATGAATTCATGGGCCTATCATGATCTAACACACACACACACACACACACACACACACACACACACAGTGGAATTCTATTCACCCATCAGAAATGATGACTTTTCACCAGTCTTAAGGAAAATGAAAGGCTTGGTAAAATTATACTAAGAGCAAAGAAAACAGAATGCAGACTCAGAGCAATATAAGTTTCATGGATTCATTCATTTATGTTAGCTAGAAGGTGCCCACAAATCTACAAGTAAACAAGACTGATTCTACCTCGTCCCAGTAAGAATGGCCATTATCAAGAAAACTAACAATAGCAAATGCTGACATGGATGTAGCCAATTGAGAACTCTATTACACTGTTGGTGGGAAATTAAACTTGTTCATCCACCGTGGAATGCAGTACGGAGTTTCCTGAAAAGACTAAATATAGATCTCCCTGAAGACCCAGTAATTCCCCTCATCAGCAGTAATTCAAAACAAGCAAGCTCACACGAAAGCTATCAGCATAACCATGTTCAGGGCCCAGGCCCAGTGTTCAAGGACTGGGAAAAAAGTTACCACTTCTGGTATTTGTTTTTAAAATTTGAACTTTTGACATAAGAAACCAAATCATTCTATTTGCAGTAGCTAGGATAGGACTTATATGTTTTGGGTGATAAAATGGCTTCTTTGTTGAATGTTAGGAAAAGATGCAGGCAGTCCAAGAAAAGGGATATTTTTTTTGTTGTTGGTCGAGGGGCTTGAAGTCAGGGCTTGGGCACTGTCCCTGAGCTCTTCAACTCAAGGTGAGTTCTCTACCTCTTGAGCCACAGTGCAACTTCTGGTTTTCCTGTGGTTAAATGGAGATAAGAGTCTCTGGGACTTTCCTGTCCAGGGGACTTTGAACTGCAGTCCTCAGACCTCAGCTTCCTGAGTAGCTAGGATTACAGTTATGAGCCACTAGCACCAGGCTAAAAATGGGGGAATTTTAGAAAAGAAAGTCCACCTCTTTACCTGTACCTAAACCTCAGATATAACTACTAGAACACTTCATCCTCAACTCATTTCACCAGTCATTTGTAAATTTTCTCTTTCTCTTTATGTAGGAATACTGCAGTCAATATCAACTCAGCTGTGGGACTGGATCAATTGTATGTTAATTGTTAGCACCTAAATCAAGAACTGTTACATCAAAACAAATGAACCCCTCACTTCGAATAATTGTATTCTTTTTATTACAAATCTGTGCTTTATCAATTCCTAATGTGATATTGGACCTCCCAACATAGTGATGACATTTTCTTTCTCTTCAGCAATTGTCCTTCTTCCACATGTGTTCAAATATTTAAGATTTCAAAGATTTCCATTGATAATTCATTAAGCTGACCTCTAAGATAATGTGCATTTCTGGTATTTGGTCTGCTGTCTTGTTCTAACATGCACAGGCTTTCTATGATTTATTTGTTCTACATGGTATTCTACTTTCCAATCTTCGTATGATCAATTTTAGTCCCTTTCATCTAATATGTAGTACACTTCAAATAGTGAAAACAGTGATAATTGTTTTGTTTTTTATTTTATTAGTTATTAACATTTAATTATTGTTTTTCTTTATTTGTAGCATTCTTTTACTTGTTGAAATATAGTACAACTCTTTTTTGGGGGGGTCCGGTCGTGGGGCCTGAACTCTGTGCCTGGGCGCTGCCCCTTAGCTCTTCAGCTCAAGGCTAGTGCTCTACCATTTGAGCCACAGCGCCACTTCCGGTTTTTTTTTCTTTTTGCTTATGTGGTGCTGAGGAATCAAACACAGGCCCTCATGCATGCAAGGCAAGCGCTCTACCGCTGAGCCACCTTCCCAGCCCTAGTACAACTTTTTGTAAGTCATCATTAGGAGGTACTTTGAGAAGGTTACTTGGATTGCCAAACCAATTTTAATAAGTGCATGTTAATTTACAAAAAGGAAAATTAAGAACAAAATATTTATTTAAAAAATTATCAAATAGAGTCTGAGTCAGGAGTGTTCATAAATGTCCACACCTGAAATTTTAGCCCTAGGCTGAAGCAGCGGTTTTACAGAGTTGAGGCCAAAACAGTGATAGACTGTGTTTTGTTCTTTATTTTGATTTTGTTGGTCATGAAGCATGAACTCTGGGGCCTGGGTGCTGTCCCTCAGCTCAAGGCTAGCACTAGCATTTGAACCACTGCACCACTTCCATCTTTTTTTGCTTATGTGGTGCTGAGGAATCAAACCCTGGGGCTGATGCATGCAAAGCAAGCATTCTACCACTGAGTCACCTTCCCAACACCTGTGAAACTGTGTTTTAAAAAATCATCTAAACAACATTTGCTTTCTGCTTTGGGTTATATAATGAAAGATATAAATATATTTTTATATTTTTGTGAATTGTACTTCTAAATTTATACTAACTTCAGCCACTTTATCCTTTTCAAAGTCATGAAATATCTCTGAGAGTTTGCTTCTGTGAAGATTGTTTTTGCATTTATAATTTCTTCTGAGTTATTTTTATTTTTATCAAAATAACTTTATATTTCATCTTGATTTGTTATCATATATCAAATACCTTCAAATGTACACATAGAGTCTAAAGATAACAGTATGAATATTCTCATACAGCTCTTGTTTGTCTGTTATGCACTTCTAGTATTGTGATATTTCTCTCTCTCTTTCACTCTCTCCCATTTCCTCTCTGTCTCTTTCATGCTCTATGTCTGGTACTTAGGATTTCGGCTGGTCTACTATTATCCTTCAGGATCCACTTGTTTTGTGGGAACATGATAGCGACCATCAGTTACCCTTGCATTCTTTAAGAGTTATAAGAGTGACTTGATATTATTCTTTGCCATTCTAAATGGCAAAACAGCAGATCTAGGAATTCCTTTTCACTTTTACTATTATAAATTTTATCTCATAGGAATCATTGGGATGGATAAGATACTTTTAACCTGTGACCTAAAAATTCTTTTCTTTTACAAACAACCTTTTTCTTTTATTATCAGTTAGTAAATACATATAATGAAAACAAAGCTATCCTATGGAAAGTGGACTGAAGTTGTTCACAGGGATGACAAACAAAGGAATGTGGGAAGTGAGTACAAAGGATGCCCATCATAGAATACAGATCCTAAGAGCAATTTACCATGTACACTTTGTGAGAAAGACAATGTGCTGGGAACTATAGATTAAATCATTGAACAACTGGTATATATATGCACATATACTTGTATATGTATATTTATTTTTAAATGCACACATATGTGTATATGCCCTTATATATGTACACCTGTATGTTACTATACACACAAATACACACGTACATGTACACATGTATACATGCTCACATGGAGAAAGACACATAGATACAGCCAACACAAGTTTCACTAGGTGTTGATTATGCCTTAAATGGAATGCTTGGAACAAAGTATGTTGAAGATGTATTTGTCTCTAAGAGTTTTTTTACCACTCCTCTTATCTCTTAAAACTTGTACATTTAGAGAGATTCCACTTGCAAAATGCAGTACAAGTGATAGCAAATCACTCAGAAATCTCAGTTAGTAAAGGTCATATGGTGTTTCCTTGCTCCCCACAGAATGCTTGCTCTTGTAGAAACTCTCAACAATCAAAGTAGCAGAACAATGCCCTGGTAAAGAATAAAGTTATAAGGCTTTAAATGGCACCCTTACTTGAGCTCTTTTCCAACAGCCAGCATGAATTCCTAAGCAGATGAGTGAATCCTCAGGGACTGGATTCTACACATACATTTAACCAACCCATGTGAAAAGTCCTATGTGAGAAATGCTGACTGAGGTCTTGCTGATTTCCTTGCCAAGAAAATAACAAAAAGAAGAAAATATTTTTAATGTTTTAAAGTTTGAGAATAATTTGTAACCTGTCAAAAAATGTAGATCACAATTATACCAAGTAACAAAAAATGATGGCATTTCATTTATGTGCTCTTGGAATTGGTGAGTGATTTTAGGTGTGTCTACACAAGTAGAATCAGCATAAATCAAGATAGCACTTGTTCATTTCAGATATAAGGAAAGGATACAGTTTGGCCCATTTTAACAATGAGATGTACAAGGCAGTTTATCAAGGGGTGGGGAGTGAATGGGGAAGTTGGGGAGGTGTGAAGGAAAGGAATGGTAGAGGAAAAACAAATGAGGGGGTAACAATGCTAAATAAGAAATGTTATCATTACCTTACTTAATTAACTGTAACCCCTCTGTACAATATATTTACAATAAAAATATATATTAAAAAGATACAAGGAAAACTTCTGTACTTATAGGAAGTTGTATTTGTCAATCAATATCAGTAAGGTATTGGTTTTAGGACCACAGGTATATGAAAACTTTGGATACTCAAATTCTCTACATAAACACAGTATATTACTTACTTTAGAATCTGCCCACAAGCTAGTGCAGAGTAATTGCTATGAAAATTTTTACTACATTCTAGGTTTGTAATGAAACATAAAAATATATGCACTATTAACCCATACAATTTTTTTCAGAAAAATTTTGTCTGCAGTTTGTGGATGGAATTGGGAGAGCAATTTTGAAAAGCACAAATTTCATCACCAAGACCAGTCTGCAAATTGTAACAAGGAGCTAATACAGCATCATTTAATAGTATGCAAGTCCAAGGAGAAATACTTGAATTGAGACATTATCAGAAAAGGTAACCACAGGGGCTGGGAAGGTGGCTCAGTGGTAGAGTGCTTGCAGTACATGAGACCCTGGGTTTGATTCCTCAGCACCACATAAGCAAAAAAAAAAAAAAAAAAAAAAAAAAAAAAGCTGGAAGTGGCGCTGTGGCTCAAGTGGTATAGCGCTAGCCTTGAGTTGAAGAGCTGAGGGACAGCGCCCAGGCCCAGAGTTCAGGCCCCACAACCGGACCCAAAAAAAAAGAAAAAAAGAGAGAAAAAAAAAAGAAAATGTAGCCACACAAGGACTTTTAGAAATGCAGCTGCTAGATTTTCATGGAGAGCTTTCATAACACTTTGTGAAGCACAAATCAGAACCTCACTGAAGTGTAGATGGATTTCCCTCTCCTTCCTGTCATGGTTAGTCATTATCAATCAACATATAGCTAATCTTTAATAATCCTCTAATAACAAAATGTTGACAGAGTGTTTATATGCAGAAAACCTGGGAAGGCTAATTTTTTCCAATTAGGACATTCTGTATTCTATGACGCAGCAGAGAGAAAACTACGTAAGCATCCATTTACAGCCTTCTGAATAATTCTGATTCTGCCCACATCAGTTATCTATCCATACCTGTGCCCGAGCGAGAGGATTTTAAAAGAATTTAGTGATTTAAAATTTAAACTTAAATATGGAATGAAATTAGTTCCAATGCATTACATTGAGATATTTAGAAACAACTGGGAAACCTAAAGGTCTATCAGATTTATTTTGATTGAAAGTGAAGGAATATTGAAATTTGGTTCTCTATACTTTAAGCAATTTGCAGCAGACTTGATACTTATTAAATTTTGTATATTGAAAGGAACAAAAGCCTCAACAATATGGCAATACTATCCTCTTATTTATCTCTAAAGGTTTATGCTTCTGGTCTCTTAATATTAAAACTTCAAAAAATTATCTTTAGCAAGTTGTGCAAAGGGGTTTCACTTCATGATGTCAGTGTTAAATAGAGTGTATGTGCATTTCAATATACAGTGCATCTGGATCATTGTCAAACTTTCCATTTTTCTTCCTTCCCTTATCCCAACCCCACCTATCCCTTCAAGTTTCCTAATATATTCTCACATATGTACATTGAGTGTTATGACTGTATTAGTCCACCATTTCCCTCTCCATCCTTCTGCCCTACTTCCTTTAAGCCGAGATACCCTTTTAAGACTTGTTTCAACTTCATGGTATTTTGTTACATATCTCCACCTTTGGCATTTGGCTATGGGCTTGCCACACCCTTTCTTCCATGTTTGACCACATAAATGAATATATTTCTCCACATTTGTAATCTCTGAATGGCTGTGATAGGTATATTTTACTATTCACCTTCTGTCCTAAATTTAGAATTGCACCTTCAGGGCCATCCTATAGAGCTTTTATCTTCTCTACACACTGAAGATGGAAAGGAAATAATTTCCATGCTCTCAGCATTATGCTATCCATCATGAATTTCCATCGTTTATCACTTCAGCAGTCTATGTTTAGGGACAATCTTAAATTTCTGATGATAGGAGCATGAGTCAGTTTTAATTATGCAGATTCCAATATGTAGTGAGCCCTGTAGTCTTCTAAATTTTCAATAAATTTTGAGTAACTTTTTATTAATAATTTAAAAAGTTTTATTTCAGTATTTGAAATGCTGCCCCTATTATTTTAAAAGTTTCACAATAAGTTAGACTAAGCTTTTCCCCCCATTTTCCCCACTCGTTCAGGATAAGTCTCCTTTGGCTTTATTGTTTGAGAGGCCAAGGGATGAGGGTAAACAGAGAGATGATCATTACTCAGATATCTCCTTCCTCTTCTGGTTCTGCTATTCTTGTTGAGAGGAAGACTGTAGCAGGGAACAAGAGTGATGCTTGACTTCACCATACAAGGGAGCATTCCTGGCATGTCAATTATTGTTTCTCAAAATAACTTAAACTGCTTACACTTGCCTTCTCTGTAACAGTAACCTAACTGTGGCTTCCTTGGTGCAGGAGGAAGCACAATAACAGGTTACTACCTGTAAATTGGTATTTTATATCTCAGCTTACTACCAAAAATATAAAGCTTTGGCTACATAAATGCAAAGGTACTGATTGCCCAACAATACCTTAGTGAGCAGTAGACAATTCTACCCAGCTACCCTCTCCTCTCATATCCTCCCTTTCACTCCCCTCCACTCATTTACTCTCCCATCCCTTCTTTCTTTGTGTCTCTCTCCTCCATATTAATCTCTATCTTCTCTCTTTTTCTTTTCCAGTAGCAAGTGATTTGGTTTATCAGACAACACATAAATAATTGAACAAATATTTATTTCTCCTCATTTTGTGATTATTTATTCTTAAGAAGTGAGTTCTAGCACAGCACCAGTGGCTTACACCTAGATACTCAGTAGGTTCAAATTTGACAATTGCAATTCCAAGCTATTTTAAGTAGATAAACCTAAGAGATTCTTTTCTGCACTTGTGGTAAAAGGAAGACGTGAAGGTGTGGCTCAGGTGGTATAGAGCAAACGTTGAGAATTAAACCCCAGATAGAGCTCAAGGCCAGGAGTTCAAACCCCATTGCCAGCACAATATTAAAAAAAAAAACTGAGTCCTTTGTCTTAGAAGGAATATTTCTCCAAATATTCATACCCAGGGCAATTCTCAAGGTCCAATACTCTTTGTAAGGCTCTTTCACATCTTAAACCGATGCCTCTGCTTGATTCACATTATGAAAAATATGAGTCACAATTCACATTAAAAAGTATGTGCATTCTGAACAGTTCTTCCCATTTTTAATGTAAAGAAAGCATGACAGGAATTCACCTCACTTGGGAGTTACGTTTGATTCACTGACAGACTTTTGCAAGTAAATGAAGGTCTGTTTACATGTAAAGAAATCTATACAGATGGTTTTCTAGGAGAGAGAACAAGGTAGCTGTTGTCCAAGTTTGAATCAGAGTAAGTTTATTCCTATGATATGGTAAAGAGAAGCTCATCTCATAGAACACTATGCAGACAGTAATTTCAAAAGGATTAAAAACCCATGTCTATGTTGTGAACAGCCAAGTTTTCACAAACATAAAACAGTTTCCTGAGCCATGAAAATATAAGTTAGAGCAAAGGGAACTATGTTAAATATAGTTAATGACTAAGTGACATGTGTAATCACAACTAAACTATAAATTTTTCATCATGTCCCTAACAAGAATCTCTAAGATAGGCCTGGCTAACTCTGTCATAGAGGACTGGGTTCATGCAATTGTCAGTTTTGTTTAGGGTGCAATATCTTCTACAGTTGCTTGGGTTGCAAACAGCTCACACCACATGCAGTGTCTGGAAAAACGTTCTGTCTTGCTAGGCACCTAAGGGATTTTTGTGCCACTGTGAATATTTATCGTTTTTCTTCTTATAATTATACCTGTCAGTGTGAAGTCGTTTCATGATAAGAATAATAGTTTCTGTACCCTGTGTTCCACTAACAAATCTCAGATGTAAATATAGCCAGGAGCTCATGGCTCATGCCTATAATCCTAGCTACTGAGGAGGCTGAGCTCTGAGGGTCACTGTTCAATGCCAGCCCAGGCAGGAAATTCCATAAGATTCTTATCTCCAATAAACCACCAGAAAACTGGAATTTGCACTATGTCTCAAGTGGTAGAGCTCTTGCCTTGATCTGAAGAGCACAGGGACAGCACTCAAGCCCAGAGTTCAAGCCCCACGACTGACCAAAAAAAAAAGTATGTATATATATATATATATATATATATGTATATACATATATACATACATATATATAAATGATGAGATGAATTACATTTAAATATAAGTCAATATTAATGGTACACATGTAAAGTATCACTATATATGAGATATTTATAATATATACATATATTTATGTATAAGATCATATTATATTTATGTTTACAAATACATTTGTAATTAATATCCAAAGAATACATCTGAAGATTTTGGGGAAAATGTAGAGTGTCTAAAGGCTTACTACTGACCCATCATACTTTCAATCATTTTTTCCACTTCTTACAATGTCTGGAGTAATAAGACAATGATTATTTTATTCCTTACAATTTTGGATTAGAAACATCTACTTACTTGATATGAAACCTACCAAAATATGATCTTGAAATCACGGACCACAAACTGGACATATACATCATTTAGCAACTTACAGGACTCAAATTTTATTTGAATCCTGTATCTCACATACATTCAGTTTCCTTCGAGTCAGCTACATATACAAACATGCCTAGATTTTCATCCTCACATACATCCTCATACTCACATGACATAGTAAATGTAACACTGTAGTAAAAAATATTATAGGTACTAAAAAAACACCTTTGCAAAAGTAATTAAATTTTATTTTTTAAATTCAATGCGCTATTGAAATACTGGTGAAAGAGCAGCTGAGAGGATGTTTCAAATACGAGAGTGTCTGCCTAAAGAGCATGTTTCTCATTCCAAGCATCATTATTTACATCCTTCCTTCTCACACCTAAAAATATAAATAACTACAGAATTAACCTACATGTTCCATAATCACTCATTGAAAATAGAAATTGTAATATATATACACATATACACAATGATATACTATTTAGCCACACATAATTATGAAATTATATCATATTCAAGAAAATAGATAGAACTTTGGACCGTAGTATGGAGGTTCCTCAAAAGACTCCACATAGAGCTCCCCTATGACACAGCAATGCCACTTTTGGGTATTTACCCAAATGTTTACAAACAAGACCACACTAAAGCTACCAGCACGATTATGTTTATTGCAGCATTAATTACTATAGCTAAGATATGGAACCAACCCAGGTGTCCCTCAGTAGATGAATGGATCAAGAAAATGTGGTATATATACACAATGAAATTCTATGCATCCATCAGAAAGAATGACATTGACCCGTTTGTTAGGAAATGGAAAGGCTTGGAAAAAATTATATTAAGTGAAGTAAGCCAGGCCCAAAGAAACATAGGTCCCATGGTTTCCCATATTTGCAATAACTAGTACATGTCTGAGTCAAGCAGAAAAGGTCAGATAAGGTGATGTTAGGGAAATGAACCCTAAGATATGTATTCAAAAGTTTTTTTTTTCTTTCATGTGATTGTTTCTAACACATTTATAAGATTATTTCTTTGTTGCTTTGAATGTCCCTCCCCTACAGCATAACCCCTGCTTTCACTGTATTTGTTGTCGGTATAATTTTTGGAGGGGAAGGGGAAAAACAAGTCGTTTAAATAAGGATACAAGTGGACCGATTGCAACAATGAGATGTACAAGTCGTTATGTCGAAAACGAACTTTACAACTTTTGTGTGGGTTGGGGGGTCGGGAGGATTGAGTAGATGGGCGGGGAAGGATGGGAAAGGATGGGAAGGGGAAACAAAGGAGGAGGCTACAATGCTTGATAAGAAATGTACTCATTATCTTGTCCATGTAATTGTAACCCCTCTGTACAGTATTTTCACAATAAAAAAAAGAAAATAGAACTAGAAACATTCATGTTAAAGAAATAAGCCATACTGTAAAAACAAATACTAGATTTCTCATGTGCAGACTCTAGACAAAGAAAATAAAATGAATAACCCAGGTGTAAAAGATAGAGCTGATTTAATTTGGAAAAAAGTAAGAGAGGAGATGAAGAGAAATACTGTGGATTAAATATGTTCAAATATTTCATATGTTAGTATGACATAATAAAACATAAGTATAAAAATGAAATTAATAAAAGGAATAAAATTTAGCAAGCTACATTATGTGGACATATGTGTATAACACAATAAAATACTGTGTAAAATTAATATTTGCTAATAAAAAGGCAAAAATTCATTCCAGTTGTTATAGAGTCATGTGTTTATTTCCATTTTTTGCTCAGATATTTCCCTGATAAAGTAAAATGAGAAATAGGTTTTGTTCATTTAGAAAGACAATCTTGTCCAATTAGCATTAAATTATTATAGTTAATTACTGTCAATGTGAAATTGTTCAACTTAATTATTATATTAGAATATTTCCAATGCACTCTTCAAAATATTATCCTATAGGCATATACTTTTTGCTATTTATTGAATACATTTTCTTTATTTAATTAGCATATACCATTTTCTGAATGTAGCTTGGTTTATGCAACTACGATATATTATACTTGACCAGGAAATCAATTATTCAAACAGTTTTATCAAAAATTCTTATAACAAAATAAAGAGGTAAATCCAAAGTATGTATATTTGAAGACAATACTTGTTTAGCCCTCTTCTCACATTCCCCATTTCCTTCTTGAGAATAATACACATTGTAAGGAAATGCTTATTTTAGAGAAATAGGTTGACTTTAGACCAATGAGTTACTCTATGCTGCATTTTTGTTTACATTATATCCAAAAAAGCTAAATTCTTACCTCATCATTTTCCTTAGACTTTATACTCAGGTTTAAGCTCTGATGGGTGACAGATAAAGATATAAACATTTTTTAACAGTGGCTAAATTTAGGCTGAGGAATCTATTTACAACTATACTCATGCAGATAGGCTTCATCAGTGCTGAGACCACAATATCAAAATGTTAACCCAAGGTTTCAGCATTCCCTGAGCATCCCATCCCAAAGAAGATGTCACTGCCATCCTCGACCAAGTGTAGATAAAACTCAGGACATCTTACACATCTGGAATGGCTCATAACACATCTTGGCATTTCCTAAATGTACACACCACTATGCAGAAAACTCAGCTACCTTATTTTTGGTTGTCGGTCATGGGGTTTGAACTCTAGGCCCGCAAGCAGTCCCTCAGCACTTCAGCTGAAGGTGGGTGCTCTACCACTGGAGTCACAGCATGACTTCTGGCTTTCTGGTGGTTCACTGGAGATAAAGTCTCAGAGATTTTCCTGCCCAATCTGGCTTTGAACCGCAATCCTCAGATCTCAGCCTCCTGAGTAGCTAGGATGACACTTGTGAGCCAGCGGCAGCGATAGGCTTCAGCCACCTTCTTAGACCCAGGTAAACCCAACTCATCTGGCCACAAACCACATGCAACCCTTCAATTCAGACTTTGTCACCAGCATCCAAAAGAATTCTTCCATGGATAGAGAGCATATAATTGACACTACCTTTCCACCCCTGCTCCCATTCACCCACTCACTACCTGCCACAAGCCACAACCTCTGGAGTTCTTGGTAAAGAACCACCCACCCTACTATGGCTTCACACTGGGGCAAACCTGGGGAGTTATTAGAAATGTCTGTACAGTGAGGCCAGCATCTGGTCTCCCAACCACAGCAACACCACGACTTCACCATCTCTGGCAAACAAGGAAGGGGTGTCTTTCTTTCTTGTTTGGTTTTTTGTTTTTTGTTTTGGTTTTGGTTTTGGTTTTGGTTGAGAGGCTTGAACTCAGGACTTGGGGACTGTCCCTGATATTGATTTTTCCTCAAGGCCAGTGCTCTGCCACTTGAGCCACAGTGCCACTTCTGGTTGGAAATTGGAGATGAGGCTCTCCTGGGACTTTCCTGCCTGGGCTGGGAAATGAGATCCTCTGGATCTCAGCCTCCCTAGTGGCCAGGATGACAGGTGTGGGATGACAGGGGTGAGCAACTGACTTAAGGTGTCTAGTCCTTCAGAATTTCCACCTAGTCCTCCTCTAGAAGCTACCACCTAGACACCCCTCTACCTCCCTCAGGGACAGCCAAGAGAGGCTCGGAATCTGGGTGGGGCCATGGGAATTAAAGGACCCCCTCCACATCACAAGCCCTCTCTACTCCCGTCTGCCTCCTCCAGATTGCTTGGTCTTCCAGGGCCGATCAGACCCACTAGGAGTTCTGGGGCCTGCCCTATATCTTCCTGCCCCACCCAACTGGTACCTGAGGACTTCTGGGGCTGCTCCATGTCCCGGTGGAAGATGTTAGGAGGGTTGCTGATAACCCAGCCTAGGGGTGCCCAGGGCAGAAGGAGTATCCAGCTCCCCTCTGTCAAAGGAGACACAAAGCACAGATGGATCTACTGAGAGCTTCAGGGCATAGCCATCCACCTGTCACCAAGGTCCCTGGGAGAACTGTTTTATGGTGACAGCCCTGGGGCCTTACATCGGGGCCCCAGCGCTGTCCCCGACTTTCTTTGTCTCCAGGGGAGCGCTCTTTCACCTGAATCACGGTGCCACTTCCACCTTTTTCTGTGTATGCAGGACCTAGGAATCCAACCCATGCTTTCCTGCGAGCTTGATGAGCCCTCTACCTCTAATATACAATCCCAGCCCTGGATAGCTGTTCTTCTATGACCCCTCAGACCTGTCTTAAGACAGTCTCCAACATCTATACCAAGTCACACATCTATATCGAGTCTCTCACCAGCAGCCCTGGCTGGAAATCAACATGCTCTGCTGTGTTGTCCATCATATCCAGCACCTTTGTTCTCTGTGCTTCCTGTCAGATCCTCCTTGTTAAGCAAGACCCCCTTTTCAAGTGCTGCCTCCAAAAAGACCATTCTGATCACTTTGGCAGAGCTGGAGCCTCTCTGCTCTGCAGGCTGCTGGCCTTGTCTGGCTCTGCCTTCCAGCCAATGTGGGTTGACAGTGAATGAAGGGAAAGGCCTGGTTCCACCCCCGGATTTCTGAAGGCCATGATAAACCACCCAGGGACAGGTGTTGTATCACACTCCATGAGAGGGGACTTGAGGCCCTGGCAATCTGTGGGCAACAAGATGGGGCCATTTCTTCGTGTGGGCTTGAACTGAGGATCTGGGAGCTGTTTCTCTGAGTTTTATTATTCAAGGCTGGTGCTCTACCACTTGAGCCACAACTCCACCTCTAGCTTTTTGGTGGTTCCATGGAGACTAGAGTTTCATGGGCTTTCCAGCTTATCGCTGGCTTCAAACTGTGATCCTCAGATCTCAGTCTCTGGAGTAGCCAGGATAACAGGCATAAGCCTGAATTCCAGGTGATGGGCACCAAAGGCTTTTTGTTGTTGTTGTTCCTGTTTATCTCCTGTCATCTAGCAAGCCCAAGTTAAAATAATCAGTTACAGGGGATCAAAATTCTCTCCTATGTCAGTTAATCCAAGGAGATCAAGTGTCTTTGCAAAAGGCTAGTCTGAGTTGGCTTAGGGGTGTTTGTGTTTGTGTGTGTGTGTGTGTGTGTGTGTGTATATATAAGTGTCTGGGATACTTACCCTCATCTCTGCGGTGCCTCATCCTCCCACAGGGAGTACATCCAGGATCCTGACCCCAAGGAAGGTGGGTGGGGGAAGGTACCTAAAGTCACATCCAGAGTGATGATCCAAATTCTGTCCTGCAACCTAAGCCTGGACAGATAAAGGAGAGGAGAGGTTTAGGGGAACATCAAGGGAAGCCCCTTACCGTTTGCTACAAGTACAAGCAGAAAACTATATCCATCTTTCTTGGAAGTCAGATAAAAGGTGTACACTGTTTATTTATTTTATGATTGTGTTAGTCTTAGGACTTGGATTCAGGGTTTGGGTGTTATCCCTGAGCTTCTTTTGTTCAAGGCTGAGGCTCCACCACTTGAGCCACAGCACATCTGGCTTGTGTGTGGGTTTGAGGAGGAAGGTAGTTTATGGGAGATAAGAATCTCCTAGACTTTCCTGCCTGGCCTGGCTCTGAGTCATGACCATCAGACCTCAGCCTCCTGAAGAGCAAGGATTATGGATGGGAGCCATGAGCCTCTGACCGCCACCATCCATTTATAATCCCTTAGGCCCAGGGCCAGGTCACCCACACTACACATCCTTGTTGGGAGTAGGAAGCAGACATGTGTGTTTGATACTTCAACAGCCTACCTATTTCTGAGCATTGCTCTGGGTCAGTCTGATGCGGGTTCCTCCTTATCCACACCAATGACTTGGCTCTGTCACAAGAACAAATGTCCTCTGGGAGGTGTCAGGTCTGGGGTCTTTCCTCTGTACCCCACCCTCCTAACCAAAACTACACTCCCCAGCAAAGGGTAGTAGACACGGAGTGTTTTCATTGTCTTATAGCCAGGCCCTGACCAGATAGATGGGGATATGGGTCAGAGTCCCGGGATTGTGCTGGGCAGGGGGACAAGGCAACATCTCCTCATCCACTTTCGTTCAACGGTGTAGCAGAGGGATATGGGGAAGGACTCACAGGATGGACAATGAATAACCAACACAATCTAGCCAGGGCACAGAGGGGCTTACCTCATGAAGCTAGTTCAACAGGCTGAGTGAAACAGCTCCTGACCCTCAGCCCACCTCCAGAATGAGAGGACTACCTTGGGTTCAAGCCACATTGGGATGCTGGGCCACCTACTCTAGTATCTATTCAACCAGTTCCTGAGAGAGGGAAAGAGGGGAGAGAAAGAAAGAGAGGGAGAGAGGAGAGGGGGAGAGAAGAGAGGGGGAGAGAGGGGGGTGAAAGAGAGAGAGAAAGAGGAAGAGAGGGCCAGAATTACACTTAAGCCAGGTGCTGGTGGCTCAGGCCTATAATCCTAACTACACAGGAGGCTGAGATGTGAAGATCATGGTTCATAGCTGGCCTAGGCAGGAATGCCTGTGAGACTCTTATACTCAAAGAGCCAACAGAAAACCGGAAGTGATGCTGTGGCTCATGTGGTAGAGCACTAGCCTTGATCTAAGGAGCTCAGGCACAGCATCCAGGCCTTGAATTCAAGCCTCACAAATGACAAAAGTGGACTTCTCACCACAAGAAGTGGACTGAATAACACCCACTGTCCTAGGGAGTATGGCAGAGAAGTCAGGCCGAGCTTCCTCTCAGCTGGGGGTCATGAGTAGGTCACCTGGCTTCTCAATGCCTAATTTTCCCAGCTGCAAGACCTAATACAGTGAAGGATCCCCTTCCTCATGGGGATAGGTTAATGATGAAAGACAGCCATGTTTTGTTTCATAATCCCACACCTGTTGTATGACAAATAACAGACCCCATCTGAGCCCTTTCTGGGTAACTTCCTGTCATATGCTCACAGAATTTTTGAGAACCATATCTGACAGCCACTCCCTCTGTGCCTGGCCCAGCTCTAGAGAGCCCTGTGTATTAGTCCCTTGTTTACTCACAACTGTCCCGTGAGGAGACTGAGGTCCGATGATCCGCATCCAACCCAGAGCTTCACCTGTGGTCAAGAATCGGCTTCCATGGACTAAGAGATTGGGACAACCCATCAAAAACGATAACTGAGTGGGGCGCTAAATGTCTACCACCCACACACACACACACACACACACACACACACAAACACACCTCCACCGTCCTTTGCAGGCAAAGATGTTTTACTTTCTTTCTTTTTGTTGGTTGTGGGGCTTGAACTCTGGGCCTGGTTGCTGTCCCTGATCTCTTCAGCTCAAGTCCAGCACTCTACTACTTGAGCCACAGCACCACTTCCGGTTTTCTGGTGCTTTATTGGAGGGAAGGGTCTGAGAGTCTTTCCTGCCCAAGCTGGCTTTGAACCATGATCCTAAGATCTCAGCTCCTGAGTACTTAGGATCACAGCCATGAGCCACTGGCACCCAGCCAAAGATACTTTTCCATGCCTGTCATCCTATCCCCTCAGGAGACTGAGATCTGAGGACTGCAGTTGGATGCCACCCTTGGCAGCAAAGTCATTGAGAACTCTTATCTCCAATTAAACACCCAAAAACTTTGCAAGTGGAGCTGTGGCTCAAATGGTAGAGGGCTAGGTTTGAGCATAAAACAAGGGATGGTACACAGGCACTAGTTTTAAGCTTTTTCTAGCATAGACCCACCCAAGAAAAGGAAGCAGGTGAGCACACCGGAGCTCAAAGCTCACACATAATACTCAAGACTCACAGAATAGACCCGATCCTGCTCTGAGTCTCTAGATTCTATGTCCTAGATCATGGCAGTCTTAGATGGGACTGACCATGCGCCAAGTCAGGATGTTCAAGTACAATCTCATACTGAGGATCCCGTGACCTCATCAAGGACTCAAGATCTCTCACTGTCCTGCCTTGACACTGGGCAGTCAGGTGAGGTCTAGTTATCCAACCACAGGATATGGGAATAAAAGGATTGCTAAGCCAAGGGATGCAGACTGGAGTCTCTAGGTCCCTCTCTCTCAGGGAAGAGAAAAGGGTCCATCCATCCCAGGAATGTTTCTGGGTTATGAGTATCCTCAAAGAAACAACAATGTTCTGAGTCCACTGCCTCTGGTTTTCCCACTAGCCTCGACCTTCAGTCGGCCCTCTCTGAATCCCAATCTGCCATCTAGACTAAAGGCTGAGCCAGCAAAGAGACCCACCTCTACCTCTGAGGATGGCAGTCACGGGGCCTTAGAGTCCCCTAGAGGAAATCTGGGGGCAACACGGGTCTGACTCTCGCCCTCATTCCCTGGGTGTCCTGTTCCAGTGGCCCGCTTACCTCTGTCTCTGGTCGAGGAATGAACACTGCGGGTGTCATCTCCAGATTGAGCCTGCAAAAGTCCCAGTCCCCAAGGATGTACTGCACAGGCATCCTGCAGCGGATGCCATCCAGGTCATCAACGGTGAACCCAGAGTGCCAGGACTTTCAATAGGCGTGTGGCTGGGTTGAAGGCTCTATCACTGATGGTCTAGGTTGTCAGGTGAGGTCATGGCTCCCATGGCCTGACACACTGGAGCTGGGATTGTCCTCCCTCTTCATCTTCCTGCTAATCCCTTGCCACCCCCGTCTTGCCACTCCCTCACCCTATACTTCCCTAGCCCTTGGACAGTTTCTTCTTATCTGACCAGAAAATAAACTCGATGAGTTCGGGGAGATTGAAACTCTGTGACCCACCCTGAGCCCTAGGGTCTACCCAAGGCTGTTTCCCTCTGCAGTAAGCGACCACTCAGATCTTGGATGTCATGGAGTTGCTGATGTCATGAGCGGGTCAGTGGCTTGGTCCTACATACAAGCTTTAGGTTTTGAAACTGTCCCCACAGAGATTGTGAATGGTGGGCTCCCTTGATCCAGGGACTCCAAACCAAGGCTTGCATGCTCCCTTCTTCCTTCCTTTCCTCCTTTTCTCCCTCCATCCTTCCCTCCTCTCTTTCTCCTTCCTTTCTTTGTGTCAGAGCCTGGGTGCTGTCCCTGAGCCTTTGTACTCAAGGCCAACAGTCTACAGCTTGAGCCTACTTCTGGCATTTTCTTTTTGGTACTTAGTTGGAGACAAGAGTCTTATAGGCTTTTCTGCCTGGACCTTAAGCCTCAATCCTCTTATCTCAGCCTCCGAAGTAGCTAGGATGACAGGTGTGAGGCACCAACATCCAGCTCAAACCAAGATTTCTTCATGTGCTGTGGAACCAGCACTGGAACCTTTCATCGTGTATGACCCTCACCTCTTCCCCCCCCCCCCAGGACCTGGCACACACTGTAACGGTTTGTTGGATAAATGAGCATCTGTCTATGACAACACTACAGAAAAGTCCCATCTAATTCAGGTAAACATCCTGGGTGGGGGTAAAGCCTGATGTAGCTCTCCAACAGTTCTCCCTCCTCCCTCTTCCCACCCTTCTGGTGCCACCGCACTTAATTGTTTTGGTTCAAAGGATGTGAGCCATGACATACTCACTGTATTCTGGGGCCTCTGGGATGCCTATCTTCTCAAAGATCTCTGTCCAGCCACTGACCAGCTGTGTGGTACTCAATTCCACACTCAGCTGTGAACAAGATTCCCCTGAGGCGAAAGCCTGGCCCAAGGGGCCTCCTCTCCACTCCCTGGGGCCAGACAGGATGGTCGACCATATCCTGTCCCCAAGTATCATGTTGCAGAGAAAGGATTCCTGAGGCATCCTGGGTCTCTGAATCTCCCAGAGTCCAGTACACGTCCTGGGAATTGTCTCTGCTCACAGCTAGTAAGCTGCAGATGGCGAGGTCACAATCTCTGCTCCCTATGACATCCTCGACTGTAGTGATCACCCTAGAGAGAGCCAGAGGAGAATCGGCTGCTGCCAGAGAAAGGCAGTCAAGGCACAACGTTCACAGCAGGAGACCATCTGGCTTGGGAACTCTGCTTGTGCTGTTTGAACGTCATTGTTTGGTGGCTGAAATGGTCCATCTAATTTGACCCAGAATCCCAAGCGTTAGTAGAAATTGCCAACTTCAAGGAAGAAACCCTGGAAAAGCTGGCATTTCACACGTCCCAATCAAACTTAAAGGGTTCCAAAGTCAGTAGTCCCCTTTTCCTTCAGACAGCCTACAGCAGGTTACAGAAAATGGCATTCAGAGAGCCTTAGCTAACTGCCATGTCCTGATCCCAAGTAGGCTCCAGCAGTGGAACACACTTGCCTACCATTGTCCAGCTAGAAACAGCCCAGGAGGGACACAGATTAGAGTCTGCAGTACTCCAGGGAGGACTGCCCACCAGTGCACTGCCCCTGAAGGGAATCCACACCACCATTGGGGGCCCGGAGCCCCCTGCCCAGATGTCCATGGACACCTTCAATGCCTTGGGTAAGATTCCCCTCTCATCCTCAGTCATGGTGAACTATCTGCCATGTCACACTGTTCATCAATTCCAAGACCCTCCTAGATTCACAGCCCCTGCCCTACTCCCCCCCATCTTGTTTCCTAATTATGTTTGCCAGACACATTCCTAACCTTGAATTATCTCCAACTATACACACCAGAGCAGACTGTCTGGCTGGAAGAATGCAGCTGTGGTCACAGTAGCCTCATTAGCCTTCTGGCTGAAGACAGAAGAGCAGGTGTCCACTCTGGTCTGTGGTTCACACAGGCCTCCTAGGGGAGACCCACGCAGGCCCAGCAGCTACTGTGGGCTGCAGGAAAGGGGAAGAAAGAGGTGGAAAGGAACATCTAATGAAACCTTCCCTAAAGGAGCCATGAAACTGTGAAAGAGAAAACAAAAATTATGGCTTGGCTCATACTGGGCATTAATGAAAAAAGAATAACAAATACACACATACACACAAATAAAATGCTTTTGCTCTTTTTAGACATGGTGACTGTACAAGGAGAAAGATGATCTCTCTCTCTCTCTCTCTCACATACACACACACACAGATTCAGAGCAGTGTCTCTTCTGAGTTTGTTGGTTTCTCATCTGGGCAATGTACTAGCTGGAGCACAGGGGTTCCCTTGTCAGAACCAGGGGATCTCACCCAAGGGGAACAATACTCTAATAATGCAGAACCACCCTGCCTCCCCCTTTCTCCAGGGCCAGACCCTTCCCATTGGGACCAACTAACTTGACTCCTCATTCGCCAAAACCCTAGGCTAGGACTCTGGGTGAAGGAGTCCCGAGACACGTGGCTCCTCAGAGCCTGGACAGAAAACAAAGCAGGGGGTCATGGTGCCTCCAGAGAGGTGTCTGACCTGGGGTGGGGGTGTTGTTGGGTACTTTGATGGGGTCCTAAAGGCTATATACATGGATGGACTCCATACTTCCAGCCTACATACTTCTGGGTGACTTGGCAGATTCTTGGGGAGGACAAGGAGACCAGATGGACTGGGAGCACTAGCAGAAGCTGGCAGAACTGGGAAATGTGATCACCCAGTCAGAACTGTTGACAGCTGGGGTTGGGGGTACAGGCCGGGCATATGTGTGTCAGAGCGGGTATGTTTTTCTCCCAAATATCCACCTTCTATCTGACCCCAGTGCCCTCACCTCTCTAGTGGGCTCTTCTGGGAATGTCCTCAGGTGAAAGGGTGACTGAGCACAGAAGACAAAGGCTCACACAGCAAGCGGGTCTATCTTCTGCATCCAACACCCACCACTCACCATCAAAAGGGAAAACAATCGAGAAGGCAGGTGTGGAGGTGCAACTCCCCACCTCTGACTAAAGCCACCAGGTTCCCACCAGGGAGAGGAATGGGCAGATGCACAGCTGTGTGGCTCCCACTGCTCCAGGACAAGGGCTCTGTGGTGCCCTCTCCTCCCCATCTCTGCAGCTCCCCTTTTCCTGGGACACTGGCAACTAGAGATGAGAGTGGTTCCCGGGTGGACACCCACCTCCAAACCCCACCCCTGGGGTGCATTTGTGGCAGAGCCAGGACAGACTGTGGGGCATGGGGGAGGCACAGGCAGGACTGGAGGGGGAGGTGAGAGGCAAGGTCCAGGTCCCTGAGTGTGAGGAATAAGTGTAGAGTGGGGGGTGGAGTTTACGGGGTAGGGGGAGTCGTGCGGTACAGGAGCACAGGTCAGCCACTCAAGTGTGCTGCTGTGAGAAGCTGTAGGCTGCGACTCTGGGTGCGCACCAGGAGTCTGAGGACCGAGGGCTGGAACCAAGTCAGGGCCACAAGCAGGCCAAGGGCACACCAGCTCAACCAGGTGACTGCTAGAGGCTCCGCGGTTTTGAGCCAGCAGCACCATGTTTGAAATGCAGCACTGGTGCCTGGTGGGGCTGCAAGCAGCCTCTGCTTCTCCTCAGCCACCACGGCAGCCTCAGCGGCCTTCTAACCTGTGGCGGCCACTGCCTCTGCTATGTTCCTCACAGAGAGACCTCAGACTCAGGGCCACCATGGCTGGGAGCCTCCCAGGGGCTGCTTGCGGCTATGTGCCTGCCTTGCAGCTCCGCGTGTTGTGCGCTCCTGGCTAGGACCCACACTATGTTCGGAGCAGGCGCCAGCCACAGAAGCCTTTTCCACTGGTGCATGTGCTTGTGCTCCCTCTTCTCACAGCTCTCTCTAGCCCCACACTCCTCTCCTGGGCCACCCCACACCTTCTGCGCACACACCCCTGCCCCCTTGGGACCCTGGCCATTGCTGCCACCAAAGTGTGCTCCTGGACCCTGCCCCCTCCTCCCCTGGGTGCCATCCCTCACCTCTGGCCACAATTGCAGCCCTGACTGGGCCCTGAGGCTTCTAGACTATGGCAATTGCAGCCTTACCTCAGCTCAGCACTACCCCCCACCCCCAGTACAGGCCCAGGGTATCCAATCTCCCCTCAAACCCACCAATGGAGGAGACTCTCCTCCATCGCCCTCCACTCCACACACCAAGCAGGTGCATGGTGACACTGGTGTGTATGTGTGTTTATGTTTGTGTTTGGGTTGATGTGTGTGTGTGTGTGTGTGTGTGTGTGTTGGGGATAACCACCTCTCAAGGACTCAGAACATAGCACCCTTTAGGATGACTCATCACACAGCACACTTCCAAAATCAGCACAAAGCACCCGGTGAAAATGACACAGCACACAGCTCCCTTTGAAGTACTCAGCATGTAGTATGCTGGGTAGAGCACTCAGCACACAGTACCCTTTGAAGGAGGGAGTCCATAACCCACAGTGTGAAGGACTCAGTGCATGGCACACTTTGAAAAACTCAGCACGTAGCACTCTTTCCCAGGGACTCATCACACCCTGTGTTGAAGCATGCTGTTTAAAACACCCAGTGCACAGCATCCTTTGAAAAACACAGAACAATCTTGAAGGACTCAGCACGGACAACACTGTGGAAGCACTCAGCACACAGAACCATTTGAAGGACAGTACAGAGCACCCTGTGTAAAGGACTCAGCACACAGCACTCAAAAAACTCACCTCATCCCTCTCTTTGCAAGGGATCAGCACATAGCAGGACCCTTTGTGATACATTAGCACACCACACCTTTTGAAGGACTCAGCATACAGTACGTTGTGTAATGGACTCAGCACACAGCAACCTTTGAAAAACCCAAGACGGCCCACTATTCTCAGGGACGCAGCACATAGCACCCTTGGGATGACTCAGCAAACAGCACCTTTTTGAGGACTCAGCACATAACTCCCATGAGGGAAGGACCCAGTAAATAGCACCCTGTGAAGGACTCAGCACATAGTGGTATGTCACAAGTTCAGCTGTCATTAGAATTATGGTGCTTTCTTCAGTATCACCATTCTTCAGAAACACTTCACAAATCCTACTAACTCACATTTAGACAGCCTGTGTTTTATGGGGGAAGGTCAGCTGGGGTTCTAGAACTCAAAGCTTGTGGGCCCGGTCCCTGAGCTCTTTGGTTCAATGCCAGAGCTCTACCACTTGGAGGCACAGCTCCAATTTTGTTTTTTTGGGTTGTTCTTTGACAGGTCTTATGGTGATAACTAAGGCCAAGTTGGGGTATCTGTGGGCAAAGGCTCTTAGCTCAGCCTGGAGCTGACCTCTCCCTTCCTTGTGACCCTGGAAAGTCGGACCTCCTGGAGCTCCCTTGGCCTAGGGTGGAACAGACCTGCTCTGGCATCAGCAATCAGGGTGAGCAAAAGTCAGCTTGGCCCTGGTCACTTTCCCAAATTGAACTCTAGAGGATGATGGCACAGGGCCACTTGTTCTGTGTCTGGCCACCAGGGGGCAGGAGTGGCCTACCATAGGGATAGTTCTTGTGAGTTGTGTTTACTCTTGCTTACCTAGGGCCCCCATCATGATTCAAAGCCACCCTGGAGAGGAAAGTCCTTGAGACTCTTACCTCAATTAACCATCGAAAAGCAAGTGGGGCTGTGGCTCAAATGGCACAGCACTAGCCTTCAGCAAGAAAACTCAGGGATAGAGCCTAGGCCCTGAGTTCACATACATACACACACACACACACACACACACACACACACACACACACACACCACATACATGCAAAATCAGAGATTTCTACACTGCAGTATTTGGGTATTCTCTACTTTGTCCCCATTGAGCATGGTGGCTGCTGGCCTAGGTGTTGGTGGATACATCACCTGGCATCTTCAATTTTGAGGGAACAGAATAGCTAGAAGGTCAACCTTCTCCCATCCCAGCTCCTTGATTGGGTCATGGTCTATCCAGGCCCTTCAGGGCTCCTTTACAGAATCACCAAGATGCCTTCAAAAGGCATCACATACTGGGCACTGGTGGCTCATGCCTGACATCCTAGCTACTCAGGAAGCCAAGCCAGTCTGGGCAGGACAGTGTATGAGACTATTATCGATGAACCATCAGGAAACAAAAGTGTCCATGTGGCTCAAGGTGTAGAGTGCCAGCCTTGAGAAAAAGAGCTCAGGGACAGCTCTCACGGCCAACAACAACACAGAGAGGCATTGCATGTTGTCTTTGGGATTGGCATGGCCAAATATAATTGGAATTAATTATAATTGGAATTAATCAAGTCCTCCAAGACAAAGAAGTACCTCCTTTAGTCCTCTGCTCCTCCATCTCGTCTCGCCCTCTGGCCTTGTCTGTGCTTTGGGTCTCCATGTGTCTGGCTGGATGGGAGGGCTCCAAAGAAGATCCCAGAGCAATCACTCCCACTTCCTTCTGCCCTGCTCCCCCTGGTGCTTTTGCTCTTTGCCATAGACCTTCTTTCTGGAATCCATCCGTGAGGTCATCACCACCGACATATTGGTGAATGGTGGGTCTGGCCTAACTAGGGGCAGTCAGAGGTGGAAGTAGGTCTGGGACTAGGAGCTTCCACCTTGGGTGTGGGCTGAGGCCAGGGCTGACCTTTATTTCATCCTGAGCCTTGCAGTGGTGGGGAGACAGTGTAGACTTCACATTGAGTCAGGTAAGATCAGAATCTGGAGGACCACTTGTGTGGAGAAGGATGTGGGTTTCAGGGGGCCACTGTGGTTGGTACTCTCTTGGGACTCCCCTCACCCTCTCATCCCTCAATGGTAGAAGAGAAACTTCAACTAAGGACGTGGGAAGAGGACGCGGGGGAATATTTTGGTGTGAACCAGACTTGTGCTTCATATTCAACCTAGCCCCTACTTCCTATTTATCTGAGGAATGGCCATATGGGTTTGGGAGGGTAGAGAATCATCCTAGACGAGAATGTGGCTCAGGGGTAGAGTGTTCACCTAGAATGCCCGAAGCCCTGGGTTCTATTCCACACAGAAAAAGCTGGAAGGGGAGGTGGGGTCAGCCTTGATCAAAAAGAGCTCAGGAACAGTGGCCAGGCCCTGAGTTCAAGCCCCAGGGCTGCAAGAACAAATCTTTGTTTTTAGGCTTTTTTTTTTCTTTAAAAATAATTTATACTTTGTGATAAGCATAACATGGACCTCTTTCCTGGCCACCAATGGGCCATTAGATGTCCCTTGAGTTTGGGCAAACTCCCTTCAGCCTCTGCCCTACCCTACCTCCAGTTTAACCTTCCCATCTCCCTGCAGATGGAGGCCAGAGAGAAAGCCACTTGGTCACCTACTTCTGGTGGCTGCCAAGGCTTTTGAGAGTCAGTATGTCACATAGAAAGTTATCATCCGCATCAGTCTACAGGAGAAAGTGAGGGAGCACTCCTCCTCTGAGCCTGGGAGCTGTAGGCGGATCTGGATTTGGGGCATCTGGGGCAGGACCTGCTCCTTAGGGGAGTCCACTATTGGGTCGGGAACCCTGACCTCTCCTCTGGCAGTTTCCATGCTGTCTTCAAGTTGCAATTCTTCAAAACCTTTCTGCTCCTCCCTCATTTTACCCACCACAGGCCCTGAGGAGTCTGAAGCAGTGTTGGTGGTGGGGGCCTCAGCCTGTGCTGGCATCTGGAGACTGCTGTCTATGCCTTCTCTTGCGAGGAGTGACTGCAGCTCCCGCAGCACTCTCCTCTTCTCCATCTTCTCCCAGGACAGCCAGTGCATGCACTGGGCTTTCTCCTAACACAGCGCATTCAGGACCAACATCTGCTCTTTACACATCATGAGGGACTCCTTGATAGTTCGGATGTGTGCCAACAGCTGGCTGCATCAATGGTGGAGCTCACCTGCTGGACTCTGGAAGTCCACTTCATCAGGCAGGTCATGGACGAAGCAGATTTTCTTCTCAGATGCCCATCTGTCCTGCTTCCCATCCTCACACATGTTGTGGTGGCAGCTCATGGGGCTGAGGTCCTGTAGTTCGAGCTCAGTCTGGCACTGAGCTGCTGGGTCGGCCAGGGGGTGCCTGCAGCTGGCCTGCCATTCTTGCATCAGGAGTTTCCCCCTGTGGATCTCATCCTCCAAGAGCACTCTCAGAGCCATATCACTCTTGGTCTGAGAGACATCATCCTCTGTGATGGTCACATCGGCTGGGGTTGGGGGGAGTCACCTCCTTACCTTTTGCTTCTCAAGGGCTCATGACTTCCCCTTCCCCAGGGAAAGCCAGGAAGCTCAGCTGGGCCTGCAGGCACTCCTCCTGTGATCTGGTGGCTTCCAGGCGCTTGAGAGTGTCCTGCCACTTCGGGGACACCACCTGGTCTCTCCAGTTTGTTGAGCCCTTCACTTGCTTCAGCTGCTCCAGCAGCTGGGTCTGCCTCTCTAAGTGCTGCTGCAGGGCCTCCTTCTCAGAGCACAGTCTCTCATTGGAGGCAATGTGCCATTCACAGGAGGCTCTGAACTCCTGCACTGTCCCAGGGACTGCTCCTGCTGCTCCTGAGCTGCTTGGCTGTCTCTCTCAGTCACCGCTATCCATTTCTCTATCTTCTCCTCTGAGCAGTCCAACTGTTCCCGCAGATGTTTCTTCATCTGCTGCTCTGAGTCCAAGATGCTGGCGAGCTCCTCCTTCTCACTACTCACCATATGGAGAGCGTCCCACAGCAGGGTCAGCTTTTCCTCTGGTTGTCCATCCCACACACATGCTCATCGTGGGGTCTCAGGGATCTCCTGCCGATCCTAGGCTTTCTCCTCTAGTATCTGCAGGTGCTCCTGCTCCTCCATGTTCTGAAGACGGAGACTGGTTTTCCTGGACCTGGATGTGAAGTTTTTTCAACTCCATCTGCTTGCTGTAGACCTGGGCTTGCAGCTGCAGCTTGGCATGAGATGGTCCTGCGGTGGGCTGTGGCTTTACCAGCTTCCTTCTCAGTTCTCACAGCTCATTCCCTAGGTCCAACACATGCCTTGCCACTCATTCCTTCTCCTCTGTCAATTGGTTCACCCATTGGGTCAGCCACCATGCCTTCTCCTTCCATGCGGACCTCTCAATGCTCAGGTCCTCCATGAAGGTGTCTCTCTCCAGATTCGCTATGGTCACCAGCCAGCTCAGGTTGTCCAGTAGTCTCTTCAGTACCTCACGCCCCTCCAGCGCTTGTTGGAACTTGCATATTCTCTTCTTTATGTTGCTCCTCTGTATCCACAGCACTTCCACCATCTCCTGCAACTCTGTGTTCACTTGCTCCAGGTCATCAAAGTTTCTGGTCTTTTCTTCGAGCTGAAGGGTCACATCATTCAGCTGTTCCAAGAACATTTTGGTCTCCTTTGCAGCAGTGACCGCAGAAGCTGCTATCTCCAGCTCTGCCATGCGCCACTCTGTAGCTTGCAGGCAGCTGGTGAGAGTTTCATGCTCCCTTTCTCTGTCATCAGTGACCTGCTGCACTTAGGTCAGTGCACATTGTAAATCACTTTCTGCTGAAACCAACCACTGCATGGGTGCCTTGTGGATCTCTACCTCCATTTTTGGTGCTTCATGTATCTGGGCTATCTTCTCCCTCTCTTACTCCCATTGACCCTGCAGGTCTGTCTTTCCCTGCTTCAGTGGTTGGATCTTGGCACAGAATGCCTGGTTTCTTCTTTTCTGTGGTCCAGGGTGGGCACCACATGCCAGTAGCACCTCTGTGGATTCTTGGTGGTATTGGGACCCTTGACACTCTGGACCCTGGTGGCTGTGACTGTGTCCAAAAGCAAGGGAGGCCCATGGTCGGCATCACCTTTGGCTGGACTCTCCATTCAATCCGCCTCCCCAGTGGTGTTTGTCTTGGGGATCCCTCCCTTTTTCATGTTCTTTGTTTTCCTGAATGTTTCAGGTCTGTCCGGAGGATACTGCTGGTGTTCTTGTGGCAGTTTCTTGCCCACAGTTCTCTCATTGAGTCTTATTGTTTCACACATCTGAGAGCTGGGACGGGAAAGTTGGGCAGGCCACGTTCCCAGGCTCTAGGAAATCCTCTCACCGACTAGGATGTCATTTCCTACTCTACCTCAAAGTCACCTGGAGTCTCTTGCTCACCACTCAGCCACCTCTCCCTTCCTCAACTGCTCTTAGTGGTATCAACCAACAGAGGGAATCCTGGTGATACAGGGAAGCATGGAATGCGGGCGTGGCCACTATTCTTGTATCCCATTGTTCAAAAAGAACCATGAAAGAATGAGGGTGTGCCCGGAATCCTGTGATACAGACAGAATGGACGGAGCCAAGATGACAGCAGACCCTTTACCAGGAAACTCTGTCCAATCCAGTTGGGGACAAGAGGGAGACCTGCTTTAGCCAGATGGCTGCACAGATTGTTGTGTATGTCTGTTTGTTGGCAGTCCTGGACCTTGACCTCAGGATCTGGGCACAGTCCATGAGCTCAAGATTAGCCCTCTACCACTGGAGCCACACAACTCTACTTCTGGCTTTGTTGGCATTGAGGTTGGACAGGGGTCTCAAGGACTTTCCTTCCTAGGGTGACTTTGACCATGATACTCCTATCACAGCCTTGTAAATATCAAGGAGGACTGGTGAGAGCCACTGATGCCTGGCTAATCATTGTTTGGGATTATGGCTTCCCCCAGTAGCCTGCAAGCCTTCAGCAATGCAAGGTGAAGTATCGTTTGGAACTGGATCACTCAGACACAGATGGCCACAGAACAAAGGAAGAAAATGTAAAAATACCATCCTGCCACATTTTTCCTGTGCATTACCCCCACTGCCCCTGCACAAGGCCTGAAGTTCTAGGATCCCAGGATAGGCTGTGTTTCCAGCGGTTGCACCTCAGCATATGGTGATGAAAGCTGAGGCACGGTTGCCATGACCTGAGTTCAAGACCGTACTTGGCAAAAAAAGCAAAAAAAAAAAAAAAAAAAAAAGCTCCCTGGCTTGCAATTCACGCCGTTTCTCCTAACTTTGAATTTGAACTTAAGGCCTGGGTAACTTTGAAGCACTGTGGACGAAGGGGAAGCTCACCATAATTGAAGACAAGAAAGTAAGGCCTGGTCATTAGGCCTGAATTCAAGTCCCAGCCCTGGAAAAATTCTATTTATATACATTGTAAAGGTAGGATTTGTACTTACATATAGAGATGTTAAGTCTATGTCCTGTTTGTTGTGGTTTTTTATTGTATTTTTGTTTTATTCATTTATTTTCCTTTTTTTATTGTGAAAATACTGTACAGAGAGGTTGCAATTACATGGGCAAGAAAATGAGTACATTTCTTATCAAGCATTGTAGCCTCCTCCTTTGTTTCCCCTACCCAGCACTTCTCATTCCCCCCGCCCCCCCACCCAATCCTCCCCACTTCCCCCCCAGCCCCCCTCCCCCCCCACAAAAGTTGTAAAGTTCCTTTTCGACATAATGACTTGTACATCTCATAGTTGAAATGGGTCCACCTGTATCCCTATTTAAACAATTTGTTTTTCCCCTTTCCCTCCACAAATTATACCGACATCAAATACAGTGAAAGCAATGATTATACTGTGGGGGAGGGACATAAAAAGCAACAAAGAAATAATCTTATAAATGTGTCAGAAACAATCACATGAAAGAAAAAAAATTGAGTATACATCTTAGGTTTCATTTCCCTAATATCACCTTACCTAAACTTTTCTGCTTGACTCAGACATATATTAGATATTGCAAATAAGGGAAACCATGGGACCTATGTTTCTTTGGACCTGGCTTACTTCTTAATATAATTTTTTCCAAGTCTTTCCTAAATAAATGGGGCAATGTCATTCTTTCTGATGGAGGCATAGAATTCCATTGTGTATATATACCACATTTTCTTGATCCATTCATCTACTGAGGGGCTTCTGGTTTGGTTCCATATCTTAGCTATAGTAAATACTGCTGCAATAAACATAGTCGTGTTGGTATCTTTAGTATGGTCTTGTTTGTAAACATTTGAGTAAATGCCCAAAAGTGGGATTGCTGGGAAATAAGGGAGCTCTATGTGGAGTCTTTTGAGGAAACTCCATACTATTTTCCAAAGTGGTTGAACAAGTTTACACTCCCACCAACAATGCAGTAAGGTTCCCTTCTGTCCACATCCCCTCCAGCATCTGTTGTTATTAGAGTTCTTGATTATAGCCATTCTTACTGGGGTGAGGTGGTATCTCAATGTTGTTTTGATTTCCATTTCTTTTATGGCTAGGGAGGTTGAGCATTTCTTCATGTGTCTATTGGCCATGCTTCCTTTTTCTTCAGAGAAGTTTCTCTTTAAGTCTTTTGCCCACTTATTTATTGGGCAGTTGTTTCTTTGAGGATTTGTTGTTGGGGGATTTAATTTTTTGGGTTCCAAGTATATTTTAGATATGAGATTTTTTTATTGACTGTGATGACACACATTCCATTTATGATATTGATGACAACCCATCACATGGTATCTAGATTAGTAGATGTGTTCTCCATCATGTCTAACACCCAGGACTCTCAGAGAAAAGGAAAACAGGTATCACACTCGACTTCTTACTCCATGATCCAATTGTTGGCAGTGCTGGGATCTGAACTCAGGGCCTGGCAGACCCAATTCAGACCCTGAATGCGTGTGTCAACATGGCAACCTCTAGCCAATGAAGCTGCCAGGGCATTTCCAGACCCTGAGATTGAGCTGCAGGGGTGGACAAAATAGCCATACATGGATAGACAGGTGGTAGAACACCAATAAATATATATATTTGTACATAGTACCAGAGAAATCTATCTAGGATTCAATGACATCAACTACATTCCTACGAACTCTTAGGTCTTTATTATGCCACCATTGAAGGAATAGTATTCTTTTCATGCTTAATAAACCATTCATTAAGATGAATCATTGTCCTAGGATCATTGTGTCTAATTTTGGACTAGACCAATACACGCAGAAACTTCTCATTCAGTCATGAGTTTGCTAACATTTCATTGTTATTCCCATGCATAGGAACAAGTATCTCGGGATCTCCCCCACTGGTAGGTGTCAGGACCAGGATTTAAGCTCAGGGCCTACGTTGACGCATGGGCCTATGGCTTCCCTGATAGCCCATTAGCCTTCATCAATGCAAGGTGAAATACCCTTTGCAGCCATGTAATTCAGACCCAGGATGGTCATCGTGCAAAAGAAGAAAATATAAAAAATCCATCCTGTGACATTTTTTCTGTCATTTTTTCCCTGTCATTTTTTCCTGCAAAGCTTCAGAGCCTAGGATCCCAGGATTGGCTACGGGTCCATGGGAGCTCGCCACCCTGAAGTGATCGAAGCTGAGGCAGAGTTGTCATAAACTGAGTTCAAATCCCATGCTTGGCAATAATAATAACAATAACAATAATAATAATAACACCCTGGCTCAGAATTCTCACCATTTTTCTGACACCTCTGAGATTCCAACTCAGGTCTGGGTAACTTTGTTGCACTGTGGGGAAAATGAAGCTCACCATCCTTGAAGACTACAAGGTCAGGCCTAGTCCCACGGCCTGAACTGTAGCCCCAGCACTGGCAAAAATCATATGCTCACCTATTTTACACATAGGACCTCTCTTTACATAGAGATGTGGAATGCATCATGCATTCAGTGTTGTTATTCTTTTTATTGTGTGTCTTAGTCATGGATGCATTTTGTATTTTATTGCATATGATGACAGCTATAACTGTGCTGACATGGATGGCAATTGATTCCCATGAATATAGAGTTGCCTACATAGCATACTGCATCCTAGCTGAGACCCAGGACTTTCACAGGACAGAAAAACAGGTGCAACGATTGGCTTCTCACATCAGGATTCATCTTTTGGCAGTGCTGGGACTGACAAAGCAGGCCCAATAGACGAATGGGTCCAGGTAAGCACACAAGCCTGTGAGCCACTAAGGAGCTAGGCGGTTCCCAGGACCTGAGATTGAGTCCCACAGGGGTGGGGAGAGGGTGGGGCACAATAGTCATCCATTCATAATCTGAAGGTAGTATGTAAATAAGTACATATTTGTATAGAGTAGGATGGCAACCAGTGATGGAATCCAATCTACCTTGTGACTAATGATTCTTGGATCTTCCTCAATGCCTCCATTTCATGACTGTAATGATTATGGTCATGTTTTATCAACTCTTCATTAAAAATTATCGATACCCCATGAGTCTTGCCTATCATTTCCTACTCACATCAAGCAGGAGCTACTCATTCAAAGATGAGATCCATCGAATTCCATGACTCTTCCTAGGTCCGGAAACGAGTATCTCAAGATCTCTTGCCATTCCCTCAATGTATGGGGGCGGACTGGGAATCAACCTCGGGGCCTCCATTGCTGGGTCGGCCTCTGGCTCTTCTGATAGTCAACAGGCCATCAGCCATACCAGGTCACCTTCACTCTGCAGGCCACTGTATTTGGACCCAGCATGGTCAGCATGCAAAGGAAAATAAATGTAGTGCCAGGTGGAACTTCCCACCGCTTTTATTCCCCCTCGCGGCTTTTTTTTTTCCAGCAAGCCCTGGGATACTAGGGTGCTAGGATGGGCTGTGAGTCCAGAGGCTGCAGACTAGGATGATCAGAGCTGATGCAGAGTTGCCATGACTTGAGTTCAAGCCCCAGGTCTGGCAAAAAAAAAGTAAATAAAAAATTATGAATGAAGCACCCTAGCTAAGAACTCACACTGTTATACTGCTAGAGCTGGGATTTGAACTCAGGTCTGGGGAACCCCATTGCACTGTGGGAGAAGGGGAAGCTCACTAACCTTGAAGACTAGAATGTCAGGCCTGGTCCAGGGCTTGATTTGAAGCCCAAGCACTGGACAAAATAACAAGCCCACCTCTTTTGCATATAGGATCTCTATTTACATACAGGTGTGGTATGCATCTTGCATTCAATGTAGTTATCTTTTTTAATTTTGAGTGTTATTCATGGATGTATTGTGTATTTTAGTGAGTATGGTGACAGGTATATCTGTGCTGACATGAATGACCACCTATTCCCATGGCTATAGAGTTGCCTATATAGCATTCTCCATCCTTGCTGAGGCCCAGGACTTTCACAGGACAGGAAAATAGGTGGATTGAAGGGCTTCTCACATCACGATGAATCTTTTGGAAGTGCTGGGATTTGAACTCAGGGCCTAGCAGGCCCAATTGGTGAATGGGTCAATTTGAGCACACCAGCCTGTGAGCCACTACAGAGCTAGGATGTACCCAGGTCCTGAGACTGAGCCCTGGAAAGGGGGATAAATATAGTCATGAATTCATAATTTAAACACAAGATCTATATTATCATACATGGATGGGTGACATCTTGCATTCAGTGTACTCGTTCTCTTTATTTTGTGTCTTATTCATGGATGCAATGTGTAGTTTATTGATTATGATGACAGATATAACTGTGCTGACATGGATGGCAACCCATTCCCTTGGGTATAGGGTTGCCTATGTAGTAATCTCTGTCCTCCCTGAGACCCAGGTCTTTCTCAAGACAGGAAAACAGATGGATCGATGGGCTTCGCACATCAGGATAATCTTTTGGCAGTGCTGGGATACAAACTCAGGGCCTAGCAGGCCCAATTGGTGAATGGGTAAAAGTGAGCACACCAGCCTGTGAGCCACTAAGGAGGTAGGCCACTCCCAGGACCTGAGATACAACCCTGGAAGGAGGGGATTGGAAGGGGGGGAAAATAGTCATGCATTTATAAGTGCAAGTTAGTGTGCAAATAAGTACATATTTTTATAGTGTAGGAGAGATGGCAACCTGTGATGGAATTTACCTTGTGACTACCAATTCTTGGATCTTCCCGATGCCTCCATTTCATGACTGTGATGATGATGGTCACGCTTCATTAATTCTTCATTAAAAATAATCGATACCCCATGAGTCTTGCCTATCATTTCCTACTCACATCAAGTAGGAACTACTCATTCAAGGATCAGATTGATTGCATTCCACAATTCTTCCTAGGTCCGGAAACGAGTGTCCCAGGATCCCTGGCCATTCCTTCCTCTTAACAAGGCTGACTGGAATTCGTCCTTGGGGCCTCCATTGTCTGGTTAGCCTGTGGCTCCCCCGAAAACCAGCAGGCCTTCAGTCATGCCAGGTCACCTTCACTCTGCAGGCAGCCATGTTCTGACCCAGAATGGTCAACATGCAAAAAAAATAAACATAAAAGCACAAGGTGGAACTTCCCACTGCTTTCTTCCCTTCACGGCTTTTTTTTTCAGAAGCCCCAAGGTCCTAGGGTGCGAGGACGGGCTGTGGGTCCAGAGGCTGCAGCCTAGGATGATCAGAGTTGAGGCAGAGTTGCCACAACTTGAGTTCAAGCCCCGGGTCTGGTAAAAAAAAAAAAATGAAAAAACTATGAACGAAGAATCCTAGCTCAGAATTTGTGCCATTTCACTGGGAGAGCTGGGATTTGAACTCAGGATTGGGTAACTCTGTTGCACTGTGGGGGAAGGTGAAGCTCACCGTCCTTGAAGACTAAAAGGTCAAGCCTGGCTCTGGGCATGATTTGAAGCCCCAGCACTGGACAAGCCCACCTCTTTTAAACATAGGATCTCTATTTACATACAGGTGTGGTATGAACCTTGTTTTCAGTGTAGTTAATCTTTTTATTTTGTGTCTTATTCATCTATGTATTGTGTATTTTATTGAGTATAGGATGACATATATAACTGTGCTCACATGGATGACACCATATTCAAATGGGTATAGAGTTGCCTATGCTTTCTAGATCCTAGCTGTGACCCAGGACTTGCACAGGATAGGGAAACATCTTCAAGGTTTGGCATCTCACATCAGGATGAACCTTTTGGCAGTGCTGGATGTTGAACTCAGGGCCTAGCAGAACCAACTGCCAAATGGGTCTACATGAGCACACCAACTTGTGAGCCACTAAGGAGCTAGGCCATACCCAGGACCTGAGATCTAGCCCCGGGGTGGGGGTAGAGCACCATATTCACCCATTCATAAGCTGAAATTAATATGCTAATAAAGGCCTGTTTGTATAGATTAGGAGATGTGGCCAGCTGTGTTGGAATCCTATCTTCCATGTGACTACCGATTCTTGGATCTTTCCCAATGCCTCCATTTCCTGAATGTAATTATTATTGTCACACTTCATGCTGTCTTAATTAAGATTTTGCCTATCATTTCCTATGTGAATCATGCATGAACTTCTCAACTGTTCCCTAGGCCTGAATTCAAGCACCAGTACTGAAAAACGTAACATTTACAGACATTTTAAATATTTGAGTTATATCTCTATATTCAATTTAAATTGTGTTTGTTGGAGTGATTCATTATATTTTATTATTATTGATTGATTGATTGATTTTGCATTTATTTTATGGACTGTGAGTACACCTATAACATTTATTACATTTGTTCCAATCTATTCCATAGCATGAAGCTTTGCAGACATAATATGTACATCATACCTGACACCCAGCACTTGCACAGAAAAGGAAAACAGGTGTCACATATGGAATCTTACACCAGGAAGAAACTTTTGGCAATGATGGGACCTTGACTGAGGGACTAGAAGGCCCAATTCATGAAGGCGTGAGTGTCAGCACGGCAGCATCTAGCCCATGCAGGTGCCAAGTGGATCTCAAGACCTGGGATCGAGTTCCAGGTTTGGCCAAAATAGCAAAAATGTTCTATGCAGATGATGGTATACAAATAAATACAAATTTAGATATTTACATAATGCCAGAAATGTCTATTTAGTATTCAATGACACATACTACGCTCCTACAGATTCTCAGGTCTTTAGTGAGGACTCCATTTAATCAATAGTATTCTTTTAGTGCATAATAAACTATGAATTAAAATCTATCTGTGTCTTGTGATTATTGGGTCTAATTTTCTGCTAGACTGATTGATGAACTACTCATGGAACCATGACATTGTTCATATTCCTCTGGTGCTCCTATGGACAGGCAATAGTTTCTTAGGCTCCCCAGGGCTTTGTTAGTGGCGTGACCAGGATTCAAATTCAGGACCTAGGATTCCAGGTTGGCCTATGGCTTCGCTGACAGCCTGCCAGCCTTCAGCAGTGCCAGGTGACCTACAGGTTGCAGCCATGTCATTTGTACCCTGGATGGTCACCATGCAAGGAAGGAAAACCAAGAAACCGCCAACCATCCACAGATCGTGGGTTTTTTCGGTGCTGTTTTCATTTTGTTTTCCTTTCAGCCCCGAGGCTTACCAACCCATGATCGGCTGTGGGTCCAGAGGCTGCACCATCCCAACCTAGGGTGATGGAAGCTGAGGCAGTTTTGTCACAACCTCAGTTCAAGCCCCGTGATTGGCAATCAATCAATCAATCAATCAAATTTAAAATATTAAAAGTAGCCGGGCACCGGTGGCTCACACCTATAATCCTAGCTACTCAAGAGGCTGAGGATTGTGGGTCAAATCCAACCCAGGCTGTAAAGCCCATGAGACTCTTATCTCCAATCCAATAAAGCACTAGAAAACCAGAAGTGGTACTGTGGCTCAAGTGGGAGTGCGCTCACCTTGAGCTGAAGAGTGCAGGGACAGCGCCCAAGGCCAGAGCTCAAGCCCCACGAAAAGAAAATTTTAAATACTAATGAAGCTCCCCAGCTTGGCACTCATGCCTTTTTTTTCCCTGACAGGCCTGGGATTTGAACTCAGAGTCTGGGTAACTCTAATGCACTGTGTGGGATGGGGAAACTCACCTTCTTTGAAGACAAGGAATTCAGGCCTGTTCCCTAGGTATGAATTCAATCCCCACCACTGTTAAAGTAATATTCATCCACATTTGAAATAATGATTAATATCTACATACTTATGTTTACTGCATATTATTTTACTGTGTATTTATTTTATTTTTTTCACTATTCATTCATTCATTATTTTTATTGACTATTATTACAATTATAACATGTATTAAATTGATTACATCTTATGAGAACTATACAGATTAGCGTATGTATTATATATCTTACTTCTGACCCAGTTCATTCACAGAAATTCTATAGTAGATGATCCCATGCTTAGAAAAACAGGAGGGGCTGGGAAGGTGGCTCAGTGGTGAAGTGCTTGCCTTGAATGCATCAGGTCCTGGGTTCAATCCCTCAGCACCACATAAGCAGATAAAGCCAAGAGTGGCACTGTGGCTCATGTGGTAGAGTGTTCACCTTGAATTGAAGAGCTCAAAGGCAGTGCCTAAGCCCAGATTTCAAGCCCAGGACTGTCCAAAAAAGAAAGAAAACAAAAAAAGGAAAGAAAAATAGAAGGAATACACCAACCAAAGTCGAATTCATCCCTCGGCACCCCAGTGGCTCACATCTGTAATCCCAGCTACTCAAGAGGTGAGAACTGGAAGATGAAGTTTCAGTGCCAATCCAGGCAGAAAAGCCTGAAAGACGACATCTCCAATTAACTGGCAAAAAGCCAGGCTACAGGTATGGCTGAAGTGGTAGAAAATCAGCTATGAACAATCAAGCCAAGAAAGAGCAAGCTCAATTCAAGTGTAGAGAGAGGGGAGTAGGGGAAGAAAGCAGAGAGAAATCCTCCAAAAACAGAGAACAAAACAACAGTACACACATCCCATCTAATTTATGGTACCAACAAACTGAAAATAAAAAATCAAGCTTGTGCAGTTGTATAAGTTTACATGAGCACATATGCTTTTTGGTACACTTCAAAGCTATGTTTTAATAATATATATGTATATATATTAAAATAAAATGTATATATATATATCTTTAAATAAACTAAGAAACCAGCCAATGAATAAATACTTCTGAATTAGTGCCTTAACCATGGAATTATAAATTATTTATATTAAAAGTGCATTACAAGTTTTTTTCCTCAGAATCAATCTTTAATAAGTTTGTTCATGCGCCGGGCATCGGTGGCTCACACCTATAAGCCTAGCTACTCAGGAGGATGACATCTGAGGATGGTGGTTCTAAGCCACACTGGGCAGGAAAGTCCGTGAGACTCTTATTTCCAATAAACCGGAAATGGCACTGTGGCTTATCTCCAATAAACCGGAAACAGCACTGTGGCTCAAGCACTAGAGCACTTGCTATGAGTTGAAGAGATGAAGGCGAGCAGCCAAACCCAGAGTTCAAGCCCCACCACCGACAAAAAAAAAAAGAAAGAAAGAAAGAAAGAAGTTGGTTCATACAGATCATAAAATTCTAACCTTTTAAGCTTTAGGAAACTTGTCTTCCTTTTCGTCCAGGGTCTTATGCTCTTTAGGCAAGTACTCCACTACTGAGCTACATCCCAGTCCCAATGTTTTACTTTTTCATTTTACAATTCACTTTGTTCCCAAAATGCTTACAAGTACCTACTGTCCTCACAGAAGTGAGTTTTTATTCAGAAACCCAACCTTTTGTGGTATGAGGAATCCCCTAGTGTATTTTGTGGTAGACACTGAGGAAAACTCACACTATACAATTGCAGAGTTTATAGTTATAGAAATAACTCTAAATAGAAATAACATTAACTGTCCCTCTAGGGAGGAATGATGTACTCATTTTCATTCTCACTCTTCATGGCAGATGGTCAAAATGGAAACACCAATGTGCTATGCTGAAATGTAAACGTTTAAACCCCTTTTTGAAAAACTCTCATGTTATAAAATCAAAATGTATCAAATAAAGGCCAAGTGAACTTTAAAAAATATGAAAAATGCTAATGAAGCTCCCTAGCTTGGAATGTGTGTTATTTTTTTGTCTGCAAGGCCTGGGATTTGAACTCGGGGTCTGGGTAACTGTTGCACTCTGGGGGAAGGGGAAGCTCTCTTTGCTTGAAGATCAGAAAGTTGGGCCTCTTCCCTAGGCCTGAATTCAGGCACCAACCTGGAAAACGTAGTCATTACATGTATTTTAAAGATAGGACTGAACTTCTAGACAGGTGTTCAGTCTATATCATGTTTGGTGTGGTTATTCATTGTACTTTTTGTTTTATTCATTTATTTAATGTTTATTTTGTTGACTGTGATGACACCTAACCATGTATTACGTTGCTTACACCCTATCACATAGCATTTAAATTTGTAGACTTGTTCTCCATCATGCCTGACACCCCGCACTCTCACAGAAAAAGAAAACAGGTGTCACACTTGGCTTCTTACTCCAGGATGAAATTTTTGGCAGGCTCTGAGATCGAGCCCCAGGGGTGGCCAAAATAGCCATACATGGATAGGCAGGTGGTAGTACACCAATAAATACATATTAGTACAGAGTGCCAGAGCCATGTATCTAGTATTCAATGACATCTGCTACATTCCTACCAAGTCTTAGGTAGCTATTATGCCTCCATTGAAGGAATATTATTCTTTTCATGCCTAATTAGCCATTCATTAAGTTCAATCAGCGTACTAGGGTTATTGCATCTAATTTGAGCCTAGACTGGTGCAGGAACTGTTCAATCGTAAGTTGGATACCATTCCATCAGAATTTTTATGCGCAGGCAGGAGTCTCTTGGGATCTCCTGCCATTGGTAGGTGTCAGGACCAGGATTTGAACTCAGGGACTGTGTTGCAGGGTTGGCCTATGGCTTTCCTGACAGTCTGCCAGCCTTCAACAATGACAGTTCACCTGTGCGTGGCATCCATGTCATTCAGACCTAAGATGGTCACCGAGCAAGGAACCAAAGCCAAGAAACCGCCTACCATGGGAGGCTCACGCCTTGTTTTAGTGTCATTTTCATTTTGTTTTCCTGTCAGACATCGGGTCTTAGGATTCCAGGATCAGCTGTGGTTCTGGAGGCTGCACCCCAGGCTAGTGTGATGGAAGCTGAGACAGAGCTGTCACGATCTGAGTTCAAGCCATGTGGATGGCCAAAAACAAACAAAAAAATTAAATTAAAAAAGTAAAACAATTAAGAAATTAAAACAATTTAAAAAATTAAAAAAATAATTATTTATCTCCCTGTTTTGTAATTCGTGCCATTTTTTCTGCCAGGCCTGTGATTTGAACACAAAGTCTGGGTAAATAGGCAGCACTGTCGGGCTAGGGGAATCACACCATACTTGAAGCCAAGAAAGTCAGGCCTGTTTCCTAGGCCTGAATTCAAGCCTCAGTCCTGCAAAACATACCCCTTATATGCATTTTATTTACATTTTAAAGACAGAATTTATACTTCCATATAGTCAGACAATATCATGTTTGGTATGGTTATTCATTTCATTTCTTGTTTTATTCATTTATTTACCATTTATTTCATTGACTCTTTTGACACCTATACTGTTTATTACATTTTTTTACTTCCTATCATATAGCATCTAGATTTGTAGATGTGTTCGCTATCATGCTTGACACCCAGGACTCTCTCAGAAAAGGAAAACATGTGTCACACTTGGCTTCTTTTTTTTTTTTTTTTTGTCGGTCGTGGGGCTTGAACTCTGGGCCTGGGAGCTGTCCCTCAGCTCTTCAGCTCAAGGCGAGGGCTCTACCACTTGAGCTACAGCGCAACTTCCGGTTTTCTGGTGGTTTATTGGAGATAGGAGTCTCACAGTCTCTCCTGCCTGGGCTGGCTTTGAACCGCGATCCTCAGATCTCAGCCTCCTGAGTAGCTAGGATTACAGGCGTGAGCCACCAGCGCCCGGCCACACTCGGCTTCTTACTCCAAGATTAAATGTTTGGCAGTGCTGGGATTGGAACTCGGGGCCTAGAAGGCCCAATTCATGAATGGGTAAGGGTGAGCACAGCAGCCTCTAGCCAATGAAGCTGTGAGGTGGTTCCCTGGCACTGAGATGGAGCCCCAGGTTTGGCCAAAACAGTGATACATGTATTGGCAGATGGTGGTATACAATTAATACATATTGGTAAAGAGTGCCAGAGCCATCTATCTGACTGAATGACACCTACTACATTCCTACCAACTTTTAGGTATTTATTATACTGCTTTTGAAGTAATATTATTCTTTTCATGCTTAATAAACTATCAATTAAAATCAATCAGCATCCTAGGATTATTACAGCCACTTTTAGACTCGACTGATGCATGAACTACTCTTTCAATCAGTATTCCTATGCATAGGAACGAGTCTCTTGTGCTGTCCTGCCATTGGTAGGTGTCAGGACTTATATTTTTAACCCAGGGCCTATCTTGACAGGTTGGCCTATGCCTTCCATGATGGCCCACCAGCCTTCAGGAATAGCAGTTCAGCTCCACTTTGCAGCCATGTCATTCAGACTCAGGATGGTCATCCTGCAAAGAAAAAAATAACGTAAAACCCCCAGTCCTCTGTAGCTCGCCACTTTCTGTGCTGTCCCCCTTTTTTTTTCTTCCTGCAAGCCCTCTGGGCCTAAGATGCCATGATCGACTATGGGTGAGAGGCTGCAGCCCAGTCTAAGGCAATCGAAGCTGAGGTAGAGTTGGCACGACCTGAGTTCAAGCTCCATGGTTGGCAAAATAAAAAATAAATAAAAAATTAATTAATTATTTAACTAAATTGAAAAAAGTCCCCCTGGTTTGGAATTTCTGCCAGTTTTCTTTACTAGCCTGGGATTTGAACTCAGAATCTTGGTAAATCTGTAGCAATGTAAGGGAAGCTGCAGAGTTTCTACTACTTGAGTTCAAATCCTGTGCCAAGACAAAAACAAAAAATTAAGTCACTGACTTCACTTGGGGTTGGGGGGTAGCTGTGGAGGTGGGAGGGAAGAGATGGTAAGGGGAAAACAAAGGAGGAGGCAACAGTGCTCAATAGTAAATGTACTCATTACTTTGTTCATGTAACTGTCACCCCTCTATACCACATTTTTACAACAAAAAATGTACAAAAAAGGAAACAATTTAGAGCTCAGATAAGCACTTTGCAGGTAAGGGAAGGATGTCTGAATAGATATACAAAATTGTACGCTGCTGTTTTTAAAATGTTCAGTATGGAACTGAAAACAATTAATGCTTCCATTAAAAATAATTAAGTCACTGTCTTGGAACTGGGGCTAGTATTTCTGCCACTGCTGGGATTTGATCTCACCATCCGGGTAACTCTTTTGCAACCGTAGGTGAAGGGGAAACTCACTGTCCTTGAGGAAAAGAAATTCAGGGTAGAGTTCGTAGGGCAAGAATTAAGTACCAATAATGGAAAATAATATTTATGTACATGTGTAATATATGTTACGTATTACATGTGTATGTTTATTACAATCTATGATTTTTTATTATTGATTTTGTATTTCTGTATTTCTATATTTTATTCAATTACTTATTGTTTATTGTATTAGTATTATTATACACATAATATTTATTACATTTTGCACATCTATTATAAAATTATACACATCAGTTTAGGACATTGACTCATTTTTCATTAATACTTTATTAAGTGTTGAAACGTGATACATAATTAAATGGAGGCATTTGTCACAGTCTTCACATGTTTAGAGTCTCTCCCAAATATGAGCTGTGCCTTGTTTATCTTTAACAACTTCCTATAGGGATTTCTTTAGATGATTTATACTCAGAAGTCTTTCCTTGAGGATAGGCAAGTTGAGGGATAATATTGTAAGGGTGGGACTGGGAATGTGGCTTAGTGGTAAAGAGCTCGCTCAGCATGCATGAATGCCAGGGTTTGAATCCTCAGTGCCACATACTCAGAAAAAGCCAGAAGCTGTGGAGTGCTCAAGTGTTAGAGCACTAGCCTTGAGAAAAAGAAGCATGGAGACAGTAACCAGGCCCTAAGTTCAAGCCCCAGCACTGGCAAAAACAATAGGCCAGATGCCAATGGCTCACACCTGGAACCCTTCTTCTCAAGAGGCTGAGATCTGAAGACCACAGTTCAAAGACAGCCTAGGCAAGAAAAGCCTGTTAGACTTTGATAACCAATGAACCACCAAAAGACCCCATGTGGCGCTGTGGCTCAAGTGGTAGAGTGTTCGCCTTGAGATGAAGGGCTCAGGGACAGTGCCCAGGCTTGAGTTCGAGACACACAATGGGAAAAAAAAGCGAAGGTTAATCAAAGTACTTTTCCTATTTGCTAATTAGGAGAACATTCTCTGGAAAAATGAAAGCTGATATATACTAGAATTGGAGTTAGAGCTCAAGGTTCAAGTTTAGCAGATCCATATGCCCAGCCTCTCAGATTCTACCATTATAACCTTGTGTCCTGCAGGGTTCTGAAAGGTCCATTGTTGAAAGGCTTAATATGTTCCCCAAGCCCTTTGTGATAAGCAGTTGACTTGTATTGTCAATGTCATTACACTTCTGACCTAGCAGAGCACCAGTAGCTAAGGCCCATCCCTTAGCTCAGGAGGCTGAGGTCTGAGGATCACAGGGTGAAGCCAGCCTGGGCAGGAATGTCTATGAAACTCTGACTTCCACTTCTGAAAGGGCAGATTTTCAAGAGCTTCCTGGGTTACCCTTGGTGATGAGAAGTTACTTGTACTTGAGTTGAACTCAAGGCCTGGGCACTGTCTCTAGCACTCTACTACTTGAGCCACAGCACCAATTCTGGCTTTTTCTGTGCATGTGCTACAGAGTGATCAAACTCAGGGCTTCTTGCATGCCAGACAAGCACTCTCACTAATCCACATTCCCAGCACTCTCATCTTTTTCTTAATGGTAGTTTCTACCTAAGTATGCCACCATTTTACATCCCCCAAGTTTAATTTTCTGAATACCGGTTATTTCAAAAACCCTGATCTTCTCTTCCCCTGCCTGATTTGTGACTGCTCCTGCCTTGGCCTCATAATAAAATGTAAATAAAGGGTGCTGAGATCTTAAGTGTGCATCATATAAGGACACAGGCCTGGAACTCTGGAAGAGAAAAGCCATGGGCCTGTAAAGAAGAAAATGATGCAGTATGTGCAACAAGCCTATCTGAAAAATAAATCTGTACATAGAAGGAGAAGCATTGCATACAATCTGTTTGCACTCAGAGAGGTAATATACACACATAAGTAGGTAGGACACTCATACATAATCTTGGCCTTCTCTTTTTGAATTTTTTTGGTGGCCATCCCAGGGCTTAAACTCAGGGCCCTATGTGTTCCTCAGCTGTTTTGCTCAAGGCTGAGACTTTACCACTGCCACAGCTCCACTTCCAGCCATCTGGGTTAATTGGACATACGCACTTGCCAGGCTTTCCTGCCTGGTCTGGCTTGTATCTCCTGTTCGGCTTTCTTTCTCAAAGCTGGAGCACTACCCTCTGGGCCACTGATACACTTCTGCTTTTCTGGTGGTTTATTGGAAATAAGAGTCTCGCAGACTTTCCTGCTCAGGCTGGCTTTGAACAGAGATCTCCTGAGGAGACTTCAATTGGCTTTCCTCAGGATTCACCGAGGATCTGATCCACATAAACCCTTAGTCTAAATCTTGAGAGGTACTAGACCAAAAGGGAAACATGAAGATACTTCTAGTGTGTTCTAGATACTTAATGTTGGAGACACAAAACACTCATAATTATTAGATAATTTTATAGGCCTAAAGAGCAATGCAGACAGTATGAGGATCGCTACAGCTTTTGGTCGTCTCGTCCTGAGACAGTAAATTTACTGCAGCTCAATGCTAAGTGACTGAGCTGGCATGTCCTGTGGACATTCGCTGCCAAAATCATGTGACACTCATTTCTCACTTTTGGCTTCAAACTTGTGACCAGAGGAGAAGATGAGGAGAGAAAATCCTTCTCAGAGAAAGCACCTATAAAGAACATTGGGTAGTTTACTTATAAATTCAAAGCATTGGAATGATGATGTTTAGTAGTCAGATTGTCCAGATTAAGAAATGAAGAAGAAAAGAAAGGCAGGTGCCATTGGCTGCTGACTGTAATCCCAGCTCCTCAGGAGGCTGAGATGTAGAGAATCTGAGTTTGAATCCAACCAGCATAAGAAAGTCCATGACACTGCTATTTCTAGGAGATCACAGAAAACGCAAAAGTGGGGCTGTGGCTCCAGGTTAATGCACTTCTCTTGAGAAAAAGTAACTCAGTGACATAGTTCAATCCCAGGACCTGCTTCCATGTCTTTGTGCATGTGTGGATGATTTCCCATAGGTGAAGCTCCAGAGTAGCTATGATGAAAGGCACCAAGCTAGAAAATTTGTTTTCAATACAATGATTTCATAACACAGAGACTGCTTTCATGAAAGTGCATGTCCCTGGGCTCCCCTCACAGTTCCCAGTGCAGCCTGAGAGTTTCTCTGCCTCCCAGGCCTGCTGGAAGAAGTCTCTCTCATTGTCTGGACAGGCAGACAAAAGGCCTCAGTCCTGTACAGCAGTGTAACAAACAATTGCATCTAGGCCAATTAGTGAGGATGAGTGTGGATGGGCTCTGAAGGTCAGGACAAAAAGGACTCCTTGTATCCCAAGCTATCTCTCTCCCCAGTGCTCCATTTTAACAGGATGCCTTCATTTGTGCCACCTCCTTTGGCAGTCCAGGTTCTCAGCACTAATCCTGCCTTTGTAAGACTAAATTCTGGTGTTCAGATACAGTGCTCAATATAATTCAGGTGTCCTTCTGGCAGACAACTAGGGCACTTAACCTCAAGAAATGTTACATTGAGGGTGATGAAGGGCTTATGATGCCTCTGCTAGGTTTCCAGAAGCTTTGGAAATCCAAGCACATGTCTGATCTCACCATGCTTCCTGTCATCTAGGACTGCTGAAGCACATTAGGTTTTGAAACCTTTGATCTCTCCTAGTTGAGCCCTGGGTGGCAAGGTTTTGGGGTTGAACACAGGGCCTGGGTGCTGACCATAAGCTCAGTGCAGGAGCCCAGTGCTTTACCATTTTGTGTCACAGCTTTACTTATACTCTTTGTGTGGGTGTGTGCATGCGGGGGGCATGCAGACATACACCAGTCCTGGAGCTTGAACTCAGGACCTGAGCACTGTACCTAATTTCTCTTGCACAAGAATAGCCCTCTCCCACTTGAGCCACAGAGACATTTCAGGCTTTTTTCTAGTGATGTGAACCTGAGAAATCAAGTCCAGAGTTTCATAGATGCAAAGCACTCTACCCCTAGGCACATTCCCAGACCTCTTCTTCAGGTTTGTTATTTTGTTTCTTTTTTGTTGTTGATGGTTGTAGCAGTTGAAGTCTGGGCCTGGGTGCTGTGCCTCAAGTCTTGTGCTCTACCACTTGAGCCAAAGCACCATTTCAGGTTTTCATATGGTTCATTGGAGCTAAATGTCTCGAGGACTTTGCTGCCCAGGCTAGCTTTGAACCATGATCCTCAGATCTCATCCTCCTGAGGAGCTAGGATGACAAGCATGAGTGACAAGCATCCAGCTTCCACTTCAGGTTTCTTAGTGGTGAATTGGAGATAATAGTCTCATGGGACCTTTTGTGTCTGACATGGTTTGAAAGCCAGATCCTCAGATCTCAGCTTCCTGAGAAGGCAGGCTGACAGACCTCAGCAATAGACCCCTAGGCTGTGACACTCTACTGCAAGGGGGTCCCTGGCTCCACGTGGTGGAGTGCTAGCCATGTCCCCAAAAGGTAAGGGTCAGTGCCTATGCCGCAAGTTCAAGGTACATGACTGAGAAAAACAAAACAAAACAAAACAATTGTCTGCAGTAGACAACTCACCCACTCTTCAGTAATACATAATTTTGTCCCTGCCAAGGAGACATATCAGCATCTCAATATTCTTGTCTGCATAATCATCTCAGTTGTGTAGCTCTTACAAGGACCATATGAAAGAATGCAGTCTGTTAAGGACACAGCAGATGGCACTCTTTGAAGGACTCAGCACACAACATCCTGTGAAGACTTAGCACCCAGCACCCAATGCAGGACTCAGTACACTGCACCCTGTGAAGAACTCAGCACACAGTACCCTGTGCCAGACTCAGCACAGAGCACCCTATGAAGGACTCAGCACTTAGCTCTATTCCACAAGCTGTCATTAGAATTAGGTTGCTTTCATCAGTATCACCATTCTTTGAGGAACATTTCACAAATCACACAAGTTCCCATCTAATGGTTTAGTGGGGTGTTTTTTTGTGGAGGCAGGCTATCCATAGGGCTTGAACTCAACGCATGGGGATACTGTTCTAAAAACATTTGCTCAAGTCTAAGGCTCTACTACTTAGAGCCACATCTCCAAGAGTCTCACATACTACCTACCAGGGCTTGGTTTTAAAGCTCCCAAGCAGCCAGGATGATGGGGGTAAACCAGCAGCATCTGGTTCTGTGGAGCTGGGTTGCAGCTGTTTACATATGCCTAAGTCAGGTTAGGTGGCAACTGTCAGTGCCAGACTTCTAGCTTGTTCTGTGATGTGGTATTTGAAGTCCTGTCCTTCTATAATTGCAGTTAGAACATTCTACCTTTTTTTGGTGGCAGTGCTGAGGCTTGAGTAAGGGCTTAGACACTGTCCCTAAGCATTTGTGCTCAAGGCTAGCACTCAATTGATTGAAAGACAGCAGAACTTCCAGGTTTTCTGCTTATGTGGCACTGTGGAATGGAACCCAGGGCTCATGCTTAGTAGAGGAGCACTCAATCAATGATCCCCAGTAGTAAAGGATGTATAAATAGATAGATTGTTGTACATAAATATTATATACACAAAAGAGAGATGTCTATATTATTAAATTATAGACAATAATATTACCAATTATTAGGTATTAAATTATATCTCCATTTAATGATGTGTCCCAGCTAACAATTAATAAAGCATTAATTAATACTCAATATCCTGTTATTATTTATCATATATGTACGTACATCCATACACATAATTAAATATTTTATAGAATGAGACAGATGTCTATATATTATTAAATTATGTATCATGTGCTACTTCCAATTATTAGGTATTTATGTCTCCATGCAATTTTTATTCTGTTAATACTTAATAAAATATTAAACTTAATCCACGTCCTATAATTACTGCATCTAATTTTATCCTAGAATGATTTATTACTAATTCAATCTGTTTATCATTTATTGTAGTGACAATTCTTCCACCTATGACATTTTTTTTACCTTTGTGACACCCTATTTACATAGCATATTGATTTGCATCTGAATTATACATCCTACTTGACACTGAGCACTTTCAAAGAAAAGAAAATCATGTGTTATGCTCGGCTTCCCACTCCACGATTACATTTTTGGCAGTGCTGGGATCTAAACTCAGGGCCTAGAAGGTGCAATTCATGTGTGGCTGCCAGCACAGCAGCCTCTAGCCAATTCAGCTGCCAGGTTGTTCCCAGGCCCTGAGATTGAGCCCCATATATTGATTCCATATTGTGCTTAGTGTAGCTATTCATTTTTTTATTAATTTATTTACCATTTATTTTATTGACTATTCTTACACATGGACTATTTATTACATTTATTACATAGGATAGATTTGCCTATGTATGAAACTTCACACCTGACATCCAGGACTTTCACAGCAAAGGAAAACCTGTGTCACCATGGGCTTCTTACTCCATGGGTCAATTTTTGTGAGTGCTGGCATCTGAACTCATAACCTACAAGGCCCAATTCATGAATGGGTGAGTGTCAGTACGCCAGCCTAGGGCATATTGAGCTGACAAGTAGTTCCCAGCACCTGAGATTGAGCCCCAGGGGTTGACAAAATAAGAACAGATTGACATGCAGATGGTAGTACACAAATAAATATAGATCTTTATAGAGTGCCAGAGATGTCTATACATTATTCAGTTAAATGGGCTATATTCCTACCAATATTTGGGTATTTTTAATGCCTCCATGTAATTTATAGTATTGTTTTCATCCTTAATGAATTATTAATTAAATCAACCACCGTCCCTGCCACGGACCGGGTTCTGTGGGGACGAAGGACACCTAGGGGAGGAATCTGGAATAGGATGGGGAGATGGCCAACAGACAACTCACACACAAGAGGAGTGGATGCTGAGTGCGATTTAATGCAGAGGATAACAAACTTTTATAGCAAAAGTCTCCATAAGGAAGGACAAAAGGTTACATAATTTTGCTGCAGGGCTTGGCGGTCACCAGTTGGTCGCCTGATAGGCACTTGTTTCCAGCTTATCTCTAAGAAATATAATGGGTTTCGATGTTTGTCACCAACTAACCATAACCTTATTTCTATAGAGGCTTTAACTGTCCCATAAGATCTTTCCCGTTCCTTCTTTAATAGCAAGGTTACGGAGGCCTAGATCTAGCAAGTCTCTTAGTAAATGAAAGAGAGTAACAGGAAGTTCTTTCTCCTAAGCAGATATCTCAGCAATTGCCATACATTCTTTCTGTTCTAGCCGTGCCTACAGCTTCTTGCAAAGCTCTTACAAACAATTCCTTCTGCTGAAGTGACATCGTGAAACCCCCAATACTTTTATATTTACTTATGACTTGTCTACTAGCCTCCATAAGAGGGGTTTCAGGGTAGCACTAAACTCTGGTGAGTTAGTCATATTTTTAAGACACTCATCAGATTTTGGAGTCATCAACACTCTTAAGAAAGAGCTTTGAATAAGGGAACGTTGACAATGAGTAAGCACAATGAGCAGCAGAAACAGTAAAAGATTAATAAGCACTCATACAGTGAAGAAAAGAAAAGCAAGAACAGAAACACATCTTTCCCAGGGGCTTGCCAGCCTTTCCAGGAGGTAGGCCTCTTTGAAGCCCCATTCTCCGAGGTAGACTTTGGTGAAGTCCCAATACTTGGAGATAGGTCTCTGTAAAGCCCCATTCTCTATGGTAGACTTCGGTGAAGTCCCAATACTCAGAGATAGGTCTCTGAAGCCCCATTCTCAGGTCTGAAAGCTGGTTTCCCATGCTAAGCAGACTCCATCGGAGTAGGCATGGCATGTCCCCAAACTACTGCGTCCATGTAATTAATAGTATTCTTTTAATGTGTCAAAAATATTCATTAAAATCCATCGGCCTCCTAAAATCACTCTAATTTTATAGTAGTATCATTCAGGACCAACTAATTCAACCTTGACATTCATAACCTTCCATCAGTATTCCTATGAATAGGAGCGAGACTATTAGGATCTCCCGCCATTTGTAGGGGTCAGGACCAGGTTTGAACTCAGGGCCTATGTTGTCGTGTTGGCCTATGGCTTCCCTTGTAGCCCTCCAGCCTTCAGCAATGCCAGGTTTCCAACACTTTTCAGCCATGTCATTTAGACCCAGGAAGGTCACCTTGCAAAGAAAACAAATGTAAAACCGGCAGCCATCTGCAAGTTGCAGGTTTTTCTTCTTTGTTTCTGTGTTGTTTTATGTATTTATTATTCCTGTCAGCATTTGGGCCCCAGGAACCCAGGTTTGGCTGTGGGTCCAGTGGCTGCACCCCAGCCTGGAGTGATCGAGGCAGAGTTGCCATGCCCTCAGTTCAAGTTCTGTGCTTGACAAAATAAAAATAAATAAAAATAATAATAAACACATTCCAAGTATTTTAAAAATTATGACGCTGCTTGGCTTAGAATTCATGCCATTTTTTCTGCCAGTCCTGGGATTTGAACTCAGAGCCTAGGTACATCTACAGCACTGTGGGAGAAGGGGAAGCTCACCGTGCTGGTAGACAAGAAAGTCAGGCCTGTTCCCAGGGCCTGAATTCAAGTCCTAGGTCTTGCAAAAATAATATTCGTATGCTTTTTAAATACAGGATTCATATTTACATACACATGTTTACTGCATATTGCAGTTAGTGTGGTTATTCATTTTATTTTGTGTTTTATTTATTTCTTATGTATTTTAGTGAGTATGATTACACACATAACCTTTTTTACATCTTATTACATAGGACATAGATTTGCCAATGTACTATACATCATTCCTGAGATGCAGGATTTTCACCGATAAGGAAAACAAATGGGACATTTGGCTTCTTCCACCAGGATTACTTAAGTTTTTGGCAGTTCTGTGATTTGAACTCAGGGCCTAGAAAGCCCACTTCATGAATGGTGAGTGGGTCAATATTAGCACACCAGTCTGATGCAAATGAAGTTGTCAGGCAAATTGGGCCCTAGAAGTGGCCAATATATAAACACATAGATGTGTAAAATGCAGTGTGTGTGTTTACATATTTATGTAAATTTACGTAGATTCTAGTGTATAACTCTATAGTTATGTAGATTCTAGTGTGTAACTAGACATTTATGTAGATTGTAGTGTATAACTCTATATAAAGGGTGATGTCTATATCTTACTTCTACATATTCTATTACTACTAATTATTTGGTCTAAAATTATTCCTCCATTAATTAATCACAGTAGAAGACTTAATAAAGTTTAATTAAATTAATGAATGACCTATATTTAATGCATACAATCTTACATTAGAAAGACTAGTTAATTAGTAATTCAATTAGTACATTTCAAACATTCTATTAGTGTTCCTAGAGATAGGAACCAGTTTCCTAGGACCTTCAGCCATGTGTATGTAGCAATCCCAGGATCGAACTCAGGGTGCAGGTGTCAGGGTTAACCTCAGGCTTCACTGACAGCCCACCAGCCTCAGCCATGCAAAGTCATGTACAATTTTCAATCCAAGTCAGTGAGACCCAGGATGGTCACTGTGCAAAAGAAACAAAGGTAAAACTGTTGTGTAAAACTTTCTGGTTTTTCCTCTTCCATTTTGGTGTGTTTGTTTTTTGGCCAGGTCTGGGAGTTGAAATTGGGTCCTAGGATCCCTGGTCATCTGTGGGTGTAAAAGCTGTACCCTAGCCTAAAGTAATCAAAGTTGAGGCAGAGTTGTGATGATCTGAGTTCAAGCCCCATACCTGACCCCCCCAAAAAGTTAAAGTCTTGGCTTGGAATTTGGGACATTTTATCTGCCATACCTAGGATTTGAAATCAGGGCCTGGGTAACTCTATTTTGCTGTGGGTGAAGTGGAAGCTCACCCTCCTTGAATAAAAGAAAGTCAAGAGCATTTCCCAGGGCATGAATTCTAGACCCAGGTATGGCAAAATGTTTATATACATTTATAATATACATCATATATATGTATTTGCGTAGGTATTACATATTGTACCTAGGAAACAATATTTTCACAGACAGCAGAACTGGTCAACATTGGCTTCTTACTCCACCTATTGTCTTTGGCACTGCTGGGATTTGAACTCAGGGCCTAGAATGCCAATTCATCAAGGGATCAATGTAAGTACAGCAGCCTCAAAAAAATTCACTGCCAGGGAGTTCCCAGGATCTAAGTTTAACCTCCAGGAGTGGCCAATATATAAATAGATAGATGCGTAAATTGCTGCAAATTCATAGATATGCATAGAGAGTGACAGAGGAGGAGAGAGAGATGTATATGTATATTCCAGTGTATATGTAAATATATAAATATATTTATAGAATGTGAGATGTCTATATATCATTAAATTACATGTAATATATTACTAATAATTATTAGGTATTAAATTATGCCCTCATTTAATGATGTATCATGGTTTAAGGCACAAGAAAGTGCTTACTTGTGAAAAAGGAGCTCAGGGACAATGTCTAAGCTCACAGTTCAAGCCTCAGGACCTGTACCAAAAAAAAAAAAAAAAATAGAGCCAGTAACTCCATGTATCTGTGTATGTGTGAATGTATTTCTATCGGTGAACATCCAAAGTCGCTATGAAGAAAGACACCTAGCTAGGAAATTTGCTTTGAATAGAAGCATTTCATAGCACAGAGGGTGTTTTCAAGACAGTGCATGTTCCAGGACTCCCCTCCCTGTTCCCAGTGTAGCCTGAGGGTTTCTCCACACCCCAGGTTGCTGGAGGAAGTCTGCCCCTTGGTTGGAACAGACAGACAAAAGGCCTCACTCCTATACAGCTCAGTAACAAACAACTCTATCCGGGCCAACTGGTGATGATGAGTGTGCGCAGGCCCTGAAGACCAGGAGAAAAAGGCCTCTTTGTACCCCAAGATATCTCTCTCCCCAGTGCTCTGGTTTGACAGGAAGCTTTCATTTGTGCCACCTCCCATGGCAGGCCAAGTTCCCTGCACTTATCCTGTCTTTGTTAGACTATGTTCCAGTGTTGAAACAAACTGCTACAATTAATTCAAGATTTCTTCTGGCAGACAACAACTAGGGAGCTGAACCTAATGCAAAGATTCTTTATTCTTTATTGGCAACAGTGCCTCCCTAGGTTTTCGGAAGTTTGCTACATCTAAGCACATTTGCAAAATGACAATGTTCCCTGTTATGTAGGGCTGGTGAAGCTTATCAGGTTTGGAAACCTTTGACCTCTCCTAGTTGGGCCTTGGGTGGCTAGGTTTCCAGGTTGAACACAGGGCTTGAGTACTGACCATGAGCTGAGAAGCTTAGTGTGTAGTAGGAAGACCCCTACTCAGGCAGGCAAACCCACCTACTTGTCTGGAGTGACAGAGCTCACCGCAACAAAGTTGTTAACAAAGAAGCAACTTTATTGAGAAGTTTCTTACACTGACTGGCCAGGACCACAGCACAGGCTCAGGAGCTGATACTGCCACCCTGAGCAGTCCCCATTCTTTGGTTTGCAAAGGCAAAATCCATGAGGTTGAGCCTGGTCATGCACAGGTGACCAATGGGATCATACCACACAAAAGGATTGCATGGTCATACCAGACCACACACAGGTGGCCGATAGGCAGAGTTTACTGTAAGCATGTATGAAAGGCACGGTTTACCACCATAAGCACGAGGTGTCAGGTAGTTGGAGCCAGATAACAACCTATCTGTTTTATGGGTCAGTTTTCAACTCAACGGTCAAGGTGAGTTAGGTTGTTAAGGGGAGGGGGACCTAGAGGCATTCTTTCCATTCCAGGAACAGGCTGGTTGGAGCCAAGGTCTAGTTAACCTTGTTTAAAGTTTTGTTTTGTAAAATCCCCAAAACAAAGGCATAGCCTGGAAAGAAGCTGTACCAGCTCAAGTCTCCTCTAAGGGCCTATTTCCCAGTGCTTTACCCTTTGATGTCACAGTTTCTCTTCTGATATCTGTGTGTGTGTGGGGGGGGGTAATTTGTGTGCATATACCAGTCCTGGAGCTTGAACTCAGGACCTGTGCACTGTACCTGAGTTTCTCCTGTACAAGGATAGCACTCTACCACTTGAGCCACAGAGCCACTTCAGGCTTTTTTTCTAGTGATGTGCCACTGAGGATTCAAAGCCAGGGTTTCATACATGCAAAGCACTCTACCCCTAAGACCCATTCCCAGCACTGTAATTCAGGGTTCTTTCTTTCTTTTCTTGTAAGTTAGAGGAGTTGAAGTCTGGGCCTGGGTGCTGTCACTCAGCTTTTCAGGTCAAGTGGACAGCTCTACCACTTGAGCTACAGAGCCCATTCAGGTTTTCTGGTGGTTCATTGGCAATAACCATTTCAAGGAATCTCCTGCTCAGGTGGGCTTTGTACCGTGATGCTGAGCTCTCAGCCTGCTGAGTAAGTAGCTAGGATGATGGGCATGAGTCACCGGCACCCAGCTTCCACTTCAAGTTTCTAATTGGTGAATAGGAGATGAGAATGTCATGGGACCTTTGCTGTGGGTAGTTTTGAACCCAGATCCTCAGCTTCCTGAACAGGCAGGATGATAGACCTCTGCTAAAGTCACCTAACCAGTGACACTTTGCTGCAAGGAGGTCCTTGGCTCCACGTGGTAGAGTACTAGCCATGAGCATAAGAGGAAAATCAGAGTCTAGGCTCTGAGTTCAAGGTTCATGATGGAAAAAATTAAACCAAAACAATTGTCTGCAGGAGTCAAGTCAATAGAGTTCAGTACATTTATAAATTTGGCCCTGCCTTGGGAAATATCTGTGCCTCAAGTTTCTCATCTGCACAATCATCTTACTTGTGGAGTTCTAACAAGGATCAGATGAAAGAAAACAACCTGTGAAGGACTCAGCACACAGCACCCCGTGAAGGACCTAGTACCCCAGGAAGGACTCTTCATATAGCTGTATCCCACAAGCTGTCATTAGAATTAGGATGCTTTCATCAGTATCACCATTCCTTCAGAAACATGTCAGGAACCACACAAGTTCACATCTAATAGTTTAGATGGGTGGTTAGTCTGGGGGGGGGGAGGAAGCGGGAGGAAGGGTCATCAGACTCAGGGATTGCACTCATAGGTTGTGGGTACTGTCCTAAGATCTTTTCCTCAAGGCTACAGCTCTAACACTTTGAGCCACAGCTCAGAGTCTCACAGACTTCCTGACAGGGCTGAGTTTTCAACCCACCAGTGTCAGATCTCATCCCCTGAGCAGCTAGATATGAGCCAGCAGCATCTGGTTGGATGGAGTTGGTTTGCAGCTGTTAACCTCTGGCTGTCAGGATAGATGTCAGCAGTCATCTTCAGATTCCCTGCTTGCTCTGTCATGAAGTATTTAAAGTCCTGGCCTTGTACAGTTGCAGTTAGAACATTGTAACTTTTCTTTGGTGCTTGAGTAACAGCACCACTTCCGGCTTTTTCTGTGCATGTGATAGTGTGGAAACAGATCCAGGGCTTCATACATACTAGGTAAGCATTCTACCACTGAGCCCCAGGAGTGACAAGTGTAGAAATAGATATATAGCATATAAACACACACACATGTATATATGTATGTACAAAATAAGAAAGATATCTGTATATTATTAAATTACATAAACTATATTACTACCAATTATCCATAATTAAATTATTCCTTCCGTTATTTCTAATTGTTGAAAATATAATTGAATATTAATTGAAAAATAGTCAATGTACTATGATTATTGTTTACAATTTTAATATAATCATATACTAGCTACTAATGTAATTGTTACTTTTACAACATTCCATTCATATGGATGTATGTCAGAATGCGTTTCTTAGGATCTCCCACCATTTGTAGGTGGCGGTCCTGGGATTTGAACCCTGGGCATACGTTGCTGGTTTGGGCTATGGCTTGCCTGATAACCCACCAAACTTCAGCAGTGTAAGGTCACATACTCTTTCTGGGCCCTTTCATTTAGACCCAGGATGGACACAATGCAAAGGAAAAAATAAAGTAAAACCGCCTTCTGGAACTTCCCAGTTTTAGCCTTATTCTTTTTTCCCCCTCTCCCTTTCTTTCTTTCTTTCTTTTTTTTTTTTTGTTGGTTGTGGGGCCAGAAATGTGGGTCTGGACACTGTTCCTCAACTATTTACTCAAGACTAGTGTTCTACCACTGGAGCCATAGCACGACTTACAGCTTTTTTCTGCATATGTGGTGCTGAGGAATCAAGCCCAGGGCCTTATGCATTCAAGGCAAGCACTCTACTACTGAGCCACATTACCTGCCTTTCTCCTTTTTTTTTAATCAGTCCCGAGATTGGAACTCGGGTCCTAGGATCTCAGGATGGGCTGTGGGTCCATTGGCTGCACCCCAGCCTAGGGTGATCGAAGCTAAGGCAGAATTGATACAAGCTGAGTTCAAGCCCGGGGCCTGGACAAAATAAATTAATACCGTGACTTGGAATTGCTCCATTTTTCTGGCAGGCCTGAGATTTGAACTCAGGGTCTGGGTAACTCTGTGACACTGTGGGGGAGGGGAAGCTCACTGTTGTTGAAGACAAGAATTTCAGACCAGTTTCCAGGCCTGAATTTAAGCGCTAGCACTGGAAAATATAATATTCATTTTTGTGATCTTTTTACATACATGGGCTTACTCCATATGACATTTATTACCATTATTTATTCATTATTTATTTTATCTAGTATTATTACATATATAACATTTATTTCATTTATTGCATCTTATCACATGGATATATTTGCATATGGATTATACTTCATACTGAGACCCAGGATTTTTACAGAGAAGGAAAAAAATGTGTCAAAGTAGGCAGGATGACAGATATCAGCCACAGATGCCTAGACTGTAACACTTTTGTATGGGTTCCTTGGGTCCCCTTGGTAGGGTGCTAGCCATGAGCCCTACAGGGAAGGGTCAATGGCTAGGCCCTGAGTTCAAGGTTCATGACCGAGGAAAATAAACCAAAACAATTGTCTGCAGGAGAAAACTCACTAGGGTTCAGTATATACATCATTTTGGCCCTGACATGGGGACATATCTGAGCCTCAAGGTTCTCATTTGCACAATAATCTGTGGAGCTCTTACAAGGACCAGATGCAAGAATGCACTCAGTACACCATTCCTCATATAAGACTCATGACATAGCTATATCCCACATGCTGTCATTAGAATTAGGGTGCTTTCATCAGTGTCACCAAACTACCCAAAGTTCACATCTAATGATTTAGAGGGGTGGGTTTTTTGTGGGGGGGGCGGGGAGTCAGCCACGGGGATTCCACTGAAAGTTTGGGGGTACTGTCCTAAGATCTTTTACTCAAGGCTAGAGCTCTACCACTTTGAGCCACAGCTCAGAGTTTTGCAGACTTCCTGTCAGGGCTGGATTTTAAAACCACCAGTGTCTGATCTCAGCCCCCAGTATCTTGGATGACAGGGCTGAGCGAGCCAGAAGCATCTGGTTCTGTGTAGCTGGGTTGCAAGCAATTTACCTCTGGCTAAATCAGGTTAGATTGCAGCTCTCAGCACCAGACTCCTAGCTTGAACTATGATGATGTATTTGCAGTCCTATCCTTATATCTTTGCAGTCAGAACATTCTATCATTTTGTTTTGGTGCCAGTTCTGCATCTTGAGTAAGTGTCTAGACACGGTCCCTAAACGTTTTTGCTCAAACCTAGTACACGACTGCTTGAGCAACAGCATGACTTCTGGATTTTTCAGTGCAACTGGTAGTGAGGAATGGAACCCAGGGCTTTGTACATACTCGGTGAGCATACTATCACTGAGCACCAGGAGTGACAAGTGTATAAACAGGTAAATGTGTAGATTTGTAGATGTAGATAGGTAGATAGATAGATAGATAGATGTATATGTATAAAACAAAAGAGATATCTGTATATTATGAAACTGCATATATGATATTACTACCAATTTTTGGCAATTAAATTATTCCTTCCTTTTTTAAGTATCATGATTGGATACATAATAAAGTATTCATTGAAAATTGGTCAATGTAGAATAATTGTGTATAATTTTAGAATATAAACATACACTAATTACTAATTTAAATGTTACTTTTATAACATTCCATTTGTTCGGATGTATATCAGAATGCGTTTCTTAGAACCTCCCACCATTCATTAGTGGCAGTTCTAAGATTCGACCTCCAGGCCTAAGTTGCTGGTTTCAGCTATGGCTTCCCTAATAGCCCACGAAACATTAGCAATGCAACATCATGTACGCATTCTGGGGCTTGTCATTTAGACCCAGGATGGTCACAGTACAAAGGGAAAAAAAGTAAAACCACCTTCTTGAACTTCTCAGTTTTATCCTTTTCCATTTTATTTATTTATTTTTTTGCCAGCTCTGAAATTTGAAGTAGGGTGGTAGGATCCAATGATCAGCTGTGGCAGAGATGCGAAGACCTGAGTTCAAGCCCTGTGCTAGGCCAAAAAAAAGTAATAATAACAATAAGACAATGGCTAAGAAATTGCACCATTTTTCTAGCAGGCCTGGGATTTGCACTCAGGGTCTGGGTAACTCTGTGTGTGAAGGGGAAAGCTCACCGTCCTTGAAGACAAGAAATTCATGGGGCTGGGACGGCGGCTCAGTGGTAGAGTGCTTGCCTTGAGCTGAAGAGCTGAGGGACAGTGCCCAGGCCCAGAGTCAAGGCACCATGACTGGCAAAAAAAAAAAAAAGAAAGAAAAAAGAAATTCAGACCAGTTCCCAGGGCCTGAATTGAAGCCCCAGCACTGGAAAAAATAATCTTCATATATTTGAGATCTATTTCATATATGGGTTCTACTGCATTTGACATTTATTACCCTTATTTATTTAGTATTATTACACATATAACATTTCTTTTATTACATCATATTTCATAGGATATATTTGCATATGGATTACACATCGTATTGAGACCCAGGACTTTCACAGAGAAGGAAAAATGTGTCAAATTGGCTTCTTATTCCACAAATAAATTTTGGGCCATGCTGGGATTTCAGCTCACCTACAATGCCCAATCCATAAATGGGGAACAGTCTTAGCACACCAGCCTCCGCCAAACTGAGAATCCAGGAAATCCTGAGCACCTGTAATTAAGCCACAGTAGTGCCCAATAAATAGATGTGTAGATTGATATCATATATATATATATATATACATTCATATATACCTGCATATATATGTATATATATATATACACACACACACACAAAGAAAGAATGTGAGGATATTATTAAATTATATATATACATTATTACCAATTATTAGTTACTAAATTATGACTCCATTTAATGAAGTATCATGGTTGAATACTTATAAAAGCATTAATTAAAAATTAGTCAATATCCTTAATCATACCATGGTACTAGAATGAAGACATAAATCCAACAATTTTTGTGTGGCATTCTAAAATAGAATCATGAATTAACTGCAAATTGAATTATTACTTTTATTACATTCCAGTAGCATTCACATGAACAGGAATGAGTTTATCAGGATCTCCCTCCATTTGTGGGTGGTAGTCATAGCATTCGAATCCCAGGCATGGGTAGATTACTTTGAATGCAAACCATTGGAATGACACCGTGAAAATTTCAGATTGTCACGATTAAAAAAAGAACAAGAAGAAAAGAAAGCCAGGTGTCAGTGGCTCCTGCCTATAACCCTAACTCTTCCTGAGGCTGAGATGTAGAGAATGCCAATTTGAATTCATCCGGGGCAGGAAAGTCCACAACACTCTTCTTTCTAAGAGATCACAGAGGAAAGGAAAAAAAAAACCATGAGTGGGGCTGTGGCTCAAGGGCAGAGTGCTATCCTTGAGCAAAAGGAGCTCAGGGACAGGGCCTAGGCTCATAGTACAATCCTGGACCTGCCTCACCCCCCCAAAAAAAGGAGGCAATAACTCCATGTCTCTGTGTATGGATGGATGATGTAGGGATGATGGGCATTCAGCAGGTTGCCCGTGTCCACCCCCCTAATCTGGGCAAGTCCTCAGAGAGTCCTAAGTCTGAGCCAGCAGCTTGAACAAAGCATCCTTCTCTGCCATTTAATAACTGAAGCCCCGCGGGCTTTGCCTGGGCTGTGCAACAAGTGCCTTACGTTCTGCTGAGATGTCCCATCGGGACATCTAGCAGCCAGCCACTGCCTCCAGGGAGACCACAGTTCCTAGGCTGTAGGAGGTGTCAAAGGTTCTGGCTCCATATTCTCTATCCCTCTGTAGAATATGTGAGCTTACTCCTCTGGGGTCTGGTGGCTATCCCTCATTCACCATTCCTCATTGCCGAGTCACAGACTGGTCCCAAATCTTGGCAAAGATATGAAATAGCCAGCGATTTCTGCACCAAAAGGGGTAAGCCAATAAATCCCACCCTTATAGTCCCTGTCAGAAGTGATCATTGGGCTGTGAATGTGGCTTAGTGGGGTAGAGTGCTTACCTAGCATGCATGAAGCCCTGGGTTTGATTCCTCAGGATCACAGAAACAGAAAAAGCCAAAAGTGGCACTGTGGCTTAAGTGATGAGTGCTAGCTTTGACCAAAAGAAACTCAGGAACATGCCCAGACTCTGAGTTCAAGCCCCAAGACTGGCAAAAAAGTGAGCCTGGTGAGACATATTCTTCTGGTACTCATAGGAGGGCCAAGGTTAGAGGTAAGAGGTAGGGTAGAGGACAGTTGCTGGTGGTTCACCCCTGTAATCTTAGCTACTCAGGAGGCTGAGATCTGAAGATCACAATTGCAAGCAGGAAAGTCTATATAAGACATTTTTCTCCAATTAAACACCCAAAAGTCCGAAGTAGAGCTGTGGTTCAAGGAATAGAGTGCTAGCCTTGACCACAAAACCTCAGAGATAGGGAGTTCCGGGAAGATGGCGGAGGAGAAGCTGGAATCTGAACAAGCTCTTGCATAGAAAACAGTTTCAGAGTTCCAGTGAACAGTCCCAAGCCAGAGAATCACACCAAGTGTGCCATCACAGGACAGAGAGTTAGTCAAGAGAGGGGAAGCCAAGCAGACACATCTGAGCAGCTGCCGCTGCGGCGGCAGGGTCGCAGTGGCGACCACCGCCGCGGAGGCATACCTGAGACGCAGTCCGGGACGAAGGAGCCAGACGCAGCGGACGAGCGGATTCTACTCAACACCAGCAAGAACCGACAAGGAGCGGACAACTTCATCCTGCACTTTGCAGACCAGAGACGACCCGAGATCCAAGACTCCGCGTGAGTAGAAGCCCCACTTCCTCACTCCTCTGGGAGCAGAGGAGGGAAGGCCACCCCTCCCCCCCCAGCACCGGTGATCTCCATCTTGGATACCGACAAAGCTCGGAGGAGCGGCTAGCTCCAGCTCAGGCCTTGGAATAGAGCTAGTCATTTGGCAGGTCACAGGAACTTGGCGGCGAGGTGACCTCACAGACTCAGTTCCATCCAGGGAGGGGTCGCCCAGCTCAGGCACCAGCCACTGGAGTGGCTCTCCTCGCTGGGTGGCCAGAGCCAGAGGCTGCCCCTCCCTCTAGCAGCCACCACAATCAATTGAAAAACAGAAACCCTGAGAATGGCTCCAGGCTGGGTGCTGTGAGTTTTTTTTCACAAAATAGCCCCAGGGAAAAGCTACTGTTCGTTGAAAGGCCTCAACTCTACCCAGAACCTAGCCTCATCACTGCATCCCCCTCTTTTGTGATTCTCAAAGCAGATCACCCTCCCAGTAAACTAACCTGGGAGGGGGATCTCAAAATCTTGGGTAAAGCAGAGCATTTTCCTGCCTGTTCCAACAAACTGACTTAAGAAACCAATCAAGCCACAGGACCTCAAGCTGACCAGAGACTCCAACCAGACTCTGGTTACAGACAAAAGGGAGATACAGGACTCTTCCCACCCCTCCCAAAAAAAAAAAAAAAAAAAATCAAAGAACTTTTTTTTTCTTCTTCTTTTCTTTTTTTCTTTTTCTTGTTTTGTTTTTTTTCGTTTTTTGTTACCTTATATATATATAAAAAATTTTTTTGCTTTTCTAAAACTTTTATTAATCTTTAATTTTTGCCTCTTCTGAAAAAATAAGTGTTTTCCATTAACTTTTTTTTTTTTTTTCTCCTCTTATAATTTTTATTTTAGGAATACGTGAATGTGTGTTTTCTTTTCTTTTCTTGTCTTCTTTCTCTTTTTCTTTCATTCTTAATTATCTTTTTGTTTTTTTTTTTTTCTAGCTCTACTGAACTTCTGATCTTTTCTTCTCACTTTCCTATCCTTTCCATCTTTTCCTCTTTGTTCATCTTTATGTGACTTAACTCTTGTCCCGCACATCCTCAGATAAACCCGTAGTTAACCAGTAGACCCTATCCCCCATTGTGTACACACTTAATCCACAAACTTATTACTCAATTCAAAACCTCTGAGACTTAAATTCACTAATAGCAGTACTTTATACCTATACAATATTTTAAGCATTTTTTTAAAGTTTTTCTCATCTCCTCTATGTCCCTCCCTTTCTCTCAACATATTCATATTCCTCTATAAATAGATAGTCTTTTAATCTCTAAAATAACATTAATTTTTACGTTTCTATTTTTTTTCTGGTCTCTTTTCATTCCCCTTCCCCTTTCTTCTTTTTCTCTCTCTCTCTACTTACATCCTACCCAACCTATTTCCTGCATTGTGATTAGGACATAGTTAACTCTCCCTGTGCCTCCCCACACCAATCTATTCCTATTTTTTACCCACATCTCTTCCTAACCCTAATAATTTCTGGCTTTCCAAATTCTTCTCTGCGGTTCGAAGTTCTTTAACATATAGTTGTTTGATGTCGAATAGATGTATCTGTTGAACTAGATTGTATCTGTAGACTATTGACTGTACAAATGCAAACTTTGGTTGATGCTTGCCTTAAGATAGTGTTCTAGCACAAAACTGGTGCTATCTTCATCTCAAATGGGCAGAGTAAGCCGGAAAAACACAAGAAAAATGGCAAATTCGGGTATCTCAATTCCCAATCCTGATAATCAGGGGTTAGAACAGATAATGAATAATCCAGAGGAGAGTTCCCAAACAGCTCTACAAACACTGGTGGCAAACATGATAAATGAAAAGTTTGACAACGTACAAAGGACTCTGTATGAGCGTGATAGGGAGAGAGAGGAGGCATCCCAGAAGTTTATACAGGAATATCATAAGCGTGAGGAAGCTACTCAAAAACTGATACAGGATTTGCGTGAACAACTTGAGAATACTCAAAGAGAAAGGGAGGAATGGCGTGAGCAGGCTGAGAACACTCAAAGAGATCTGCAGGAATCCCACGAACGGGAGGAAGCTAATCAAAGAGTAATACAGGAATTGAGAGACCAGGTAGAGAACACACAAAGATCACTAAAGGCATTCATGGAATCCATTAACAAAGAGCTGAAGGAAGTCAGGGAGACCACAAAGGGAATGCTGAATGGAACCCAACAGAAGGAATGGGAGCCCAAAGAAACCATAACCAATCAACTAAGTGATTTGAGGACAAACACTGAACACCAAATTAAGGAAGTAAAGAAATTCATACAAGACCTAAAACAGAGCTTCAACAAAGAACTTGAAGCCATCAAAGCTGACCAACTAGAAGGAAAAGAGATAAAAAACAAAGTAGAGAGTCTTGACAGCAGGTTAGACCATGCAGAAGATCGAATCTCAGGGATTGAAGACAGCCTAGATATTATAGAGAAAGAACATACAACCATCCAAGACAAGTCCAAGAAATATGATAGATCTATCCAACACCTGGAAGACACCATCAGAAGGCCTAATCTAAGGATAATGGGTGTAGAGGAACACCTAGAAACAGAAGTTAATGGTCTAGGAAATCTGTTTAACAGGATCCTAGCAGAGAACTTCCCAAACATGCAAAAAGATAGGCCTGTCCAGATACAAGAAGCCTTTAGAACCCCAAATAGACCAGACCAGAATAGGACATCCCACCGCCATATTATAATCCACACAGGATCAACTCAGAACAAGGAAAAGATCCTTAAAGCTGTCAGGGAGAAAAGGGTAATCACTTATAAAGGGAAACCAATTAGAATCACCTCAGATTTCTCAGCAGAGACAATCAAAGCAAGAAGAGCCTGGAATGATGTATGCCATGCCCTAAAAACAAACAACTATCAACCAAGAATACTGTACCCAGCTAAACTCTCCTTCATAACTGAAGGCCAAATAAAAACCTTCCATAGCAAAGAAAAATTGAAACAATACATCTCCACCAAACCAGCCCTACAAAAGATTCTTAAAGATGTCCTACACATAGAAAACCAACAAGACCGCAATAAAGGCCAAGAAACTGCACCCAAACTGAGAATCCAAGAACCATAGGAAGAACCCAGTTTTCGCAGCCCCCAAGAAGGTAGATAACATGGCAGGAACTCCCAAATACCTCTCAGTCCTATCTCTTAATGTTAACGGACTGAACTCTCCAATTAAGCGACATAGACTGTCTAGTTGGATTAAAAAACAAGACCCTTCTATCTGCTGCCTGCAGGAGTCACATCTTGCCCATAAAAACAAACACATTTTCAATGTTAAAGGCTGGAACAAAATCTACCAAGCAAACGGACCGCATAAACAGGCGGGAGTTGCAATCCTAATATCAGATAAAATAGACTTCAAATTAAAATTCATGAAAAGAGATAAAGAAGGTCGCTACATACTAATTAAAGGATCTCTCCTTCAGGAGGATATTACAATTCTAAATATCTATTCGCCAAACAATGGAGCACCCAAATTTATCAAAGAAACACTACTTTCCCTCAAATCCCATATAGATCCAAAGACATTAATCGTTGGGGATTTTAACACACCACTCTCCCCACTAGATAGATCAACTCGGCAAAAACTCAACAGAGAAACCGCAGATCTAAACAGCTGCATAGATCAACTAGACTTAACAGACATTTACCGAACATTTCACCCAGCAGCATCAGAATACACGTTTTTCTCAGCAGCACATGGAACGTTTTCTAAAATAGACCACATTTTAGGCCACAAAGCAAACTTGTCTAAATTCAGAAACATTGAAGTTATACCTTGCATTCTCTCTGACCACAAGGGAATAAAGTTAGAACTCAACACCAAAAGCCACCAAAGAAAGTCCGGTATCACATGGAGGCTGAACAACACACTGCTGAATCATGAGTGGGTCATGGAAGAGATTAGAAAGGAAATTCAAATGTTCATGCTATTCAACAAAAATGAACACACAAAATACCAGCTCCTCTGGGACACAGCAAAGGCAGTACTCAGAGGCAAGTTTATAGCTCTGAGCTCCTACATCAACAAATTGGAGAGATCTGAAACTAACAATTTAATGACACATCTAAACCTCCTTGAAAAAGAGCAGCAAGATAAACCCCAATCCAGTAGACGGAAAGAAATAATCAAAATTAAATCAGAATTAAATGAATTAGAATCCAAAAAAACTATAGAAAGAATCAACAAAACAAAGAGTTGGTTCTTCGAAAAACTTAACAAAATTGACAGACCCTTAGCAAATCTTATCAGAAAAAGAAGAGAACACACCCAAATTAATAAACTCAGAGATGAGAATGGAAACATCACCACGGAAACAAGCAAGATTCAGAACATTATAAGGGAATACTTCTCAAAACTTTATGCTAATAAGTTTGAGAACTTGACAGAAATGGACCTCTTCCTAGCAAATATTGACATGCCAAAACTAAACCAAGATGAGGTAAACTATCTTAACAGGCCCATATCAAGCATTGAAATAGAAACAGCAATAAGAGACCTCCCAGCTAAGAAAAGTCCAGGACCAGATGGTTTTACAGCGGAATTTTACAAGGCCTTCAAAGCAGAGCTCACACCAATTCTCCTCCAACTCTTCAATGAAATTGAAAGAGAAAGCTCACTACCGAACACATTCTATGAAGCCATCATAACCCTCATCCCAAAACCAGGTAGGGACTCATCAAAGAAAGAGAACTATAGACCCATTTCTTTGATGAACATTGATGCGAAACTTCTCAACAAAATTTTGGCCAATCGACTTCAACAATTCATCCAAAAAATCATACACCACGATCAAACAGGATTCATTTCAGGGATGCAAAGCTGGTTCAATATACGCAAATCAATTAATATTATTCATCACATCAACAGGAGCAAGAATAAGAACCACATGGTTATCTCAATAGACGCAGAAAAAGCATTTGACAAGATCCAACACCCCTTTATGATGAAGGTTTTGGAAAAATTAGGAATCCATGGAACATTCCTCAATACAATAAAGGCTGTATATGACAAACCTACAGCCAGCATTATACTCAATGGTGAAAAACTAAAGCCATTTCCTCTTAGCTCAGGAACAAGACAAGGATGCCCACTCTCTCCACTTCTCTTCAATCTAGTATTAGAATGCCTAGCTACAGCAATAAGACAAGATGCAGACATAAAGGGGATCCAAATAGGGAAAGAAGAAATAAAACTCTCCCTCTTTGCAGATGACATGATCTTGTATTTAAAGAATCCCATAGACTCCACTCCCAAATTACTCAAGCTGATTCAAAACTTTGGCAAAGTAGCAGGTTATAAAATTAACCCCCAAAAATCAATGGCTTTTCTGTATGCCAACAATGAGAAAAGTGTGGCTGAAATTAGGAAAGCAACTCCATTTGTAATAGCCTCACAAAAAATAAAATACCTAGGAATTAACTTAACTAAAGAAGTGAAGGACCTCTATGATGAAAACTTTAAAATCTTGAAAAAGGAAATCAACACAGAACTTAAAAAATGGCAAAACCTCCCATGCTCCTGGATTGGAAAGATTAACATCGTGAAAATGGCAATACTGCCCAAGGCTATCTACAAATTCAACGCAATACCTATCAAAATTCCACCCTCATTCTTCAAGGAAATAGAAGAGGCAATCCAAAAATTCATATGGAACAATAAAAGACCCCGAATAGCAAAAACGCTCCTCAACGGAAAGAATACTGCTGGAGGAATATCAATACCAAATTTCAAACTCTACTATAAAGCCATAGTAATCAAAACAGCTTGGTATTGGCATAAGAACAGACCTCAGGACCAATGGAATAGAATTGAAAACCCAGAAATGAACCTACAGACCTATAGCCATCTAATCTTCGATAAGGGAGCTAAAACAATAGAATGGAAGACAGACAGCCTCTTCAGTAAATGGTGCTGGCAAAACTGGTTAACTACATGTAGAAAACTAAAGCTAGATCCTTATATATCACCCTGCACCAGAATCAACTCCAAATGGATCAAAGACCTTGAACTCAAAGCAGACACTCTGAAAACATTACAGGATGGAATAGGAGAAACCCTGGGTCTCCTTGGCTCAGGCCGAAATTTTCTGAATAGAGACCCGGAAACACAACAAATCAAAGAAAGGCTGGACAAATGGGATTGTATAAGGTTGCAGAGCTTCTGCAGGGCAAATGACATAGCTAGCAAGATCAATAGAAAGCCCACGGACTGGGAGAAGATCTTTACTAGCCATACAACGGACAAGGGTCTCATATCTAAAATATACTTGGAACTCAAAAAATTAAACCACCCAACAACAAATCCTCAAAGAAACAACTGCCCAATAAGTAAGTGGGCGAAAGACTTAAAGAGAAGCTTCTCTGAAGAAGAAAGAAGGATGGCCAATAGACACATGAAGAAATGTTCAACATCCCTAGCCATAAAAGAAATGCAAATCAAAACAACATTGAGATATCACCTCACTCCAGTTAGAACAGCAAAAATCAAGAACCCTAACAACAACAGATGCTGGAGGGGATGTGGACAGAAAGGAACCTTACTTCATTGTTGGTGGGAATGTAAACTTGTTCAACCACTTTGGAAAGCAGTATGGAGGTTCCTCAAAAGACTCCACATAGAGCTCCCCAACGACCCAGCAATCCCACTTTTGGGCATTTACCCAAATGATCACAAACAAGGCCACACTAAAGCTACCAGCACAACTATGTTTATTGCAGCATTATTTACCATAGCTAAGACATGGAACCAACCCAGATGCCCCTCAGTAGATGAATGGATCAAGAAGATGTGGTATATATACACAATGGAATTCTATGCCTCCATCAGAAAGAATGACATTGCCCCATTTGTTAGGAAATGGAAAGGCTTGGAAAAAATTATATTAAGTGAAGTAAGCCAGGCCCAAAGAAACATAGGTCCCATGGTTTCCCTTATTTGCAATATCTAGTATAGGTATGAGTCAAGCGGAAAAAGTCAGATAATGTGATGTTAGGAAAACAAAACCTCAAATATGTATTTTAATGTTTTTGTTTCTTTCATGCATGTGTTTCTAATGCATTTATAAGATTATTTCTTTGTTGCTTTGTGTGTCCCTCCCCCACAGTGTAACCCCTGTTTTCACTATATTTGATGTCAGTATAACATGTGGAGGAGACGGGGACAAACAAGTCGTTTAAGGATTCAGGTGGACCTGTTGCAACAATGAAAAGTACAAAATGTCATGTCAAAACCAGCTTTACAATGTCGGTGGGGGGGGGGGGGGGAGGGGGGGTATGATTGGGTGGGAGGGAGGGGGGAGGCTGGGAAGGGAGGTGAAGGGTAAACAAAGGAGGAGGATGCAATGCTTGGTAAGAAATGTATGCATTATCCTGCCCATGTAATTGTAACCCCTCTGTACTGTATGTTCTCAAATAAAATAAAATAAAATTTAAAAAAAAAAAAAAAAAAAAAAAAAAACCTCAGAGATAGCATCCAGGCCATGAATTCAAACCCCAGGACTGGCACACATACACACACACACAAACACACACACACACACATACACACACACAAAGCCAGAACATTTGCCAGTCAGCCTGCACAAGTTCCATCTCTAGCAACTCAATATTAAAAAAAAGAGAGAGAGAAGGGAAGGAAAGACTTGCTCCTGGAGGTGATATAACCAGTGCCAAAATTCCACAGGAGTTCTAAGATGTGGAACAATATAGAGAGCCGCATGTACAAAGTCTCCTGAGGTGTGGTGTAGAATAGGTGGTGTGGGTGAAATGAAGGTTCTGTAGCTTCAGACATGTCCATCAGGACATTCAAGGCTGGGTCAAGGTTTGTACTTGAGTCACAGGGAGGGCAGAGGATGGAGGTCCCAGAATGGGTCCCAGGGGGAAGATTAGCTTGGCTTTTCACCATGGACCCCAGCCATTTCCTGTGGCTGGAAGCCTAATTTTCACAGCTCCTGACCCTCAGGCCTCCTTTACATGGAGGAGTCAGGGCAAATGTAGGGAAGAACACTTGTTTAAGAAAAGCTCCTAGCCCAATGCCAGTGGTGGCTCAACCCACGTAAATCCTAGCTACTGAAAAGACTGAGATCAGAAGTCGTGGGTCAAAGCCAGCTCAGGGGAGGAAAGTTAGTGAGACTCTTCTTGCCGATGGACTACCAAAAGCCAGAAATGGAGCTGTGGCTCAAGTGGTAGAGTGCCAGCCTTGAGGCAAAAATTAAAAGACCGGAGCCCAGACCCTAAGTTCAAGCCCCAGTACTGGCACATAAAAAATAAAGAAAAGCTTTCAGGAGTTCCTAGTCCACTGTGGTGAAAGTCCAAATCAGTTGGGTGCTACTGACTCATGCTTATCCTCCTAGCTCCTCACGAGGCTGAGATCTGAGGATTATGGTTCAAAGCCAGCTTGGACAGGAAAGTCTGGGAGACTCTGATCTTCAATGAACCACAGGAAAACTGGAAGTGGTACTGTGGCTCAAGTGGTAAGCTGAAGAGCTGAAGGGACAGTGCCCAGTCCCAGAGTTCAAGGCCCACCTGACCTGCTTGAACCTCACTCTGTGTCTCTAAGCAGAGAAATTTCCAGTGGACCGCTAAGGGTCTCCCAATATCTAGGTGTCCTGCAAGTCTTTTTGAAAGCAGCCTCTTTGGGTGCCTTTGCCTAGAGAGTGGGCCAAAGTATCAGAGAAGGGTCTAGCCTCGGGGCACGGAAGTCATCAGCCAGGTCATCAGAATGGCATCTGTCATGGGTGCAGTGTGGATCTGAGCAGTAAGTCAATATTTCAGACCAGGTTTCTGGGTCAGGAGGGGCAAGAGCTGCAAGATGGCACAGCATGTAATGCCTACTCACGGAGGCAAATTTGTCAGGCACACCTTGGGTGGGTGTTGAGTTGGGCTCATGAAAGACTTGTAGGCTCAGGAATCCACAGCTGGCTGGCTGCTGCTTGTAGCAGTGGCTATCGCAGAAGTCCCTGGGCTCAGAGCCCTGCTTTGCTCACCAGTGTTAAGATGGAAGATGAAGGTCTGCAATCATGCACTGAGTAAAAACCAGCATCCATTGTGTTCTTCCTTTGGTCCTGTACCCTATGCATGAATGGAGGTGCAGTTTCCATGGGATGTACTGCCATGGCCCAGACCCCTCAGCCCAAGGAGTTGGGGAGAAATAACTTATGTGTCGAGAGTTTACTATGACTGTGCCTCTAGCTCAGCTCATCATTACTACCTTCCTCTGTGTGTGTGTGTGTGTGTGTGTGTGTGTGTGTGTGTGCATGGGCACATCTTGGTACTAGGGCTTGAACTCAGGATCCGGGCTCTGTCCCTCACATTTTTCATTCAAGGCTAGCAACTCTACCACTTGAGCCACAGATTTTCTTCCAGCTTTCATGTGGTTATTGTGAAAGGAGAGTCTCACACACTTTAGAAAAGTGAGCTGGTGAAAAGAAATGTACTCATTATCTTGCCCATGTAATTGTAACCCCTCTGTACAGTATTTTCACACAGAAAAAAAGGTCCTACTCATACAAAAAAAAAAAAAAAGAAACCAAGAAAAGTGAGCTGGGCTGCCTCTGAATGCCAATCCTTAGATCTCAGCCTCCTGAGGAGCTAGGAATATGAGAGCATGAGCTATTAACATCTGGCCACACTTTCCTTCTTGGCTAAGACAGTATACCTCTCCCCCAGCCTAGCACCCATCTACAGCTAACCGTCCTCCCCCTCCCCCTACTTCTCCAGGCTTCAGAGGAAACTTACCCTCCCCTGAGGACATAGAAATAGGATGCTTGACAGGTTTGAGCTTGATGTTCTCCACACAGTCAAGGGTTGCTGGGAGCTGATGTGGAGATCAGAGATCTAGGCCAGGGTAAGCAGATAGCTGTTAGAACAGAAGACAGTATGAAGAGACATCCTTGAAGCTGGATGCCATTGGCTCATGCCTATGATCCTAGCTACAAGGCTGACACATGAGGATCAAGCAAGATTCAAAGCTAGCCTGGGCAGACTCTTATCTCCAAGGAATGACCAAAAAGCTGGGAAGCAGAGCTACTGTAATTCAAGTGGTAGAGCATGAGCCTTGTGCAAACAAGCTAAAGGATACCACTTAGGCTCTGAGTACAAGCCCTGGTAAACACACACACACACACACACACACACACACACACACACACACACACACACACACACACTAACATCCTTAGGAGGTGCCAGTGGCTCATACTAGCAATCGTTGCTACTCAAGAGGCTGAACTCTTAAGATTGCAGTTTGAAGTCAGCCCAAGCAGGAAAGTTCGGGAGACTCTTATCTCCACTAAACTACTAAAAAAAGATGAAATGTGAGCTGTGGTTAAATGGCAGAGTGTTAGATTTGAGCAAAGGAAGCTCGGTGCCTAGGCCCTGAGTTCCAGCTCTAAGAGGTTTTTTTTAAAAGACACCTTTTGCCCCCCATCCCCCCTCAGGCCATAAATCCAGATATTGGTCATCGTAGATCTCACTTCCACTCCTGCCACTTCCACAGCACCACCACAAGTGGCCTGTTTCTGGCCAGCTCTGGGTTAAGAAGTGAATGTACACAAGGAGGACATACCCAGGTCAAGGCTAATGCCCCAGAACATTGAGGTATTGGCCATACCAGTCTCTCCTCCCCCAATTCCCTGGCCTTGGAATCTAAAGTCTGTGCCTCTATACTCTGGGCATCCAGAATTCTCTAGAAGGATTGGAGAGGGCCAGCTGGGGCTGGAAGATAGAGTTGCCTGAAATAAAGTACGTTGACATTTCCTAGACACCAACAGACACTTCCAAGCCACCTTGGCCTCAGCTCCAATGTAGCCCGGAATCCTCCTTGCTTGAGCTGCCTTCAGTCCACTATCAAGCTCGAGTTGGCCAGAGTCATCGGCAACCTCCTTCCCCCACTCCACTGCCAGCCTGCTGAGAGGGACTTGCAGCCAGAGGTCTAGCTGAGGAAAAGGGCAGGACATCTCATGTCTGAGTTCCCCACCCAGAGACAGGCAAGATTTTATTGCAGCTGTCCCGGCTGATCCAGAATCCCCTACAGGCGGCCAAAGATTTGGACAGCTGGACTTGGGCCCCAAAGAAAAGCTTGAACTCAGGTCTCTGGCAATTTAGGACTCATTGTAGACCCTGATAGGAGGCTAAAGGCAAGGTCGGTGTGGAGGAGGGGCACCATCTGTGGTCTGAAAGAGGCATACAGGCACCCAAGAAGGGGACAGAGAAAGATGAGGGAAACACACACACACACACACACATACACACACACACACACAAATATGGCACTGGTGTCTCACACCTGTCATCCTAGCTACTCAGGAGGCTGAGGTCAAAGCCAGCCAGCACAGAAATGTCTGTGAGGCTCTTATCTCCAATGAACCACCAAATAGCCAGAAATGGAGCTGCAGCTCAAGTGTTAGAGCACTAGCTTTGAGCACAGAAGCATAGGAACTTCAACTAGACCCTGAGTTCAAGACCCAGGTCTTCTACATCCAAACTCACAGACACAGACACACAGACAAAAGACACACAAACACACAGACACACACAGTGGTAGCCCAAAGCCTCAGCAGTCCCTGAGCACCCTAAATATTCCAGCCCAGAGATGATGGCACTACCATCATCAGACCAACGGCCGACAAAACTCAGAGCCTCTCACATGTCTGGAATGGTTCACAACACATCATGGCATTTCTACTGTAAAAACTGTTATGCAGAAAATTCAGCTACCTTCTGTATGATTGTACGTTATGGGGTTTTAACTTTGAGCCGGCCAGCAGGGCCTAAGCTCTTCAGATGAAGGTGTGCGCACTACTACTGGAGCCACAGCACCACATCCAATTTTCTGGTGGTTCATTGGAAGTAAAGTCTCACAGACGTTCCTGCCCAAGCTGGCTTTGAACCGTGATCCTCAGATCTCAGCCTCCTGAGTAGCTAAGATGACAGTTATGAGCCACTGGCAGTGCCAGGCTACACCCAACTTTTTTTTTCTTCAGCTCTTTCCTTTCTTTCTTTCTTTTTTTATTGTGGAAAATACTGTACAGAGGGGATACAATTACATGGGCAAGATAAGGAGTACATTTCTCATCAAGCATTGTAGCCTCCTCATGCAGCCACCTTCTTATACCAAGGGAAAACCCAACTCATCAAAACACAAAAAACATGTAACCCTGAACTTCAGACTTGGTCACCAGCATCCAAAACCATTCTTCCATGGATGGAGAGCATATAATTGACACTACCATCCCACCTCTGCTCCCATTCACCCACTCCCTGCCTGCCACAGGCCACAACCTCTGGAGTTCTTGGTAAGGTACCACCCACCCTGCTATGGCTTCACACCGGGGTAAACCTGGGGAGTTATTAGAAATGTCTGTACTGTGAGGCCAGCATCTAGTCTCACAACCACAGCAACCCTACTACTTCACTATCTCTTGCAAGCAAGGAAGGGGTGTCTTTCTTTCTTGTTTGGTTTTTTGTTTTTGTTTTTGTTTTGTTTTTTGGTTGAGGGGCTTGAACTCAGGGTTTGGGTACTGTCCCTGATGTCTAATTTTTCTCAAAGTCAGTGCTCTACCACTTGAGCCACAGTGTCACTTCCGGTTGGAGATTGGAGATGAGGCTCTGGTGGGACTTTCCTGCCAGGGCTCGGAAATAAGATCCTCTGGATCTCGGCCTCCCTAGTGGCCAGGATGACAGGTGTGGGATGACAAGCGTGATCCACCGGCTCATATCTTAAGGTGTCTAGTCCTTCAGAATTTCCACCTAGTCCTTCTCAAGATGCTACCACCTAGATATCCCTCTACCTCCCTCAGAGACAGCAAAGGGAGGCTAGAATCTGGGTGGGGCCATGGGGATTAAAGGGCCCCCTCCACATCACTAACCCCCTCTAAACTGTGATCTGCCTCCTCTGGATTATCTGGTCTTCCAGGGCAGATCAGACCCACGAGGAGTTCTGGGGCCTGCCCTATGTTCCCCTGCCCCACCCAACCGATACCTGAGGACTTCTGGGGCCAGCTGCTCCATGTCCTGGTGGAAGACGTTAGGAGGGTTGCTGATAACCAGGCCCAGGGGTGCCCAGGGCAGAAGGAGTGTCCAGCTCCCCTCTGTCAAAGGAGACACAAAGCATGGATGGATCTACTGAGAGCTTCAGGGCATAACCATCCAACTGTCACAAAGTCACTGGGAGAACTGTTTTATGGTGACGGCCCTGGGGCCTGACCTCAGGGCCCCGGCACAGTCCCTGACTTTCTTTGTCTCCAGGGCAGTGCTCTTTCACCTGAGCCACCGTGCCACTTCCAGATTTTTCTGTGTATGCAGGACCTAGGAATTGAACCCATGCTTTCCTGTGTGCTAGGTGAGCCCTCTACCTCTAAGACAAAATCCCAGGCCTGTATAGGTGTTCTTCTGTGACCCCTGAGGCCTGTATTGGGACAGTCTCGCACATCTATACCAAGTCTCTTACCAGAAGCCCTGGCCGGAAACGAACACGCTACATTGTCCATCATCTGCAGCCCCTTCGCACTCTGTGCTTCCTTCAGATCCTCCTTGTTAAGCAAGACACTCTTTACAAGTGCTGTTTCCAAGAAGCTCTTTCCAATGACCTTGGCAAAGCTGGAGCCTCTGCACTTTGCAGGCTGCCAGCCTTGTCAGGCTCTGCCTTCCAGCCAGTGTGGGTTGAGAATGCATGAAGGGGAAGGGCTGGATTCCACCACCAGATTTCAGAAGACCCTGATTCACCACCCAGGGACAGGTGTTGTATCACACTGCATGAGAGGGGGTTCGAGGCCTGGGCAATCTGTGGGCAACAAGACAGGGCCATTTCTTTGTGTGGGCTTGAACTGAGGATCTGGGAGCTGTCTCTCTGAGTTTTATTCCTCAAGGCTGGTGCTCTACCACTTGAACCACAGCTCCATTTCTGGCTTTTTGGTGGTTCCATGGAGAGTAGAGTTTCACAGGCTTTCCACCTTATGGCTGGCTTCAAACTGTGATCCACAGATATCAGCCTCTGGAGTAGCCAGGATGACAGGCATGAGCCTGAACCCCAGGTGACGGGGACCAAAAGCTTTTTGGTTTTGTTTGCTCCTTTTTATCTCCAGTCAACTAGCAAGCCCAAGTTAAAATAATCAGTTACAGTGGTTCAAATTCTTTTCCTAGGTCAGTTAATCCAAGGAGATAAAGTGTCTTTGGAAAAGGCTAGTCTGAGTTGGCTTAGGGGTGATTGTGTGTTTGTGTGTGTGTATGTGTGTGAGTGTTGGGGATACCTACCCTCATCTCTGTGGTGCCTCATCCTCCCAGCAGGGAGAGCATCCAGGATCCTGACCCTAATGGAGGTGGATGGGGAAGGTAACTAAGGTCACTTCCAGGGGGATGATCCGAATTCTGTCCTGCAACTTAAGCCTGGACAGATAAAGGAAAGAAGGAGAGGGTTAGGGGAACATGAAAGGGAGCCCCTTACCTTTAGCTACATGTACCAGCAAGAAAACTGAATACATCTTTCTTGGTAGCCAGATAAAAGGTGTACAATGTTCATTTATTTCATGATTGTGTTAGTCCTAGGGCTTGGATTCAGGCCCTGGGTGTTATACCTGAGATTGTTTTGTTCACGGCCAAGGCTCTACCAGTTGAGCCACAGCACCACATCTGGCTTTTTTGTGTGTGGTTTTGGGGAGGGAGGTGGTTTATGGGAGATAAGATTCTCACGGACTTTCCTGCCCGGTTGCTCTGAGTCATAACCATCAGACCTCACCCTCCCAGAGAGCCAGGATGATGGGTGGGCGCCATGACCTCCTAGCCTCCACCATCCATTTATAATCCCTTAGGCCCAGGGCTGGGCCACCCACACTACACCTCCTTGTTGGGAGTAGGAAGCAGACATGAGTGGGTTTGATACTTCAACAGCGTACCTATCTTTGAGCATTGTTCTGGGTCAGTCTGATGGAGGCTTCATCCTTATGCACAGCAATGACTTGGCTCTGTCACAAGAACAAATGTCCAACGGGAGGTGTCAGGTCTGGGGTCTTTTCTCTGAACCCCGCCACCATAACCAAAACGACACTGCCCAGCAAAGGGTAGTACACATGGAGTGTTTTTATTGTCTTATAGCCAGGGTCTTGTCAGATAGGTGGGGGTATAGGTCAGAGGCCCTGGATTGTGCTGGGCAGGGGGACAAGGCGACACCTTCTCATCCAATTTCCTTCAATGGTATAGCAGAGGGATGTGGGGAAGGACACATGGGATGGACAATGAATAACCATCACAGTCTAGCCAGGGCACAGAGGGGCTTACCTCATGAAGCTGGTTCAACATGCTGAGCAAAACAGCTCCTGAACCACAGCCTACCTACAAAATGAGAGGGCAACCTTGAGTTCCAGCCACATGAGGATACTGGGCCACCTCCTCCAGCACCCATTCAACCAATTCCTGAGAGAGAGAAAGAGGGAGAGAGGGAGAAAGAGAGAAAGAGAGAGAAAAACACACACAGAGGGCCAGAATTACACTTAAGCCAGATGTCGGTGTTTCAGACCTATAATCCTAACTATACAGGAGGCTGAGATGTGAAGATCATAGTTCATAGCTGTCTCAGAAGGAATATCTGTGAGACTCTTATCTTCAAAGACCCAACAGAAAATGGGAAGTGATGCTGTGGCTCTTGTGGTAGAGCACTAGCCTTGATTTGAGGAGCTCAGGGACAGCATCCAGGGCCAGAATTGAAGCCCCACAAATGACAAGAAGTGGATTTCCCATGACAAGAAGTGGACTGAGTAACACCCACTGTCCTAGGAAGCATGGCAGAGAAATCAGGCCAACCTTCCTGTCAGCTGGGGGTCATGAGTAGGTCACCTGGCTTCTCCATGACTCATTTTCCCCAGCTGGAAAAATCAATAGAGTGAAGGATCCCTTCCTCATGGGGATAGGATAATGATGAAAGACAGCCATGTTTTATTTCACAATCCCACACATGTTGCATGATTAATAACAGACCCCATCTGAGCCCTTTTCCGGCATCTTCCTGTCATATGCTCACAGAATTGTTGAGAACTATATCTGACACCTGCTCCCTCTGTGCCTGGCCCTGCTCCAGAGATCCCTCTGTATTAGTCCCTTATTTACTCACAACTGTCCCATGAGGAGACTGAGGTCCGATGATCGACATCCAACCCAAAGCTTCACCTGTGGTCAAGAATCGGCTGCCATGAACTAAGAGTTCGGGACAATCCATCTAAAACTATGACTGAGCTGGGCACTAAATGTCTACCAACCCCCCCCGCCCCCCCCCCCCCCCACATACATACAAACACATTTCCATCGTCCTTTGCAGGCAAAGATGTTTTACTCTCTTTCTTTTTGTTGGTTGTGGGGCTAACACATTTCCATCGTCCTTTGCAGGCAAAGATGTTTTACTCTCTTTCTTTTTGTTGGTTGTGGGGCTTGAATTCTGGACCTGGGTGCTATCCCTGAGCTCTTCAGCTCAAGTTCAGCACTCTACTACTTGAGCCACAGCACCACTTCCGGTTTTCTGGTACTTTATTGGAGAGAAGAGTCTGACTGTCTTTCCAGCCCAAGCTGGCTTTGAACCATGATCCAAAGATTCAGCTCCTGAGTACTTAGGATGACAACCATGAGCCACTGGCACCTGGCCAAAGAGGCTTTTCTACGCCTGTCATCCTATCCCCTCAGGAGACTGAGATCTGAGGACTGCAGTTGGATGCCACCTTTGGCAGCAAAGTCATTCAGAACTCTTATCTCCAATTAAACACCCAAAAACATTGCAAGTATAGTTGTGGCTCAAATGGTAGTGTGCTAGCTTTGAGCATAAAACAAGGGATGGGACCCAGGCCCTAGTTTTAAGCTTTTTCTAGCATAAACCCATCCAAGAAAGGGAAGCAGGTGAGCACACGGGAGCTCAAAGCTCACACATAATACTCAAGACTCACAGAATAGACCCCATCCTGCTCTGAGTCTCTAGATTCTATGTCCTAGGTCATGGCAGTCTTAGATGGGACTGACCACGCACCAAGTCAGAACATTCAAGTAAATCTCATACTGAGAATCCCGTGACCTCATCAAGGACTCAAGATCTCTCACTGTCCTGCCTTGACACTGAGCAGTCAGGTGAGATCTAGTTATCCAACCAAAGGATATTGGATTGAATGAATTCTCAGCCAAGGAATGCAGACTGGAGTGCTCCAGGTCCCTCACTTGGGAAGGAGAAAAGGGCTGATCCATCTCAGTAATATTCCTGGGTTTGAGTATCCTCAAAGAAACAACCCTGCTCAGAGCCCAGTGCCCCTTGTGTTCCCACCTGCCTCGACCTTCAGTCTGCCCTATCTAAATCCCACATCTGCCATCTAGACTAAAGGCTGAGCCAGCAAGGAGACCCACCTCTACCTCTGAGAATGGCAGTCACAGGTCCCTAGAGTCCCCTAGAGGAAGTCTCAGAGCAACACTGGTCTGACTCCTGCCCTCATTCCCTGGCTGTCCTGTGCCAGTGGCCTGGTTTCCTCTGTCTCTGGTTGAGGAATGAACACTGGGGGTGTCATCTTCAGATTGAGCCCGCAAACATCCCAGTCCCCAAGGATGTACTGTGCAGGCATCCTGCAGTGGACGACAGCGAGGTCGTCAATGGTGAACCCAGAGTGCCAAGACTTTTAATAGCCATGTGGCTGGGTCGAAGGCTCTATCACTGATGTTCTAGGTTTTCAGGTGAGGTCCTGGATTCAATGGCCTGACACACCTGATCTGGGATCATCCTCCCTCTTCATCTTCCTGCTTATCCCTTGCCACCCCCCTCTGGACACTCCTCCCTATCCTCCCTAGCCTTTGGACACTTTCTTCTTATCTGACCAGAAAATAAACTCGGTGAGCTAGGGGAGATTTAAACTCAGTGACTCACCCTGAGCCCTAGGGTCTACCCCAGGCTGTTTCCCTCTGCAGTAAACAAACCACTCAGATCCTGGACCTCATGAAGTTGCTGAGGGGACAGTGGCTTGTTCCTACTTACTGGCTTTAGGCTCTGAAACTGTTCCCACAGAGATTGTGAATGGTTGGCTCCCTTGATCCAGGAACTCCAAACCAAGGCCTGCATGATCCCTTCTTCCTTCCTTTCCTTCTTTTCTTCCTCCATCCTTCCCTCATCTCTTTCTCTGTCCTCTCTTTGTGTCACTCCTGGGCCTTAAAATCAGAGACTGGGTGCTGTCCCTGAGCCTTTTTACTCAAGGCCAACAGTCTATGGCTTGAGCCACTCATCCACTTCTGGCATTTTCTTTTTGCTAGTTAGTTGGATATAAGAGTCTTATAGGCTTTCCTGCATGGGCCTTAAGCCTCAGTCCTCCCATCTCAGCCTCCTAAGTAGCTAGGATGATAGGAGTGAAGAAATGGTATCCAGCTCAAACCAAGATTTCTTCATGTGCTGTGGAACCAGCACTGGAAACTTTCATCGTGTATGACCCGCCCCCCTCCTCCGGGGCTTGGCACACACGGTAAGGGTTTGTTGGATAAATAAATGAGCATCTGTCTATGACAATACTAAAGAACAGTCCCATCTAATTCAGGTAAGCATCCTGGGTGTGGGCAAAGCCTGATGTAGCTCTCCCACAGTTCTCCCTCCTCCCTCTTACCACCCTCCTGGTGCCACCGCACTTAAATCTTTTGGTTTCAAGGACATTAGCCATGATGTCTTCACTGGATTCCAGGGCCTCTGGGATGCCTATCTTCTCAAAGATCTCTGTCCAGCCACTGACCAGCTCTGTGGCACTCAATTCCCCACTCAGGTGTGAACCAGGTTGCTGTGAGGTGAATGCCAGGCTCAAGGGGCCTCCTCTCCACTCCCTGGGGCAGACAGGATGGTCCACTATATCCGGCCCCCAAGTTTCATGTTGCAGAGAAAGGATCCTTGAGGCATCCCAGGTCTCTGAATCTCCCAGATTCCAGTGCAGGTGCTGGGAATTGTCTCTGCTCACAGCTGACAGGCTGCAGATGGCAAGGCCACAATCTCTGCTCCCCAAGACATCCTCAACTGTGGTGGTCACCCTAGAGAGAGCCGGAGGAGAATCAGCAGCTGCCAGAGAAAGGCAGTCAATGCATGACGTTCGTAACAGGAAAACTTCTGGCTTGGGAACTCTGCCTGTGCCGCTTTGAAAGTCATTGTTTGGTGGCTGAAATGGTCCATCTAATTTGACCCAGAATCCCAGGCATTAGTAGAAATTGTCAGCTTGAAGAAAAAACCCTCGAAAAGCTGGCATTTCACTTGTCCCAATCAAACTTAATGGGTTCCAAAATCAGTGGTCCCCTTTTCCTTCCAGACAGCCTACAGCAGGTTACAGAAAATGGCATTCAGAGAGCCTTAGCTAACTGCCATGTCCTGATCCCAAGCAGGCTCCAGCAGGGGGAACACACTTGCCTACCATTGCCCAGCTGGAAACAGCCCAGGAGGGACACAGATTGGAGTCTGCAGGACTCCAGGGAGGACTACCCACCAGTGCACTGCCCCTAGAGGGAATCCACGCCACCATTGGGGGCCCGGAGCCCCCTGCTAAGATGCCCACGGACACCATCAATGCCCTGGGTAAGATTCCCCTTTCATCCTCAGTCGTGATGAAACATCTGCCATGTCACACCGTTCATCAATTCCCAGACCCTCCTAGCTTCAGAGCCCCTGCCCTACACACCCTATGTCGTTCCCTAATTATGTTTGGCAGACACATTCCCAACTTTGAATTAGCTCCAACTATACATATGAGAGCAGACTGGCTGGAAGAATGCAGCTGTGGTCACAGTAGCTTCATGAGCCTTCTGGCTAAAGTCAGAAGGGCAGGTGTCCACTCTGGTCTGCGATTCACACAGGCCTCCTAGGAGAGAACCACGCAGGCCCAGCAGTTACTGTGGGCTGCAGGAAAGGGGAAGAAAGTGGTGGGAAGGAGCATCTAATGAAACCTTCTCTAAAGGAGCCATGACACTGTGAAAGAGAAAACAAAAATTGTGGCTGGGTTCATACTGGGCATTAATGAAAAAAGAACAACAAATACACACATGCACACAAATAAAATGCTTTTGCTCGGGCTAAGAAGGTGGCTCAGTGGTAGAGCGCTTTCCTTGCATGCCAGAGGCCCTGGGTTCGATTCCTCAGCACCACGTGAGCAAAAAGAAAAATGTCGGAAGTGGTGCTGTGGCTCAAGTGGTAGAGTGCTAGCCTTGAGCTGAAGAGCTGAGGGACAGCGCACAAGCCCAGAGTTCAGACCCCACAACCAGACCCCCCCCCAAAAATGCTTGTGCTCTTTTTAGACATGCTGACTGTACAATGAGAACGATGCTCTCTCTCTCTCTCTCTCATACACACCTAAACACACAGACTCAGAGCAGTGCCTCTCCTGAATTTGTTGGTTTCTCATCTAGGAAATGTACCAGCTCAAGCACGGGGGTTCCCTTTTCAGAACCAGGGGCAACCACCCAAGGAGAACAATGTTCTAATAATGTAGAGCCACCCTGCCTCCCCCTATCTCCAGGGCCAGACCCTTCCCCTTGGGAACAACCAGCCTTGACTCCCCATTCACCAAAACCCTAGGCTAGGACTCTGGGTGAAGGAGTCCCGAGACATGTGGCTCCTCAGAGCCTGGACAGAAAACAAAGCAGGGGGTCATGGTGCCTCCAGAGATGTGTCTGACCTGGGGTGGGGGCGTTGTTGGGGACTTTGATGAGGTCCTAAAGGCTATATACATGGATGGACTCCCTACTTCCAGCCTACATACTTCTGGGCGACTTGGCAGGTTCTTGGGGAGGACAAGGAGACCAGATGGACTGGGAGCACTAGCAGAAGCTGGCAGAATTGAGAAATGTGATCACCCAGTCAGAACTGTTGACAGCTGGGGTTGGGGGTACAGGCTGGGTGTGTGTGTGTCAGAGCGGGTATGTTTTTCTCCCAAATACCCACCTTCTATCTGACCCCAGTGCCCTCACCTCTCTAGTGGACTCTTCTGGGAATGTCCTCAGGTGAAAGGGTGACTGAGCACAGAAGACAAGGGCTCACACAGCAAGGGGGGCCTATCTTCTATATCCAACACCTCCCTCCCCAGTAAAAAGGAAAAGACCTAAGAAGGCAGGTGTTGGGTGCTGCTCCCCATCTCTGTCGAAAGCCACCAGGTTCCCACCAGGGAGAGGAAGGATGCAGATGCAAGGCTGTGTGGCTCCCACTGCTCCAGGTTAGGGGCCATGTGGTGTCCCCTCCTCACCCATCCCTGAATCTTCCCTTTTCCTGGGACACTGGCTGCTAGGGATGAGGGTGGGATCCCCGGGTGGACACCCACCTCCACCCCCCATCCCTGGGGTGCATTTGTGGCAGAGCCAGGGCAGACTGTGGTGCATGGGGGAGGTGCAGGTGTGATGGGAAAGGGAAGCAAGAGGGAGGGTTCCGGCTCGGTGGGGATGGTTAGGAGGGTAGAGTGGGGAGGTCACAGGGGGTGGGGTGCTGGCCCGCAGGGCAGCCACTCACGTGTGTTGCTGGAAGAAGCTCTAGGCTGCGATCGGGTGCCCACCCGGCATCTGAGGACCCGGGGACGGGACAAAGTCAGGGCCACAAGCATGCCAGGGGCGCGCCATCTCCGCGAGGTGACTGCAAGAGGCTCTGAGGTTCAGAGCCGGCAGTGCCCTGTTTGAAAAACAGCGCTGCTGAGAGGGGGCAGGGGTGTCTGCGGGCGCCTGGCGGGGTTGCGCGCAGCCTCTGCTCCTTCTCCTCAGCCGCCGCTGCCTCAGCGGCCTCCTCCCCTGTGTCGGCCGCCGCTGCTGCCTCCACCTCAGCAGCCATAGCTGCCTCACCACCGCATGCTCTCCACTTCCAGCCAGGACCCACACTATGATCGGAGCAGCCGCCAGCCACTGAAGCCGTTTCCACTGGTGCTTGTGTAGTAGGAAGATCCCTACTCAGGCAGGCAAGCCCACCTAGTCGTCCTGAGTGACAGAGCCCACCACAACAAAGTTGTTATTAAAGAAGCAACTTTATTGAGGAGGTTCCTGCACTGACTGGCCAGGGCTGCAGCACAGGCTTGGGAGCTGATACTGTGACCCCCAGTGGCCCACGTACTTAGGTTTTTAAATGCAAAAGTCACAAGGTGAAGCCTGGTCACATAGGCGACCAATGAGATTTTCACACACCCAAAAGATGGCAGTCATACCAGACCACACGCAGGAGGCCAGTGAGGTTACACTTTGTCACATAATGGCTGTTTAAACCAGCCTGTCACTTTTGGTTTAAATGACTCACAAATTCAACGGTAAAGCAGAGCTTAAGGTAAACATACACAAAGGAGTTTAGTGGAGTTTAACATAAGCATGTGAAAAAGGTTGAGTTTATAGTAAACTCCAGCATGCCAGCATGAGCTGGATTACTGGCTACCTGTTTAGTTAGTCAGTCCTTAACAGAACAATGAAGGTGGGTTAAGTTGTTAAGGGGAGGGAGACCTAGAGGCATTCTTTTCATTCCAAGAACTGGGTTGGTTGGAGCCAAGGTTTTTTTTGTTTTTTGTTTTTTCTAAAATCCCTAAAACAAAAACAAAACCTGTAAAGAAGCTGTCCCAGCTCGAGTCTCCTCTCAGGGCGTACTTCACTTGTGCTCCTGCTTGCTCTTCTCCCAGCTCTCTCTCAGCCCCACACTCCTCTCCTGGGCCATGATGCCCTGATGCACACATGCCCCTGCCCCCTTGGGCCCCTGGCCATTGCTGCCACCAAAGTGTGCCCCTGGGCACCACCCCCTCCTCCCCTGGGCCCCACCCACCACCGCTGGCCACAATTGCAGCCCTGACTAGGTCCTAAGGCTTCCAGACCATGGCAATTGCAGCCTTACCTCAGCTCAGCACTCTCCCCCCCCCCTGCCCCCCAGTACCTGCCCTGGGGATGGAATCTCCCCTCAGTCCCACCGCTGGAGGAGACTCTCCTCCATTCCCCTTCATTCCACATACCAAGCAGGTGCATTGTGACACTCGTGTGTGTATGTGTGTTTGTGTTTGTGTCTGTGTGATTGTTGGGGATAACTACCTCTCAAGAACTCAGAATATAGCACCCTTTTGGGATGACTCAGCACACAGCGCACTTCCAAAAATAGCACAAAGCACTCTGTGTAAAGGACTCAGCACACAGCTCCCTTTGAAGGACTCATCATGTAGTACGTTGGGTAGAGTACTCAGCACACAGCACCCTTTGAAGGAGGGAGTCCATAACCCACAGTGTAAAGGACTCAGTGCTTTGAAAAACTCATGCTCTGAAAAACTCAGCACATAGCACTTTTTCCCAGGGATTCATCACATAGAACCTTATAAGACTCCACACAGCACCCTTTGAAAGGCTGAGTATGAAGCACCCTGTGTAAAACACCCAGAGCACAGTACCCTTTGAAAAACTCAACACATAGAACAATTTGGAAGGACTCAGCACATACCACACTGTGGAAGCACTCAGCACACAGCACCATTTAAAGGACAGTACAGAGCACCCTGTGTAAAGGACTCAGCACACAGCACTCAAAAAACTCACCTCATCCCTCTCTTCGCAAGGGCTCAGCACATAGCAGGACCCTTTGGGATGCAGTAGCTCACCACAACTTTTGAAGGACTCAGCATACAGTACCTTGTGTAATGGACTCAGCACACAGCACCCTTTGAAAAACCCAGGATGGTCCACGTTTGTCAGGGACTCAGCACATAGTATCCTTTGCGATGACTAAGCAAACAGCACCTTTTGAGGACTCAGCACAAAACCCCCATATGGGAAGGACCCAGCAAATAGCTCCCTGTGAAGGACTCAGCACATAGTTGTGTGTCACAAGTTCAACTCATTAGAATTAGGGTGCTTTCTTCAGTATCACCATTCTTCAGAAACACTTCACAAACCCTACTAGTTCACATTTAGACAACCTGTGTTTCATGGGGAAATTTGACTGGGGGTCTTGAACTCAAAGCTTGGGTGCCCTGTCCCTGAGCTCTTTGGTTCAATGCTAGAGCTCCACCATGTGGAGAGACAGCTCCAATTTTGTTTTTTTGGTTGTTCTCCGACAGGTCTTTTGGTGATAAGTAAGGTCAAGTTGGGGTATCCGTGGGCAAAGGCTCTTAGCTCAGCCTGGAGATGACCTCTCCCTTCATTGTGCCCCTGGAAAGCTGGACCTCCTGGAGCTCTTTTGGCCTAGGGTGGAACAGACCTGCTCTGGCATCAGCAATCAGGATGAGCAAAAGTCAGCTTGGCTCTGGTCACTTCCCCAAATTGAACTCTAGAGGATGATGGCACAGGGCTGCATGTTCTGCCTGTGGCCACCAGGGGACAGGAGTGGCCCATCATAGGGATTGTTCCTGCGAGTTGTGTTTACTCTTGCTTCCTTAGGGGCCCCATCATGCTTCAAAGCCACCCTGGAGAGGAAAGTCCTTTAGACTCTTACCTACAATTAACAATCGAAAAGCAAGTGGGGCTGTGGCTCAAGTGGCAGAGCACTAGCCTTGAGCAAGAAAACTCAGGGATAGAGCCTAGGCCCTGAGTTCACACACACACACACACACACACACACACACACACACACCACATGCATGCAAAATCAGAGATTTCTACACTGCAATCTTTGGGTATTCTCTACTTTTCCCCCACTAAGCCTGGTGGCTGCTGGCCTAGGTGTTTGGTGCATACAATAGCACCTGGCATTTTTAATTTTGGGGGAACAGAATGGCTAGAAGGTCAGCCTTCCCCCATCCCGGCTCCTTGATTGGGCCATGGTCTATCCAGGCCCTTTGGGCTACTTTACAGATTTACCAAGATGCCTTCAAAAGGCATCACATACTGGGCTCTGGTGGCTCATGCCTGTCATCCTAGCTAGTCAGGAAGCTGAGATCTGGAGGATCACGGTGCCTAGCCAGTCTGGGCAGGACAGTGTGTGAGACTCTTAGCCTCCATAAACGTCAGAAAACAAAAGTGGCATTGTGGTCCAAGTGGTAGAGTGCCAGCCTTGAGAAAAAGAGCTCAGGGACAGCGCTCATGGCCAACAACAACAAGGAGAGGCATTGCATGTTGTCTTTGGGATTGGCATGGGCCAAATATAATTGGAATTAATTATAATTGGAATTAATCAAGTCCTTTAAGACAAAGCATTACCTCCTTTAGTCCTGTGCTCCTCCATCTCGTCTCACCCCCTGGCCTTGTCCATGCTTTGGGTCAGCATGGATCTGGCTGGACCGGAGGGCTCGCAAGAAGATCCCAGAGCAATCACCCCCACTTCCTTCTGCCCTGCTCACCCTGCTGCTTTTGCTGTTTGCCATAGAACTTCCTGGAATCCATCCTTGAGGTCATCACCACCAACATAGTGGTGAGTGGTGGGTCTGGCCTATCTAGGGGCAGTCAGAAGTGGAAGTAGGTCTGAGACTAGGAGCTTCCACCTTGGGTGTGGGCTGAGGCCATGGCTGACCTTTATTTCATCCTGAGAATTGCAGTGGTGGGGAGAAAGTGTAGACTTCACAGTGAGTCAGGTAAAATCAGAATCTGGAGGAGCACTTCTGTGTGGGAGAATGTGGGTTTCAGGGGGCCACTGTTGTTGTTACTCTTTTGGGACTCCTCTCTCCCTCTCTCATCCATCAATGGTAGAAGAGAAACGTCAACTAAGGGTGTGGGAAGAGGGGAAGGGGGAATATTTTGGGGGGAACCAGATTGTGCTTCATATTCATCCTAGCCCCTACTTCCTATTTATCTGAGGAATGGTCATATGGGTTTGGGAGGGGGGGAATCATCCCAGCTGAGAATATGGCTCAGTGGTAGAGTGGTCACCTAAAATGTCTGAAGCCCTTGGTTCTATTCCACACAGAAAAAGCTGGAAAGGGAGGTGGGGCTCAACTTGTAGAGTGCCAGTCTTGACCAAAAAGAGCTGAGGGACAGTGGCCAGACCCTGAGTTCAAGTCCCAGGATTGGAAGAACAAAACTTTGTTGGAGGCTTTCTTTTTGCTTTGAAAACAATTTATTCTTTGTGATAAGCATAACATGGGCCTCTTTCCTGGCAACCAATGGGCCATTAGATATTCCTTGAGTTTGGGCCAATTCCCTTAAGCCTCTGTCCTCTCTAATCCCCAGTTTAACCTTCCCATCACCCAGCAGATGGAGGCATGAGAGAAAGCCACCTGGCCACCTACTTCTGGTGGCTGCCAAGGCTTATGAAAGTCAGTATGTCACATAGAGATTCATCATCCACATCAGTTTACAGGAGAAAGTGGGGGAGCACTCCTCCCCTGAGCCTGGGAGCTGTGGGCGGATCTGGATGTGGGGCATGTGGGACAGGACGTGCTCCTTGGGGGAGTCCACTATGGGGTCGGGAACCCTGACCTCTCCTCTGGCAGTTTCCATGCTGTCTTCAAGTTGCAATTCTTCAAAACCTTTCTGCTCCTCCCTCATTTCATCCACCACAAGCCCTGAGGCGTGGGAAGCAGAGTTGGGGGACGGGGCTCAGCCTGTGCTGGCATCTGAAGACTGCTGTATGTGCCTTCCCTTGTGAGGAGCAACAGCAGCTCCCGCAGCACTCTACTCCTTTCCATTTTCTCCTCAGACAGCCAGTGTATGCACTTGGCTTTCTCCCAACACAGCTCATTCAAGACCAATACCTGCTCTTTACACACAATGAAGGACTCCTCGATGGTTTGGATGTGTGCCAACAGCTGGCTGCATCAATGGTGGAGCTCACCTGTTGGACTCTGGAAGTACACCTCATCAGGCAGGTCATGGACGAAGCAGATTTTCTTCTCAGATGCCCATGTGTCCTGTTTCCCATCCCCACGCATGCTGTGGTGGCAGCTCATGGGGCAGAGGGCCTGTGGCTCTAGCTCAGTCTGTCACTGAGCTGCCGGGTGGCCTGGGTGCCTGCAGCGGGCCCATGCTCCTGTGGCAGGATTTTCCCCCTGTGGATCTCAGGCTCTGAGTGTGCTAACAGAGTCTAGTCCATCTTCCAGGCAGCATGGAATGTGTTCTTGTATCCCTTTGGTCAGAAAGAACCATGAAATAATGGTGTGGCTGAAATCGTGTGATGCAGGCAGAATGGGCAGAGTCAAGATGACAGTGGCTCCCCCAGCCCCTTTCCCAGGGAACTCTTTCCAATTTAGTTGGGGACAAGAGGGTGACATGCTTTAGCTGGATGGCTGCACAGATTGTTGTTTATGTCTATTTGTTGCTAGTCCCAGACCTTGAACTCAGAATCTGGGCACAGTCCATGAGCTGCTTTTGCTCAAGGCTAGCCCTCTACCACTGGAGCCATAAGGCTCTACTTCTGGCTTTGTTGGTACTGAAGTTGGACAGGGGTTTCAAAGACTTTCCTGCTTAGGGTGACTTTGACCATGATCCTCCTATCACAGCCTTGTAAGTATCAAGGAGGACTGGTGAGAGCCGCCAGTGCCTGTCTAATCATTGGTCTTGCTGATGTTCTTGGACAGACCAGTGAGATCCCTATCATCATGTTGAAGTGGTGGGAGCTGGAGCCCACAGTTTGAATAGTTTGAATCCTGGTTCTGCCACCTCCAAATGGCAGGCGGGAGATCCTAAGAAACTCATTCGTATCCATATGAATACCAATGGAATGTGATGTATGCTATGATTGAATGGGCAGTTCTTGAATGATTCTAGGATAAAATTATACACAATTATTTTATAGGACACTGATCGATTTTAATTAATACTTTATGAAGATTTAAACAATCACATTCATTAAATTGGGGCATAATGAAATACCTAAGAATTGGGCATCACATAGTATAGAAATGTCATTTTTTCTGCCCGGACTTTCTTTAATTAATTGCTATATAGCATTTTCTGAATGTACTTTGGAATATAAAACTAGGATATATTATAGCTGACCTGGAAATGAATTATTCAAACAAATTTTATCAAAAATTCTTATAGCAAAATAAAGAGGCAAATCCAAATTATGTACATTTTAAGACAAAGCTTGGTTAATCCTCCTCTCACATTCCCCCCCCTTCTTGAGAATAACACACATTGTAAGGAAATGCTTAGAATGTTTTGGAGAAATAGGTTGACTTTAAACCAGTGAGTTACTCTACGCTGCATTTTGTTTATTTTATATCTAGAAAAGCTAGACCCTAACCTTATCATTTTCCTTAGGATTTATACTCAGGTTTAATCTTCCATGGGTGAGAAATAAAGATATAAACATTTTTTAACAGTGGTTAAATTTAGGCTGAGGAATCTAAGTACAATTATACTCATACAGATAAGCCTCATCAGTCATGAGACCATGATATCAAAATGTTAACCAATGCTTACTGGTGTCATGCTTATGAGATTTTGTGTATTATAAATAGCAGTTGTTTTGTAAACAACATCATTTCATGGGTTAGGAACTGAAGTGAGACATTATACTCAGAACTAAATTGAAGGAGGAATCCAAAATTTGTTACCAATATATACATCATTAGCACAATGTTTTAAAAATGCAAGCTAAAGGAAATAATTTATGAAAAAAATCAGCATTTACAATAAATACAGAATCAGTATGACTGATACTTCTTTTATCCCAGTTGAAATATGGCTTGCATGATGACTATTCTGGTTATTGTCTTGATATTTAGCTGAAGTTCTGTTCTTTCATATATTCATTTATCAGATCAAAGAGGAAATTAATTTCATGCCAGAGTCAACATCCATACTAACGATATAGTTGTATCCTGCTACTTTGCCAAAATTTCAAATCAGCTTGAGTATCTTGAGTCTTTTTTGGATCTAACTAAATGGGTATGTAATTTTGTCAGTACTAAAAAGATTTTGATCATCACTTATTAAAATAGTATTTTCTAGAATCTGCTTCTATCTTTTCATGAAATTTTTAGTGTCATTTATATCATGGGTTGATGTTTTCCTTTAGATAACCTACATTCAGTCTTCTACAATTTGGAGTAATTTAAAATTATTTATACTCAGGTACCCTGCTCAGATTCTATTATTTGTATATTTTGTTCTTGTAAAATCAGTAGGATTTAGGTCTCAATATGGATACTATTGGACTTATTCATTGCATTTCTGAATTTTTTAAGTATGTCATGTTTTTTGTTATTTTATTCTTTTAATATGTGCAGCTCCCACTCCACATACAGTCACATTTGTTTTAAACAACTTGATCCATTCATGTGATTTGCTATATTACCTTCATCTAGATGAATTTAATTACAAATTAACACAACCATATTTCTTTTTTTAATTTTAATTTTAATAATTTTTTATTGTGAAAATACTGTACAGAGGGGTTACAATTACCTGAGCAAGATAGTGAGTACATTTTTTATCAAGCATTGTAGCCTCCTCCTTTGTTTACTCTTCCCATCACTTCCCATTCTCCCGCCTCCCCCACTCAATCCTCCCCTCCCAACAAGTTGTAAAGTTCGTTTTCGACATGACAACTTGTACTTCTCATAACACAACCATATTTCTGAGACACAGTTATCTTTATGGATCTACTCAAGGGTAACATGTATTTGAGGTTTTTGTGCTTAAAAACAACCAAGCACAACAAGTTTTTGTTCCTGGGGGAGTTCTACTTTGTTGGTTGTTTTTCCAGCTGTGGTGACTTCAACATACGTGTGCATTTTATTTCAGTTGTTTTGTGTCTATATTTTGATTCATATAACAGAAAGTACATAAATAATCAGTGATTTAGAAATTTTCCAAATATATTTCTAAGAGAGATACTTGAAGTTTTGTGACATCTGGAACCAGGTAGGTCTTCTTAATGGAGGGGGGTAGCAGAATAACAGACACATACTTTGACATGATTTGAATTCTTCCTCCTCTTGTCTCACTATTTCCAATAGTATTACTTCAAAGCCTTTAGTGGAAAGAAAATAATTTTGTCTGTATGAACTCATAAATTTGCTTTAATTAGGACACAGTACACATTTACATTTGATTTTAATTCTAAAATCTTCTTTCCTTCTTTTAAATTCACAGATGTGAATTTATAATGCTAAAATACCATCTAATAATTTATATGAAATGGTCCAAATTATTTTCGCTTCACACTATATATAATATAGAGTGTAATAATAGTGAGCAATGTAGTATGTAATAATTTACTTTGTGGAAAGCTAATTAGAGTGGATTTTGTGAAATACTGAGTAATAGTAAAAATTATGTTTGATTCTATTAAAAAGTTCACAGTTACATCTAAAAATAACTCATAATTATAAACTAATGCTAAACAGTAAGATTGTATATTGGAAAAAGCCAGAAGTTTCAATAAGCTTGCTTTTTAGAAATTGACTTGGATCTGGGCTTTGGTGGCTCCTGCCTACAACCCTAGCTACTCAGGAGTCTCTTAATGAGGATAGTGGTTCAAAGCCAGCCTGGGCAGAAAAGGCTGTGAGACTCTTATCTCCAATAACCCACTTGAAAAGTAGAAACAGCACTGTGGCTCAAGTGGTACAGTGGTATCAATGAGCTGAAGAGCAGAGAGACAGCGCCCAGTCCCAAAGTTTAAGCCGCATGACCACAAAAAAAACAAAAAATTGACATGGGTTTTTACTTTAAATTTCATGACTTTTTTTATTGTGAAAATACGTACAGAGGGGTTACAATTACATGAACAAGGTAATGATTACATTTCTTATCAAGCATTGTTGCCCCCACCTTTGTTTCCCCTTACCAACCCTTCCCAACTCCCCACCCCCAAACCAACCCAAAGTTGTAAAGTTCGTTTTCCGACATAACGTGTTGTACATCTGATTGTTGCAATGAGTCCACCTGTATCCCTATTTAAAGAATTTGTTTTACCCTTCTCCTCCACAAATTATACCAACATCAAATACAGTGAAAACTGGGGCTACACCATGGGGGAGGGACATACAAAGCAACAAAGAAATCATCTTATAAATATGCTAGAAACAATACCAAGAGAAAAACACCATTTGAGTTCTTATCTTGGGGTTCATTTCACCTAATATCAACTTATCTGACCGTTTCTGCTTGTCTCACAAATATACTAGTTATTGCAAATAAGGGAAACCATGGGATCTATGTTTCTTTGGACCTCGCTTACTTCACTTAATATAATTTTTTCCAAGTCTTTCCATTTCCTAACACATGGGCCAATGTCATTCTTTCTGATGGAGGCATAGAATTCCATTGTGTATTTATACCATATTTTCTTGATCCATTCATCTACTGAGGGGCATCTGGGTTGTTTCCATATCTTAGCTATGGTAAATAATGCTGCAATAAACATAGTTGTGCTGGTAGCTTTAGTATGGTTATGTTTGTGATCATTTTGGTAAATGCCCAAAAGTGGGATTGCTGGGAAATAGGGGAGCTCTATGTGGATTCTTTTGAGGAACCTCCATACTACTTTCCAAAGTGGTTGAACAAGTTTACACCCCCACCGATAATACAATAAGGTTTCCTTCTGTCCACATTCCCTCCAGCTTCTGTTGTTATTAGAGTTCTTGATTATAGCCATTCTAACTGGTGTGAGGTGGTATCTCAATGCTGTTTAGATTTGCATTTCTTTTATGATTAGGGAAGTTGAGTATGTCTTCATGTGTCTATTAGCCATGCTTCTTTCCTCTTCAGAGAAGTTTCTCTTTAAGTCTTTAGCCCACTTATTTATTGGGCAGTTGTTTGAGGATTTGTTGTTGGATTTACTTTTGTGAGTTCCAGGTATATTTTAGATATGAACCCCTTGTTTGTTGTATGGCTAATGAAGATCTTCTCCCAATCCATGGGTTTTCTATTGATCTTGCTAGCTTTATCCTTTGCCATGCAGAAGCTCTACAATTATATGTAATCCCATTTGTGCAACCTTTCTTTGATTTGTTGTGTTTCTGGGTATCTATTAAGAAAATTTTGGCCTGTGCCAAGGAGACCTAGGGTGTATGCTGTAACTCTAGGTCTTTGATCCATTTGGAGTTGATTCTGGTGCAGGGTGATATATAAGAATTTAGCTTTAGTTTTCTACAAGTGATTAACCAATTTTGTTTGACAGCCACCTACTGAAGAAGCTGTCTTTCTTCCATTCTATTTTTTTTAGCTCTCTTATCGAAGATTAGATGGCTATATATCTGTGAGTTAATATCTAGGATTTCAGTTCTATTGCATTGGTCCTGAGATCTGTTCTGGTGCCAGTATGAAGCTGTTTTGATTATTACGGCTTTGTAGTAGAGTTTGAAATTTTGTATTGATATTCCTCCGGTATTGTTCTTTCTGAGGATCATTTTTTTATTCGGGGTCTTTTATTGTTCCATATGAATTTTTGGATTGCCTCTTCTATTTTTTTGAAGAATGAGGTTGGAATATTCATACGTATCACATTGAATTTGTACATAGCTTTGGGAAATATTGCCATTTTCATGATGTTGATCCTTCTAATCCAGGAGCATGGGAGGATTTTCCCACTTTCTAAGTTCTGTTTTCATTTCCTTTTTCAGGTTTTTAAAGTTTTCATCATAGATTTTTCACTTCTTTGGTTAATCTAATTCCTATGTATTTCATTTTTTGTGAGGCTATTACGAATGGAGTTGCTTTCCTTATGTCAGCCACGCTTTTCTCATTGTTGGCATACAGTAAAGCCATTGATTTTGAGTGTTAATTTTATACCCTGCTACTTTGCCAAAATTTTGAGTCAGCATGAGTAATTTGGGATTGAATTCTGTGGGATTCTTTAAATATAAGATCATGTCATCTGAAAAGAGCGAAAGTTGTATTTCATCTTTCCCTATTTGGATCCTTTAATGTTTGCATCTTGTCTTATTGTTGTAGCGAGGCATTCTAATACTAAATTGAAGAGAAGTAGAGAGATTGGACATCCTTGTCTAGGTCCTAAGAGGAAATGGCTTTAGTTTTTTTTTACCATTAAGTGTAATGCTGGCTGAAGGTTTGTCATATACAGCCTTTATTGTATTGAGGAATGTTCCCTGGATTCCTCATTTTTCCAGAGCCTTCATCATAAAAGGGTTTTGGAACTTGTCAGACGCTTTTTTCTACATCTATTGAGATAACCATGTGGTTCTTATCTTTGCTCCTGTTGATGTGATGAATTATATTAATTGATTTGCATATATTGAACCAGCTTTCCATCCCTGAAATGAATAATGTTTGATCGTGGTGTATGATTTTTTGGATGAATTGTTGAAGTCGATTGGCCAAAATTTTGTTGAGAAGTTTTGCATCAATGTTCATCAAAGAAGTGGGTCTCTAGTTCTCTTTCTTTGATGAGTCCCTGCCTGGTTTTGGGATGAGGGTTATGATATCTTCATAGAATGAGTCCCATTGTGCCCTTTCTCTTTCAATTTCATTGAAGAGTTGGAGGAATATTGGTGTGAGCTCTGCTTTGAAGGCCTTGTAGAATTCCGCTGTAAATCCATTGGTCCTTAGATGAGAGGTCTCTTATTGCTGCTTCTATCTCAATGCTTGATATGGGCCTGTTAATTTGATTTAACTCATGTTGGTTTAGTTTCGGCATGTCAATATTTGCTAGGAAAAGGTCCATTTCTACCAGGTTCTCAAACTTATTAGCATAAAAGTTTGAGAAGTATTCCCTTATAATGTTCTGGATTTTGGTTGTTTCTGTGGTGATGTTTCCATTCACATCTCTGAGATTGTTTATTTCTGTGTGTGCTCTTCTTTTTCTGATAAGATTTGCTAAGCGTCTGTCAATTTTTGTTAATTTTTTCAAAGAACCAACTCTGTTTTGTTGGTTCTTTCTATTTTTTTTTTTTTTTGGATTCTAATTCGTTTAATTCTGATTTAATTATTTCTTTCAATCTACTGGACAGGATTTTATTTGGTTGCTCTTTTTCAATGAGGTTAGATGTCTCTTTAAATTGTTGGTTTCAGATCTCTCTAATTTGTTGATGTAGGAACTCAGAGACATAAAATTGCCTCTGAGTACTGCATTTCCTGTGTCCAAGAGGAGCTGGTAATTTATGTGTTCATTGTTGTGGAATATCATGAACATTTGCATTTCCTTTCTAATCTCTTCCATGACCCACTGGTGATTCAACAGTGTGTTGTTCAGCCTCCATGTGTTAGAGGACTTTCTTTGGTGGCTTTTGGTGTTAAATTCTAATTTTATTCACTTGGAGCCTGTTTCTTGGCCGTTATTGTGGTCTTGTTGGTTTTCTATGTGTAGGACATCTTCAAATATCTTTTGTAAGTCTGGTTTGGTGGTTCTAAAAGCTTCTTGTATCTGAATAGGCCTATCTTTTTGCTTGTTTGGGAAGTTCTCTGCTACGATTCTGTGAAATAAATTTTAACCATTAACTTCTGTCTCTAGGTGCTCCTCTACACCCATTATCCTCAGATTAGGCCTTCTGATGGTGCTTTCCAAATGTTGAATAGATCTATCATATTTCTTGGATTTGTCTTGGATAGTTATACATTCTTTCTCTATAATATCTAGGCTGTCTTCAATGCCCAAGATTCGATCTTCTGCATGGTCTAACCAACTGTCAAGACTTTCTACTTTGTTTTTATTTCTTTTCCTTCTAATTGTTTGGTTTTGATGGCTTCAAATTCTTTGTTGGAGCTTTGTTTTGGGTCTTGTATAAACTTTACTTCCTTAATTTGGTGGTCAGTGTTTCTTCTCAAATCATTTAGTTGATTCGTTATGGTTTCCTTAGACTCCCATTAGTTTTCTTGGGCTCCATTGAGCATTCCTTTTGTGGTCTCCCTGAATTCATTCAGCTGTCTGTTCATGGAGGCCTTTATTGATCTTGCTCTATTCTCATCCCTCTTTCACAATTCCTGTATTACTCTTTGAACAGCTTCCTCACAATCATGCAATTCCTATCTTTCTCTTTGACTGATCTCAGCCTTCTCATGCGATTTCTGTATTTCTCTTTGACTGTTCTCAACCTGCTCATACAATTCCTGTATTAATCTTTGAATAGCTTCCTCATGCTCACAAGATTCCTATATTAATCTTTGGTTTGACCCCTCTCGCTCTCTATCACACTCACACTGAGTCCTTTACAAGTTTTCAATCTATTCATTCACCATGTTTACCAGTAGTGCTTGTAGAGCTTTTTGGGAGCTCTCTCCTGGATTATTCATTAAGTATTCTGTCACCTGATTATCATGAGTGGGAATTCATATACCTGAACTTGCCATTTTTCTTGTGTTTTCTGGCTTGTTCTGCCCATTTGGTATGAAAGTAAAACCAATTTTGTGCTAGACCACTATTTTAAGGCAAGCATCAACCGGAGTCCTGTAGTTCCACAGTCAAAATGGCTGCAGATACAATCTAGTTCATCAGATATAATCTATTCATCATCAAACAACCATGGACTGATGGGGTAGTAAAAGCAAAAAGGTGTGTCAAAAAATTGACAAACCAGAAATTATTAGGTTTAGGGAGAATTGTGGAGAAAATTAGGATTAGAGGAATGTGGAAAGGTAAAAGAAGAGTGAATTTGAACAAGGCCTAATCTCTGAGAGGGAAATTGATTGGACCGAATGATAGGAGAGAGATTTTTTTTTAAATAAAGAAAAAATGGATAAACAAAAATTTGAATCTAAGAAGTGAAACACAAAATTATGTAAGTTTAAAGAAATGATATTGAGAGAAGAAAAAGATAGGATGAGATGAGAGGAGGGATAGATAAGAAATATGAAAAAATAAAAAATAAAAGAAAATTAAAATTAGTTAATTGAAAATTATATTGGTATTAAGAGATAATACTGCTATTAAAGAAATTAAGCTTAAGATGTTTTGAATCGAGTAATAAATTTCAGGAGTAAGTATGTACACAATGGGGGATAAGGTCTAATAATTGACCACAGGTATGTATCTGGGGATGAGCTGAACAGCAATTAAGTCAAACAAAAAAGAGAGAAAAAAAATGAAAACAATAAAAAAGGACCAAAATGTCAAAGGAGATTAAACACACACACACACACACACACACACACACACACACACACACACACACACATCAGAAATAAAAATTATGAGAAAAAAATTAACATCAAACATTTTTTTAAAAAATAAAAATTGAAAAAAAGGTTAAAAAAAGAGTTCTTTGATTTTTGGGTTTTTTTGGGGGGATGGGGTATGGGAAGACCCTGTATCTCCCCTGCGTCCATAACCAGTCTCTTGGTGGAGTCTCTGGTTTGCTTGTGGTGTTTGGTTTTCCTTTTGCTTGACTGGTTTCTTAAGTCAATTATTTTCGTGCTGGCAGAAAAATGCTCTGCTTTACCCAGGATTTTGTGATCCTCTTCCCAGGCTATTCGGTGGAAGGGAGATCTGCTTTGAATATCACAAAAGAGGGAGATGGCTGTTTCCCTCAGTGTGGAAATGCCGTGATGAGGTAGGGTTGAGGCCTTTCAGCAAATAGTAGCTTTTCCCTGTGGGGAAATTCCTGAAACACTCATGGAACCCATTCTCAGGGTTTTTTTTTTTTTTTTTTTTTTTTTTTTACTGAGTTTCAATTGTTTGTCTAGGCTGCTGTAGGAAGGAGCAGCCTCTGTCTCTGTTTACCCTGTGAAGGAAATCACTCCTCTGAGGACACTGGTTCTACTGGCTGGGTGGGGTGACATTCCCCTCGGTGGAGCTGAGCCTGGCAGGTCATGTCTACTTCCTGTGACCTACTAAATGACTCTCTTGTTTTCTTCCAAGGCCTGAGTTGGAGCTATCTGCTCAGCCCTGTGGAGGTCAGTATCTTAGATGGAGATCTTTGGTAGTGGAGGATGGGTGGCCTTCCCTCCTCTGCTCCCTGAGAAGGAGTGAGGATGTCAGGATTCTACTCATGACAGAGTGTTGGTTCCTGCGTCATCTCTGGTCTGTGATTGGCAGGATGAAAATATCTGCTCCTTGTTATTTCTTGCTGGTGTTGAGTAGAATCCGCTCACCGGCCACATCTGGGGCCTTTGTCGTGGACTCTCTCTGTAGGGATGGGGGCTACAGCCACTGGCGCTGTCCCAACTGCCACCTCAGCTGTGGCTCCTGGCAAGTGCTCAGATCTGTCATCTTGCCTGGATTTTCCCTCTTTGGCCAAACTCTCTTTACTGTGATGGCACACTTGGTGTGACTCTCTAGCCTAGGACTGTTCACTGGAACATTAAAACTGCTTTCTATGTAAGAGCTTGTTTACCCTCCAGCTTCTCCTCCTCCATCTTCCCCCAAGTACTCATTTTTTTTTGACCAGAAAAAAATAGCTTTATTTGGACTGAGAATTGGAAAATGAGAGTAGGACCTGAGCTAGCATGTTGAGCTAAGGAGTAGAGATTACATTTCCAGAAAGTTCATCAACCAAATGGACTCTTTCTTTGAATCAAGGCAGCCTTGCAGTTAATGAAATCATTAGGAGGCCTGCTGGGAACATATCTAGCTCTAAATGATCCTAGTATGCTACCTTTATAAAAAAAAAAGTACAGGTTTTTTTATCATTATGAAATTTCCACCAACCACATGTATTACAAACGGAAATGGAAGGAAAAAAAATCACATTTTACAGAATTTAAACTTGTCTTCAGCATTTAGCTCAGAGGTTTCACCATCTTCAAAAAACTGCTCCTCTGTTAAAGTCTTCAGCTCTTGAGATTGGAGGCACAGCTCAATTTTTAGAGTGCTAGCCAATGAGTAAAAGCATTAGGTACTGAGCTGGAGTCCCAGTCTCGAACCAAAAAAAAAAAAAAGAGAGAGAAAGAAAACAAAAGATCGATCAACAAGAAAGGAGATGGTCTTTACTAGCCCACAAAAATACTTTATCCATTTCCCTAGCCAGTAAGGGCTGAACAGCAGGGTAAGGCTCAGATGAGGGTGGGGTGGGAATCAGAGGGCTAATTTCCTTCTAGTACAACACCACAGCAGAAGCTTGATGAGAGCAAAACTGGTGAGACTTGAGGGGAGGGTCTAGGCCCTGAATTCAGTCAGAGTCACTGCTGGAAGACGAAGAGGAAAAGGAACAATGCTTGCCATGCTTGTGGTGTTTGTGCATCTTTTTATGTGTTTTCTTCATTTTCTTCAGTGTTTTCTTGTCCGTTGGGGCTCGTGGGCCTATGCCAGAAGCCAGGGGATTCACAGGACATATGCCAGGTGCAGGTGGTGGGCATGGGGAGGGTAAGGACCTGAGGGTTGGTATCCTGGATACTGTGGCTGTGGCACAGGGTAAGAGGGCCCACATGGAGAGAAAGCTGGGTTCACCTGGGGAGGTCCTGGAGAAAGGGACACCCGGGAACAGGACCAGGAGGAATGGCTGGATTTACAGGTTGTGGGCACAAAGGAGGTGGACACCCAGGATTGGAACCTCCAGGGCACCCCATGTAAGGGATACTTGCATTTTGCACCGGCTGCCATGCATTGTGATGCCACATGTTCTGGTGTTTTCCTAAGCCTTTCTTCCTGCGCCTGGATTATACCGGTCCTCCTGAGCCTTTTCCCCCTCATGATTTTTTATGAGTGGTTTTTTAGTGAAAAATGTTTTGGTGTTTATATTTTGGTTTGGCATAAAATGAGCCTACTATTGTCTTAATTTAATAAAAAAAAATCTCTGATTCTCTGACAGCATAAATTTTGTGGGTAATGGTTAAGACTAGGTTGCCTTTCTGAAAAAAATATCACCACCCAAAAAAGAGGAACAAAAGGAAAATAAATATGACAGGAAACATAAATCTTAATGGACTAATAGTCTGTCAGTTTGCTTTTACTTTTAATCAAAAATTAAAGTAATACTTAATAATGTTTTATTAACATATTTAAATTTCTTCATTCTTGTCAATTAAGATTCACTTTATAAAGAAATTCAACAGGTGACAATGTTTTTTCATGACTTTTCCAAAGAAATGATCATTTCATCATTATAGTGTATAACACAATACACCCAGAAAGCTTTTAAGGAAAAAAATTTCCCATTCTTTGTTTTGCTTCAGTCTGTATTTAAAGCTGCATACCACATCTTACCCACCCTATTGTCTGTCTTCTCATTTGAAACATTTCAATAAGTTTTCTTTCCCTGGTTTGTCAGTCAGAAAATCTTTATAAAACAACATGCTTTCATTCATTGTGCTTTCCAAAATATATCTCACAAATGCCAAAATGAAGCACAATCTGAAACATCTGTGGATTTTTCCACCTACAGTCTAAAGTAATCACTTTCCATACTCCTTAGAACCAGCTGTTCACTGGCATTAATTGTTCTATCACTTCCATGCTTTAAAACAACAGCATTTGACAAAGGCGTACATTTTAATTGGTTTACCACATCTGGTTCGTTTTCAGCAAGGACTGTCTTCACGGAAGATGGTAATAGATGAGGTTTGCAATTATGTATTTTGAAGGGGCTCTAAGTTGTGGATATAGAATATCCATTTCAGTGACTAAATATTTAAATTAAATCCTATAATGTATACTCCTTCAATTTTCTGGCTAAAGTTCTACAATCTAGATATTTTTTAAGGAAATATTGTACATGTTTCCTTGGTGACAACGTAATTGGAAGACTTAAATTTTTCTTTTTTTCTTTTTTTCTTGTGAAAATACTGTACAGAGGGGTTACAATTACATGGGCAAGATAATGAGTACATTTCTTATCAAGCATTCTAGCCTCCTCCTTTGTTTCCCCTTCCCATCCCTTCCCATTCTCCCTCCCCTGCCCCTCCACCCAATCCTCCTCCCTGCCCCCACCAAAGTTGTAAAGTTCGTTTTTCCATATAACGACTTGTACATCTCATTGTTGGAATGGATCCACCTGTACCCCTATTTAAACATTTCTTTTTTCCCTTCCCCTTCACAAATTATACCAACCTCAAATACAGTGAAAGCAGGGGTTATACCATGGGGGAGGGACATACAAAGCAACAAAGAAATAATCTTATAAATGTGTTAGAAACAATCACCTGAAATAAAAATAAAATATTTGAATACATTTATTAGGGTTCATTTCCCTAACATCAACTTATCTGACGTTTTCTGCATGACTCAGACATATACTAGTTATTGCAATTAAGGGAAACCATGGGACCTAAGTTTCTTTGGGCCTGGTTAACTTTGCTTAATATAATTTTTTTCCATGGTAGACTTAAAATTTTCATATATCATTGCCGTCTTAAATGAAGTGAATGTACCTGGGTTTGCATACAGAACTTTTGAGAGAGCATTAATGTTTGAATCTTGAATGGGATTTGATTGAGAATTGTGGCAGGCTTTCATGATATGAGAAGAGAAAGGCCTTACTAATACTTTAATTTGCTACATTGCTGTATTAGTTTATTCAAACCCACACATACACACCGATATACAAATATGTAGTATGAAGACCCAGTCAGTCTGCAAGAAATTATTTTAATAGGGATTCCATAAAATATTTAGTCTGCTGCGATCTGATTGGAATTTATAGCAATATCTATTCCACCCCTGGACAATTCATTATCATTGGTGAGGATGTTGCCATTTGAATTCAGAATGCCCCAGAAAGACCTATGTGTTAAAGAAAAATGACTTTCCATTTCCTCCCAGACTGTGGAGAATACCTGAATAGTTCTTCTGGAGATTAAGTTCTTCAGAGTGAAACCTCTGAGAACATGCACACTCATCTAGTTTCTTCTTTTCTCTTTTAATCATTCTAGGTCAAAAACATTTCTTTTTGACATACTCCTCACCTTGACATTGTCTTGTCACAGGCCACCAAAGCAATAAAACCAACTGAACATACACTTACACTGAAACCTTCAAACTTATAAATCTGAGTAAGCCTTTCTGCTTAATAAATGGACAATATCACTTATTATGATAGGTTATAAAGCTAACACAGAAATCTAGTCTTTCTAACAATGTAGAGTACATAAAAATGCTTCATTATAAAATATCTAAGTCCAAGTTATATTTTGTGTTTTTGTTTCTGTAGATCCTAGGGCTTAAACTCACAGCCTGGCTGGTGCTTTTGTGTTCAAGGCCAGTGCTCTACATAAAATCTGAACTGGAACTCCATTTCTCCTGGTGGTTAATTGGAAATAAGAATCTCATGAACTTTCCTATACTGGCTGGCCTATTCATGTTGCATACTTTATGTAATTCCAATTCTCAGCATTATATAGGTGCTCCAACTACAATATAAAAAAAACTTAAAACGTACTAAAGATATTTGTAAAGTATAAAATGAGGAAAGAATTTTCATCCTTTACAAATCTATGCAAAATCTATGCTAAACTATTGATATTTTACTGGACCTTTCCTGCAACCAGTTTGATATAGTTTAATACTTGTCACACCAACTTTCTCTCTATATTCTACTGGATATATACTTTTTCATGTATGTTTGTATATGTATACATATATGTATCTATCTATATATGTTCGAATGTGCATCATCGGACTTGAAACTGCTTTCTTTTGCTGTTCAGCAATGAACCTTGTCGGCTCATTCTGTGACAATATCAGTGCTCATTCTCATTACTCCTTTATTTACCAAATCATCAGCCTTCAAAAATCAGCTTCATTTCTTTTTTTTTTTTTGGGGGGTCTGGTCGTGGGGCCTTAACTCTGGGCCTGGGCGCTGTCCCTCAGCTCTTCAGCTCAAGGCTAGCGCTCTACCACTTGAGCCACAGTGCCACTTCCGGCTTTTTTCTTATGTGGTGCTGAGGAATCGAACCCAGGGCCTCGAGCATGCAAGGCAAGTGCTCTACCACTGAGCCACCTTCCCAGCCCAAAGATTTTTTTGGGGGGGTCCGGTCGTGGGGCCTGAACTCTGGGCCTGGGTGCTGTCCCTCAGCTCATCAGCTCAAGGCTAGCGCTCTACCACTTGAGCCACAGTGCCAGTTCCGGTTTTTTTCTTTTTGCTTATGTGGTGCTGAGGAATCGAACCCAGGTCTCATGCATGCAAGGGAAGCACTCTACCACTGAGCCACCTTCCCAGCCCTCAGCTTCATTTCTTGGGTAAGGTTACCAAACAGTCCAACTAATATCAACCCAGAGGGTTTTAATAAAGCAAGTTTTAAGGAAGAATATAACATGAAGTGACAACTACAGAAATTCCAGAAACCTGACATCTTTCACATTTCTGTCTTCCTTCTCTTCTCATACTTCAGAAAGTATTGACTAACACTATAAGTATACTGCTATTATAAGCTAAGGATCATTGGGTTTTTTTTTGTTTTTTTTTTTCCAACCTGAAGCCTTCTTTTCCATGATTCGACATAAACTTTTGGGAGATTTTTTGGATTGTGATGGGATTCCACCCAAAACAAAGCCATGTATATTAAGAAAGTCAATGTTTTCAACTCAGAGTACTAAACAAAAGAGGGAGAAAATTAAGGTTAGCTATATATGTTAAGCACAAATATAGGCAATATCAAGATATCTTGAAATTGTATACTTTTACTGGATAAAGTGGCTCAAACCTGTAATATTATCTACTTAGAAAACAGAGATTAGAGAATTGCAGTTCCAGGCAAGCCCAAACCAAAAAAAAAAAAAAAAAGAAGTTTCAGAAACTCTGTTAGAGTTTGATGGGTGCTATGTGTTTTGCTTGTGTTAGGAGGACCACAGTCCAAGCAGACCCAGGTATAGTGATACTTACCTCAAAAGAAGCAATCAAGTTACAATCTGCAGGTATGGCAGTAGTAGAGATGCCAAAGTTGTAAAGTTCCTTTCATTGTTGCAATGGGTCTACTTGTATCCCTATTTAAACATTTTCCCCTTCCCCTCCACAAATTATGCCAACATCAAAAATGTGTGCTTATGTAAGAACTGCATGATTTTAAAATTTCATGACAATTCTTTTGAACTTACTTTTTTGTGGAATTGACTAAGAAAATCAATTACACCTTCTATATAAAAAATGTACTGTGCTTAATCCGGCAGCCCATACACTAACATCGGAATGATACAGAGAGGATTAGCATGGTCCCTGCACATGGATGACTTGCAAATTCGTGAAGCAATCAATATTTTTACAACAACAAATGCTGGAGGGGATGGGGCCACAAGGGAACCCTACTGCATTCTTGGTGGGAGTGTAAACTTCTTCAACCACTTTGGAAAGCAGTATGGAGTTTCCTCAAAGGACTCCACATAAAGCTCCCCTATGACCCAGCAATCCCACTTTTGTTCATTTACCCAAAGGATCACAAATAAGACCATATTAAAACTACCAGCACAACTATGTTTATTGCAACATTATTTACCATAGCTAAGATATGGAACCAATCCAGATGCCCGTCAGTAGATGAATGGATCAAGAAAACGTGGTAAAGGAGTTCCGGGAAGATGGCGGAGGAGAAGCTGGAATCTGAACAAGCTCTTGCATAGAAAGCAGTTTCTGAGTTCCAGTGAACAGTCCCAAGCCAGAGAATCACACCAAGTGTGCCATCACAGGACAGAGAGTTAGTCAAGAGAGGGGAAGCCAAGCAGACACATATGAGCGCTTGCCAGCAGCTGTCGCTGCAGTGACAGGGTCGCGGCGGCCACCACCACCGCGGGGTCATACCTGAGACACAGTCCGGGACGAAGGAGCCAGACGCAGCGGACGAGCGGATTCTACTCAACACCAGCAAGAACCGAAAAGGAGCGGGCATCTTCATCCTGCACTTTGCAGACCAGAGACGACTCAGGATCCAAGACGGCGTGAGTAGAAGCCCAACGTCCTCACTCCTTCTCAGGGAGCAGAGGAGGTAAGGCCACCCCTCCCCGCCCAGCACCGGTGATCTCCATCTTGGATACCGACAAAGCTCGGAGGAGGGGCTAGCTCCAGCTCAGGCCTTGGAATAAAACGGTCATTTAGCAGGTCACAAGAACTTAACGGTGAAGTGACCTCACAGACTCAGTTCCATCCAGGGAAAAGTCACCCAGCTCAGGCGCCAGCCATTGAAGGGGCTCTCCTCACTGGGTAACCAGAGCCAGAGGCTGCCCCTCCCTCTAGCAGCCACCACAATCAATTGAAAAAACAGAAACCCTGAGAATGGCTCCAGGCTGGGTGCTGTGAGTTTTTTTCACAAAATAGCCCCAGGGAAAAGCTACTGTCTGTTGAAAGGCCTCAACTCTAACAAGAACCTGGCCTCATCACTGCATCCCCCTCTTGTGATTCTCAAAGCAGATCACCGTCCCAGTAAACTAACCTGGGAGGGGGATCTCAAAATCTTGGATAAAGCAGAGCATTTTTCTGCCTGTTCCAACAAACTGACTTAAGAAACCAATCAAGCCACAGACCTCAAGCTGACCAGAGACTCCAACAAGACTGGTTACAGACAAAAGGGAGATACAGGATTCTTTTTTTTTTCTTCTTCTTCTTTTCTTTTTTTTTTTTGTTTTTTGTTACCTTATATATATAAAAAATTTTTTTCCTTTCCTAAAACTTTTATTAATCTTTAATTTTTGCCACTTCTGAAAAAATAATTGTTTTCCAGTAACTTTTTTTTTTCTCCTCTTATAATTTTTATTTTAGGAATACGTGAATGTGTGTTTTCCTTTCTTTTCTTGTCTTCTTTCTCTTTTTCTTTCATTCTTAATTATCTTTTTGTTTTTTGTCTAGCTCTACTGAACTTCTGATCTTTTCTTCTCACTTTCCTATCCTTTCCACCTTTTCCTCTCTTTTGTTCTTCTTTATGTGACTTAACTCTTGTCCTGCACATCCTCAGATAAACCCGTAGTTAACTAGTAGACCCTATCCCCCATTGTGTACACACTTAATCCACAAACTTATTACTCAATTCAAAACCTCTGAGACTTAAATTCATTAATAGCAGTACTACCTCTTTATACCTATATAATATTTTAAGCATTTTTTTAAAGTTTTTCACATCTCCTCTATGTCCCTCCCTTTCTCTCAATATATTCCCATTCCTCTCTAAATAGATGGTCTTTTAATCTCTATAATAACATTAATTTTTACGTTTCTATTTTTTTTCTGGTCTCTTTTCATTCCCCTTTCCCTTTCTTCTTTTTCTCTCTCTCTCTACTTGCATCCTACCCAACCTATTTCCTGCATTGTGTTTAGGACATAGTTAACTCTTCCTGTGCCTCCCCACAACAATCTATTCCTATTTTTTACCCACATCTCTCCCTAACCATAATAATTTCTGGTTTTCCAAATTCTTCTCTGCAGTTCGAAGTCCTTTAACATATAGTTGTTTGATGTCGAATAGATGTATCTGTTGAACTAGATTGTATCTGTAGACTATTGACTGTACAAATGCAAACTTTGGTTGATGGTTGCCTTAAGATAGTGTTCTAGCACAATACTGATGCTATCTTCATCTCAAATGGGCAGAGTAAGCCGGAAAAACACAAGAAAAATGGCAAATTCGGGTATCTCAATTCCCAATCTTGATAATCAGGGGTTAGAACAGATAATGAATAATCCAGAGGAGAGTTCCCAAATAGCTCTACAAACACTGCTGGCAAACATGATAAATGAGAAGTTTGACAACGTACAAAGGACTCTGAATGAGCGTGATAGGGAGAGAGAGGAGGTATCCCAGAAGTTTATACAGGAATATCATAAGCATGAGGAAGCTACTCAAAAACTGATACAGGATTTGCGTGAATAACTTGAGAATACTCAAAGAGAAAGGGAGGAATGGCATGAGCAGGCTGAGAACACTCAAAGAGAACTGCAGGAATCCCACGAACGGGAGGAAGCTAATCAAAGAGTAATACAGGAATTGAGAGACCAGGTAGAGAACACACAAAGAGCACTAAAGGCATCCATGGAATCCATTAACAAAGAGCTGAAGGAAGTCAGGGAGACCACAAAGGGAATGCTGAATGGAACCCAACAGAAGGAATGGGAGTCCAAAGAAACCATAACCAATCAGCTAAGTGATTTGAAGACAAACACTGAACACCAAATTAAGGAAGTAAAGAAAATCATACAAGACCTAAAACAGAGCTTCAACAAAGAACTTGAAGTCATCAAAGCTGACCAATTAGAAGGAAAAGAGATAAAAAACAAAGTAGAGAATCTTGACAGCAGGTTAGACCATGCAGAAGATCGAATCTCAGGGATTAAAGACAGCCTAGATATTATAGAGATAGAACATACAACCATCCAAGACAAGTCCAAGAAATATGATAGATCTATCCAACACCTGGAAGACACCATCAGAGGGCCTAATCTAAGGATAATTGGTGTAGAGGAGCACCTAGAAACAGAAGTTAATGGTCTAAGAAATTTGTTTAACAGGATCCTAGCAGAGAACTTCCCAAACATGCAAAAAGATAGGCTTGTTCAGAAACAAGAAGCCTTTAGAACCCCAAATAGACCAGACCAGAATAGGACATCCCACCGTCACATTATAATCCACACAGGATCAACTCAGAACAAGGAAAAGCTCCTTAAAGCTGTCAAGGAGAAAAGGGTAATCACCTATAAAGGAAAACCAATTAGAATCACCTCAGATTTCTCAGCAGAGACAATCAAAGCAAGAAGAGCCGGGAATGATATATGCCATGCCCTAAAAACAAACAACTATCAACCAAGAATACTGTACCCAGCTAAACTCTCCTTCATAACTGAAGGCCAAATAAAAACCTTCCATAGCAAAGAAAAATTGAAACAATACATCTCCACCGAACCAGCCCTACAAAAGATTCTTAAAGATGTCCTACACATAGAAAACCAACAAGACTGCAATAAAGGCCAAGAAACTGCACCCAAACTGAGAATCCAAGAACCATAGGAAGAACCCAGTTTTCGCAGCCCCCAAGAAGGTAGATAACATGGCAGGAACTCCCAAATACCTCTCAGTCCTATCTCTTAACCTTAACGGACTGAACTCTCCAATTAAGCGACATAGACTGTCTAGTTGGATTAAAAAACAAGACCCTTCTATCTGCTGCCTGCAGGAGTCACATCTTGCCCGTAAAAACAAACACATTTTCAATGTTAAAGGCTGGAACAAAATCTACCAAGCAAACGAACCCCATAAACAGGCGGGAGTTGCAATCCTAATATCAGATAAAATAGACTTCAAATTAAAATTCATGAGAAGAGATAAAGAAGGTCGCTACATACTAATTAAAGGATCTCTCCTTCAGGAGGATATTACAATTCTAAATATCTATTCGCCAAACAATGACGCACCCAAATTTATCAAAGAAACACTACTTTCCCTCAAATCCCATATAGATCCAAAGACATTAATTGTTGGGGATTTTAACACATCACTCTCCCCACTAGATAGATCAACTCGGCAAAAACTCAACAGAGAAACCGCAGATCTAAACAGCTGCATAGATCAACTAGACTTAACAGACATTTACCGAACATTTCACCCAGCAGCATCAGAATACACGTTTTTCTCAGCAGCCCATGGAACGTTTTCTAAAATAGACCACATTTTAGGCCACAAAGCAAACTTGTCTAAATTCAGAAACATTGAAGTTATACCTTGCATTCTCTGTGACAACAAGGGAATAAAATTAGAACTCAACACCAAAAGCCACCAAAGAAAGTCCGGTATCACATGGAGGCTGAACAACACACTGCTGAATCATGAGTGGGTCATGGAAGACATTAGAAAGGAAATTCAAATGTTCATGATATTCAACAAAAATGAACACACAAATTACCAGCTCCTCTGGGACACAGCAAAGGCAGTACTCAGAGGCAAGTTTATAGCTCTCAGCTCCTACATCAACATATTGGAGAGATCTGAAACTAACAATTTAATGACACATCTAAACCTCCTTGAAAAAGAGCAGCAACATAAAACCCAATCCAGTAGACAGAAAGAAATAATCAAAATTAAATCAGAATTAAATGAATTAGAATCCAAAGAAACTATAGAAAGAATCACCAAAACAAAGACTTGGTTCTTCGAAAAACTTAACAAAATTGACAGTCCCTTAGCAAATCTTATCAGAAAAAGAAGAGAACACACCCAAATTAATAAACTGAGAGATGAGAATGGAAACATCACCACGGTAACAACCAAGATTCAGAACATTATAAGGGAATACTTCTCAAAACTTTATGCTAATAAGTTTGAGAACTTGGCAGAAATGGACCTCTTCCTAGCAAATATTGACATGCCAAAATTGACAAACCAAGATGAGTTAAATTATCTTAACAGGCCCATATCAAGCATTGAAATAGAAACAGCAATAAGAGACCTCCAAGCTAGGAAAAGTCCAGGACCAGATGGTTTTACAGTGGAATTTTACAAGGCCTTCAAAGCAGAGCTCACACCAATTCTCCTCCAACTCTTCAATGAAATTGAAAGAGAAAGCTCACTACCGAACACATTCTATGAAGCCATCATAACCCTCATCCCAAAACCAGGCAGGGACTCATCAAAGAAAGAGAACTATAGACCCATTTCTTTGATGAGCATTGATGCAAAACTTCTCAACAAAATTTTGGCCAACCGACTTCAACAATTCATCCAAAAAATCATACACTACGATCAAACAGGTTTCATTTCAGGGATGCAAAGCTGGTTCAATATACGCAAATCAATTAATATTATTCATCACATCAACAGGAGCAAGAATAAGAACCACATGGTTATCTCAATAGACGCAGAAAAAGCATTCGACAAGATCCAACACCCCTTTATGATGAAAGTTTTGGAAAAATTAGGAATCCATGGAACATTCCTCAATACAATAAAGGCTGTATATGACAAACCTACAGCCAGCATTATACTCAATGGTGAAAAACTAAAGCCATTTCCTCTTAACTCAGGAACAAGACAAGGATGCCCACTCTCTCCACTTCTCTTCAATCTAGTATTAGAATGCCTAGCTACCGCAATAAGACAAGATACAGACATAAAGGGGATCCAAATAGGGAAAGAAGAAATAAAACTCTCCCTCTTTGCAGATGACATGATCTTGTATTTAAAGAATCCCATAGACTCCACTCCCAAATTACTCAAGCTGATTCAAAACTTTGGCAAAGTAGCAGGTTATAAAATTAACCCCCAAAAATCAATGGCTTTTCTGTATGCCAACAATGAGAAAAGTGTGGCTGAAATTAGGAAAGCAACTCCATTTGTAATAGCCCCACAAAAAATAAAATACCTAGGAATTAACTTAACTAAAGAAGTGAAGGACCTCTATGATGAAAACTTTAAAATCTTGAAAAAGGAAATCAACACAGAACTTAAAAAATGGCAAAACCTCCCATGCTCCTGGATTGGAAAGATTAACATCGTGAAAATGGCAATACTTCCCAAGGCTATCTACAAATTCAACGCAATACCTATCAAAATTCCATCCTCATTCTTCAAGGAAATAGAAGAGGCAATCCAAAAATTCGTATGGAACAATAAAAGACCCCGAATAGCAAAAACGCTCCTCAACGGAAAGAACACTGCTGGAGGAATATCAATACCAAATTTCAAACTCTACTATAAAGCCATAGTAATCAAAACAGCTTGGTATTGGCATAAGAACAGACCTCAGGAACAATGGAATAGAATTGAAAACCCAGAAATGAACCTACAGACCTATAGCCATCTAATCTTCGATAAGGGAGCTAAAACAATAGAATGGAAGACAGACAGCCTCTTCAGTATAAGGTGCTGGCAAAACTATTTAACTACATGTAGAAAACTAAAGCTAGATCTTTATATATCACCCTGCACCAGAATCAACTCCAAATGGATCAAAGACCTTGAACTCAAAGCAGACACTTAAGTTAACTCCTTGCTATCTTATATTTTTGCGAATATTAAAAAGGTATTGCTTTCCTATTTTCAGCCTCACTGTTATTGTTATTGGAATACAGGTAAGCCATTGATTTCCGAGGGTTAATTTTATATTCTGCTAGTTTGCCAAAGTTTCTGATCAGCTCAAGTAACTTGGGAGTGGAGTCCGTGGGGTTCTTTAAATACAAGATCATGTCATCTGCAAAGAGGGATAGTTTTACTTCATCTTTCCCTATTTGGATCCCCTTTAAGTTTGTATCTTGTCTTATTGCCCCAGCTAGCATTCTAATACTAAGTTGAAGAGGAGTGGAGAGAGCAGATATCCTTATCTCATTCCTGAATTTATTTTATTTATTTAATTCATGCCCCAGTCATGGGGCATGAACTCTGGGCCTGGGCACTGTCCCGCCGCTCTTCAGCTCAAGGCTAACACTCTACCACTTGAGCCACAGCGCCACTTCCGGCTTTTATTCTTTTTGCTTATGTGGTGTTGAGGAATGGAACCCAGGGCCTCATGCATGCAAGGCAAGCGCTCTACCACTGAGCCACATTCCCAGCCCCTCATTCCTGAATTTATAAGCAATGATTTTAACTTTTTGCCATTAACTATAAGGCTGGCTGTAGGTTTGTCAATCCTTAGCAGAAAGAACAGTGCTGAAGCAATATCAGTTCCAAATGTCAAACTAGACTAAAAAGCCATAGTAATAAGAACAGCTTGATAATGGCACAAGAACAAACCTGAGGACCAATGGAAAAGGACTGAAGACTCAGAAATGAATCCATTGACCTATAGCCACCTAAGCTTTGACAAGGGACCTAAAAAAAATAGAGTGGAAAAAAGATAGCCTTTTCTGTAAATGGTGTTGGCAAAATTGGTTAAACACCTGTTAAACTAAAACTAGATCCGTATATATAGCCCTGCATCAGAATCAACTCCAAGTGGACAGAAGACCTTAAAATAAAAGCAGACACCATGAAAACTTTACATGAAGTAATAGGAGAAACTTTAGGGCTCTTTAGCACACGCCGAAATTTTCTTAATAGAGAACAAGAAACAAAACAAATCAAAGAAAGGTTGGGCAAATGGGATTGCATGAAACCGCAGAGGTTCTGCAAGGCAAAGGTCAAAGCTAACAAGAACTGTAGACAGCCCATGGACTGGGAGAAGATCTTCATGAGTCATAAAATGGACAAGGTCTTATATCTAAAATATACTTAGGACTTAAAAAATTAAATTCCCCAACAACAAATCATCAAAGAAACAACTGCTGGATAACTCAGTGGGCTAACGACTTAAAGAGAGATTTCTCTGAAGAGGAAATGAAAATGCCCATTAGACACATGAAGAAATGCTCAGCTTTTCTAGCCATAAAAGAAATGCAAATCAAGATAGCATTGAGATCACACATCATTCCAGTTAGAATGTCTATAATCAAGAAATGTAATAATTACAGATGTTGGCGGGAACCCTACTGCATTGTTAGTGGGAATGTAATCTTGTTCAACCACATTGGAAAGAAGTATGGAAGTTCTTCAAAAGACTACACATAGAGCTCCCTATGACCCAGCAATGCCACTTTTGGGCATTTACCCAAATGATCACAAACAAGGTCATACCAAAGCTACCAGCACAACCATGTTTGTTGCAGCATTACTCACTATAGCTCACTATAGTTATGATATGGAACCAACCCTGATTCCCCTCAGTAGATGAATGGATCTAGAAAATGTGACACACACACACACACACACACACACACACACACACACACACACACACACACACACAATGGAATTCTATGCCTCCATTAGAAAGAATGACAATGCCCCATTTGTTAGGAAATGGAAAGACTTGTTAAAAATTATATTAAGTGAAGTAAGCCAGGCCCAGAGAAACATAGGTCCCATGCTTTCCCTTATTTGCAAGGACTAGTACATGTCTAGGACAAGCAGAAAAGATCAAAAGTTATGTTATTATGACCACATAAGTTGATGTTAAGTGAAATATACCCCAAGTCAGTCTTGGTTTTGTTTTTAGTATACTTATAATGCACTATGTGATTCTTTTGTAGGTTCATCCACCCACGGTATAATCCCTGTTTTCATTGTATTTGATTCCAATGTTCTGCATCTTGTATATTCACTTTTGTGATTTGGGGAGTGGAAAGGATATAGCAAAATGCTTAAATGGGGCTGCAGGTTGACCCATTGTGATGAAGAGATGTACAGGACACTATGTAGAAAATGAATTTACAATGTCAGGCAGGGATTGAGGAGGGAGGAGTTGGAGAGGTGGGGAGGGAAGGGATGGTAGGGAAAAAAACAAGGAGGAGGTAACAATGCTTGATAGGAAATGTACTCATTACCCTACTCATGTAACTGAACCCCCTCTGTACAGTATTTTTACAATAAAATATATTAAATAATCTCTGCCTGTTGTAGATTTCCAGTGCTGCCCTCGGCATTGAATTTTTTGCCTTTTCTGGATGTGGTTAGGTCCACCTGCCCAGTGGATCAGTAGTCTTCAAGGCATCTTGGTCCTGAAATGGGACTTGGATTATCCAGTGGTGGTTGGAACCGGGCCAAGGACAATGCAAAGACCACTTCCAGGGCATGGCTTCTTCATTGCCCATGCAACTAGGATTGCAAGCAGTATTTCTCTGAATTTGACTCCAGAAAACAATCACTGAACCAAAAGGCAAGGCCGCCAAACACCTATCCTCCTCCCCCCATTCCCTGCTTGTCCCTCCTTGGGAAAGTACAAAATAATTTCGCAGGTTTTGGCAAAGACACAAATTGCCCACCACCTCCCCTGGTAAACTAGGTTTCAAGTCACTAAGTCATGTAAACGGATAATGCCGCACTCATTCTGGACAACCTCTTCGGGTTGTTTGATGCTTTAATTTTTGTTGTTGTTGTTGTTGGTAGGGGGGCCTGAACTTTGGGTCTGGGCACTGTCCCTGAGCTCTTCAGCTCAAGGCTATATCACTTGAGTGACAGCGCCACTTCCAGTTTTTTCTGCTTAGGTGGTGCAGAGGAATTGAAACCAGGACCTCATTCATGCAAGACAAGCACTCTACCACTGAGTCTTCTTCCCATCCCTAATGCTTAAATTTTTTTAAATTTCGTTTTGTCAGTCTTGGGGCTTGAACTCAGGGACTGGGTATGAACATATCCCTGAGTTCTTCAGCTCAAGGGAAGCCCTCTTCCACTTGAGCCACAGTGCCACTTCCTGTTTGGAGATAAGTGTCTCACAGACTTTCCTGTCAGGGTTTGCTTTGAACCATGAAATTTTAAATTATATTTCTTCCAGGTGTTTATTGGAACATTACAGTTTTCTGGAATTTAAAGTTTTCTGTAAACATTTGTCTTCAAGTAATTCAACAGCATTAAATATTACATTTACAAGCTGTCCTGTAGCACATCCATTTTGAAATTATTATGTTAAGATGAAATTCTTATTCTTTGTAGAAAAAAACCATTAAACTCCAAATGAGAACATGCTAATTTCAGCTGCATTGAGTCTCCTTCCTCTTTTTTTTTCTCTCCATTATCTTTTCTTGTTTTGGAAAAAGTTTCATGGACTGTCCAACCATTCAAAAGGAAGTTTATTCCATTAATTTAATAGAAAAGAATCCAATCTTCCTGCATCTCAGGGCAACTTTAGGTATAATGTTAATCTGATAATTCACATCATTTAATTTTCAGTCATTTTGATAATTTTTTTGTTAAACCATTCATTAAACAGCTACCAAAAAGCAAGAATAAAAATAATGTTCTGCTTTCTAAGAAGGTTTAAAAAGCTAGTAATTCAACAAAACACATTCTATTCTTCCAAGATTCCATGGTGAAAAATTTCTCTTTCATCATAGCTCTTACCACTGACTCCTTCCCATCAAACTTGCAGCTTTCTTCAGTTTTTTTGTTCCAGCTTTCATTTTGGTACTAGTATCAGTAATCTCCTTGTAGTATTTGACAATGAAATTCCATTTGTTGTTAGAGAGCTCAATTCATATTGCCAAAGGCAGCCTCATGAGCATAACATTGAACATAAAATATTGAATATCATTAACGTGATCATATGCAACTATTTCATAAATTAATATAAGTACCACACAAAGGTGCATCTTCATATAATTTTTAAAATGCAAAGTAGTTACATATCTATGTCAAAAAATAATTCAGATCACTAGTAGAAGGGACTAAGCTAAACCTATTGCATCATCCCCAATATCTTTGTAAAACTTTTTCTCATTAACTTTCACCTTAGGGCTTTCTTTTCCTAGCAACAAGTTGTCAGTTGATATCCTTGGATATTAGTCACCTCTGAGTAACCTCATTTCTTTCCACAGCCAGTAAATCCCTTGTGTTAAATACCTGAAGAATAATGTCCCAATGTGCCTGCAAGAGGAGTACCCAAGTTGACTGTCTGTGCCCACAATTCCCTTGTTTTGTTTGGGAATGTGGTATCAGAGACAAGGGTGTCGGGGTCAAGTGGCTGGAACCATGGTGTTATGAATTATGGGTAGCAGAAAAGAGTAGCAGAGACTAGGATACCAGGGAAAGGGTAATTGTGACTGTAATAACTGAGTTGAAGTGGCAGGAAATTGGGTAGCAGCAACAGCTTTGCAAGGGTTGGGGTAGCTAATACAGGCATCCAGAAGAGTTTAGCAGGTACAAGAAAGCATAGACAAAGTGAAAGAGTAAAAGTTGTGAGGGATTGTGGGGCACAATCAGGGTAAAAAGGTCATGAGTGTGCAAACTGGGTAGCTAGTACTATGGTAGAAGCAATTGTCATGGTGGACTGATGTGGTGCAGAGCTCTGGGTTTTCCTCTCCACTTTTAGCTCTTAGATCTTTAGGGAAACTACCTCTAGCAGCTCAGCTCATTATCAGCTTTTTTTTTTTTGTCGGTCATGGGCTTGAACTCTGGGTCTGAGTGCTGTCCCTCACCTCTTCAGCTCAATGCGAGTGCTTTACCACTAGAGCTACAGTGCCACTTCCGGTTTTCTGGTGGTTTATTGAAGATAAGAGTTTCACAGACTTTCCTGCCCAGGCTGGCTTTGAACCTCGATCCTCAGATCTCAGCCTCCTGAGTAGCTAGGATTACAGGTGTGAGGCACCGGCACCCAGTGAGAAGTGAATGTTTCTACTGTATCATTGCTAAATATTTTTGGATAGATTCCTAATCCTATTTTCACTGGGTTTTGTGGCATTGTGTTTTTGCTTTAATGAGGGACCTCCATACAGATTTTCAGAGCAATTACAAGAGTTTGAAGATATCCTATAATATGTGGATATTAGATCAAAATTTAAATATATCAATGAACACATACAGGACTATTATATATAGTTTATAATTTGAAGAAATTTTAAGAAGGCAACAGTTGTGGGAAAAGAAAATTTTAGAAGCTTAATAACAAACATACAGACATGGAAAAATACAAAAACAGGTGCAATAATTAGTGCTAATAGTTACAAAACATTTTCCTCGTTTTAAAAATGAAACTATTAAAATAATACTTAACATAAAATAAATATACCTTGGAAGAAAATGTACCATAGACATAGTTTTCCCCATAATTTGTTTTATTTTTATAACAAATGGATTAAAAGAAAATGTAATTACATGTCTGAAGATGATAACACTTTCAAGTGTCATTGATAGAATCTAGCAAAGGAAAATAACAGAAAAGTAGAGAGTAAGAACAACCTGGCTATGGATGAAGATACTGAGAACTTTGTGAATGTGCTCCATTTTCCTCATTAAAATAGAGCTAGGACAGTAGCTTTTGACAGAACACTTGTAATGTAGTCAGAGCAGTGGAGTTACTAATTAGGTAGTAATTTATTACTTTTATTCCCTAATCTTATGATGTGATTCCCAAATGATGTGAGTGATCCTAGATTTTCTGAGCCCTTTTTTCACCCAAAGTTTCTAATTCCTTCCCGTGCCAATGATTCTTCTGCTTTTCTCATTTCTCCTTGTTTCTGAACTCAACTCCTATGACCATTTTGTTCATGAGAAAGAGCTGGAGAAATATGAGGATGACCTGGAGTCTGAGCTAACATCCACTCCAGCTTGAAGGATCTGGTGAAGGACCTACACCTGGGCCTCATAATCAGATATTAATTGAACTCTTTGGATATGGAGAAACTCACCACGCCCTCCTCCTCCCCTCCCACCCCCCCGGGCAGAATCTGTAATTCCTTGGCTTTCTCTGAAGAGATTTGGTACTAGGGCACAATTCAGAGAATGAGCTTTCCCACCACCCACCACAGCCTTGTCAGGAGGAATAGGTTCAAAACTAAAAGTGGCCTCAGTTCCCACAGGGCCAGTCAGAAGCCAAGAGATCACACTTTTCTCCTCATTAGGGATCTTCTGGTAGGAATAGAGTCTGGGCAAAGTCTAAGATGGAGATTAAGTGAGACTGGACCTATGGAGGACACAAAAGAATGACCCTGTCTTTGACTACAAGTGAGTTGTGTAGTGAGACATGACAACTTCCTTCATATATGAAAATTCACTAGGTGTTATCTCACCGCCTCTTTGCAGGAGGTCAGTTTCCCCAAAGGAGAAGTTGTTAAATGTTGTGACTGCCAGTTTGCTCTCTAGGCTCTTGTCTCTTCCACCCCTTCCCATGCCAGGAATGCATTGCTTCTTTCAGGCACTCAACTACTTGTCCTGACTCCTAGGCAGGAATACTGTAGGCAATTATTTGGCTAACCTCTTGTATTTGAGGTAGAATAAGCCTAGGCTCTGCTTATGCCAAGAGGTAGGTGCAAGAAGCTGAGTATAAGCTCATATTTGTACAGAAAAACAATCATATTGAAAAAATTAAATGAAATTTATAGTTGAGTGATTTAGGGTTTATACCCACTAAATTTAGTTAATTATTAGTAACACACCTAGAACAATGGATAAGGAAGAGAACAGTCAAGTAGGTTCAAAATAAGATGGAAAAGACACACTATAGCCATAAGAGGAGATGAGAGTGTGAAGGAACTATTGGCATAGTTCCATTTACTATCTTAGGAGTGACCTTGGATAGGAGGCTTTTAGAATAATATCTGAAAGAGAGGTACTTGCTGGGCCCTGGTGGCCTACATCTGTAATCCAAGCTACCCAGGATGGCGGGATCTGAGTATTATGATTCAAAGCAAGCCCAGGAAGAAAAATCCAGAAGTAGTACTGTGGCTCAAGTGGTAGATCACTAGCCTGGAGGTCAGGGACACTGCCTAGTCCCTGAGTTCAAGCTTCAGCATCAGCAAAACAACAACAACAAAACAATAATGATAAAAGAAGTAAAAGAAGGACTTAACGATATGCTATGGAATGATGATTCTGTGTAAGTGTTTAGGGAACATAAAAGGAGACAAAATTTGGAGCAAAATGATACCTACTAATCAAGGATGCAAAGCAAATGCCAAATTCCTCTTCTCGAAAACTACCAAACTTGGGCTGGGAAGGTGGCTCAGTGGTTAGAGTACTTGCCTTACATGCATGAGGCCCTGGGTTCGATTCCTCAGCCAGAAGTGGTGCTATGGCCCCAAAGAAACATAGGTCCCATGATTTCCCTTATTTGCAATATCTAGTATATGTATGAGTCAAGCAGAAAAGGTCAGATAAGGTGATGTTAGGAAAATGAACCCTAAGATATGCATTTAAATGTTTTTTTTTCTTTCATGCATTTGTTTCTAATGCATTTATAAGATTATTTCTTTTTGCTTTGTGTGTCCCTCCCCCACAGTATAACCCCAGTTTTCACTGTATTTGATGTCAGTATAATTTGTGGAGGGGAAGGGGAAAAACTAGTCGTTTAAATAAGGATACAGGTGGACCCGTTGCAACAATGAGAAGTACAAGTTGTCATGTCAAAAACGAACTTTACAACTTTGGTGGGGGGGGGGGGGATTGAGTGGGGGGGCCGGAGGGTGGCTGGGAAGGAATGGGAAGGGTAAACAAAGAAGGAGGCTACAATAATTGATAAGAAATGTACTCATTATCTTGTCCATGTAATTGTAACTCCTCTGTACAGTATTTTCACAATAAAAAATATTAAAAAAAAAAAAAAGAAGTGGTGCTATGGCTTGAGTGGTTGAGCACTAGCCCTGAGGTGAAGAGGTGAGGGACAGCACCCAGGCCCAGAGTTAGGCCCCATTACCACCCCCCCAAAAAAAAACCCAAACAAATTTCCAAACATCTTTTCTCATAATTGAGGAGAGGCTTCTTTTACAGGAATTCTCCTTATCTAGCTCAAGGTCCTCAGAACTTCAGTATACTTTTCCTATTGAGATGTAATGCATCTAAATCTACTGAACTTAATCATGGCTAGGAAAGTATGGACATTGATACGTTTATTGTATTTTTCCTTACAAATATATACTACTGTCAGGTATTGTATATAGCATATATTATAATATGCAATATATTATACATTATATATAATATATTGAATATATTATATATAACATATATTATATATTAACAGTCTTTCTAATTTTAGTGTTAGGAGCAAGCAATATATTGAAAGATAAATGCTTGAATCGCTGAGTAATTTCTCAACCACTGGACAGTTCCAGGTTTAATTCTTATTACCCAAAGAGCAACATAAGAAAGTGATGCCCATGGAGGTGGTTCCTGGATTTTGGAAACTGTGATCTGCATATATATGTATATATATATATATGCATATATATATGATATTGTTTTACTAGTGAATGTGTAAAACTATAGCAACAGATAAACAAGTGATCATCTATGTGCACACACACTCAATCACTTATAAGTATAAGAAAATCTTTTCTATGGTCCCTATTCACCTACACAGAGAGTACATGAGTTGCCCTTGAATTGTCCTGGAAGTTCTTTATCTGGCTACAGTAGTTTCACATCTTTTGTTTTCTAAGTAGCCAGATGTTATGTGTTCAACAACAATACTTGTTAAAGGCAAAAGTATCCACCTTGAAACACAGAGGAACTTGGATTTCAGAAATGCCACAAATAAGTGGGAGGTACAACAGTACTTTTCAAAATAGAATAGATTACATATGTATTAGGAAGTTTGTAAGAAAAATAACTTCAATGTAGGATTAAACACTTGAAGAAAACTTCAGTTTAGATTACGTATAGCCAGGTGCTGGTAGCTCATGCCTGTAATCTTGGCTAATCTGGAGGCTGATATCTGAGGATCACAGTTCAAAGCCAGCTTGGGCAGAAAAGTTCCCTTGAGACACTTATCACCAACTAATCACACATGACTAAAATTGATACTATGGCTCAATGTTGTAGAGAGCTAACTTTGAGCCAAAGACCTCAGGAACAGTGCCCAGTGCCCTAGTTCAAACTCTGCAATAGACAATAAATTAAAATAAAAAATAAATTACATATGATTTATTACCAACTCTGTACAAGGAAAATAAGATATGACACATGGCAACATATGACTTCAAGGTACAAAGTTCCAGGGCATTTCCCCACTCTTAAGAACTAGAAGTAATCCATATGAAAAAAAATAAAACGATGAATGATTTATACCAAATTTCAAAACATACTATATGTTATACAAAGAAAATGCAATAAACATGCATTTCACAGTCTAGTAACATGATATGGTATAAGGAATCTGATTAACTGATTCATCAAAATCAATACAATGCAGTTAAAACATCCAGTATCTCAGGTGTCAACTTAGCAGAATACTTTCAATGTATGATGGCTATTTTGTATATTATCCAGCCCTATCTATCCCACAACGGCAGAAGGCTCTTCATGAGAAATTCCAGAGACCAGTCTACTGTCAGTGCTCAATGTATACCTGTTCCCGTTCTCTGTCATTCGGGCATGTGATAGACTGAATATCTGGTAACTTGCCAAAAGCACAATTTGGGACTGGCTTCCAGTGATGATATTTTAGTTCTCAGAAAAAAAAAGGGAAATTGAAGACAGAGGGAAAATCTACCAGATCCCTGAAAGATTTCTATCATTGTGCTAAAACTGTACCCTTCTACTGACACTTGAACAAACTACAGTAATTGTCACTCCAACTACATGTCCAAAAAATGGCTTTCCAAATATTGATCTGGTTTCACTTTGATATATCAAGACACACTATTGTGGCCCCTTTTTACTTAAACTATCAGCTATGGTTGGCCCAAGGAATAGTTGACCTTACCAATTTCTTAAATTTTAGGTCATCACACAATCACTTCATAGCACTTAAACATTAAAAATACCTATCCCTATAAGTCTGCATTACATCCTTATTAGTTTTTCTTCATTTGTCATGTTTTATATATTTGTGTATCTCAGGGCTTAGTTCTGTAATCTTCCTTCTCATGATTGTTACCATTGAGTACATGTAACTATTTCTGTTTTTTTCCTCCAGCTCTGTTCTTTCTTTAATTCAAGTCCTTTATAGCATCCTGTCTACTGACAACTCCTAGCTGCTGATTTTAAGAAACTCAGAAGATCCCAAAGTGAGCTTTGATCTTTATCTACAAACCTATCCCTCATTATTATTCGATTAAGTGACAACTCTTCTAGTTGTCTTGTCAAAATACCTTCGGGTCACTTCAGACTTACATACTTCTTCACACCTCATATGTAATCTATGACCAGGTTTTGACAAATTAACTCACAGGATATTTTAGGAACCATGTATATGTATATATAGTATATGAGTGCTAATACTGTGACTTAAATTAGGGGCCTAGGTTCTTTTACTTTTCTTTTATGCTCAGGCTGCCAGTCTTCCATTTGAGCCACAGCTCCACTTTTAGCTTTCTGGTTCTTAGTTGAAGATAAGTGTCTCATGGTTCATTTCCCTAGTCTAGCTTAAAACTATGATCTTCTGTTTCCAGACTTTTAAATAGCTAGATTTAAAAGCATGCACTACTAAAAGCACCCCTATTATATTTAAATTAACAATAAATTTAAAGAATGAATATTTATAGTATTTTCAAATCAGTATGTTTTCATTTACACTAAAACACAACCAAAGAACCTCTGAATATACCAGTGCTCAAGTGCCAGCCACAGATTCTTTGCTGGGATGATATCATCTACAGGCAAAGCAGGAGAAAACGCTCTTCACTGAAGTTGATGAAGGGCTGATAAGGATGAAGACAAGCAACATTACCCAGAAAGTATCACAAAGTGTTTGCTGTAGATAACTGTAGCCAATCTTAGAGGATGTTGATAGTGATGAGGAGAATATTTGAAGGTGAATATGTGATTACACAGGTGTGCTTGATGATATATGTTTATAGCATAGTTTACATATTGTTGAAAATGAGATAGTTAAGATAGGGATCTTGTCATTCCTTGTATCCTTCACAGTATAATATTAAAACCAGTTTTATACGTATATTATTTATAGTAATTATAGAATATCCCTAATTATGCATATATTATAAATATATTATTTGTATATTATGTAATATAGTATATTATATGTATTATGCACACATAAATTAATTTTTCTACTTGTCTGTCCAGGAATTAAACTAGCAATATCTTTGAAAATTGATAGTAAAGTAGGGTCCTTACAATTTCAATTGCAATATATAGTTTTCTCCAATAAGTAGTTATTTATTCTGAATTGGTTTAGAATTGGACTATCATAATATAATTGAACATTCAAAAATAATTATGTACGAACCTACCAAGGATGGAATTAAAAAATTTAACATGACTAAAATCTGCAATCCAAGCTATTTAGGGGCTGAGTTCTGAAGATAGCTATATGAAGCTAGCCTGAGTGAAATGGATCAGGGACAACACCCAGAACATAGTTCAAGTCTTAGTATTGGCACAAAAATAACTTATGTGACTACAACTTACAAATATATTTATATAAATAAAGTTGTCATTCCTTCTATCCTTCACAGTATAATACTAAAACCAGTTTTATACATATATTATTTATAGTAGTTATAGAATATCAGTAATGATACATACATTATAACTATATCATTCATATGTTATGTAATAGCATACGTTACATATATTACGCACACCTAATTCAAACTGATATCACTAATATCCATTAAATTGATACATGTTTTAGAATACGGAACAGATTTTCTTTGGTACAACAAGGAAGTAAGGAGCCACAAAAATTACTTGTTTGGATTATATATCCACAACAAACTATTCCCTGTATATTCAAGGTACTTAATGCTAAAAGCCTGTGTTCATCAGCACAAGTGTCTTTGACATGGATTTGTTCTCCTTAAGCAATTACTCCAGGAATAATAAACAGTGGAAGCTGAATGATGTTCATTCAAGTATTTCTTTTGAAATTAAACCAATCTTTATTTGGTATAAAGATAATTTACAATATCATTACCCACACCCTTTTCATTTAAAAATATTTATATTCTGTAGCAATGTCATTGCCGTTATTTCCATAATTAGGAAGATAATGTGGGTTCATCTGCTCCATAGCTCTTGAAAGGTAATGAATGTGACACAGAATATCCTCAGATATGCCTGGTGGAAACCTGGATTTGAATTATGGGTCTAAAACAACTGATCAGTCTTAGGTACTTAGGAAATTTGTTTAGCCTTATGCCTACTTCTGTTTTTAATAAAATACTTAATTCATTTCTTAACTTGAAAAATACTCATGAGCACTAAAATTACCCTAATGCAGGTGCAGTGCTTGGAATGGTGTCTGCACATTGTATAGACACCAGCTTCCATTGTGTAGAAATCAGCTTCCAGGGGCTGGGAAGGTGGCTCAGTGGTAGAGCGCTTGCCTTGCATGCTCGAGGCCCTGGGTTCGATTCTTCAGCACCACATAAGCAAAGAGAAAAAAGCCGGAAGTGGTGCTGTGGCTCAAGTGGTAGAGCGCTAGCCTTGAGCTGAAGAGCTGAGGGACAGCACCCAGGCCCAGAGTTCAGGCCCCACCACCGGACCAAAAAAAGAAATCAGCTTCCATCAACATGATCACAGCATTCTTCCTGAAGGCCTTAAGAAATACATACTTAATTGATATAAATATCTGTGAAAAACTGTCTTTACTTAAAAAAAAGTCTTTTCTTCATATGAAACAATGAAAGCAATGTTGGGGTTGTCCAGTGGCTTTTACTCTGAGGGAGATTTGCCTAAATTTCATTCTTACTCGATTAGTGGTAGCAGTAGCATTCTTTAGTGCTACCTTTCATGTTTCTAGTTCTGTGTTCCATTTGGAATACCATTGTAACTTAGTTTATAATCTTTGTTGTCAGAATAAATAAACTACAACTGCTGAAGTTTTCAATAAAGAGTCAACGCATTACATTTGTGGGGGGGGTCCCGTCGTGGGGCATGAACTCTGGGCCTGGGCACTGTCCCTCAACTCTTCAGCTCAAGGCTAGCAAGCTACCACTTGAGCCATAGCACCACTTCTGCCTTTTTTTTTTCTGCTTATGTGGTGCTGAGGAATCGAACCCAGGGCCTCATGCATGGTAATAACGGCAATGACATTGCTACAGAATATAAATATTTTAAATGAAAAGGGTGTAGGTAATGACATTGTAAGTGATCTTTATAGCAAATAAAGATTGGTTTAATTTCTAAAGAAATACTTGAATTAACATCATTCAGTTCCACTGTTTATTATTCCTGGAGTAATTGCTTAAGGAGAACAAATCCATGTCAAAGCGCTCTACCACTGGGCCACCATCCCAGCTCTGCATTACATTTTATATGCTTAATACTTTCCTGAAATTATTCCTTTTGGATTAAATATCCCAACAAAACTATTTTTTATGATTTCTTATATGATTTATATAGATTTCTTATGCGATTCTTATATGATTTCTTAGAGATCCATAAACAAAACAGCTCAGAACAGGAAAATAGTAGGTAAGAAGTCATAAAAAATACTATTATAGTGGTCTTAATGGCTAAGTGTAAAGAATATGTAACAAAACTGTTGGAAGATTTATTTGCTCTTTTTGCTATTCTCTCCCCTTCTCTGTAGAAAGGTTCTCACTATGAAGTGCCAAGTAGTCTGGACCTTTCAAGCCTTGTCTCAGTCACAGAAGTGATGGGATTAGAGACATGTGCTCCCATGGCTGGCTTTTAGGAAGTTCACAATAAAGTAATACCAATACACATAAAGAAACTTTTGTGAGTGATGTGTATTCACTTCTTCAATGCCAAAATTAAATTCATATGTCAAAACATCAAATTACTTACATTATAATATATGCAGTTCAACTGGTATCACTAACACCTCCATAAATCAAATGCAAACTAAAAGCTCCACTTCAAAAACCAACATCTAAGGCACTGTTGGAAATACAAGAAGATGCACAACAAATCTAAAGGAGTGAGATCTTTAACACTGGCAATGAGCAGTGATAGCTGAATTTTTAACCAGGCTTGAAAAGTTCGGGTGTCAATTAACTATGTGATTAGAGTTGCAGAGTTGACCTTGGTATCAAGATTGAAGGTAAAATTCAAAGGCAGCTAAGATTGCTGCAGTATTGTGGCTCAATACAGTGTGACCCTGTCTGATAATGGTAAAGCACAGAGTAGAAGCTAAGTCAGTAAAATGTATAGGAAGGATTCTCCACTGAGAATAATTGCAGGAGGTGATCATCACTCTTGCATTGAAAATGTGTAGCCCATCATTCTACTTTAAGCTCTAGCGTGTTTCTGATCTGAAGATAATTATAACATACCAATGTGCCGTAAGTGCTGAGCAGTGTAGGTGTATATTACTCTAATATACGTAAAAATCCTTACAGGTATGGAATGGCCTAACCCTGACACTTCATTCTGTGTTGTTGAGTTTCATGAAGAAACGTTCATAATTAGGCAATTCACAAGTCTGAATCAGGCAACTGAGATAAGACATTAGGGTCATCACTCCAGTGACGTGGTCTGTGACCTATGAAATAAATAAAATTATTTCACAATGTATATGTGTTTCGGAAAAATTATGCAATACAAAATACACAAAAGGGACAATTATCCATCTCTTATATTATCAGAAGTTAAGATACTCCTAAATTGTACTTTTTTGCTAGAGGATCACAGTATGACTGCTGATGTTTGGGATCTGTCCAGGTGCTCCTATACGTTTGTCAATCTTCTTTGAGGAAGTGTTTTTCCATAGTTTGTTTTGAGGTGTTCAGAATATCAGTAATGTCGCTAACCACAACCATGGGACAGCAAAGATGATGGGATACCTGGCCAAAGAACTGAGAAATCACAGGAAGTAATAGGAAAGAAGACACCAGAGGACCCAAAGCCTTATTGCCAGCTTCTGGATCCCTAAATCCTGCTTGACATGCTTTATATTCCTTCTACTATGGGGAGGGGGGGGGTGGTCAGTGGCTACAGGTATGTCCACAAACTAAGGCATCAATCTTGCTGGTGGTTACAACTATTGACATGAGATATTGTTTGTATACATAGTGATAATTGAATCCCTTATTGTTAGGGAGCAGAAGGGAGCAATGGTCATTACAACCATAACACAGACATCTATCTTGTCTACAAAGTCTTAATGTTTTAGCGTCCAACATCTCTAAATTACATACTCTTGAGGTAATAACTCATATCCCTGTCTTCCCTTGACTCTTTGACCTTTCCAGAGCACAGCTCTCAGCCTTTTGACTGCTGTTTGAGATGGCTTCCCAATATATCCCTTTCCAGGTCTAACAGCTTGAGCTAGAATCCCTTACAAGTACTGTAACAGATATATTATTTTGAAAAGGATATACTTTTCTAGGATGGGTTCAATTTTTATATTTTATTTCATTTCAAAAATATACAGAGTGGTTACAGTTACATGAGTAATGTACATTCCTTGTTGAATAGTGTTACCCACTCCATTGTTGTTCTCATATCCCTTCCCACCCTCCACATCTCACCCTCACCTCAAAGTTGTAAAGTTCATTTCCAATATAGTGTCGTGTGAATATCATTGTTGCAATGGGGCACTCTTTGTACTTCTTTCATCACTATATTTTTTCCCTTTCCTTCTCCAAATCAGATAAATGCATATACAAGATGGAAGGTTCCAGAATCAAGACAGAGATTTCCAGAGATAAACCAATGGAAAAAGGCAAATGAAATAAAAATAAGAACTAGATACACTACTTTACCTACATCAAGGTTGATATCTGAAAAAAATACTTGTTGTTTCTATGACTTAGAGTTCATTTCAATTAGCATCATTTTGTAAGGTCAAATGAACATAGTTCTGGAAGCAGCAATCCCATTCCTGGGCACTTGTGGAAATGATCTCAAGCTAAACCACACTAAATCTACAACTATGTTTTTTGCAGCATTATTACTATAGCTAAGATATGGAACCAATCAAGATGCCCCTCAATAGATGACAGGATCAAGAAAATGTGGTATATATACACAATGGAATTTTATGCTTCTATCCGAAAGAATGACACATCCCCTTGCTTAAGAAAATGGAAAGAAATGTACGCATTATCCTGCCCATGTAATTGTATACCCTCTGTACAGTATGTTCACAAATAAAATTAAATTAAATTAAAAAAAAAAGAAAATGGAAAGAGTTGGAAAACAATCATATTATGTGAAGGAACCAGACTCAAGAAACATAGATTCCATGGTTTCCTTCATTTTAATTAATTAATTAATATATGCTTAGGTTAGTCCTGGCAGACATGTTCACTTTTAAACTCTTAATATTCCCTTTTTTCTCTCCCTCTTCCCATCTCATTCCATTTGTTCTAAGTCCTGTGATGCTCTTGTTGATTTTCTCCCCTGTTACATTCATCATTGCATCTTGCGAACTACTGGTATGCACTTCTGTACTTCTGTCCATTCTCCTTGTGTTTCGGCTTGTACCTCTCTCACAGCGGAGGGCCAGGGATTGGGGATATTTTCTTCATTCTTTAACTCACACATCTATTTTTACTTTCTATCAATACATTCATTGAATTCTTTCTGTAAATTCTAATGCCTTGAAAATGATTACTGCATTTTCACGGCTTTGTTATTTGGCATTAGGGAAGAACATAGGTCAGTAACTGTAACTTAGGTAAAAGAAGATTGCAATCATGCCTCCTTCAAGATCTGCCTGCCTGCTTCCTTTTCACTGTTTATTTTTCAATGTAGCCTTTTCTTATGGAAAGTATTTATTGGTCTAGTGAAGATCAATTCCTACTCTAATTAGTCATTAATTTTATTCCAACATCATTTCACAGCTCCTTTTGAGTTTCTTCAGGGTCTGTATAGTAGTGCTTCAAATTCTTAGAAGTTTTAACATCGATGCATCCAATGAAAAAGACACATTGCTTAAGTCACCATTTTCATGACTGAAAAGAAACCATGCTGTAACCTAACTATATGGTAATTTTCTGGTTTTAAATTCTTTTAGATTAGAATTGATGGTGGAGAATGAACATTCTGTGTACAATTTTATATTTTCCTAATTATTTTTAGTATCCTTTCCAATATTGTATAAAGTTAAAACATTACTACTTATTTTTAGGATTTCTAAAATGGTCAGAGTAAAAATTCTATTTATTCACAATTTTAACACAAAATTGTCCATTATGACCAAGTGAGAAATTTTAAACTTTTTATTTGTGATCCTTAATGGTAGTGATAGGGAATCAAGTCCAATGCTTCATGTGTCTTAGTCTCCTGTGTGCCTCTGAGCCTGATGTGTCCTGTGGTTTTATTTTCACTCAACTGGAATAAAGAAAAATTTCACCAGGAAAGAATTATTACTTGGTTACTTTCTCCAATATCTCTCGCATATATAAAAGTAATATAATTCTACACTGGCAGAAAATGGGGTTTTTATATTGTATTTATTAATAGTAACTTTTTATGTTTTGTAGCCCCACTCTTCACTAAGTCTTGCCCCTTTCCTATCCCCGCTTCCAATAAAGCTTGACTGGATCCACTGGAAACACTTGCAGTCAGCCTCTTCCTTAAAAAGCCCAACCTTAAATAACCTACCCCCTGGGAGCCCTGCTATAAACTTTCAAAGACCTGACTGAAAACAGACTCCTTCCTGAAAGCCCTCCTCTGCCATAGGGAAATCCCTCTTCCACTCCACCCCTTCCTGGAATCCCTGCTCTGCACCACCAGAAACCAGGCCACATCCATATATCCTTCTATGTCCCGCCTTACTGCACCAATAGCTCAGCCTGCATCAGGCTCCTCTCTCCAATCCCCACCTCAATCACCAGATACCCCGCCCCTAACTACTATAGTACCACATAGTCTCATTGCTGCCATATCCTAGCATCTGCAAGCTCCTCCCTTTCCTTTCAACCCCACCCCCAATCATCCTTCTCCCTCAAGCCCCTCCTGGTTTCATCAGAAACTCCTCCCATAACTAGCCTACTTCTAAGTGGCCTAACCTCTCAAACACAGCCCTGAACCTACCTCTTCCCACAAAGCCCATCATGCTACACCAAAAACCCTCTACCTGCCTATAACTGCCCTTGAAGCCCCACCTTGCTTGGCCAGAAGATTCTCACATAGCCCATCTCCTGCCTGGAAAGCCAGCCCTGCTCCACCACAAGCCTCTCCACCTCCCACATCTACTCTCTCAATGCCCTGCCTTGCTCCCCAGATAAACCCGCCCCATATTGGCTCCTTTCTCAGATCCACACACTACACCATCAGATACCATGCCCATAATTATCCTACACCATTGTAGCCCTTCCACTCCTTCTCAAAGCCCCTCCTCCAACTAGCCCCATGGCTCCAAGCTCTGCCCTGCTCCAGAAAAACCCCACTGGAAAACCCCCACCACATTGTCCCATCTCTTGACACCCACATTGCTCCACTGGAAACCACTGCTCCAGTTGGCCTCCCTCTGGAAGTCTCAGCAGGCTGAACTGTAAATCCTTGTCCCTCCATAGTCCCTTTTTAAAGGTTTCTTTGCCCTACTGGAAACCCTGTCCAAAGTCCATGTCCTGCCTTGCAACACTGAAATCCCCACCCAACCTGATTTTTCTTTTTGAAGTGGTGACTGGCTACACCAGAAAACCCATCCGAACTAGGCTAGTGCACTGGATCCTATCACCACAAAGCTCTGGTCCTGAAAAACTCCTCCATATATTGTGACTACATCCTGCTCTGCAAGAAACCCCATCTCCATCCTAACACACTTCCCTAAGGCCTGCCATTCTCCACCAGAAACCCTGCCCCTTACTAGACCAAGGCTTCCTAGTACCACCAGGCCCTCTCAAAGTCAGACCTTGAAAAGCCTCTCCTTCATAGCTCCGCATTCCTACACCAGAATCCCCAACTTCTGTCAGCCTCTTGCCTCCATTCCCTTCCCTGCCTTATGGAAAACCTCACCCTACATATCCCACAAGGGCTCACAGTGCTCTACCAGCACCCCTCCTCTAAGTAATCTCCTCCTTTGTAGCCTTGTTCTTCCTTCTCAAAGCTCTGTCCCAAACAGCCTCCTCCCCAGTGACCCCATCTTCTTCCACTAAAAACCCGTCAACCTGCCAGCCTCCATGCTCAATCCCACCTACTCCACAAGAGACCCCGCCCCTAACAAGTCTAGTCCTTCCTGTCCCCTCCCTGCTGTTTGAAAGCCCTACACAGACTGGGCTTCACCCTCAAAGCCCCACCCTGCTCCACCACAGAGAAATATACCAAATGCCAATACTAACTCCTCCCTTGAATCAGGCAGGGTTCCACAAGAAACCCCACACCACCTCATCCATGAAGGTCCCATCTAGTAACTTTTATTACAAATGCGATTTTATACTGGCCATAGAATTCATACTAATCAATATGATAAGAAAGCAGTATTGCAAAAAAGGCAAAAAAAATTAAATAGCTATTAGATGCCTTAGTCTAGTTTGGGGTTCTGTTACCAGGCAGATACACATTGTATGAAAATGTCTGAAGGGGATTCCTCTTATTGGAAAGCATTCTTTGAAGTATCAGTGATCATGAGTGATCATTTTATTTCTAGAAAATTTGTGCATATTTGTGCCATTAACTTAAAAAAATATTAGTTATTTTAAATCCTGTGGTTTCGTTGAGGAAAGAGTATTAGTGTGTAAAAAGATGTTTTTCAACTCATCTCTCTAATGAATAATTTTGGACATTGTAAGACAGACCTGTGTTTTACCAAAGCTTTGTATGTGGTATGCTATATTTTATTCAGGCTGAAGAGCCAAAGTAAGTCCAATTTGAGATTAACCCCACCATCTTGTGCTAGTCTGCCCTTAGGGTAACCACAAGACAGAGAGAAAAAAAACACACAGGTTGCCACCAACCCTGCCCACCCTTAAGAAAGCAGAGCAGTTGCCCAAGTATTTCAGGAACAGAAAATCCCAATAGTTCAGAGAAAGGGCAGTGAGGTTAGAGTGGACTCAAACCAATCATATAACTGCTTGTGTGGAAATTCCCTAAACTTGTTTATTCAATACTATAAAAGCTTTGCTGATTTTGTGCTTGAGGACTCTTTTTTTTTTCCTGGTTTTTTCTTCTTTCTTTTTTTTTTTGAACTTTATTTTATTTTATTTGAGAACATACTGTACAGAGGGGTTACAATTACATGGGCAGGATAATGCATACATTTCTTACCAAGCATTGCAGCCTCCTCCTTTGTTTATCCTTCAACACCCTTCCCAGCCTCCCCCCTCCCCCAAAATCATACCCCCCTTCCCCCCCCACACCGACATTGTAAAGCTGGTTTTGACATGACATTTTGTACTTCTCATTGTTGCAACAGGTCCACTTGAATCCTTAAACGACTTGTTTGTCCCCATCTCCTCCACATGTTATACTGACATCAAATATAGTGAAAGCGGGGGTTACACTGTGGAGGAGGGACATACAAAGCAACAAAGAAATAATCTTATAAATGCGTTAGAAACACATGCATGAAAGAAAAAAAACATTAAAATACATATTTGAGGGTTCGTTTTCCTAACATCACATTATCTGACCTTTTCCGCTTGACTCATACACTAGATATTGCAAATAAGGGAAACCATGGGACCTATGTTTCTTTGGGCCTGGCTTACTTCACTTAATATAATTTTTTCCAAGCCTTTCCATTGAGGACTCTTTGTGTCACTGGTTACCCAGTGCTCAGAGGACCAAGCTTGAGCTCGCAAATAAACGACTTTTTTGCTGTTCGCATTGGTCATGGTCTCTGGTGGTTTTCGGGGGTCCCAAGTCCATAAAACATTTCTGGGGGCTCATCTGGAATCTGCCTCATAAGACCCTCCAGACGCCCAAAAAACCCAGCTGTCAAGTCTAGACATTGCTGTTCTGTATATTTGGTTGCCTGCAGATTCTGTATCTGTAATTCTGGTTTTCCGAGAGGTCTGTATTCTGGTTGGCAAGGAGTCTTGGCGGACGTGCTATAAGATTGCCAATGGGGTTTATGAGGACATATCCCCAGACCCCTCTGGATAGATTGCTGTTTAGTGCAGACATTTTTGGGAAATTTTCCGTCTGTAGTCTGGCACTTCATGCAGACATTTTTTGAGAAGTTTTCCCCCTGTATTGGGAAGTTTTCCATTTTGGGGGAAACTCTCCTTCTGTAGTCTGGCACTTTCTGGTTGGCAATTTACAATGCTGCAGCATGCCTTTGTAAGTTGTGTCTGTGTGTTGAGTGTTTTGTCTGTCATTTGGGGTTTATTTTACCCTTAAGCCTTGACCCAGGGCATACTGAGTATGGGGGAGAATCTGCCACTCTGAAGGGATGGCCGCTAGGGACTTATTTCCCTTGCCCCAAAATGACTGGGACTTCTCTTCCACCTTGTAAGGCCCCTGGGTCAACAAATTTTGGTGAGATGTCACCCCATTCACTGAGACCTGATTGTTCTCTGTTCTATATTTCCTGAGATAGGGAAGTTCTGGGTAAGAGTGGCAGGCTCATTCAGCAGACTCTGGATTCAGCTTGCTGAGTGAGAATGGCACAGAGTACTAATAGGGATAAACTCAGCCTTTGGTAGTTGTGTTGTCTAGTTCTGTTTTAGAAATGGTACTAGTTAATTTTGTTTTTTTTGGGGCGGGGAGTGTGGGATCCGGTCATGGGGCCTGAACTCTGGGCCCGGGTGCTATCCCTCAACTCTTCAACTGAAGGCGGGTGCTCTACCACTTGAGCCACAGCTCCACTTCTAGCGTTTTCCCCTTTGCTTATGGTGCTGGGGAATTGAACCAGGCCCTCATGCATGCAAGGCAAATTCGCTACCAGTGAACCACCTTCCCAGCCTTCCCAGCCACCTTCCCTTGGCACTACTTTTAAAGGGTGGGTTTTTGGTTATGTGTTTTTGAAACTTATTTGAACATCTCTGGGGAAATAAAAGTTCTAGCCTCCAGCTGGGCTCAGTCACAGAGAAGGTTGTGTGCCTCTTTTTGACTTTTCAGCTAGTCCCGACAATGTAATGTGCTCTTGTCTAAAACTGGATAAAAATCAAGCCAGTTTAGTTTCAGGTAACCCCCCTCCCCCAGCCTTCCTCCAACAAAAAGGATTCAAAAGAACAGTTGGTGAAATGCTTTGCTAAACAAGCAAGCCCTGGGAAAGTGAAGCTCAACAAAGTTACTTAGTTTAAAAGAAATATTGTCTTAAATTTTTGTTTGAAAACTTAAAAAAATGTACATACAAATGATTTTTATTTTTTGCACACTTAAAGATCTGTGTTTTGGGCTGGGAAGGTAGCTCAGTGGTAGAGCACTTGCCTTGCAAGCCTGAGGCCTTGGGTTCGATTCCTCAGCACCACACAAGCAAAAGAAAAAAGTCGGAAATGGTGCTGTGACTCAAGTGGTAGAGGGCTAGCCTTGAGCTGAAGAGCTGAGGGACAGCACCCAAGTCCAGAGTTCAGGCCCCACGAACAGACCCCCCACCCAAAAAAAAAAAAAAAGATCTGTGTTTTCTATGTGTTTGTGAACACGTTCATGATAGAAAATGTCAGCATGCTGTAACAATTGAGTGAGTTTAAGTTTAAAATTCAAAAGGTTATGAGGTTGGGACATTACCAGAAAAATTTTATAAAATTTTCGCATTGTTTTAAATGGCTTTTTAAGGATTGTTTAACTTGAAAATTTGAAAATCTGTTATTTTAGAATGCATAAGGCTGTTTACACTGTAATCAAGATATCTGGCTTAACAGAAAGGAGAAACTTAGAAGGCAACAGAATACCTATCTTTAGGAGTGAAGGGTGAACAGGCAGTAGTGCAGTTCAGCTGGTCATGCATGGTGGAACAGGCCTTGGGAAGAGTCCACGAATGGTGAAAAAGGGCAACCTGGCACAAACACAGTTCATCTAACCCTAAAGAGTCAGAATGGGTGCATGACCATTCCACAGGAAGGACCAAGTGGGGCATCTTTATTCTGTCCTTTTTCCCTGCAGATAGACACTGGAAACATGATGGTAAAAATGAGTGATGTGTTGATCTGATTAGCATTGCTCAAACTGCCCCTTGGATGTGTTAAAATTAAAATTAAGAAGGCCTTAAAAAGAGGGTTTAAAAATTTTATTTGTATGTGATTTTCTCTCAATGATATTCTGCCAGTGGATATGTTTTTTTTTTTAAGGCATCAAGGTGTTAATTCTAGCTTTTTGGTACAATGACGGTGATTGTAATTTTTGCATTAAGAAAAAATTATTTAAGTTTAAAAGTTTTAATGTGTATCTGTTTTAAAACAAGAAGCCAAGAGGAAATGAGTGACACCTAGCCTCAAGAACTCAAGGAATTTTTCAAAATGCAAATAAAAACTAAAGTATAGAATATTAAAACAGATTAATAGGAGGCTTAAAAATTAGGAATGGATTTCTGTATATAAAGTTTAAAAGTAAAATTGTTCTAAATATTTGCCTCAAAGTGCAAAAAGGAAAAGTTAGGATTACCAAAATAATTGCTTCATTCGTATTTGTTTGCTCTCATAGGTTTTTTTTTTTTAACAGTTCCCAGCAGCCCCCCCCAAAAAGAGTGAGGATTCTTGTAAGTTTGTCAGAAGTAATTTGGCTCTTAATTAGATTCAGGTAAGAACATGCTTAGAAGTTACTTCTATGTTGACCACCTTGTTGCTTTAAACTGGAGGAAGGTGGCATTTTATGAGGCTCATTGATCTGCAAATTGGTTGGAAGCCAGCCTGGGCAGAAAAAGGTCCATGTGAGACTGTCACCTTTACCTAGCTAGCAGAAGGCTGAAAGAGCAAGCAGAGTTGCTTTAGGATTCAAGGTGGCAGAGTGCTAGCTTTGAGCTGTAGAGCTGAGGGACAGCCCTCAGGGCCCACGTTCAAGTCCAGCAACCAACTAAGAGAAATGCCAATGAGGCGTTTTTCCCAGTGTAGAGAAGACACTCCTGGGACGAAAGCAATGGAGGAGCATCCAGAGACCATAAGCCACTGCTTGGATGGCAGAAATAATGTCAGATCTTAGAGTCATTTTTGCGTGGCCCTTCTACAACTGGTCAGAGCCAGGAGGTCACAGGAAAATAGTTTGTAAGCATGCCTAATATCTTTGACTAAATACCTTGTAAGGGACAGGAACTTAGTCATCTGTGATAGTACTAAAAAGCTAAGATTGTAAAATGGGGAGGATAGTTTAGATCCCAACCCCTGTATGTGCCGAAAGCTGTAATTGGTAGTAACTTTTGAGCTGACACCAGCTACATGAAATTCATCTGCTCAGCAAAAATGTTTGTAAAACTGAGTGTGTTTCTATTGATATCTGTCCGAAGGCCTGCATAGGTAACTCAGGCATTGTTAGGATTACTAGAGATCACATTCCTAAGCCATCCAGAAGGCTAAACCAGAAGGCTAAATAAGCTACACTGCTCTAGCCAGGAAAAAGGTCTGTGCATTTGTCAAAAGTTAAAATGTTGTTCTTAATGACATCTAACCCTGGTATCCTCTTTGTAAAAAAGGCTAAGGTTATAGGTTCGTGGCTAGGTAGGATCAACACCCCTAAGTCAGCTTGAAGAAGTGACAGAAGATGAATCTTTGTCCATCATCCCATTTTAAGAACAAGGGACCAGAGTCACTTTTTTAAAAATGTGGCAAAATAGACAGAAGGAAAGGCAAGGGAAATAATAGTACAGGCCTGAGCCCGCTATATCTGCCTAGAAAATCCTAGCCTTATTAAAAGAACTATTTGTTTAAAAAGTTGTCATCTTGGTAAATTGTCCTGGGCTATTGTCTAAATAGTCTTAAAAACCAGTGGGGTCACAGCCTGCCAAGCCTATGCAATGTATTCTTAACAAGTCTGTGTAGGAATGTGCAGCCCAGCACGTGGTGTGACAGTCCCTTGGAGCCACAGAGAGACCCTGCTGCTGCTGCTGCACACCCTAAAGGGTAAAGTTCAAGGAGAGCCTGACAGTCACTGGGAGGAAATCTACATCATCATCCAGACCACTTCCACCGTCATAAAAGTAGACTGAACTCCTGCCTGATTCCATCACTTGAGTTTGCTTCCTGGTTGAAAGGTGCTAAAACTAAGATCTTTTGGGACATTCTTTTGGTGATATCCGGTAACCTTCTCTACTCCCACAGTGGATATTTGGGGCAAGGATATCACTGGTTTGCCTTAGGCACTTCAGGGTCACAGCTTAGGTTGGCTCTGATATGGTAATAACCTGCTTCCTCCTGGGTGAGTTTTAAAGATAAAGGAGAGAATTTTTAAAAAATCAATGGAGGTAGTAAGAGGAATGGGACCCAGCCCTAATCTTAGCCTTAAAATCTAGCAAGCTTTTCATCCCACTGGTACCTTGAGGCTTTCTGAGGTAACTTGGTTCCACAAGTCAAAGGGAAAATGAGCAGTTTTAAACTCTAGCCACAAAGAAGCTCAAGGAATTGTAAAGAAGAGGAGGGTAGTAAAGAAAGCCTTAGGAAAGGAATTGGGGAAAAATTGGTATCCTCTGGATAAGAAATGATTTAAAAAGTAAGGATTGTCTTAAAATATTTGTAAAGAAGACAAACCTGAGAAAGTTTAAGTATGTAGCAAATGGTATGAGTATGTCTTAAAATTGGAGCTTACAAGTACAGCTGGTATAAAATTGTTAGCTGTGATATACGGAGTCAAGATTGCTGGAAGAAAATGTAAGGGACTTTGGTATTGTTAATTTTGTTACTCACAGTCAGACCTTGTAGACTGATGTCCTTTGTAAAAGAGAGGATCAGCACAGTCCATCTATTAGTTCTGAGATCCCAACACCAAACTGTAAATATAGAAGGCTGTGCCAATTAGGGGACATGATTGGTCCCCAATGCTCTAGAAGAGGAGGGAATGAAGAGCCAAAGTAACTCCAATTTGAGATTAACCCCACCATCTTGAGCTGGGCTGCCCTCAGAGTAACCCCGAGAGAGAGAGAGAGAGAGAGAGAGAGAGAGAGACAGAGAGAGAGAGAGAGAGAGAGAGAGAGAGAGAGGGAGAGAGAGAGAGAGAGAGAGAGAAAGAGACAGAGACAGAAAGACAGAGAGAGAGAAAACACAGGTTGCCACCAAGCCTTCTCGCCCTTAAGAAAGCAGAACAGTTGCCCAAGTGTTCCAGGAACAGAAAATACCAATAGTTGAGAAAAAGGGCAATGCAGTTAGGGTGGACTCAAACCAATTATATAACTGCTTGTGTGGAAATTCCCTAAACTTGTTTGTTCAACACTATAAAAGCTATGCTGATTTTGTGCTTGGGGACTCTTACCATCACCGAGTTACCGAGTGCACGGAGGACTAAGCTTGAGCTTGCAAATAAAAGATTCTTTTGCTGTTCGTATTGGTCATGGTCTCTGGTGGTCTTTCAGGGGTCCCTAGTCCGTACAACACGGCTTGATACAAAATGTCTCTGCCCAGAGAATTAAATGATTGCCTTTATAGCTAAAAAGATTTAGTGCCATTATTAACATCTAACACATGCAGAGGTTTTTATTTAAACCTCTCTTTCTTTCTTTCTTTCTTTCTTTCTTTCTTTCTTTCTTCTTTCTTTCTTTCTTTCTTTCTTTCTTTCTTTCTTTCTTTCTTTCTTTCTTTCTATTCCTTCCTTCCTTCCCTCCTTCCTTCCATCCTGCCTGTCTTCCTTCCTTCCTTCCTTCCTTCCTTTTTTCTTTCCTCCCTTCCTTTCTTCCTTCCTTCCCTTCTGTCCTCCTCCTTCTCTACTTTCTTTTCTTTGTCTTTCTTCCCTTTTCTTTCCTCTTTTAGGAAATGAGTATGAATTTAGACTTTTTTTGCTGAACAAATATTCTACCATTAGAACAATCCTTTTTCAATTTAGTTACTTTGCTCATAGGTGATCAATTTTCCTGAGGGCTGAACAGAGGCTAAGTTCCTCACCTCTGTCTGCCAAGTAGCTGGGATCACAAATGCATTCCAACATGCCAGGCTTTAGGATGATATGAGAATATTATTACTTTCCTTGCACACTGGTTCTAAACTGTGATCCTCTCAAATTCTACCCCTTTAGTTAGTGATGTGAGTTCCAATAGCTTGTCCTCAGTATAGATTGTCTAAATGAATGACTGAAGTCAATTTCACTTTAATCTCTTTTTTTTTTTTTTGCCAGTCCAGGGCCTATTATAATTTTATTTCTAGAAAATTTTTGTGTATATGTATACATAAGCTTTGAAATGTTGCTTCTCCCCCTCCTGTTTATCCTTTTTTTATTTTTCTTGGTCATGGCGCTTGAACTTTGTGCCTAGCTCTGTCCTAAGCCTTTAGATCAAGGCTAGCACTTTACCACTTGGGCCACAGTGCCACTTCTGGTTTTCTGGCTGTTAATTGGAGGTTAGAGTGTCACGGATTTCCTGCCAGGGCTAGCTTTGAACTATCATCCTCAGATCTCAGCTCCTGAGTAGTTAGGATTACAGGCATCAGCCACTGGCTCCCAGCTATAATGTTACTTATTTTAAGTCCTGTGATATAGTTGAGTGAGTAGCATGAGTGTGTAGAAAGGTAACTTTCAAATAATCTCTAAATAATTTCAGTTTCATTTTCATAATATTTATTGCAGTGATTAATAACAGAAGCTCCCAAAGTAACAGAATGATCCTTCATTTCCCCCTTCCCATAGGCATTATTAGAAGAAAATGTGTGAGATCTCTAATCTAAGACAATATGTACTTGAAATTATAAAAAAATTCTCCCCTATGACCCAGCAATCCCACTTTTGGGCATTTACCCAAATGATCACAAACAAGACCACACTAAAAAGCTACCAGCACAACTATATTTATAGCAGCATTATTTACCATAGCTAAGATATGGAACCAACCCAGATGCCCCTCAGTAGATGAATGGATCAAGAAAATGTGGTATATATACACAATGGAATTCTATGCCTCCATCAGAAAGAATGACATTGCCTCATTTGTTAGGAAATGGAAAGGCTTGGAAAAAATTATATTAAGTGAAGTAAGCCAGGCCCAAAGAAACATAGGTCCCATGGTTTCCCTTATTTGCAATATCTAGTATAGGTATGAGTCAAGCGGAAAAGGTCAGATAATGTGATGTTAGGAAAACGAACCCTTAAATATGTATTTTAATGTTTTTTTTTTCTTTCATGCACGTGTTTCTAACGCATTTATAAGATTATTTCTTTGTTGCTTTGTATGTCCCTCCCCCACAATGTAACAACTGCTTTCACTATATTTGATGTCAGTATAACTTGTGGAGAAGATGGGGACAAACAAGTCGTTTAAGGATTCAGGTGGACCTGTTGCAACAATGAGAAGTACAAAATGTCATGTCAAAACCAGCTTTACAATGTAGGTGTGGGGGGGGGGGGAGGGGGGAAGGATTGGGTGGGGGAAGGGGGGAGGCTGGGAAGGGAGGTGAAGGATAAACAAAGGAGGAGGCTGCAATGCTTGCTAAGAAATGTATGCATTATCCTGCCCATGTAATTGTAACCCCTCTGTACAGTATGTTCTCAAATAAAATAAAATAAAATTTAAAAAAATAAAAGAGCCAAATTACACAACGTGCTTTTCATTTTTAAAAGAAAGGAATGTCATACAGGTATATTTATTGGCAGGTTTTTTCATCTGAAAAACAAAGAAAAAAATATCATAAAAAAGCAGAAGGGAATCAGTAGCCACATAAGTGTGATTGGAGAGGTTAAGATATGAATTTATTCAGGTAAAATAATTATTTGGGAAAGGTATCTGTTCACTGAATTTATTCATCATTAATTTTATTTACGTATCACTTAATATATAAACAAATACATGTGTGTATATATGTGTGTGTGTATATATATATACACATAAATGATATATATATATATATGCATATATATATATATATATATATATATATATATATCATCAGTATCTGTCCAGTGAACTGTATGGTTAGGTAATTTCATGTCAAGTTCATCAAAAGGATGGAATTCCATGAACCTTAACAACCCTGCAACACCACTGCAAATGCCAACTTAAGGGTTCACCATTGTAAGCCAGACCTGTGTTTTACCAAAGCTTTGTATATAGTGTGTTATTTTTTCATTTAGGCTTGTCAGAAAATATGTTTGCCCCTAAAAATAAATGATGGAATTATAACTATAATAATTTAGTGTAAATCTTTACATTGAACACATGCTCAACATGAGTTGTTCTTTCTTTTTCTTATTTTAATTTTAGGAAGTTGATTTGTCTTTTGATGTAGTGTTTGCCAGACAGGTACTCCACCACTAGAGTCACTCCACCAATCCTTTCTTGTTTAAGTTACTTTACTCATAGAGTAGCAATTTTTGCACCCAGCCTAAGAAGCAGGGATCATGATTGCATTCCAATATCCCTACCTAGTAGGTTGATATGGGTGATACTTTCCTTCCTAGACTGATTCAGAACTGTGATCCTCTCAAATCCTACCACTTTAGTTAATAGTGTGTGATCCAGTTCTGCCTACCTCTAGAAGATATGACAGAAATAAATGATTACAAATAATTTGAGTTAATCATTGGCTAATATAGATGATTTGATATTAAAATGTAGGGTAAGTTTAAAAGTATAATCACAGTAGTCATATTTTGCTAAGTAAATTTTGTTTCACATTAAAAACACATCTTAACTAGAATTAAGGACTTATTTTGCTGTCTGTCAACTTGTATGTCATTTGGGAAACTTCATGTCTTCCATGTGTGATAAATGACTTTGAATGATCTGATGTGCTGGCTCACATCTATAATCATGGTTAGCAATCAGAAATAAATAGATCACAATTTGAACATAGCCTAACCAAAAATTTAGGAAGTCCCAACCTCAACAAACTAGTGGATCATGTTGAATCATGCAATTAATCTCAGCATCACAAGAGGCTAAGTTTCTGCCCAGTACCTGTGTCACTTAGGTAACTGGCTCACTTGGAGGCAGTCACCTCTCCTGATGCAGAAATTGGGCTGAGATTCAGCCAAGAGGAGAGAGAAGTCTGCCCCACCTTCCCAGGGTTGACTTCACAGAATGCAGTGAAAACGTGCTTGCTTTTCTCCTCCAAATAGCTTGAGATGCCATGCTGCTGAGGGTTCATTATTTGATTCCAGTGGTCTGTGGTAGAGGTGTAAGGAAACATTAAATTAAATTTCATATTCGCCCATTGAGTTACTCTTCCCAGCTTGTGAGTTAAACTCAGCAAGTGTTCATTATTTGAGAGTTGAGAATACTGAGGTAGGGGAGAGAAGAAGGTTTAGTGAAAGAGAGGAGAGATCGGTAGAGAGATGGAGAGAGGGAGAGATGGGGAGATGGGGAAAGGAAAGAAAGGAAGGAAGGAATGAACGAATGAAGGAACAAAGGAGGAAGAAAGAAAGAAAGAAAGGAAGGAAGGAGGGAAGGAAGGAAGAAAGAAGGAAGGAAGGAAGGAGGGAAGAAATGATTGAGAATGAATGGTTTGGAATCAGGAATCACATTGCAGAGGTACTACCTGTATTTGGTATTAGGTCTGCCCCAGGCCATGCAGACCCTATGCAGACACCTCCCCAGTTATCTGGGACTCCTGAAAGCAGCCACCTCCCCCCCTGCTAAGTCACAACCTGGTCTGCTGCTGGTCGCACTTTCCATCTGACTAGAGGAGAGTCCTAGGCCCTGAGGTCACAACCAGATCCAATGTGGCCAGATTTTCCCCCACCTGGGCATACCTCATCTCGTCTTTGGCCTAGATACGACTTGGCCCTAGGTTGGGTCGCCACCCCCCCTTTTTATTACATGCCTTTCCACCATGTATGGCATGGGCTGGGAAAGTGGCTCAGTGGTAGAGCACTTGCCTTGCAAGCATGAGGACTTGGGTTCGATTCCTCAGCACCACATAAGCAAAAAGAAAAAAGCCGGAAGTGGCACTGTGGCTCAAGTGGTAGAGCTAGCCTTGGGCTGAAGAGCTGAGGGACAGTGCCTAGGCCCAGAGTTCAAGCCCCACGACTGGACCCAAAAATAAATAAATAAAAATAAACTAATTTACCTGACTGAATACCATGTGCTGTTCTCTTCATTGACTACCTAAAGAAACTTACCTAATTAATATACCTTACACTTCAGAGTTTCTAGTTATCAATCCAAGTATATTTGTCTGACACATGTGAGTTCAGCATCTATAAAACATTGTACTAACTCATCATTTATCAGTTTAAATCTGCCTGGAATCTTTTTTTCAATTTTTTTAACTGTGAAAATAACGTACAGAGAAGATACAATTACATGAGCAAAATAATGAGTACATTTCATATGAAGCATTGTTGCCTCCTCCTTTGTTTCCCTTCCCATCTGAATCTTTAATAGCAGCCTAATTAACCTTAAAGTTTATTTTGTTTGCTTTGCTTTGTTTTCTTTTTTGCTTAAAGTAATCAAAGATTTGCTGGGATCATCTGAAAAAAATCTCTGCCTTCATACTTCTAATCACCCTGGGGTACAACCTATGTGCTACCAGCTCACATGATGGGATTTTGAAATTCTTGAAAGCAGATGCTCATCATAAGGCCCTATGGCTTTGGGATTTCTCAGATTCTTTTTTAAATGTAATTGTTACTCAGGTGTGTACAGTGAGTTTTCCATTTCACAATACATGTAATGTGTACATTTGTCTTGTAGACAATGCCATCCTTTTCTGAGCTTTCTCTCAGTTTCTGTTTCTTGTTGTTGTTGTTGATTGTTTTTGTTTTTGTGCCTGACTTTCAGCTTGAACTCAGGATTGGGTGCTGCCTTTGAGTTTTGTAATCAAGGCTACTCTACCTCTGGAGGCCCAGCTCCTTTTATGGATTTTTGGTTGTTAATTGGAGAGAAAGGTCTTACAGATATTCTCACTGGAGCTGGCTTTGAACTGTGATCATCAGCCTCCTGAGTAGCTCAGATTATAGGCCTGAGTCCCCAGTGTCCAGCTACTGAAGTGTTGGTTGCATGCTTCCCTGGTTGTGTTACAATTATCCTCGACTCTTGGCACTGATACTACATATTGCCTGGCTCAAATCTGAATTGGTGGAACATGATTGTATTTTGAGGAAGGCAGGAATAGGAAACTATAGGCCATAGGGACATATAAGCTAATCAAATTATTTGGAATATGCCATAAAGACAAGTAAGTTTATTGCCAGTTGACTGTGTCATGTCTTTACTATTAATTCTGCATGGCTGTGGATGATGTTATACATATCCAAATGGCCTCTGGCAGAAAGAAGTTTTCTCATCCTGTTCTAAAAACAAAACAAAAAACAACCAAAAAATACTACATATGAGTGCAGCAGATCCCTCTAATTAGAGACCATTATGCCCTAGTTTATGAAAAAAAATGTCCTTTGTTCAAGTGCTGTTACTAATTCTAACAACAAATATAATGAAATCTGTAGTAGTCTGTAGAATTGTATACCGCAGCTTTCATTTTATTTCACAAGAAATTCATACATTAGGTGCTGGCAAAACTGGTTAACTACTTGTAGAAAAATTAAAGCTAGATCCTTATATATCACCCTGCACCAGAATCAACTCCAAATGGATCAAAGACCTCGGTGTCAAAGCAGACACACTGAAAACATTACAGGATGGAACAGGAGAAACTCTAGGTCTCCTTGGCACAGGCCCAAATTGTCTTAATAGAGACCCAGAAGCACAACAAATCAAAGAATGGTTGGACAAATGGGATTGCATGAAATTGCAGAGCTTCTGCATGGCAAAGGATATAGCTAGCAAGATCAATAGAAAATCCACTGATTGGGAGATCTTCACTAGCCATACAACAAACAAGGGTCTCATATCTAAAATATACCTGGAACTCTCAAAAGTAAATCCAACAACAAAAAATCTTCAAAGAAACAACTACCCAATAAATAAGTGGGCTAAAGACTTAAAGAGAAACTTCTCTGAAGAGGAAAGAAGCACAACCAATAGACACATGAAGAAATGCTCAACCTCCCTAGCCATAAAAGAAATGCAAATAATAACAACACTGAGATACCACCTCACCCCAGTTAGAATGGCTATGATCAAGAACTCTAATAACAACAGATGCTGGAGGGGATGTGGACAGAAGGGAACCTTACTGCATTGTTGATGGGAGTGTAAACTTGTTCAACCACTTTGGAAAGTAGTATGGAGGTTCCTCAAAAGACTCCACATAGAGCTCCCATATGACTCAGCAATCCCACTTTTGGGCATTCACACAAATGTTCACAAACAAGACCACACTAAAGCTACCAGCATGACTATATTTATAGCAGCATTATTTACCATAGCTAAGATATGGAACCAACCCAGATCCCCCTCAGTAGATGAATGGATCAAGAAAATGTGGTATGTATACACAATGGAATTCTGTTCCTCCATCAGAAAAAATAACATTGCCCCATTTGTTAGGAAATGGAAAGACTTGGAAAAAATTATATTAAGTGAAGTAAGCCAGGCCCAAAGAAATATAGGTCCCATGGTTTCCCTTATTTGCAATAACTAGTATATGTCTGAGTCAAGCAGAAAAAGTCAGATAATTTGATGTTAGGAAATGAACCCTAAGATATGTATTCAAATGTTTTTTTTTTCTTTCATGCGATTGTTTCTAACACATTTACAAGATTATTTCTTTGTTGCTTTGTCCCTCCCCCACGGCATAACCCCTGCTTTCACTGTATTTGATGTCAGTATAATTTGTGGAGGGTAAGGGAAAAAACAAATCGTTCAAATAGGGATACAGGTGGACCCATTGCAACAATGAGATATACAAGTTGTTATGTCGAAAATGAACTATACAATTTTGGTTGGGGGGGATTGGGTGGGGGAGCGGAGGGAGGATGGGAAGGGATGGGAAGGGGAAACAAAGGAGGAGGCTACAATGCTTGATAAGAAATGTACTTATCTTGCCCATGTAATTGTAACCCCTCTGTACAGTATTTTCACAATAAAAAAAGAAAATTCAGACATTAAAATGCTTATTTTTTTTTTTTGTCAGTTGTGGGGCTTGAACTCAGAGCCTAGGCAATGTTCCTGAGATTCTGAGCTCAAGTTAGTTAGGACTCTAACAATTGAGCCACAAAGCCACTTCTGCTTTTTGAGTAATTAATTGGAGACTAGAGTCGTATTGGGACTTTTCTTCCTGGTCTGGCTTTGAAATGCGATCCTCACATCTCAGCATTGTGAGAAGCTGGGGTTACAGGAATGAGACACTGGCACCTGGCTTCAAATAGTCTTTTTTAAAATGATGAACTGCTTGGTGCCTCTGGCTCACACATAAAAATCCTAGCTATAGGTAGGATAACAGGTATGAGAAGCAAACACTAGGTGAGTGTTGTTCATGTGGTTTGTATAAGCATGTTTTAATATTGTTTGTTTCTTATAATACAATGCTCTTATTTGTATTTATTTTCACCTAGGTGGGGGTGATAGGTGTTTCCAGTGTTGAACTTTCTTTGGTTGAGATGGAGCCATGTGGAAGTTCTTGCCTAGTATGGCATGAAATTGAAGGCCTCTTGCTCTCAGCTCCCCATGGACCTGGGATGATAGATGTATTCCATCACGCATAGCTAGGAGTTGGGGAGCATTGCAGGCAAAACTACACTGGTCTGGAACTGATGTCCCAAATAGCTAGCTTTACAGGCAAAACCTTGTTGTATTCCATTTCACTTAAAAGAAGTGTAGGTACATACTTAGAGAGTACAATGATAACACACTACATGTTTAATATATAAAATAGTCAATATAATTAGCCTATTTATCTCCTAAAAAATTGAAGCTAATATATTTTGGCAACCTGACTCTACTAGTTATTTTGGAATATACCATAAACATGAATACACTGATAATGTGCAGTAGAAGATTAGAAGTTGAGAGAGATAGAGAAAAGTTAGACTATATGTAGTAAATATATATTTACCTATTGCTGCTCTGAAGAATATTATCATATATTCACTGTGACAATACCACCATATATTCACCATGACAATAATTTTCCTGCAGTGTAGAATTTTCCATTTCATAATCTGCATCTTTTATCTTTTTACATTCTCCTTATAAGTATGAATGTTTTCCAGTTTATTATAATGTTTTGAAATTATTATATGATGGATTAAAAAATTTGTAGAGTGTACTGAAATTATCTCATTTTGTTTGGTTTTGTGATGCTAAATCATTAAGAACAAGGCTTTCTGAAAGTTATGCTAGCAGACTATATCAATAAATTGTATTCTAATTATATCTTATTATTGTATTTTGATATAGGGTTTTACTGTTGCTGTTTTATGATATAGAATGTTGTGAAGCTGGACTAAAACTTGCAACCCCACTGCCTCCAGTTTTATCACCATGTTCTGGAGGCTCATAATTAGAACTCTAGCTAATCAGGAGGTTGAGACCTGAGATTTAGTTCAGATAGTCTGAGCAGGAAATTTTATGAGTCTCTCCTCTCCAGTTCACTACAGAAAACGTGCAGTGGAACTGTGGCACAATTGGTAGAGCACTACACTCAAAGCAAAGATGCTTGTGAATGTCATATAGCCCCTGAGTTCAAGTCCTAAAACACACATATGCACAGACACACATTCACACACACACTCCCACATACATGTGCACACACATATTCTCAGGCAATGTTGTATCTTAAATTCGTATCCAGAGATTGGACAATAGCCCACTTATTTGTGAAGGTTTTTCCTGATTATTTTGAATGAGGAGGATAGTTCAGGGGACACAGATGACAAGACTTTAGTGAGGAATATTTTATAAATGACTAGCTTATAAAAAGAACAGGAGCACAGCTTTTATCTTTAAATATTACATTTCTTCAACTATAGTTTTTTAAAATAATAATCATTGAATTATGAGAAGACAATGCAGCACCTCTTCCTTTCTCCCCGTCCCCACTGTCATAAAATATGAGCAAAGTATCAAGAATAGTCTTTTATCTTACAAGAATGAACACCCGTAAAAATGTCTAACTGTATGTGTAAGGTTTGTTTTTCAATACTTGTACAATTTCCCCACCTCTAAGTACTTGCCTTTTTTCCACATGACAGCACAGAGGGGCTTCAAGAGCAAACAGAAAATTAGGAAACAAAAACCTAACAATGTCCTGTGAAGTAGATGTCAAAAATACATGCAAGAAGCACATGGCAGGCTGAGAGGGCCCTGAGAGGCAAAATGATTTGTGCAGGATGAAAGGAAAGTGACAAATAAGGCCTGGATCTGACCTAGGAAGGATTCCTTGAGGCTGAGATCATGCTGGTTCGTAGGCCTAGCTGAGGATGTTGGGATTTGATAATGTCCACATGTGTATAGAGTGATGTGGGAGGGGAGATTTCAGCCTCCAGTTTGTCTTTGGAATGGTCTTATGTGAGGAAGCAGCTTAGATCATTGGGCTCTGAGAGATGACACTACCTCCCTCACAATGGAATAGAATATAGAACTCTGAGAGCCACGCAACTGTAACCTACAGTCAGCTGAAGCCAGCTCACCAGGCCTGTAGCTCAGGAACAAGAAAGGTGTTCCAGTGATGTTTTCAAAGTTCAAGAGGCTCAAGTCTCAGGCATGAGTGGTGTGAGTGTCTTACTCGATGCTGCAGACATTGGATCAGTGCCAAACCACAAATCCAATGTCTCAGGCCTTTTTATAAGAAGAAACCAAGGGAATCACAAGTCAACTCAGGCCATGTATAACTATGACAGGAAACCTATTTAATCTCATCATAACCCATAGTACAACTTTCTTCTTGTGTGCTTTTATATGTGTATACTGAGAAAATATTTACTGTGTACTTTTCAATCCACTCTGTTACTCATTTTGAAGTGTACTCCAGTTTCCATGTTTCAAAGATCCATTCTTTTAACCGCCTCAGTGTGACGAGTCAGCCAAAACACTTAATGTGCCTTATAATATATAGAGCATGGACTCAGGCTTGTTGGAAATGCTGACAATGGACCTATTTCCTGCCTATCAGAAAGGTGATCTCTTCTATGTTGGAAATTTCCCCCACCACTATAGAGAGTCGGGGACAATGGAGCAGTTGCTGGATATTCTGTTTAAAAAATGAGTGTTCCTCTTTCAAACCCAGGGCTGATGATTACCTCGCCCCCCCCCAGCAGATTATTGGAATACTTGATACTTCTCTGAGACTTTCACTGAGGTCTTATCACAGGAACTTGGCTTGAGACAAAGAAGTGCACTCCCAGCTAATTCCTTAGGACTGGGCTGCCAGAACATTCATTTGCCTCAGAAGCTAGTGGAGCCTTAGCAGTTTGATTGCTGAGAGACTAGGATTAAAGGAATGGTCAGTGCCCACACAACGTCCACCCTCACTTAGGAAATCACTATCTTGGACGCCTTGAGGGAATATAGACAGAAGCAAGGATGCAACTTGAACTTGAATTTGGGGCCTGAGAGCTGTCCCATTTGTAGCATTCAGCCATTTGAGCCCCACGTCCAGATCTGGCTTTAGGCTGGCTAATTGAAGATAAGTGTCCTTAGAATTTTACAAACTAGACTGGGTTCAAACTGTGATCCTCAGATCTCACCCTCCTGATTAGCAAGATTAGAGGCATGAGCCATTGTGCACTTATTTGGACAGATCCATATAAGCATCCTCACAGAATTTGCATGAAATTGTATAGACATATCTCCACTTTTTATCTGTCATGTTTACATTGCCATTTGGGACTTAGCTAGTCCCATGTGTGTTCTGTTATTTCAGAAAAGGAGAAGCATACCGTTAGCCTCCTCCTCTCCTCCCATTGGTATAGATCCTTCTACCATAACTGAGAGGAAGATGAACAAGATGAAGAAGTAAGTGGATGTTGGCACAAAGAGAAATTCTGTCCTTGAAAACTGGGTATCTTTGAGGTTTCTGAATCAAAGTCAACTTTCTACTTTGCACACCAGTTGTGATTTTCACCTGGGGGTTGGGGCTTGGCACTCCATTGGATAGCAGATTACACAGTTGTGGATGTGGTAGTGGTTTTGGACTCTCATGGATGAGAAGGAGGACTGTGTATAACAAGTCAGATTCAGTGGGGAAACAACTTTCTCCTCCTATCACATGGGGAATTTTAGATGATTGTATTTGAGAAATTCCTAGAAGTGGGTTGTGAGGAACATCCTTCTTGCAGGAGTCTCTTCCCAGTTCCCAACATGCACATCCCGCCAGAAAAATGCTTTAGTACAAGGCTCAGGACGGGGAGGGTGGCTCTCATTTTCCTTGTCACCAATATGTTTTGTTCCATCTTCCCTATGATGATGGTCTTCTACCTTGATGATTTCTATGACCACAAGAACTATGACACCTTGAAAGAACTTACACAGTATGTCAAGCTCAACATGCCCTCTTCAGACTTGCTCTTCTGCTTACATATTCTTCTGGAGCTTACAAATTCAGATGGAGGAACACATGATCCATTAGACCAAGGAAAAGAGGAAGAAGTCCTTGTTTAGATGCCTTAGAGTTGGTGTGTATGGATGGAACCTGAGTCTCTAGGGATGTGAGTGATTGGCCAAGAGCCCTTAATACACCCCAGCTTAGCAAAATATGCCTTTATGGATATTCTTTGCTGGGTAATATCTGTTCTCCTTTTGAAAGAACTTGGAAGCAGCCACTCATTAGAAACACCCTAACTTCTCATCAGTGTTCAGTCCATACTCAAGTTCTAGAGCTTCTCCCATTAGATCTTCATGAAAGTTTATTCACACCTTAACTTCTATAGTTCTAAGACTCCTGTACCTATTTCCATGCTCAGGTTGGCATTACCGTAGAGCAGCTCCTGCAGAACTCCAGATAAAGAACCCATCAGTGATGTCATCTATGTTGACTGATAGAGATCGGAAGCCATCACTGATCTCCAGGAAGCATGTGAACATAGAGGGGTTTTCTTTGAATTTGTAGAAAGGCTCAATCAGGTTTTGAGTCCTCTGGACATCCCACTGGTTCTGAACCCCACATGTGATGCAGGTGTACCTGCATATATCACCAAGAAAGAAGATAATCCAGAATGACTTCCATTGATATTCACAGTCCACCTAGATCGGCTCCAAACCAGTCAAAAAGACACATCTTGGTGTGCAGGATAAATGTGTGCTAATGGAAAATTACTCCAGTCTATGTTCAGGAAAAACATTAAGTGAGGTCCAAAATCTAGATTCAGTTAAGGAAAGGGAATCTTTCCTCACAGAATACCCAGACCAATCTGTCCTCCTGCAAGGGCTCCAATTTTCCATTGAGAAATTAGAATCTGTCCCCCCCTGGAAGAAAATCTTGTCTTTAATGAGAAGTAAATCCCTTTGAGGACTCTGAGGCAGAAATTCTGCTTGAAGGTAACTTAGAGGCCAATCTAGAATTAGAAATTCCCTTCCCCCTTCCTGGGAAAATCTTTATTTTTCTTTTTGTTCTGATTGTTGTAAAATGTTCATTCTATTTATTTTTCTAACTTTCTTACAATGTCAATGCTTTTGATATATTCTAGATTCATGAATCCTAAATATGTTTCTTTTTAAGCCTACAATCTGAAGCATTGTGCATATGTGTTCTGTTGAGGGGAAAACACAGAGTGACAGGGGGTTTTACTGCATATAAAGGGAACTGTTAAATGCACAGGGAGCTGCAAAGAAGCCAGGCCATGCCTGCATGGGGTGATAAGGTGGCTACAAAAGGTCTAGGACAGCAGATGGGATGTCCTAAAAATCTATTCTGTCAATTGGGACAAATGCCACAATACATATAGGGTATGTGGGACGCTCTTCCAATAGTGAGTTCAAATCTGTATACATCTTCATTGTGATTTGGGTAAATATGGAAGAAAAATTTGACTCCAGTAATATAAAAATCTACTTAGGGCTGAAAATATTTGACAAAATATATAGAATATATATATACTGGAAAATAAAAGCCATCATCAATAAAAGAAAAAAGGCTTACATAGATGAACCAACACAAAATCAGGAAGAAAAATAACACAAATCAGTTATATGTAAACATACGTTATAGTCTTTATGTTATATATAGTATATTGTATAATATGTAAGATTGAATATGATTTTTCAAGCTACAAAGGCATTGAAATTTTTAGTCTTGAGCATTTATTTCACAAAACATTAGTGTAAAATATTATTGGGGAAAGTAGTGATATAATTTGATTATAATTATATGAATATATATTTGTGTGTTTCTAGATCTAACACTGATTATAAATAGATGAATAAACATATACATATATTTGTATATATCTGTCTAGGAAGTGAATATAATGAAACTGACTACACCATGTATAAAAAAGCAGCTATGAGTTGAGTCCATGAGACTCAATCCTGTAATCCTAGTGATTGGGAAGCTGGGTTCCGAGTTTTAGTCTCTCTTACCCCCATTGCCTTAGATTTTCAGAGGAGATCACAGTGGGATCACACTCCTTGACCACAGAGGAAAGTCAGTGGAAATCAGGATAAGACTCTTGTCTTATGACAGTCTACTCAGGTCCTGTACCAAGATGGCCATCTGTAGAACATCAGATGGAAAGTTGGCATTCCCTCCAAAAGGGTCTAAAAAGAGCCTTCTGAACTATAGTCTCGGACTATACTGAATTAAACCTTATTTCCCTTCCCAAGCTGCAAACACATAGAAATATGACAAGGGCTCAAGAGAGATGGACAAAGACTTACAAATACATAAAATTATCTACTCTGTTTCAGTAATTCAATGACAAATCATCAAAGCATGTCTTGAATTTTTCTTTTTTTAAAGGAAATGGAAACATACTCTGAGTGCATCAGGAACTGGGTGACAGTTTGGTTGCTGAATTGGTGAGTGCACTTCTGGGCAAAGGAGAAACATATATTGGGGAAATTGTGGGGGGGTGGGTGTCCTCACACATATACCCAAAAGAATGGCCATTACTTCTATGATGTCACAACCACCTTTGCCATAGCAACAAATAAGTGTCAGGCACTGGTTTGGCCCTGAAGTGGACTCAACAACACCAAAAAGCACAAAGAATGAGAGGGAATGACTACTAGCCACCACACTTCAGCTTGAAGAGCTGTCCTAAAGAGAAGCTAGGATAAATTGAGCTGGAAAAGACTGATCTCCATGTAAGGCTCCTGAGAACTACGGACTGGGCACTATTACAGGTGTTGGAGAAACAGAAGTGAATGTGGCTCTCTCCTCACCAATTTCATGCTGAAAAGAAAACCAGAAATCATAATGATAATTTCTATAAATCAGAGACATGACATTGGTGATTTTGTAGCAACAACTTCACAGTGGGGATGGGAGGAGACATCCCTGAACAAGAGATAGTTGATATGAGAGCCATCATCTAGGCAATTATTTAGGAGCAGGTACTCCAGGCAGTAAGAACAGCAAGTACATCCCCCATTGATGGGAATGAACCTGACTTGCTTCAGAAAAAGAAAACAGCACTGGCATGCTTGCTTGTGAAGTAAGAATGGAAAGGTACAATGAAGAAAACAGAGGTCAGAAATGAAAATAGGAAAAAATTAGATAGATATTGGATGCTGCAGATTGCAAGATGAAATTTTCTGATTTTATTATAAATCTGACATGATCCACTGGAACCAAATTGCTAAGGTAGTAGTCAGACACATATGATTCACCAAAAGAATACTTCTAAAATGTGATTCTAGCTGGGCTCTGGTGGCTTACAACCTGAATCCTACTTACTCAGGAGGCTGATATCTGAGGATCAGTTTTAAGGAAGCCTAAAGAGGAAATTTGGTAAGCTTATGTTCAATTAATCATCAAAAATATGGATATGAAGCTGTGGTTCAACAGGTAGAGCAGTAGCCTTGAGGAAAAAACAAAGGGACAGCACCTAGGCCTTAGGTCCAAATCCCAGGACATCACAAAGAAGCCAACAAATAAAATTTGGTGCTCAGTCATTCATCTCTTAGCATTCTACTTCAATTTATTTGTTATGAGCCTTGGAAATTATATCCTTACCAAATGTTCTCCCTAATATTTTGCTTCATTACCAGCTTTCAAAACCCTGGCATCACCAGTGTCTCCTCGCAGTTAGCATAGAAGTCAACCACTGGAAATTTGAAGATATATTTTATTAATCATAAGAATTCTGATCATCTTTCCATATACATCAAATGAGTAGTAGTCACATTCCACTATTCTGAATGTTTTTAATCCTCCTTTGAGTTAATAAGCATTAAGGCTTAAAAATTCTAGAGTGGTTATCAAATTAAATTCAATAGTCATCATTCTTCCACCCAATCTTGTAACATATTATTATAAAAGGAGAGACTATATGAAGTGTGCACATGATACTTCTATAATACTCTCAAGAAGTAGGGTTTTACAGAAACATCCGGATTTCTTTGCGAAAGCAAAGGATAAGAGATTAATTAAGCTCCCAAACAACTCAGAAAAAAAATGCTATCGACCCTAGAACAAATTAATTTGCCTAGAACTGAGGAAATGAGTTTCAGAAATGCCAGAGGCAAAGGGTATTATTCAAATCACCTTATCATGAGGTACAAGCAGCCTGTCTAGATCAACCTTCCAGGAAAAAAAGGAATGAATGAAAAGCAATGAATGCTTCTAAAACAAGCCAGTTGGTGGTGGTTCATGCTTGTTATCCTAGCTACTTAGAAGTCTAAGATGAAAGGATCTCAAATCAAAGCCTGGCCAGGAAGGAAACCTTCCTCTCTGCAACCAGCAGACAGGAAGCATTAGCTCTGTACCTGAAGCCCAGCTGGACGGCCTCAGACAACAGACATCCAGACACACAAGACCACCCCCATCTGAAATATTATCAAATACATTCACATAATATCTCCTGTTTGGGAGAAAATGTTTAAAAGATGTACCAAAAACAGTTCAAAAAGGCAGTTAATAAAGGCCAAGTGAAAGTGGAAATATGTACTCACACACTGAAATGTGAGGTACTGCCAGAATGATGTTAATGAGGCTAGAGGCCCATTTGGTAACTTATCCACTCAACCATCTTTCCTCACATCTTGTCAGTCAGCCTATACAGTGAGATTTTTTAAATGCAAGGAATGTGTGTGAGCATGTAGCTTGTAAAATTAATAATGAAAAGCTAGGCATTGGAAGCTCAGGCCTGTAAAACTAATTACTCAAAACCTTAACATATGAGGAACTCAGTTCAAAGCCAACTGAACAAAAACAATTCTTACCTCCAATTAAACTGTAAATGCAAGGCAAGCACTCTACCACTGAGCTACCTTCCCAGATAAATTGATGTTAGGGAAATGAACCCAAAGATATGTATTCAAATTTTTTTTCTTTCATGCGATTGTTACTAACACATTTATAAGATTATTTTTTTTTGTTGCTTTGTATGTCCCTCCCCCACAGTATAACCCCTGCTTTCACTGTATTTAATGTTGGTATAATTTGTGGAGGGGAAGGGGAAAAAGAAATCATTTAATTAGGGATACAGGTGGACCCATTGCAGCAATGAGATGTACAAGTTGTTATGTCGAAAACGAACTTTACAACTTTGGTGGGGGGGAGAACTGGTTGTGGTCCAGGGGGAGGATGGGAAGGAATGGGAAGGGGAAACAAAGGAGGAGACTACAATTCTTGATAAGAAATGTACTAATTATTTTGTCCATACAATTGTAACCCTCTGTACAGTATTTTCACAATAAAAAAACAAAAAAGAAAGTGAAAATATAAATAAACAATCAAAGGAAGTTTGAAAAAATAAATAAACAGCAAATGAAGAAAGCTGAGCTGTGCTTCAAATGGTAGAGTGCTAGCATCATATACAAAAGCTAAGTGACAGTACCTGGGTCCTGAATTCAAGCCCCAGTACTTGTTCTCATACACAAAATAATCATTACAACACCATAGTATATGCAAATGTTAGCAAGGGATGTAGAAAGATAAGATGATGACATCATTTACCTCACCTTTAGTCTCAAGCATTCTGTACAGTGTAGTTCAGTCTTTGAAAAACCCCAGGTGAAATCTTTCCTCAAAATCAGCAGATACATCCTCATTTCCCTCTGCACATTTATATTATGTACACACACACACACACACACACACACACACACACACACACACACGGGCTATATTTTTCTAACTAAGTTTGAAATACATAACCTTACACACATGCTTCAGTATTATGTGCCCTTGTTTAGGTTTCATAGGAAGCACAATATATCCAACATCTGGCTCATTCTTGTAATCTTAGCTGCGCACAAGGGTGGGATCTGAGGATCACAGTTTGATGCCAACCTAAGCTAATAAATCCTCAAGATTCTTACCTTCAATTAAGTAGAAAAAGCCAGAAGTGGATATGTGGTTTGAGTGGCACAGTGACAGCAGTGCGTTAAACAATCTAAACTAGAGCTCCAGACCCTCAGTTCAAGCCTGAGTACAGGCCCACTAGCACTCCAAAAGCCACCGCCCAAACACCAAACCAAAAATATGTCAGAATATTTTGTAACTTTTGAAGCAAAATCCAATGAGGCAACACAGCTGCTAGTTTAAGATTTGGTGGGGAAACCCCAAATTCAACATGTGTTAAAATGACATAACGAACAAGTAACCAAATAAAATTTCCCACTAAAGAAATTTCCTTAATATTCACTGGGACCCCTGACAAAGAGATTTTTTCTATGCTTTTTGAAAATCAGTGTTTTTTTCAGTAAGGTAATTAGTATAAACCTTTCCTGTAAATTATAGGAGTCATTGAAAGCTCCAAGTGAAGTGAATGTACAACAAAAAGCACACAATATTACAAGTTTCTATGCCTCTGTTGAGACACCAGAAACCTCTAATAGTGTGGCCTATTGGAAAGAGAAGGGGGATGCTCACCATCACTGGTCATAAAAGAAATGCAAATCAAAACCAAAACCATATTTAGATTCCACTCACCCCAGTTAGAATGGCTATTATCAAGAGAACAAATAATAACAGATGCTGGGGTGGATGTGGCTAAATAGGAACACTACTACACTGATGGTAGGAATGTAAGCTGGTTCAACCACTCTAGAAAGCAGAATGGAAGTTCCTCAATAGACTAAACATAGAACTCACCTAAGATCCAACCACCCCACTCCTCAGCATTTATCCAAATGATCTCAAACTAGGGTATAATAAGCTACCAGCACAACTATGTTCATTATAGCATTGTTACACATAGCTAAGATATAGAGACAACCCATTTGCCCCTCAATAGATGAATGGATCAAGAAAATGTGGTGTATTTACACAATGGAATTTTATGCTTCTATCAGAAAGAATGACATCGTCCCTTTTGTAAGAAAATGAAAAGACTTGGAAAAAATCATACTAGGTTAATCAAGCCAGGCCCAAAGAAACAAGAGCTCTATGATTTCCCTCATTTGCAATGAATAGCATTAGCCTGTTACTCCTGAAAGTGGATCATAATAGCTCAGGAGTTATGAATATATATATGAGCAGAGAAATTGATGCTAACTGAAATAACGCCAAGACATAGAAATAGCAGGTCTTCTTTTGTTTAGTTGTCAAGCTTGATGTAGCCAATGTACTGCAGCTAGTTCTTTCTTCTTACTTTATGTCATTTTTCTTTTCCAATTGGATTTATCCATGGCAATTCCAGTCTTTGATTCTGGTACCCTGCATCCTGTATATGCCTTTATCTGATTGGGGGAAGGGAAGGGAAATAACAAAATGCTGAAAGAAGTACAAATGGTGATCCATTGCAACAATGATACTCACAGGACACTATGGCAGAAATTAACTTTACAATGTAATGGGGGTGGGAAGGAGAGGAGGGAAGAGACAGGGAGAAAAACACTTGAGTGGGTAACAAGTTTCAAAGAGAAATGTAACTTACTCATGTACATGTAACCCCTCTGTATAGCATCTTTATAATAAAATAGATTTTTAAAAATATAAAAAGTAAGAATTTTTCATAAAATATCAAGTTAATACCAATGGAACTTCTGAGTTTGTGTCAAAGAGTTTTTAGGACTTTCAAGAAGCTAGTATTGAGTACATATAACCACAATTAAGTGATAATGAGAAAAGTAGAGCTTTTTATTGTATTATATGAATAAAGGAAAATTTCTTTTCATTTCTGTTAACATAGAATTCGTGTTTGTGATCTTCATTGTTCCCAAGTTAGACTAATCTCTTGTTCTTAGCTTTCTTTGGTATGTATAGCTAGGACATGTAATCTGAGATTTAAGAATTATTCTTTGTTTAATTTGGAAGCACTCCTCCCTGGGCAAGAAGTTAGTCTGGAGGTCCCCTGAAACCTGCTGTGGTTTCTCTCGCACAGCTCACTGAGGACCTTAGAAGTTTGAGAAAGTGACTGCTAATTAAGTGCCTCTTACTAATAAGAATTATTGGTAGGATTTGAAAACATATTTGGGTAAGAAATAGACTAGAAAAAATGTTAAGTTTGCTATTTTTTATCACTACATTTCTTTTTGTCTAAGTATAAAAGCCAGATTTACCCTAAGGACCTGAATAAGCAAAATGGCTTATAGAGCTCAGATCATTTTTTTCCACAGAAGATGACAGCAGAAGAAGAAATACATGTCCACAACAGGCACAAGGGAGAGAGACTTTGATGTCTCCTTAATTCTTAGGATCGAATGTTCAAGGAAGAACTCTCGGGACTGATGACAGCTTAAGGACCTAACATTTTCTGTGTAGTTGCATCATAGGAAGCATTAGGTGCCAAGCCTGACTGGTGACCTTGGCTGTATCCTGAGAACCTCTAGCAGGGCTCTGTCATGGTCACTGGAGAGGCAGGACTGCACTCTAAGAGGAACTACAGGAGGTGGTAACAAGGCCTGTGTCAGGGTTTTGCCAGATCTAGATGATTTATAACAGGCACTACTGTCTTCTGGCTAAGAATGTGGATATATCATTGAGGTCCTACACACAAATATATCACAAGTGTTGGCTTGCACCATTTCCTTATGAAAGCCAGCAAAAGGTCATTAATGCCCTCTGGACATATTCTCATAAATATTTAGTAGGTAAAAAGCTATAAAATCAAGTTCATTATGAGGAAAAAACCCAGATGAAAACCAAATTGCAGGAGCATTTACAAAAAATGTTTTTCTGTACATATCAAATGTGACAAAGTTTTAGAAGTTAACGAAGCTGGGAAAGTTAAATGGATTTCTTTTTTACTATGGTTGCAACTGTCTTTTACATTTCAACTACTTAACAAAAAGAAGGTAGGCCAAGCATCACCAGTGGCTCACACCTGTAACTCTAGCTATTTATAAAGCTGAGATCTGAGGAAAGTGGATTATAGCTAGAACAGGTAGGAAAAATCTGTGAAATTTTGATCTCCAATTAATCATTCAAAATCAAGAAGTGAAAGTTTGGTTCAAGTCATAGACTGTTACCCTTGAGTTAAAAAGCTAAAGGTGAGCTCCCTGAGTTAAAGCCCCAGTATGCACACACACACACACACACACACACACACACACACACACACACACACACACACACACACACTGTTATCCTTGAGTAAAAAAACTAAAGGTCAGTTCCCTGAGTTAAAGGCCAACTATACACACACATACACACACACACACACATTTTATCTCAAAAAGAACCAGTGACCAGGAAACAGAAACAAGATATTTTTCTTTTATTTCATTTTTGTCATGTTTCTTCATTTATCTCTCTTTGCAAAGTTAAAGGGGCAGTCAAAAGGAGAGACAAACAATGAACATGTGCAACAGTGATATTCAATTGGTACTATGCTGAAAATGACCGATGCAACTTGTTTGTAGAGAAGGATGGGAAATCTGGAAGAGATGAAGGGAAAAGTTAACATTGTCCAAAAAGAAATGCACTCAGGGAAATAGAACTGTGGCTCAATATGAGTGCCATTCTTCAGTAAAAGAGCTCAGAGACAGTATTCAGGCCCTGGGTCCAAGCCTTATTACTGACTGAAACAAAAACAAAGACAAAAGAAATGTAGTCATTGCCACAATATATAACTATTCCCTCTAGATCTCAAGAAGAAGAAGGAGCAGGAGGAGGAGGAGGAGCAGGAGGAGGAGGAGGAGGAGGAGGAGGAGGAGGAGGAGGAGGAGGAGGAGGAGGAGGAGGAGGAGGAGGAGGAGGAGGAGGAGGAGGAGGAGGAGGAGGAGGAGGAGGAGGAGGAGGAGGAGGAGGAGGAGGAGGAGGAGGAGGAGGAGGAGGAGGAGGAGGAGGAGGAGGAGGAGGAGGAGGAGGAGGAGGTTAATAAAACCAAACCAGTGAGAGAGAAAAATTGAGAGAGCAAGGGAATGCGTGACATTTTAAAAAAAAGAAATATAATCAGAACCAACTTCAATGACTATAACCTCTGTGTAGCTCACCTTTGTAATAATACTACAAAAAATAAAACAGAAATAGAGTGCTGGAGGCACAACTCAAATGGAAGATCTGACTAATATGTATGTGATACCAAGTTCAAACCCCATTATCAATTTCCCCTTCAAAAATGGCTCTTCTCATCGCTTGTGCTTCCCTAGCTTATGAAAAGGAGTGCAAACAGTTAAAGAGAGAGAAAGGTAATCTGTCAGGCACAGAACTGTACTTGCAACGAGCAGTACTTGCTAGAACACATGTTGACTAGAACACATGATGACTCCGTGTTTTCTGAAATAAACAGACCTAGTTGAGCTTGAATACAGGCTCCACTGTATACTAGATGGGAACTCAAACTTAACCTAACTCTCTGGAGCTCAAGTTCTTCATAGGTAAAGTGAGCATAACAATATGTATCTCACGGGATTATGAGATCTGGATGTCATCAAACATGGAGTGGGTTTTATGTTAGGTGTGTGTGCAACACTCAAGCACTGCTGGAAGGAGCATAAACTGGCATGATGCTTACTATATTACTTAACAATAATACAACAACTACTACAGACTCACTCCTGTAATCTTACTTACAAAAGAGGCTGAGAAAGAGGATCAAGGTTCTAAGCCTGAACAGGAAACTGGATCAGACTCATCTCCAATGACTTCTAAAAAAGCTTGAGGTGGAGTTTGGTCCAAGTGGTAGAGTGCTAGACTTGAGCATAAACCTCAGGAACAGTGCCCAGGTCCTGAGTTCAAGCCCTAGGACCAACACAAGCACACACACACACACACACACACACACACACACACACTACATTTTGTATGTTCCTACCACCCCACTTAACAATACTTTCCCTCTTCCAAGCTCAACAGTTGTTGTTTTGTTTTAAAAGGGACTTACTGTGTAGCTCACACTTCTCTTACGCTTACAATCCTCCTGGGTGCTGGGATTACAGGCATGTCTACCATAATTAGCTTCACTCATTAAGTCTATTTATAACATTTTTTGCAAGAAATTCATTCATGCTCATGAAGATATGTGGCTTAAAGCTGTTCACATTAATATTCTACTGTACAAAATGTAAATAATATAGCTGGACATGGTAATATGCTACCACATGGTAATGCCAATCATTACTCAGAAACCTGACACAGGAGAATTAGGAGTTAAAGAAAGCCTGGTCTACACTGCAGAACCTTGTCTGCAAAGGAAAGAAATTCTATAAGTATTAATCTGCTATGAAACATACAATATATTAAATTCATATAATGGAACAAATAGATCATTGTTAATGGAAATAAAATCTTGGCAGAAATTTTAAATACATACATATGCACATATATTTAAATTTGGAGAAATAAAATTTAAGTGGTATTATCTGCATCTTTCAGTCTATCACTATCTATTTACTGACACATTGATTTCTATTTAGTCTTCACAAAACACTGTTATCTCACATAAGTACCAAAAAAATGAAAAAGAAAAAGTACAAAAGATGCATTATCATAAATACAAATGTAGATTAATCCCTACCATAATAATTTGGAAAACATGCATTAAGTTAATGGCATTGAATACTGCTCAAGAAGGGGAGTCTAGGAGAATGTACATTGTGTGTGTGTGTGTGTGTGTGTGTGTGTGCTCCATGAATAAGTAAGTGAGTCCGAAGTAGACCAATTATACTTGGTTAGTCTTTTTGCTCAAAGCTAACACTCTACCACTTGAGCCACATCTCCACTTCTGAATTTTGGTTTCTGAATTGGAGAAATATCTCAGATTTTTCTGCATGGGCTGCTTTAAACCAAGATACTCAGTTTTTGACCACTAAAGTAGCTAGGTTTTAAAACATTAACCACTAGTGGACAGCAACTACGTTAACATTTTTGAATGCTTGAATAAATTTTAAAGTAAGACATATATGTTACATTTGAGAATGATGGGAAGTAGTAATTAATGTTTAACAGAATTTAAAGCATACAAAGCTGAGAATGGCAAGTCACTGAGAATAGGATGGAATATATCAAACTTACCTATGACAGTTTTCAGTCTGTGCACAGAAATGATTGCATTGTTGGAGGCCAAGGCCATAAGATAGCTGAGCTCCAGCTGGCTGCTATACTCATGAGGCCAGTTAGTGCTATTCACAACAATGTGATGTTATTAGATGGCAGGGATCAGCTTCAAGTTCGGAACCTGGAATGTTTCTCTTAATCTAGAAGGGGAAATATACCAGGACCCAATGACTGGGAATGTGGTTAGTGGTAGAATGCTGGCCTCGCATGCATGAAGCACTTGATTTGATTCCTCAGTATGACGTAAGCAGAAAAACTGGAAGTGGTGCTGTGGCTCAATTGGTAATGTACTAACCTTGAACAAAATAAACTCAGGGAGAGTGCCCAGGCCCTGATTTCAAGCCACAGGACTGGAAAAAAATTTTTAAAAAGTGCAAAATGCTGTTTGTTGAAATAAATATGTTGAATAATTTTTTTTACTCACTAGAAAATTGTGCTGTTGAGAATTCATAATGAACTTTGTTAGGAAAAAGCAAATTAATGAAATATTATCTGGAATTGGACAGGACATAATGAGATCTAAAAATGATTGCTGCCTATGGTTACTTGATACAACTAATGTTACAAATACACTTGCCAGATTGTAATTGTTTAAGGATAGAATCGTGGGTTTTTCTTTTCAAAATAATTTTACTGCTGGGCCCCAGTGGCTCAAACTTGTAATCCTAGCTACTAAGAAGGCTGAGAACTGAGGGTCTCTATTCAAAGCCAGCCTGGGCAAGAAAGTCTGTGAGACCCTTATCTCCAACTAAAGGTTCTTCACAAAATGTGAAGTGGCACTGTTGCTCAAGTAGTAGAGTGCTAGCCTTGAGCTGAAATGCTGAGAGACAACACCCAGACCCAGAATTCAAGCCCCAAAACCGACAAAAAATAATAATAGCAATAATATTAATTTTGTTACAATTAAGATATTATAAAGGCTGCCATTACAAATTTTGTTCATTTGCTCAAAGAAACACATTTAGATTTTCATTGCCAACAGCCAGGATTTGGCCAACTGCTTTCCAGCAGATCTCTGTGTGTAGAGGCAATGCGTAATACAAAGCAATACAAACCAGTTATGACTTTAAATAATTTTTCTCTGCACAACTTAAAAATCAATGCTGACTACATGAAATAAAAAATCCCTAAGTTTAAAACATTCTTCTAGACAAGTTAATGAAATCCTGAGAACAAGTATTTTAAGAATAATTTCAGAGAACTTATACTCACAACTTGGGTTCTGTATCTGAAATTTATTACTCGAGGATAGTGCTGCCACTTTGAGCCACAATGCCACTTCCAGTTTTCTCATGGTTAATTGAACAGAAAAGTCTCACCAACTTTCCTCTCCAACCTGGCTTTGAACTAGGATCTAGAGACCTCAGCCCTCGGAGTAGCTAGGATTATAGGCATGAACCCCTGGCACCTGGCTAGAATAATTGCTCACCTGAGACAGAAGCCAGTTAGTATTAAATGCCAATCATGTTTAACTTTGTAAAATAAAGTTAACTGAATGCCTTACAGTAGAAATAAGAAATAAAATGTGTCTGAGGATTACAAAGTTCTTACCAAAAGTTTCATATATTCCTTGTTTTTTTATCTTCCAAAATTGTGTGCTTTCCAGAATCATACCTTATCTTTCCTTGCTGATTTCTTTATTTTCTTTCATATAGGGCCACAAGTTCTTCAACTATAATTTATTTATGTGAAGAGCTTGCACATATCTATTTTCAGTCCAAACTCCTTGTAAGCATCTCTCATCCATATATTCAACTGCCATAAAAACTTGTGAAACACTGATCATCTCTTTCCATTACTGGATATTAATGTGTAAGTAAAATTTAGGAAAATAAAGAATAACATCAATAAATATAACATGATTTTGATAGTAATACTAAACATAAATTCAATGTTGATTATTTTCTGAGCAACTTAATAAAAACCTCAAGGAAAAGAAATCAGCTTTTTAGAGTGCTGATATTGTGGTTTAAACTCAATACATTACCTTCTAACTTAAGCTTTTTCCCTAAAGGGTGGTGCTCAATAATTGAACCATAGCTCCCCTTCCAACTTTCTCTGGGGGATTATATAGAGGTAAGAATCTCATGGAATAATTTGTGTCCCTCTCTTGGGGTTAATTTCACTTAACATCATCTTATATGGTCATATGATACCATGTAATAATGTACTAGTTACTGCAAGTAAGAGAAACTACGGGACCTATGGTTTTATATATATATATATATATATATATATATATATACACACACACATATACATATATACAATGAGATATATATATACATATACATATACATATATACAATGTGATATATATATATATATATATATATACATACACACACACACACGCGCACACACACACACACACACACACACACACACACAGACATTTTCACTTTTTTATTTGGAAAATACCGTACAGAGGGTTTGCAATTACATGGGCAATGTAATGAGTATATTTCTTACCAAGAATTGTTGCCTCCTCCTTTGTTTCCCCTACCCATCCCTTCCCATCCACCCCCCCCCCCACCAATGGACCCCAAGCCAAAGTTGTAAATTTCCTTTTTCGACATAACGTCTTGTACATCTCATTGTTGCGATGCGTCCACTTGTATCCCTATTTAAACAATTTGTTTTTTTCCCTTCCCTTCTACAAATTATACCAACATCAAATACAGTGAAAACAGGGGTTGTACCATGGGGGAGGGACATGCAAAGCAACAAAAAATCATATTATAAGTTAGAAATAATCACAAGAAAGAAAAATCATTTGAATCCTTATCTTGGGGTTCATTTTGCCTAACATCTACTTATCTGACCGTTTCTACCTGTCTCAGACATATACTACTAATTGCAAATATGGGAAACCATGAGACCTATGTTTCTTTGGGCCTGGCTTACTTCACTTAATATAATTTTTTCCAAGCCTTTCCATTTCCTAACAAATGGAGCCATGGCATTCTTTCTGTTGAGGTATAGGATTCCATTGTGTATATATACCACATTTTCTTGATCCATTCATCTACTGAGGGGCCTCTGGGTTGGTTCCATATCTTAGCTATGGTAAATTATGCTGCAATGAACATCGTTGTGCTGGTAGCTTAGTATGGTCTTTTTTGTGATGATTTGGTAAATGCCTAAAAGTGGGATTGTTGGGTCATAGGAGAGCTCTAAGTGGAGTCTTGGAAAAAATTATATTAAGAGAAGTAAGCCAGACCCAAAGAAACATAGATACTATGATTTCCCTTATTTGCAATAACTAGTATATGTCTGGGACAAGTATAAAAGTTCAAAAGCTATGTATATATGATCAGATAAGATGATGTGAAGCGAAATAAACCTCAAGATAGTGGTTTATCATCTAAATTGTGATTTTTTTTGTTTCTTTGTGTGTTCCTCCCACAGAGTATAACCCCTGTTTTCACTGTATTTGATGTCGGTGCCCTGCATCTTGTATACACACTTCTCTAGCTTGGGGAGGGGAAGGGAAAAAACAAAATGTTTAAACAGGGATACAGGCTGACCCATTGTAACAATGAGATGCACAAGACACTATGTTGAGAAAGGAAGTTTACAATTTAGGCAGGGAGGCAGAGAAGGGGGGAGGGGGGAGTGTAGTTGTGAAGGTGGGAAGGAAGGGAGGGTAGGGGAAAAACAAAGGAGGAGGTAACAATGCTTGATAGAAAATGCACTCATTACCTTGCTCATTCATGTAACTATAACCCCTCTATACAGTATTTTTACAATAAAAACCTCTCAAAAAAAGGAAGGTGTAATGTACACCAAGTATAGTAGCCCACATCTGTAATCCTAGCTGATTGGGAAGCAGAAATGTCTGAGGCCAGGCCAGAGAAATAACTGCCAAGACAGCCATCTCAACAAATGATCTGGCCATCGTGGTTCATATCTGTAATCCTACCTAATTATGTGGGAGGCATAGGTACAAAGTCTCAATCAATCTAAGATCAGACCTGGGCAAAAAGTTCAAGACCTCAAGCAAATAAAAGGGACTAGAACTATGGTAACAGTAGTTGAGCTGCTTGGTGCTATACAACCAAAGTCCTTTCTAGCAAGCAGAGAACCCCTGAATAAAACCCTAGTAATATTCTTCTCTTCCACCAAAAAGCCTAAGTAATTTTGTTTTATTGGAACATTAATTTCAAGGGCGCTGACAGATCAGAGATGATGACATTCTCTTTAAAATTAGGTATTCAAAAGAGACAAAGTTATTTAGGCTTTGAAAGAATTGAAAAGGAAGGAAAATGCTTATGATTTTTGTTAGCTCCATAATTCTTGAAATCATAAAATGCATATATCCATGTATGTATGTATATACATGTATGTATATATACGTACAAGTGGTTCATCTCTTTTGTGTGTAGCAATTGGTACAAATGAATCTGTACAATCACTATTCAAAGGCATGAATAGACGAAGAGAATGAGCAAAGAACTCACTCAGGAATCTATTCCTAGCCAATAACCCTGACAATATTTTACATCAGTTTGCATGTGTCAGTTACTGCAGTACAGGGACAGTACGGCAACAATGGGATACCAGGCAAAAGAAATGAGAAATGAGATACAAATTGCACAATATTCTTTCTGATGGGTAAGTAGAATTTCCAGCGTGTGTGTGTGTGTGTGTGTGTGTGTGTGTGTGTGTGTGTGTGTGTGTATTACATTTTCTTGATTCATTTCTCTCTTGATGAGTAGATGAGGTGATTCAGTAAGCATGGTTGTGCTGAAACTTTTACTACATCCTAGTTTGTAAACATTCAGGTAAATGCCTAGGAGTAGAGGTGCTGGATAATATGGAGTGGGTAGTCAAAAGAGGAGTGAAGGGGGAAAATGAGAAGAATGAAAAGGAGAAAAGGGGTGAAGTGCAGAGAGGAATCCAGTAAATATTCTACAAAATTAAGAAGAGTAAAGGAAGAGGTTCATAGAGGAGGGATGGATGAGAATGTTGAAAGGGTTGTCATTGATCAAGGTATATTATATGCATAAACTGCTTTGTTTAATGATAACTCCTTTGTTACTTAAAATAATAATTAAAAAATCATGTCCCTAAAATGTTATGCCATTAGAAGCAGAGCATGAGAATCTGCTCAGATCATTTCTAGGGTCTATAAATCTTTTTTCATTAGGATGAGTTTCAGAACAACACTAATGATGCATATTATATGAAGAAAAATTAATGATTTCTAGCTATTTAAAATAATATTTTTGGAGATATGGCTCAAGTGGCAGAGTGCTACCTAGTGAGCAAAGCTGTCAGATACTGAATTCAAGCCTTTTCTTTTAATTGTGAAAACACTGTACAGGGGGGTGAAAATTACATGGGCAAGATAATGAGTTCATTTCTTATCAAGCATTGTAGCCTCCTCCTTTGTTTCCCCTTCTCATCCCTTTCCATCTGCCCCTTGCCCCCCCCCACCCAATTATCCCTACTCCCGCCACCCTCCCCGCACCAAAGTTGTAAAGTTCGTTTTTGACATAACGACTTGTACATCTCATTGTTGCAATGGTTCCACCTGTATCCCTATTTAAACGATTTGTTTTTCCCTTTCCCCTCCACAAATTATACCGACATCAAATACAGTGAAAGCAGGGATTATACCGTGGGGGAGGGACATACAAAGCAACAAAGAAATCATCTTATAGATGTGTTAGAAACAATCACATGAAAGAAAAAAACATTTGAATACATATCTTAGGGTTCATTTCCCTAACATCACCTTATCTGAACTTTTCTGCTTGATTCAGACATATACTAGATATTGCAAATAAGGGAAAACATGAGACCAATGTTTCTTTGGGCCTGGCTTACTTCACTTAATACAATTTTTTTCCAAGTCTTTCCATTTCCTAACAACTGGGGCAATGTCATTCTTTCTGATGGAGGCATAGAATTCCATTATGTATATATACCACATATTTTTGATCCATTCATCTACTGAGGGACATCTGGGTTGGTTCCATATCTTAGCTATAGTAAATAGTGCTGCAATAAACATAGTGGTACTGGAAGCTTTAGTGTGGTCTTGTTTGTAAACATTTGGGTAAATGCCCAAAAGTGGGATTGCTGGATCAAAAGGGAGCTCTATGTGGAGTCTTTTGAGGAACCTCCATACCACTTTCCAAAGTGGTTAAACAAGTTTACACTCACACCAACAATGCAGTAAGGTTCCCTTCTGTCCACATCCCCTCCAGCATCTGTTGTTATTAGAGTTCTTGATATTAGCCATTCTAACTGGGGTGAGGTGGTATGTCAATGTTGTTTTGATTTGAATTTCTTTTATGGCTAGGGAGGTTGAGCATTTCCTCATGTGTCTATTGGCCATCCTTCTCTCCTCTTCAGAGAAGTTTCTCTTTAAGTCGTTAGCCCATTTATTTATTGGGCAGTTGTTTCTTTAAAGATTTGTTATTGGGGGATTTAATGTTGTGAGTTCCAAGTATATTTTAAATATGAGAACCTTGACCATTGTGTGGCTAGTGAAGATCTTCTCCCAATCCGTGGGCTTTCTATTGATCTTGCTAGCTATGTCCTTTGCCATGCAGAAGCTCTGCAACTTCATGCAATCCCATTTGTCCAACCTTTCTTTGATTTTTTTCTGTTTTGGGGTCTCTATTAAGACAATTCCGGCCTGTGCCAAGGAAACCTAGGGTTTCTCCTATTCCATCCTGTAGTGTTTTGAGAGTGTCAGCTTTGACTCCAAGATCTTTGATCCATTTGGAGTTGATTCTGGTGCAGGGTGATATATAAGGATCTAGCTTTAGTTTTCTACAAGTAGTTAACCAATTTTGCCAGCACCATTTACTGAAGAGGCTGTCTTTCTTCCATTCTATTTTTTTAGCTCCCTTATCGAAGATTAAATGGCTATAGGTCTGTAGGTTCATTTCTGGGTTTTCAATTCTATTCCATTGGTCCTGAGGTCTGTTCTTGTGCCAGTACCAAGCTGTTTTGATTACTATGGCTCTATAGTAGAGTTTGAAATTTGGTATTGATATTCCTCCAGCAGTGTTCTTTCTGTTGAGGATCGATTTTGCTATTCGGGGTCTTTTATTGTTCCATATGAATTTTTGGATTGCCTCTTCTATTTCCTTGAAGAATGACTGAATTCAACTCTTGATCTCGAACATAAGTAAAAACAGTCAATAAAAGTCAATCACTTTCCTGGGCACTGGTAGCTCATGCCTTTAATCTTAACTTTAATCAGAAGGCAGGGATCTGGGGATCTCAGTTCAATGTCAGCTCAGATAGGAAAGTCTGTGAGATTCTCATCCCGATTTACTGCCAAAGAAAGCTGGAAGTGGATTCGTGGCTCTTAGCCTAGAGGAAAAATCTCAGGAACAGAACCCAAGCCTTGAGTTCAAGCCTTAGAATAGTGCAATACATACACTAGGGAAGTAATTCACTCAAGTTCTCAACCTTTAATTTCCCTAATCCTAACTCTAATCCTGGTCACAACCCTAAGAGTAACCTTGATGATAATAGTAACTCAATCCTAAAATTAATGGAAAATACTCAAGTTTAGATACATCTTTACAGATACCCACTGTCTTTGAAATGATTTGCACTTTGCTCCAAATTCTACATATTCCCTGACTTGGAATCTGAAATATATCTTGTTCTCTATTATGAATCATTAACCTCAAATCCTCATATCATGAAAAATAACATAGTTTCCACTGATTTTTAACTTTTACAGAACTCCTGTATCTCCAAAAAGAAGTTGCAGGTTTACTTAAAATCTACTCTAGTTCCTAACCCTTACTATATATCTAAACCTTACTAGAAACCTAACTCTAAATTTAACCCCATTGAACCCTGCATAGAAAACTTAGAGAAACTCTGTAGTTTCAAACTTATTTTACTTGAGTTTCAATAAGTTTCAAATAAGTTTACTTGAATTAAAATAAGTTTCAAACTTATTTTACTTGAAAGTGTTAGCAGAAAATTCAGTTTTACTTTAAAGCTTACCCTTCCCTAACCCTAAGCCTAACCTGAATTAGAAAAGTAACCCTAACCCTGGAACTAATGGGCTTTGGATTCTAAAAGCCACACAAATATATTAGTTTTTATTCATCCTTTGATTTAACTCATCTTTCTTAAAATATTTTGTAGTTTCACTCATTATCCTGCCATTATTGTAACCCTAGCCCTAACTGAAATATTGAGGCTAACCCTCACACTAATTATAACCTAATCTTAATATTGTTAGCAGTTTCCTGTTTCACATTCATCCTAATTCTAACTCGACTTGTTATTCGAAGATTTAGTTTCAGTTGAACCCTTAATTTTCCATTTCCCTTGTGCTTACACTAACCCCAACTGGAACTGAAACCTAACACTCTGATAGTCCAATTCTAATGTTTAAGAAAAAAACTTTAGTTTTAAATCATTCTAATGAACTCTCCAGGTTACGCTCTGGAAATTAGTTTCAGTTTGCCTTATTCCCACAAATTTTCTGACTCTATTTCTGAAGTTATCTTGTTTCCTAAAATGAACTATTATATTACTTGTCCTTAAATTCTCTTTATCAAGAAAAATACTGTAGTTTCCATTCATCCTATCTTTTCCAGAAACCCTGTACCCTAAAACAGTTTCAGATTTACTTACCATCTATTCCATTACTTAATGCTAAGTCTCAGCCTAAACCTGTCTGGAAAACTCTCATTAATCGTTATGAGAATGATCACTGAGAAATAAATATAATGATAATGCTCTAGTTACTATTCAATCTCACATTTTTGCTTCTACTTGTAAGTGAAAACTCAAGTTCATACTAAAATCTTTCTTATTCATAACAGTAATCATAATCAGAACAAAATACTGACCCTAATCTTAATCCTAATTATATGACAATACTAACACTAACACAACTACACTAGTTTTCACTCATCCTAACTTGATTCAAATAAGCCTTCCAAAAATAGGTTTCATTTATTTTTTGAATATCTTAGTCATTTTCCAATCCTAACTTAATCTTATCGGGAACATTGACAATAACCATAAGCCTAATTGTAAGTAGATTCTAATACAATACTCTAGTTCACATTCATTCTAATTCTTTCCAGGCTTATTCTAAATTTACCTTCAATTTGAGCCTCATTTTTTTCTCCTTCACTCTAACCTAACCATGGCTGGCATTCTAACCATAATCTTGACACTAACAGTATCCCAATTCTAAAATTTATGAAAAATGCTCATTTTTGCAATCTTAACTGAAATTCCACTTGTAATTCTTGAAATAAATTGCAGGTTTTCTGCAAACTCTACAGATTTTCTCACTCTTAATTTTGAATGTATCTTGTTCCATAAAAGGAATCATTATACCCATTGATCTCAAATCCTGATATTATGAAATACATTGTACTTCCATTATCCCGGCATTTCTTGAATTCCTAGAACCTAAAATAAGTTCAACTTTACTTATCATTTAACACATTTCTTTTTTTTTCTTTTTGTCAGTCGTGGGGCTTGAACTCTGGGCCTGGGCATGATCCCTGAGTTCTTTAGCTCAAGGTGTACACTTTACCACTTGAGACACAACACCGCTTTTGGGTTTTCTGGTGGTTAATTGGACATAAAAGTCTCACAGACTTTCCTGCCCGAGTTAGCTTTGAACTGGGATCCTCAGAAATCAGCTTCCTGAGTAGCTAGGATAATAGGCACAAGCCACTAATTTAACCCATTTCTTTACTCTATCCTCTACCCCGATTAACCAGAAACCTAATCCTAATCACAGTCTGATTTAACGCCAAATGGTTAATGTAAGGAAAATAGTCTAGATTCTATTCAACCACACATTTTTTTGCTTCTACTTCTTAGTGGAAAACTAAAAGTTACCCTAAAGCTTATCCTTCCCTAACCCTAACTAGAGCAAAAAAATATCTCACACTTTAAACCAAATCATATCTGAATGTTTAAAGTAATATACACACTGGTTTTCATTCATTCTAACTTTGATGCCATTCATTCTTCTTAAAATATGTGGCAGCTTTACAAAATATCTTCCATCTTTTTCTCATCCTAACCCCAGCTCTAACTGGAACACCTTGCCTAATCCTAAGCCTACATATAACTGAATCATCATGTTAATAGCAAGCCTCTTTTTTCACATTTATCCTAAATCTTGCTCAGCGTGTATTTCTAAATTTTACTTGCATGTTGAACCTAAATATTAAGTGTTTTCTATTTCCTGGCAAGTTTTATTTTTCATTATTTCTTAACAATTTTATTTTGTTGTAAAGATGCTTTAAAGAGTGATTAAGTACATATGTAACATAAGGAGTACATTTCTTGTTAAGCATTGTTACCCCCTTCTGTCTTGTTCTCCCACTATCCCATTATTCCCCACTTCCCTTACTCCTCCCTCCCCATGGTGTAAACTTCATTTTCAACACTGTCTTTTGAGTATCATTGTCGCAATGGGTCATTCTGTGTTGAACCTAAATTTTCTATTTCTCTAATTCTAATTCTGTCTGGGACCCTAAACCTAACCATAATAATAATGATATCTCAATTCAGAAGTTAATAAAAAATATTTAAGTTTTTATTTAGCCTATTAATCCACCATACATCTTGAATTAAATTGTAGTTTAGCCTAAATCTTCCAAATTAGTTTATATGTACATATACAAAGACGTAATTTTATGTGAAAAACAGAAGATCTTTGGAGAAAGAAGTAATGAAACTGAAATAGAGGGAGTATAATCAAATGCTTTAAATATATTATAGAATTGCCACTTCTGACATTTAATAACCATTAAGAAAACAACTAAAAATTAATACATAAGACACTGCCTTCTAGTGTTCTTTAAGAGAGCCATGATATGTCTGGTGAAAAAAATACTTGTGTTAGATAAACTTTGTTCATGCATAATTTATATTGTTATTGGCCAATTATTTAACTTAATGAATAAAAATATGTCAAATAAGATTCCATGACAAAAAATATAAAACAATTATTTAGCAATTGTTTGAGAAAAAGTTATAATCATGAGTTTTAAGAAACTGAATTCCTATTTCCCAGAAAGCAATGAATTAGGTTTACTAATCTAGTATTTGTAGCAAGTTCAGAGAACATAATTGGCATGAAAAACAACTAACTGTACATCTTCTTTCTTGAATGAGTGATATTTTAAACCTTATCTTTTATTCAAATGAATACTTAGGTTTACATTTTACATTTCAAAATAAATGCAATTTTATCTCTTTTCAGAACAAGTACTTACACTGCAATTAAATGTACTAGCATATTCAAGTATTAAAAAGCTAAATTTTCTATGTTTGAAATGTAGCTCTCCATGTTCAGAATGACATTATTTTTTATTCATAAATGTCTAACCTTGGATTTTTGCTTCATCAATATAAATTGTCTCGTGAGGTTGTAGTGAAGGCTCCAGTAATCAGAATGGTCAAAATGATTTCCTGAATTCTAAATTTTAAATCTAATCATTTTTAGCCTTTGATTATATCACTTATTGTCTCTTCAGAGCAATTAAGCTAAAATAAATACTACTTTTTAAACATTTCACTCACATTGTAAATAATATTAACATAGGTAAAAAAGACACTAATAAATAAGAAATTATTTTCATTAGTTTTGCTTAATTTTAATTTACTTGTAGCAAAAGGTTAAAATGTCTGGTCTCTTTCTTTCAATGTAATAACATACATTTCATATTATTACTGTCTCTTTATAGAAGCCTGAAATCACTATTTCAAAGTAACACAAACAGAAAAAAATAAAGGGCTACAACCATCACAAATCCTAAATTATGTGATAAATCCACAATATCAAAAATAAACCTGAGGAAGTGGAAAAACAATGGCAGAAAAACAACAGAAAATTACCCTGGCTCTAGCTAATGAAACAGATATTTAGAGTCCTAGCAGGTATTCCACTTCTAGCAGGTCAAACCAAGTCAGGTATAATTATATATAAATATATAATTCAAAAGGAGATCTTATACTGTCTTGACAAGAAAACAGAAATCTATGAAAAGTTACCCAGCCAGGCAGGTGACTGTTGTGACTGTGTTGACCAACATATTCAAAAGCACAGCTGCACTGTGGAAATAAAAGGGCCACATGGGCGAAAAAGCAGGAACAGAGGCAGCCACATCCAAACACAGACACAATTCATCTTAACACTGGACAGTTTGAACTCTCATTGGAACCACAAATATTAACATGACAATATCTCACCACAAATGATCTCCAATCCTACACTTAATCGTCTAGACAAAAACCTAATTCCAGAAAAACAAATCACAACAGAAGACCAAACCAAACCTGCAAATCAACCAAGAATATAGAGAGTCACCTATTAAGATCACAGATCCCACAAATAAAAGCCAAGAAATCCACCAAATGGACAGAAAAGATAAAAAAAAAATACAAGAAAACTGATGTCACTGTAGTATAATTCACACAGGAACTGACCAGACATTAGAACAGACAATTAAGGACCTAGAAGAGAGTATTCGAAATACATTACAAATACTGCTGAAAATGTGATTAATGAAAAGATACAAAACCTCTACAAGGAAATTTGTGGAAAAGATGAGACCAATCAAAGATTAGCATAATAATTCATGGAGACTACAAACAGAAAGATAAATAAATTCTGAGAAGGCAAAGGAGTCCAAGGAAAAATTCATTAAATAGTTAAAAGGTATGAGAGAAGACACAGCTAAAATAAGCCCCTCCAACTCCCCTACCCAAAGAAAAGACGTAAAGAAAGTCCACACAAGACCTAAAACAAAGCTTTAGTAAAGATAGAAGCCATAAAAAATGACCAGTTAGAAGACAGAGAATTCAAAAACAAAGTAGAAAGTCTCCACAGCGAATAGATGATATAGAAGATGTTAGGCATCAAAGACAGACTAGGTCTAATAGAAAAGAGGAGCTAATCATTTAGAACAAATCCAATAAATAAGAAATGATCTTGCTGGAAGTTCAAGATTCAGTTAGAAGATTAAACTTTGGGGAGATAGGTATCAAGAAAGAGAAGAGCAGGAAACAAAATGGATGGGAAACATATTACAGAATTCTAGCAGAGAACACGCCAAACATCCAAAAAGAAAGGCTCATTCATAGAAAAGAAGCCTTTAGAACACCAAACAGAGAATACCAGAACAGAACAACCCACCACCACATCATAATCCATTAGAGGATCATTAGAGATCAAGGAAAGGATTCTTAAAGCTGTCAGGAGAAAAGATTGATTATTTATAAAGGATATGCAGTCAGAATAAATAATGATTTCTTAGCTGATATGGTAAAAACGAGAGCCTGGCATGATATATGGCAAACATTAAAGGCAAACAACTACCAATCCTGAATACTGTCCCAAGCCAAACTCTTCTTTACATTTAAAGGATATATAAAAATATTTCATGGCAAAGAGAACTTGAAACAACTTATCCCCACCAAATCAACAAGATAGAAAATAATCAAATATATCCTACATAGAGAGGCCAAGAAGAACAGGAACTGGTTATATAAAATGCTCCCTACCAGTGAAAGGATATATTTTTTTATTGTGAAAATACTGTAGAGAGGGGTTACAATTACATGGGCAAGATAATGAGTACATTTCTTATCAAAGCATTGTAGCCTCCTCCTTTGTTTCCCCTTCCTATCCCTTCCCATCCTCCCCCAACCCTCCCACCCAGTCCTCCCCACTCCCCCCCTGCACCAAAGTTGTAAAGTTCATTTTCATCATAAGGACTTGTGCATCTCATTGTTGCAATGGGTCCAACTGTATCCCTATTTAAATGATTTGTTTTTCCCCTTCCCCTCCACAAATTATACCGAACAAAGTAAATATAATAAGAATAGATGAGGCACAGCTCCTAACAGCAGGAATTATAGATATTTCCCAGCCTTAACTCTCAATATCAATGGACTTAAATTTCCAATTAGAAAACACAGATTAGATAGTATTATAAAAAAACAAGACGCATCCATCCAGTGTCCACTAGAGATACATTTCATTGACAAAAACAAACACGTACTCAAACTGAAAGGCTGCAAGGAAATTTTTCAAGCAAATGGATACCATAAACAGGCCACAGTAGAATTACTAACATAAAATAATGTAGAACTCAAATTAAAATTAGTAGGAAGAGACATTACATATTGATAAAGGCAGCTCTCCATTAGGAGGATACAAGTGTAAATATCAATGCCTTGAATCTTGGACCACCCCACATCATCAACCAAATACTACATAACCTAAAAACACATCTCAACCCATCATTGTCATGCATGGATTGGTTATCCAGGAAAAACTCAACCAAGAAACTGAAGACCCAGGGCTGGAAAGATGGCTCAGTGGTAGAGCGCTTGCCTTACATGCATGAGGCCCTGGGTTCGATTCCTCAGCACCACATAAGCAAAAAGAAAAAGCCGGAAGTGGCGCTGTGGCTCAAGTGGTAGAGTGCTAGCCTTGAGCTGAAGAGCTGAGGGCAGTGCCAGGCCCACAGTTCAGGCCCACGACAGGACCCAAAAAAAACAAAAAAAAGAAACTGAAGACGTAAATAACTGCATTGACCACCTTGCCCTAACAGACATCTACAGAATATACATTCAGTATCAGTATGTACATTCTTTGCAGCAGGTCATGGAAGATTCTCCAAAATAGAACCCATCCTATGTCACACAGAAATTCTGTCCAAATTGAAAGAATAATTAATTGAATTCCCATAACTTGTCAGACCACAGCAGAATAAACACAATTAAACAGCTAAAGCAAAAAAAAAAATTGTCAAACCTATGAAAACTGAACAACACATTGCTGAATGACCACTGGGGCACTGAAGAGATTAGAATGGAAATCTGAAAGTTTCTAGAATTTAAGGAAAATGAAGACACAAAATACCAGCTCCTCTGGGACATATTAAATGCAGTACTTACAGGAAAATTTATAGCTTTGAATGCCTATATCAAATAATTGGGGAAATCTCAAATCAGTATTTTTATTATGTACCTAAAGCTCCTTGAAGAGAGGAACAAGTCTAAACCTAAGTAGGCTGAAACAAATAAAAAAGTTAAATCAGAAATAACTAAATAAAGACACAATAAAACATAGGAAGATCAACCAAACAGAGTTGGTTCTTTCAATAAATTAACAGACTTGACAGACCCTTACCAAATCTGACTAAAAAGAGACCTTATATAGATTGGGAGGTCTTTAGTTGCTCTGCAACATACAACGGCCTCATACCTCAAATATTCTTAGAGACCCAAAATTAAACCCCCCCAAAAAACAAATCCTCATAGAAACAACAACCCTCATAATATAAGTGAGCTTAAGATTTAAGGAGAGACCTCTCTGAAGAAGAAATATGAATGGCCAATAGACACATGAAGAAATATGCAACATTTCTGGCCATAAAAGAAATGCAAATCAAAGCAAAATTGAGATTCCACCTAACCCCAGTTTGAATGACCATAATGAAGAAAACTAATAATAACAGATGCTGGGCTGGTGGGGATGTGGCCAAAAAGGAACATTACTACACTATTGGTGGAAATGTAAACTTGTTCAAATATTCTGTAAAGAAGTATAGAGGTTCCTCACTGGAGCTCCCCTATGATCCAGAAATGATGGATCAAGGAAATGTTGTACATATTCACAACAAAATTCTATGCTTCCATCAGAATGATTGACATTGTCCCATTTGTAAGGAAATGGAATCATTTGGAAACATAATAATTCAAACAAGCCAGACCCAAAGAATCAGAGGCTACATGTTTTCACTCATTTGGAAAAACTAGGATATGTCTAGGATATTCACAGTAACTCAATAGCAATATGTATATCACCATAAAATGATCCTTATCAAAATGAGCTCCAAGAAATGGATACAAGATGATTATATAGTGAACTGTTCTTAGTTAGTTCTATTTAGTTTTCCCCTTTGGTTTATTCCCAGTAATCATTGTTTTTGATTTCTGTACCCTTTGTCTTACACATAAGTTTATCTGATTTGGGGAAAGGAAGGGAAATCACAGAAATGGTGGGACAAAGATTAACCAAAGCAACAGTGATATTCACTAGACACTATGTTAGAAATAAACTTTACAACTTTGTGGGAGTGGGATGTCAGGGTTGGGGGAAGCAGAAAAAAATGAGGAAGGGGTAACACTGTTAAAAATGTACTCATTTGGGCTGGGAAGGTGGCTCAGTGGTAGAGCGCTTGCCTTACATGCATGAGGCCCTGGGTTTGATTCCTCAGCACCACATAAGCAAAAAGAAAAAAGCTGGAAGTGGTGCTGTGGCTCAAGTGGTAGAGCACTAGCCTTGAGCTGAAGAGCTGAGGGACAGCGCCCAGGCCGAGTTCAGGTCCCACGAACAGACCAAAAAAAAAAAAAAAAAGCTACTCATTACTTATGTAACTGTAACCCACCTCTCTGTATATCACCTTCATAATAAAAAACAAAACAAAACAAAACAATTAGCGAACTCATTCAAATACAGAAAATTAAAGACAAAAATGAGACAACACAACAGATATAAGCAAAATTGAGAATACTATAAGAGAATACTTTGAAAATCTTTTGCCAATCACCTGAAAAATCCTGGGGAAATTGATGCTTTCCTATACTGGATCTGAAACAAGAAGTAAAACATAAAAAGAAATGAAAATGAAATGTCAATAAACCACTTCCCATTCCAGAAAAATCTACGACTCAATGAATTTACCATGAAATTAAGGCCTGCAAAGAACTTACAATACACAGTTATAACTCTTGAATGGAATAGAAAGGGAAATGGAATTATCAAACACATTCTATGAAGCTAGAATTAGACTCTTCTCCAAATCACATAAGGATTCACCAAAGAAAGAGAACTATGAACCGAACTCTTTGATAAGCGATGATGCAGTGGACTTTCTAACAAGAGCAATAAGCAAGAGAAAAACATAAAGGGGATCCAAATAGGGAAGATGTAAAACTATCCCTTTTTACAGATGTAATGATCCTGTATTTAAAGGACCCTATAGCTTCCTCCTTGAAGTTACGAAAGGTGATGCTCACCTTCAGCAATGTAGCAGGGTATAAAAACCACAAGAATTAGTAGTTTTGCTGTGTTACCAACAATGGGAAGATCCATGCTGAAATCCAAAAAACAACCTCATATGTATTAGCCTTAAAACCAAATCAAATCTAAACTAAACAAAACAACAACAGCAAAACTAGGAATTAATTAATTTAAGTAAAATGTGAAGGACCTCTACTGTGAAAACTTCAAAACTCTAAAAAGGGAAATTAAGGAGACTCAAGGAAATGGAAAATCTTTTAATGCTCCTGGTTGGAAGAATTTACATGATGAAACTGCAATGCGGCCCCCCAAAAATTGACAATGCAATACTCATCAAAATCCCAACTATATTCTTCAATACAGTAGAGAAAGCAACCCAAATTTAATATGGAATTACTAAATTATAGGTGAAACAGAAGGCTTAGAAATGAATTCATGGGCCTATCATGATCTCACACACACACACACACACACACACACACACACACACACACACTGGAATTCTACTCACCCATCAGAAATGATGACTTTTCACCAGTCTTAAGGAAAATGAAAGGCTTAGTAAAATTATACTAAGAGCAAAGAGAACAGAATGCAGACTCAGAGCAATATAGGTTTCATGGATTCATTCATTTTTGTTAGCTAGAAGGTGCCCACAAATCTACAAGTAAACAAGACTGATTCTACCTCCTCCCAGTAAGAATGGCCATTATCAAGAAAACTAACAATAGCAAATGCTGACATGGATGTAGCCAATTGAGATCTCTATTACACTGTTGGTGGGAAATTAAACTTGTTCATCCACCGTGGAATGCAGTACGGAGTTTCCTGAAAAGACTAAATATAGATCTCCCTGAAGACCCAGTAATTCCCCTCATCAGCAGTAATTCAATAAATAACAAGCAAGCTCACATGAAAGCTATCAGCATAACCATGTTCAGGGCCCAGGCCCAGTGTTCAAGGACTGGAAAAAAAGTTACCACTTCTGGTATTTGTTTTTAAAAATATGAACTTTTGACATAAGAAACCAGATCATTCTATTTGCAGTAGCTAGGATAGGACTTAAATGTTGTGGGTGATAAAATGGCTTCTTTGTTGAATGTTAGGAAAAGATGTAGGCAGTCCAAGAAAAGGGATATTTTTTTTGTTGTTGGTTGAGGGGCTTGAAGTCTGGGCTTGGGCACTGTCCCTGAGCTCTTCAACTCAAGGTGAGTTCTCTACCTCTTGAGCCACAGTGCAACTTCTGGTTTTCCTGTGGTTAAATGGAGATAAGAGTCTCTGGGACTTTCCTGTCTAGGGGGCTTTGAACTGCAGTCCTTAGATCTCAACTTCCTGAGTAGCTAGGATTACAGTTGTGAGCCACTGGCACTAGGCTAAAAATGGGGGGATTTTAGGAAAGAAAGTCCACCTCTTTACCTGTGTCTAAACCTCAGATATCACTATTAGAACACTTCATCCTCAACTCATTTCACCAGACATTTGTAAATTTTCTCTTTCCCTTTATGTAGGAATAATGCAGTCAGTATCAACTCAGCTGTGGGACTGGATCAATTGTATGTTAATTGCTAGCACCTAAATCAAGAACTGTTACATCAAAACAAATGAACCCCTCACTTGGAATAATTGTATTCTTTTTATTACAAATCTGTGCTTTATCAATTCCTAAGGTGATATTGGACATCCTAACAGGGTGTTGATATTTTCTTTCTCTTCAGCAATTGTCCTTCTCCCACATGTGTTCAAATATTTAAGATTTCAAAGATTTCCATTGATAATTCATTAAGCTGACCTCTAAGATAATGTGCAATTCTTGAATTTGGTCTGCTGTCTTGTTCTTACATGCACAGACTTTCTATTATTTATTTGTTCTACAAGGAATTCTACTTTCCAATCTTCATGTGATCAATTTTAGTCCCTTTCATCAGTCTTTCTGACTCTCTCTCAGGAGTCTCATTTGAGTCTGTCTCATAAAAAATGTATTAGTTATCAGCTAAATGACTCTCAATTTCTGTTTCTGGCCTGATTTCATGTAGGCTGTGATAGCAGCCCTGACTGGCTGTGCTTACTGAAGTGTTTTTTGTTTGTTTTGTTTCTGGTTTTGTTTTGTTTTGTTTTAGAGGTCTAGGATTACTATTCAAGGTAGTAGCTTTTCTGGGCCCCTGTGATCCCCTGGCCTAGAGTCAATGGTGTTAAGATGATTGATGATTGTAGAATACACTTTGAATTATTACATTAATTCACGGAATTAAAAAAGTAATAATATATTATTTGTTTAAATTCTCCTTCTCAATTTTACAATTCATGATATATATTAGTAAAATTAGGTTCACTTTCTTCTTTTCTATAGCTGCTAAAAGTAAAATTATATATTAAACATTCAACATTAAGAAATCAATAATAAGTAACCTATTATTAAAATGATATAATACTAAACTGTGATTTGAATTATAGTTCTAACAAATTGTGATGTAAACAACAATTAATAGAATTATGGGTAATATTTTTTAAACTTACCAGCTTTTTATTTGTTTCCTGATTGTCTCATTTGTAATTTTTGGTCCAAGCCATCTCTTCATCCTTATTGTTTAGTTTTCTATTTTATCTCTACTGGTTTGTATTTTGTTTTCCCTTTTTAGTGACTGACATGAGGCTGAAAATCTGTATGCTAGTTAATTACTTCCTATGTTAAAGTAAAATTATTGTTCTCCACAGCTGTTCTACTATTTGTACAGTATTTTCCCCAGTCCCATATCCTGTATTGCTGTTCTCATTTATTTTATTGTATTTTTATTGTGAAAATACCATACAGAGGGGTTACAATTACATGGGCAAAATAATGAATACATTTCTTATTAAGCATTTTTGTCTCCTCCTCTGTTTCCCCTTCCCATAGCTTCTTTACTTTACTTTTTATTTAAATTTTACTGTCAAGGTAATGTACAGAGGGGTTATACTTACATAAGTAAGGTAATGAATTCATTTCTTTTCTAATTTGTTATCCCTTCCCCCATTTTTCTCCCTCTTCTCTCCCAACAGCCCCTCCAGATTATTTCCAACATATTTTCTTCTGTGTATCACTGTTGCATAGGTTCCCCCTTTGTCCTTTGCCTAGACATTTTTTCCCTTTCCCTACCCTAGTTCAGATTAACATATTTACAATAACCAGGGTATCAAAATCAAATACTGTGACTACAGGGGATACACCATAGTTGGGGAAAACACAAAAGGATAGAAAGAAATCACACAATACATTAAGAACAAAAACAACAAAGAACATGTCTTGGAGTTCATTTCACTTAGAATCACCTTATACGATCATATGTACATAACTATAGGGCTATTCTGCTCATCTACTAAGATTATCCTTGATGTACACAATAATGCTCCCCTATTAATCAGTAATCCCACTGCTGGGCATTTAACCAGGTGGCCACAAGCAAGACCACACTAAAGTTACCAGCAAAATTATGTTTATCACAGTATTATTTACCATAGCTAAGATATGGAATCCATCCAGATGCCCCTCAGTAGATGAATGGATCAAGAAAATGAGACACACACACACACACACACACACACACACACATGGAATACTATGCTTTCATCAGAAAGAACGATACCACCTCATTTGTAAGGAAATGGAAGTTCTTGGAAAAAATTATATTAAGTGAAGTAAGCCAGACTTAAAGAAACATAGGTCCTACGGTTTCCCTTATTTGTAATAATTAGTTTACACCAAGGATAATCTCATGTCCTATGTTGAGCATACAACATTATTGCTATATTGTTTGTTATTATTTCTGCAAACAGGCAGGTATATTTAAAGAATTATGCTCATCTTATCCATTACTGGAGGAAGAGCATCCAAAAGAGCAACCCCTACTAGGAAGAACAACTCCTACTTATTTAGCTTCATTCCTACGTAAGGCCAGTGTTGTCCCCTGTATCCTCATGCTGGACATTACAACTCTATACCGGTTCATCCTGTATATCTACTATCTTCTACATTGTGACCTAAATGCCCCAGCAATTCCACTTTGCTTTACTTTTCAAAAAATTTCACTCTTAATGTTTGAGGTTGGTGTGTGTGTGTGTGTGTGTGTTTACAAAAATCAGAAGACAACATTTTTCCTCATTTACAATATATCTTTCAGGTCATTATAAGTTGTGGCTAATGGGAGAAGTCTCTTGCTATTTTAAGGATGAAACAGAAAAATATATTTGTGCATGCACCACAGTTGTTTATTAGTCTGTAGTTGAACACTGAATTTCGATTTATATCTTGGCTGTTGTTGTGAATAAGGTGAATAACAGTGAACTACAGATATATTTATGAGTTACCCAGAGAGAAATAATCACATGATTGGTGGGTCAGGTGATATTTCAACTTTGGATTTCTTTAGAAAACTGCATACTACTTTCTACAAGGAGAGTATTAACCTGTATTTTGACCAAGAGTGTAGAAAATTTCCTTTTCTCCACACTCTCACCAGCCAACCTTATTACCTTTTGAGTTTTTTTAAAGGGCATGTTTTTAATGTGTGCAATACCCAAGATGACCTCAGACCCAAATCCTTTTACTCCAACCTCCTAAAAGCTTCGAATTACACGTCTTTACCACCACACCTGGTTCCTTTGATTTTTTTTGATAAGAGTTATAATAGTTATGAAGTAGTATCATAGTAATTTTGAATTGCATTTCTCTAATGACTTTTGTTTACAAAACATTAAGCCAGCATAGAAGTTGTATTAAACACAACTTTGTAAACCCACTGGCGATTTTCAGAGCTTTTTGGTAAACATATCTATTCAGAAATTTTGACAATTTTTAATCAAGTTTCTTGTTAATCTCATCTTTAATCTCTCTGTACAAAATCAATAATTTCAAGGTAGTAGAAAGGAAAAAATAAAGAAACTCCTAACATTTTTCAGTTTTCAATAACATGATATTGCTTAAATCATTTTCTGTTAATGCTTGAGACTATATAACTCAATTTAGTTATACCTTATACAAGGCTATGTATTTTATTTTACGTTGATTTTTCTTTCCAAAGCTTGTGTGACTAATTTCCCTTGGTTCCTTTCTGTCTCATGTAGTTCAGATTTCAAACTGAAGAATAAATGGAAGGAACAAACAAAAAAAAATACAGTTCCTCTCATCTGATGATGCCTCTACAAGAATGAGGAAAGACCTATGATAGAATATCAAAAAGACAATTCATTCTTCTAGGTCTTCTTTATCTTTGTGATGTAACTTAAATGATGTAACTTAAATGGAAGGAAGCAAACCAAAAACTTAGTTCCTCAAATCTGATGATGCCTCTACATGAATGAGAAAAGACCTATGATAGAATATCAAAAAGACAATTCATTCTTCTAGGTCTGCCTTATCTTTGAGATGTAACTTAAATGATGTAAAACACAATATACTGCTCAGATACTTTTGTTTTATCAGTTTTGTACATTTTCATTTGGACTTCATCTCAGTCTACAACATTCCTTCATTATTATGTCCCTTATATTTTTACACTAACAAGGCTTAAGATAACCAGTTTGATTTACAGCATGAGAAGTTATCTACCCGGCTTCCTTGGAAGTAGAGCATGATTAATAGATAACATTGCTCACTACATGTAATGGTTTCTGTAATACTTATGACATTCTATTTAGTATTTAAAAAAAAAACTTCTGGCTAAACTCAAAGCTCATGTATAGAAGTTTATGTTAAGTATTTTACAAGTTTTATTTCTCTTAATTCTTAAGATAACATTTGCTATAATGCTAATGTTATTACTATTTTAGTGTTGGGAAAAATTGTAATTAAAGGCACTAAGTGCATGGCCCAAAGACACACAGTGAGGAAGGAAATGAGTCAAAGTTTCCAAAAGTCTTTCAGCAATACACAAAAGGTAGGTAAATTCTTTCCATTCTCTTACACTCTCAATTCAATATTCATATTGCCCAAGAAATTATAGCATAGCAAATATTGCCCATCGTGATTGTTTTCTATCACATTTTGTCTTCAACACAGACTGTCTTGGTGACATTGGATTATCATGCACAGAGCTGAGCTTCTAAATTGAGGTCCAAAGAGAAACAAATTTCTTCTGTCCCACAGTTCCAGTTTCCTTTTTTAAAAAGTACCAAAACTTTTAAATATCATCACTTACTATCTTTTAAGAATCCAAAAATGAAATAAATTCACATTTAATCAATCCAAAATGTTTTAAAAGTAGGAGATAATTAAACAGGCCCCCATGAAGTAAATTTTCTTCTACTTTTAAAATTATGCTGAAAGCCTTGTATTGGCTAGTCACACCTGTAATCCTATCTACTCGGGATAGCTACTCAGGAGCCTGGGATCTGTGGATAACCATTGGAAGTCAATCAGGGCCAAAAAAAAAAATTCATGAAATTATTTTTCAAAATTTTTAATGAACTAGCAAAGACCCAGGAAAGAAAATGTAGCTCATATAGTACCTCACCAACCTAGAGAAGAAAGGCCTAGCAAGACCTTTAAGCCCTGATTTCAAACTCTGAGCATGCCAACACACATGCATGCACATGCGTTCACGCGCACACATTTTTTCCCTTCCCCTCCCCAAATTAGAGAAGCGTACATACAAGAGGCAGATGCACCAACTTCAAACACAGAGAAAACAAGGGTTATAGCGTGGGGGAGGAACATACAAAGAAACGAAAATTCACATCGCACATTATAAGTACGTTAGAAACAATAGCAAGAAACAAAAAACTACTTGTTTCCCTATCGTGGGGTTCAATTCCCTTAACATTATCATTTCTGTTCATATGCACATAGCTTTTGACCTTGTCTGCTTAACCCAGACATATATTCGTTATTGAAAATAAGGGAAACCATGGGACCTGTTTCTTTGGACTTGGCTTACTTCACTTAATAAATTTTTTTCCAAGTCTTTCCATTTCCTAACAAATGGGGCAATGTCATTCTTTCTGATGGAGGCATAGAATTCCCTTGTGTATATACATCACATTTTCTTGATCCATTCATGTAGTGGGGACAGCTGGTTGGTTCCATATCTTAGCTATGGTAAATAATGCTGCAATAAACATAGTTGTGCTGGTAGTTTTAGTATGGTCTTGTTTGTGATCATTTAGTAAATCCCCAAAAGTGGGACTGCTGGGTCAAAGGGGAGCTTTATGTGGAATCTTTTGAGGAACCTCCATAATGCCTTCCAAAGTGGTTGAACAAGTTTACACTCCCACCAAGAATGTTGTATGGTTCCCTTGTGGCCACATCCCCTCCAGCATCTGTTGTTGTAAAAATATGAAACACACCACGAATTTGCATATCGTCCTTGCGCAAGTGCCATGCTACTCTTCTCTGTATTGTTCCAATGTTAGTGTATGTGTGGCTGAATTGAGCACAGAATATTTTTTATATCAAAAGTGCAATTGTGGGGGCTGAGAAGGTGGCTCAGTGGTAGAGCGCTTGCCTTACATGCATGAGGCCCTGGGTTCGATTCCTCAGCACCACATGAGCAAAAAGAAAAAAGCTGCAAGTGGCGCTGTGGCTCAAGTGGTAGAACGCTAGCCTTGAGCTGAAGAGCTGAGGGACAGCGCCCAGGCCCAGAGTTCAGGCCCCATGAATGGACCCCCCCCCAAAAAAAGTGCAGTTGGATTTTATTAAACTAGACAATTCAACAAAAAGTAAGTTCAAAAGAATTGTCATGAAATTTTAGAACCATATATTTCTTACATAAGCACAAATTTAAGAATAAAGTCAAGATTGACATGTCAAAAACAAAATAATTCCAGATATTTGTTGCTCAAGAAATGTGTAGGAGGGGGATTCAATTATTCTATACAAGGCACCTGTCATAATGAACACTGCACCAAGTGTTAAGGTTTGTTAAAAGTTTTAATGTTTTAAATATATTTAATTTTGGGAATTTGTTTACATATGCCAAAATTAGGACTGTTTGGCAGGTATAAAACTTTTCCATAAAGTATTTAAGATTTATGGTAGCAGACATATACTACTAAGTATGTACATTTCAGAGTTTCGAGAAACTTTATCAATGAGAAGTTGCAAAGTTTTTGTGTAAAGAAGCAGAATGAAGTGTTAACACTTTGTTAACTACACAGGCTGTTAAAACTTTAGGGCTTCCTCAGTTTATAAGTTAACGAGGAAAAATGATGATATAAGCCATAAACAAATAATGAGAAGAGCCATAAATAGTAATCTTAGTGGATAGCTTTAAAGACTATTCATATTCTATAAAACTCTTGATGAACATCACAACCTCAGTCAGTGTTAAATGTACAGGATTATGAGAAAATAGTAAAATCTAATATGTAGTACACTTCAAATAGTGAAAACAGTGATAATATTTTTGTTTTTTATTTTACTAATTATTAACATTTAATTATTGTTTTCTTTATTTGTAGCATTGTTTTACTTGTTGAAATACAGTACAACTTTTTTTGGGGGGTCTGGTCATGGGGCCTGGGCGCTGTCCCTCAGCTCTTCAGCTCAAGGCTAGCGCTCTACCATTTGAGCCCCAGCAATAATTCCGGCTTTTTTCTTTTTCCTGAGGAATCTAACCCAGTTCCTTATGCATGCAAGGCAAGCGCTCTACCGCTGAGCCACCTTCCCAGCCCTAGTACAACTTTTTGTAAATCATCATTAGGAGGCACTTTGAGAAGGTTACTTGGATGGTCAAACCAATTTTTATAGGTGCATGTTCATTTAAAAAGAGGAAAATTGAGATCAAAATATTTATTTAAAAAATTATCAAATAGAGTCTGAGTCAGAAGTTTTGATAAATGTCCACACCTAAAATTTTATCCCTAGGCTGAAGCAGCGGTATTACAGAGTTAAGGCCAAAACAGTGACAGACTGTGGGTTGTTCTTTATTTTGATTTTGTTGGTCATGAGGCATGTACTCATGGGCCTGGGTGTTGTCCCTCAGCTCAAGGCTAGCGCTACCACTTGAACCACTGCACCACTTCCATGTTTTTTTGCTTATGTGGTGCTGAGGAATCAAACCCTGGGGATGATGCATGCAAGACAAGCACTCTACCACTGAGCCACCTTCCCAGAAACTGTGCTTTAAAAAATCATCTAAACAACATTTGCTTTCTGCTTTCGGTAATAGACTGAGAGATATAAATATATTTTTATATTTTTGTGAATTGTACTTCCAAATTTATACTAACTTCAGCCACTTTATCCTTTTCAAAGTCATAAATATCTCTGAGAGTTTGCTTCAGTGAAGATTGTTTTTTCATTTATAATTTCTTCTGAGTTATTTTTATTTTTATCAAAATAACTTTATATTTCATGTTGATTTGTTATCATATAACAAATACCTTCAAATGTACACATAGAGTCTAAAGATAGCAGTATGAATATTCTCATACAGCTCTTGTTTGTCTGTTATGCACTTCTAGTATTGTGATATTTCCCTCTCTCTTTCACTCTCTCCCATGTCTAAGTACCATGTCTGGTACTTAGAATTTCGGCTTGTCTACTACTATACTTCAGGATCCACTAGTTTTGTGGGAACATGATAGCGACCATCAGTTACCCTTGCATTCTTTAAGAGTTATAAGAGTGACTTGATATTATTCTTTGCCATAATAAATGGCAAAAGAGCAGATCTAGGAATTCCTTTTCACGTTTACTATTATAAATTTTATCTCATAGGAATCATTGGGATGGATAAGATACTGTTAACCTGTGACCTAAAAGTTCTCTTTCTTTTACAAACAACCTTTTTCTTTTATTATCAGTTAGTAACTACACATAATGAAAACAAAGCTAGCCTATGGAAAGTGGACCGAAGTTGCTCACAGGGATGAAAAAAAAAAGGAATGTGGGAAGTGTGTACAAAGGATGCCCATCATAGAACACAGATCTTAGGAGCAATTTATCATGTACACTTTGTGAGAAAGACAATGTGCTGTGAACTATAGGTTAAATCACTGAACAACTGATATATATATGCACATATATTTGTATATGTATATTTATTTATATATGCACACATATGTGTATATGCCCTTATATATGTACACATGTATGTTACTGTACACGCAAATACACACGTACATGTACACATGTATACATGCACACATGGAGAAAGACACATAGATATAGCCAACACAAGTTTCACTAGGTGTTGAATATGCCTCAAATGGAATGCTTGGAACAAAGTATGTTCAAGATGTATTTGTCTCTAAGCGTTTTTTTTACCACTCTCTTATCTCTTAAAACTTGTACATTTAGAGAGATTCCACTTGCAAAATGCAGTACAAGGGATAGCAAATCACTCAGAAAACTCAGTAAGTAAAGTTCATATGGTGTTTCCTTGCTCCCCACAGAATGCTTGCTCTTGTAGAAACTCTCAACAATCAAAGTAGAAGGAGAATGCCCTGGTAAAGAATAAAGTTATAAGGCTTTAAATGGCATCCTTACTTGAGCTTTTTCCAAGGACTGGATTCTACACATACATTTAACCAACTCATGTGAAAAGTCTTATGTGAGAAATGCTGACTAAGGTCTTGCTGATTTCCTGGCCAAGAAAATAAGAAAAAAAGAAAATATTTTTAATGTTTTAAAGTTTGAGAATAATTTGTAACCTGTCAATAAATGTGTAGAACACAATTATACCAAGTAACAAAAAATGATGGTGTTTCATTTATGTGCTCTTGGCCTTGATGAGTGATTTTAGGTGTGTCTACACAAGTAGAATCAGCATAAATCAAGCTAGCACTTCTTCATTTAAGATATAAGGAAAGGATACAGGTTGACCCATTCTAACAATGAGGTGTACAAGACAGTCTATCAAGGGGTGGGGGGTGAATGGGGAAGTTGGGGAGGAGTGAAGGAATGGTATGGTAGAGGAAAAACAAATGAGGGGGTAACAATGCTCAATAAGAAATATACTCATTACCTTACTTAGGTAACTGTAACTCCTCTGTACAGTATATTTACAATAAAAAATATATATTAAAAAGATACAAGGAAAACTTCTGTACTTATAGGAAGTTGTATTTATCACTCAATATCAGTAAGGTATTGGTTTTAGGACCAAAGGTATATGAAAACTTTGGATACTCAAATTCTCTACGTAAACACAGTATATTATTCACTTTAGAATCTGCCCACAAGCTAGTGCAGAGTAATTGCTATGAAAATTTTTACTGCATTCTAGGTTTGAAATGAAACATAAAAATATATGCAATATCAACAGATACAAATTTTTTCAGATAAATGTTGTTTGCAGTTTGTGGATGGAATTAGGAGAGCAATTTTGAAAAGCACACATTTCATCACCAAGACCGGTCTGCAAATTTTAACAAGGAGCTAATACAGCATCATTGAATAGTATGGAACTCCAAGGAGAAATACTTGAATTGAGACATTATCAGAAAAGGTAACCACAGGGCCTGGGAAGGTGGCTCAGTGCTAGAGTGCTTGCCTTGCAATGCATGAGGCCCTGGGTTCGATTCCTCAGCACCACATAAGCAAAAAAAAAAAAAAAAAAGCCGGAAGTGCCGCTGTGGCTCAAGTGGTAAAGCTCTAGCCATGAGCTGAAGAGCTGAGAGACAGCGCCCAGGCCCAGAGTTCAGGCCCCACAACCGGACTCAAAAAAAAAAAGAAAAAGAAAGAAAGAAGGAAAGAAAGAAAGAAAGAAAGAAAGAAAGAAAGAAAGAAAGAAAGAAAGAAAGAAAGAAAGAAAGAAAGAAAGAAAGAAAGAAAGAAGGAAAGAAGGAAAGAAAGAAAGAAAGAAAGAAAGAAAGAAAGAAAGAAAGAAAGAAAGAAAGAAAGAAAGAAAGAAAGAAAGAAAGAAAGAAAGAAAGAAAGAAAGAAAGAAAGAAAGAAAGAAAGAAAGAAAGAAAGAAAGAAAGATAGAAAGAAAGGAAGGAAGAAAGGAAGAAAGAAAGAAAGAAAGAAAGAAAGAAAGAAAGAAAGAAAGAAAATGTTACCACACAAGGACTTTTTAGAAATGCAGCTGCTAGATTTTCATGGAGAGCTTTCATAACACTTTGTGAAGCACAAATCAGAACCTCACTGATGGATTTCCCTCTCCTTCCTGTCATGGTTAGTCATTATCAATCAACATATAGCTAGTCTTGAATAATCCTCTAATAACAAAATGTTGATGGAGTGTTTATATGCAGAAAACCTGGGAAGGCTAACTTTTTCCAATTAGGACATTCTGTATTCTATGACCCAGCAGACAGTAAACTAAGTAAGCATCCATTTACAGCCTTCTGAATAATTCTGATTCTGCCCACATCAGTTATCTATCCATACCTGTGCCCGAGCGAGAGGATTTTAAAAGAATTTAGTGATTTACAATTTAAACTTAAATATGGAATGAAATTAGTTCCAATGCATTACATTAAGATATTTAGAAACAACTGGGAAACCTAAAGGTCTATTGTTGGGTCTTCGTCCGTCTTTGGACAGACGGGGTCCAAGGAGAGGTAAATGCGAAGTGAAGTGCGGCTGCTCGCCTGTTCCCCAGCCTCCCTTAGCCCAGTAGCCCAGGAGACAATCAGACTCAGCTGGGAGTCAAACCAAGCAGGAACTCGTTTATTAACAAGGAGCATCCCCTTTTTAAAGCAAAAGACTGCGTGGGAGGAGAGGAAATGGAACCAACCAATCACTGAAAGGCCACACCTTATCATGCACCTAAGCTTCCATGAGATGTTTACACACTGAACCTAAACAAATCCAGCTCTGCCCACTCAACTTCCTCTCAGGGCCATCTTTGCTATCCCCCACAGTCTATAAGATTTATTTTTATTTAAAGTGAAGGAATATTGGAATTTGGTTCTCTACAGTTTAAGAAATTTGCAGCAGACTTGATACTTATTTAATTTTGTATATTGAAAGGAACAAAAGCCTCAACAATATGTCAATACTATCCTCTTATTTATCTATAAAGGTTTATGATTCTGGTCTCTTAATATTAAAACTTCAAAAAATTATCTTTAGCAAGTTGTGCAAAGGGGTTTCACTTCATCATGTCAGTGTTGAATAGAGTGTATGTGCATTTCAATGTTCAGTGCATCTGGATCATTGTCAAACTTTCCATTTTTCTTCCTTCCCTTACCCCAACCCCACCTATCCCTTCAAGTTTCCTACTTATATTCTCACATATGTACATTGAGTGTTATAACTGTATTAGTCCACCATTTCCCTCTCCATCCTTCTGCCCTACTTCCTGTAAGCCTAGATCCCCTTTTAAGACTTGTTTCAACTTCATGGTATTTTGTTAAATATCTCTACCTTTGGCATTTGGCTATGGGCTTGCCACATCCTCTCTTCCATGTTTGACCACATAAATGAGTATATTTCTCCACATTTCTAATCTCTGAATGGCTGACATAGGTCTATTTTACTATTCACCTTCTGTCCTAAATTTAGAATTGCACCTTCAGGGCCATCCTAGAGACCTTTATTCTTCTCTACACACTGAAGATGGAAAGGAAATAATTTCCATGCTCTCAGCATTATGCTATCCAATATGAATTTCCATCACTTATCACTTCAGCAGTCGATGTTTAGGGACAATCTTCAATTTCTGATGATAAGAGCACGAGTCAGTTTTAATTATGCAGATTCCACTATGTAGTGAGTCCTGTAGTCTTCTAAATTTTCAATAAATTTCGAGTAACTTTTTATTAATAATTTAAAAAGTTTTATTTCAGTATTTGAAATGCTGCCCCAATTATTTAAAAAGTTTCACAATAAGCTAGACTGAACTTTCCCCCCATTTTCCCCACTAGTTCAAGTTAAGTCTCCTTTGGCTTTATTGTTTGAGAGGCCAAGGGATGAGGGTAAACAGAGAGATGATCATTACTCAGATATCTCCTTCCTCTTCTGGTTCTGCTATTCTTGTTGAGAGGAAGACTGTAGCAGGGAACAAGAGTGATGCTTGACTTCACCATACAAGGGACCATTCCTGGCATGTCAATTATTGTTTCTCAGAATAACTTAAACTTCTTACTCTTGCCTTCTCTGTAACAGTAACCTAACTGTGGCTTCCTTGGTGCGGGAGGAAGCACACTAACAGGTTACTAGCTGTAAACTGGTATTTTATATCTCAGCTTACTACCAAAAATATAAAGCTTTGGCTACATAAATGTAAAGGTACTGATTGTCCAACAATACCTTAGTGAGCAGTAGACAATTCTACCCAGCTACCCTCTCCTCTCATATCCTCTCTTTCACTCCCCTCCATTCATTTACCCATCCCTTCTTTCTTTGTCTCTCTCCTCCATATTAATCTCTAACTTCTCTCTTTTTCTTTTCCAGTAGCAAGTGATTTGGTTTATCAGACAACACATACACAATTGAACAAATATTTATTTCTCCTCTTTTTGTGATTATTTATTCTTAAGAAGTGAGTTCTAGCACAGCACCAGTGGCTTACACCTAGATACTCAGTAGGTTCAAACTTGACAATTGCAATTCCAAGCTATTTTAAGTAGATAAACCTAAGAGATTCTTTTCTGCACTTCTGGTAAAACGAAGACGTGAAGTTATAGCTCAGGTGGTATAGAGCAAACATTGAGAATTAAAGCCCAGATAGAGCTCAAGGCCAGGAGTTCAAACCCCATTGCCAGCACAATATTTAAAATAAAACAAAACTGAGTCCTTTGTCTTAGAAGGAATATTTCTCCAAATATTCATACCCAGGGCAATTCTCAAGGTCCAATACTCTTTGTAAGGCTCTTTCACATCTTAAACCGATGCCTCTGCTTGATTCACATTATGAAAAATATGAGTCACAATTCACATTAAAAAGTATGTGCATTGCTGAACAGTTCTTCACATTTTTAATGTAAAGAAAGCATGACAGGAATTCACCTCACTTGGGAGTTAGGTTTGATTCACCGACAGACTTTTGCAAGTAAATGAAGGTCTGTTTACATGTAAAGAAGTCTATACAGATGGTTTTCTAGGAGAGAGAACAAGGTAGCTATTGTCCAAGTTTGAATCAGAGTAAGTTTATTCCTATGATATGGTAAAGAGAAGCTCATCTCATAGAACACTATGCAGACAGTAATTTCAAAAGGATTAAAAACCCATGTCTATGTTGTGAACAGCCAAGTTTTCACAAACATGAAACAGTTTCCTGAGCCATAAAAATATAAGTTAGAGCAAAGGGAACTATGTTAAATATAGTTAATGACTAAGTGACATGTGTAATCACAACTAAACTATAAATTTTTCATCATGTCCCTAACAAGATCGCTAAGATAGGCCTGCCTAAATCTGTCATAGAGGACTGGGTTCATGCAATTATCAGTTTTGTTTAGGGTGCAATATCTTCTACAGTTGCTTGGGTTGCAAACCGCTCACACCACATGCAGTCTCTGGAAAAACGTGCTGTCTTGCTAGGCACCTAAGGGATTTTTGTGCCACTGTGAATATTTATCATTTTTTAATTATACCTGTCAGTGTGAAGTCGTTTCATGATAAGAATAATAGTTTCTGTACCCTTTGTTCCACTAACAAATCTCAGATATAAATATAGCCGGGAGCCTGTAGCTCATGCCTATAACCCTAGCTACTCAGGAGGCTGACATCTGAGGGTCACAGTTCAATGCCAGCCCAGGCAGGAAATTCCAAAGGTTCTTATCTCCAATAAACCACCAGAAAACTGTAAATGGCACTATGTCTCAAGTGGTAGAGCTCTTGCCTTGAGCAGAAGAGCACAGGGACAGCACTCAAGCCCAGAGTTCAAGCCCCAAGACTGACCAAAAAAAAAAAAATATGCATATATATATGTATAAATGATGAGATGAATTACATTTAAATATAAGTCAATATTTATGGTATACATTTAAAATATAACTATATATGATATATTTATAATATATACATATATTTATGTAGAAGATCATATTGGCTTAGGGGTGTTTGTGTGTTCATATGTGTGTTTGTGTGTGTGTGTATGTGTGTATAAGTGTCCGGGATACCTACCCTCATCTCTGTGGTGCCTCATCCTCCCAGCAGGGAGTGCATCCAGGATCTTGACCCCAAGGAAGGTGGATGGGTGAAGGTACCTAAGGTCACATCCAGGGTGATGATCCAAATTCTGTCCTGCAACCTAAGGCTGGACAGATAAAAGAGAGGAGAGGTTTAGGGGAACATCAAGGGAAGTCCCTTAGCTTTGGCTACAAGTACAGCACAAAACTGTATCCATCTTTCTTAGTAGTCAGATAAAAGGTGTACACTGTTCATTTATTTTATGATTGTGTTAGTCTTAGGACTTGGATTCAGGGTCTGGGTGTTATCCCTGAGCTTCTTTTGTTCAAGGCTGAGGCTCTACCACTTGAGCCACAGCACATCTGGCTTGTGTGTGGATTTGGAGAGGGAGGTGATTTATGGGAGATAAGAATCTCCTGAACTTTCCTGCCCAGCCTGGCTCTGAGTCATGACCATCAGACCTCAGCCTCCCAAAGAGCCAGGATGATGGATGGGAGCCATGAGCCTCTGACCGCCACCATCCATTTATAATGCCTTAGGCCCAGGTCCAGTCCACCCACACTACACCTCCTTGTTGGGAGTAGGAAGCAGACATGAGTTGGTTTGATACTTCAACAGCCTACTTATCTTTGAGCATTGTTCTGGGTCACTCTGATGTGGCTTCCTCCTTATCCACAGCAATGACTTGGCTCTGTCACAAGAACAAATGTCCTCCGGGAGGTGTCAGGTCTTGGGTCTTTCCTCTGCACCCCACCCCCCTAACCAAAACTACACTCCCCAGCAAAAGGTATTAGACATGGAGAGTTTTCATTGTCTTATAGCCAGGCCCTGACCAGATAGGTGGGGGTATGGGTCAGAGTCCCGGGATTGTGCTGGGCAGGGGGACAAGGCAACATCTCCTCATCCACTTTCCTTCAATGGTGTAGCAGAGGGATGTGAGGAAGGACTCAAGGGATGGACAAGGAATAACCATCACAGTCTAGCCGGGGCACAGAGGGGCTTACCTCATGAAGCTGGCTCAACAGCCTGAGCGAAACAGCTCCTGACCCTCAGCCCACCTCCAGAATGAGAGGGACACCTTCGGTTCCAGCCACATGGGGATGCTGGGCCACCTCTTCCAGCACATATTCAACCAGTTCCTGAGAGAGAAAGAGAGAGAGATAGAGAGAGAGGGAAAGAGGGGGGAGAGAGAAAGAGAGGGAGAGAGGAGAGGGAGAGGGGGGGTGAGAGAGAGAGAGAGAAAGAGGAAGAGAGGGCCTGAATTACACTTAAGCCAGGTGCTCGTGGCTCAGGCCTATAATCCTAACTACACAGAAGGCTGAGATGTGAAGATCATGATTCACCGCTAGCCCAGGCAGGAATGTCTGTGAAACTCTTATACTCAAAGAACCAACAGAAAACCGGAAGTGATGCTGTGGCTCATGTGGTAGATCGCTAGCCTTGATCTAAGGAGCTCAGGCACAGCATCCAGGCCTCAAATTCAAGCCTCACACATGACAAAAGTGGACCTCCCACCACAAGAAGTGGGCTGAATAACACTCACTGTCCTAGGAAGTATGGCAGAGAAGTCAGGCCGAGCTTCCTGTCAGCTGGAGGTCATGAGTAGATCACCTGGCTTCTCAATGCCTTATTTTCCCCAACTGCAAGACTGAATACAGTGAAGGATCCCCTTCCTCATGGGGATAGGTTAATGATGAAAGACAGCCATGTATTGTTTCATAATACTATAACTGTTGCAGGATTAATAACAGACCCCATCTGAGCCCTTTCTAGGTAACTTCCTGTCATATGTTCACAGAATTTTTGAGAACCATATCTGACAGCTGCTCCCTCTGTGCCTGGCCCAGCTCTAGAGAGCCCTCTGTAGTAGTCCCTTGTTTCCTCACAACTGCCCCGTGAGGAGACTGAGGTCCGATGGTCGACATCCAACCCAGAGCTTCACCTGTGGTCAAGAATCGGCTGCCGTGGACTAAGAGATTTGGACAATCCATCTGAAATGATAACTGAGTGGGGTGCTAAATGTCTACCACCCCCACCCCACACACACACAAGCACACCTCCACCGTCTTTGCAGGCAAAGATATTTTACTTTCTTTCTTTTCGTTGGTTGTGGGGCTTGAACTCTGGGCCTGGGTGCTATCCCTGAGCTCTTCAGCTCAAGTCCAGCACTCTACTACTTGTGCCACAGCACCACTTCCAGTTTTCTGGTGCTTTATTGGAGAGAAGAGTCTGAGGGTCTTTCCTGCCCAAGCTGGCTTTGAACCGTGATCCTAAGATTCAGCTCCTGAGTACTTAGGATGAGAGCCATGAGCCATTGGCACCCAGCCAAAGATGCTTTTCCATGCCTGTCATCCTATCCCCTCAGGAGACTGAGATCTGAGGACTGCAGTTGGATGCACCCTTGGCAGCAAAGTCATTGAGAACTCTTACCTCCAATTAAACACCAAAAACGTTGCAAGTGGAGCTGTGGCTCAAATGGTAAAGTGCTAGCTTTGAGCATAAAAAAAGGGATGGGATACAGGCCCTAGTTTTAAGCTTTTTCTAGCATAGATGCACCTAAGAAAAGGAAGCAGGTGAGCACATGGGAGCTCAAAGCTCACACATAATACTCAAGACTCACAGAATAGACCCCATCCTGCTCTGATTCTCTAGATTCTATGTCCTAGATCATGGCAGTCTTAGATGAGACTGACCATGCACCAAGTCAGGACATTCAAGTACAATCTCATACTGAGGATCTTATGACCTCATCAAGGACTCAAGATCTCTCACTGTCCTGCCTTGACACTGGGCAGTCAGGTGAGATCTAGTTATACAACTACAGGATATGGGAATGAAAGGATTTCTCAGCCAAGGGATGCAGACTGGAGGGCTCTAGGTCCCTCTCTCTCAGGGAGGAGAAAAGGGCCGATCCATCCCAGGAATGTTCCTGGGTTGTGAGTATTCTCAAAGAAACAACCCTGCTCCGAGCCCACTGCCTCTGGTTTTCCCACTAGCCTCGACCTTCAGTCGGCCCTCTCTGAATCCCAATCTGCCATCTAGACTAAAGGCTGAGCCAGCAAAGAGACCCACCTCTACCTCTGAGGATGGCAGTCACGGGGACCTAGAGTCCCCTAAAGGAAGTCTGAGGGCAACACGGGTCTGACTCTCGCCTTCATTCCCTGGGTGTCCTGTTCCAGTGGCCCGCTTATCTCTGTCTCTGGTCGAGGAATGAACACTGGGGGTGTCATCTTCAGATTTAGTCAGCAAAAGTCCCAGTCCCCAAGGATGTACTGCACAGGCATCCTGCAGCGGATGACAGCCAAAGCGTCAACGGTGAACCCAGAGTGCCAGGATTTTCATAGGCATGTGGCTGGGTCGAAGGCTCTATCACTGATGGTCTAGGTTGTCAGGTGAGGTCATGGCTTCAATGGCCTGACACACTTGATCTGGGATTGTCTTCCCTCTTCATCTTCCTGCTGATCACTTGCCACCCCCCTCTTGACACTCCCTCACCCTATTCCTCCCTAGCCCTTGGACAGTTTCTTCTTATCGGACCAGAAAATAAACTTGGTGAGCCAGGGGAGATTGAAACTCTGTGACCCACCCTGAGCCCTAGGGTCTACCCGAGGATGTTTCCCTCTGCAGTCAGCGACCACTCAGATCTTGGATGTCATGAAGTTGCTGATGTCATGAACGGGTCAGTGGCTTGGTCCTACATACTAGCTTTAGGCTCAGAAACTGTCCCCACAGATATTGTGAATGGTTGGCTCCCTTGATCCAGGGACTCCAAACCAAGGCTTGCATGCTCCCTTCATCCTTCCTTTCCTCCTTTTCTCCCTCCATCCTTTTCTCCTCTCTTTCTTTTTCCTTTCTTTGTGTCACTCCTGGGCTTGAACTCAGAGCCTGGGTGCTGTCCCTGAGCCTTTGTATTCAAGGCCAACAGTCTACAGCTTGAGCCTACTTCTGGCATTTTCTTTTTGGTAGTTAGTTGGAGATAAGAGTCTTACAGGCTTTTCTGCCTGGGCCTTAAGCTTCAATCCTACTATTTCAGCCTCCTAAGTAGCTAGGATGACAGGTGTGAGGCACCAGCATCCAGCTCAAACCAAGATTTCTTCATGTGCTGTGGAACCAGAACTGGAATCTTTCATCGTGTATGATCCCCTCCCCTTCCCCCCGCCCCCCCAGGACCTGGCAAACACTGTAACGGTTTGTTGGTGAATGAGCATCTGTCTTTGACAATACTACAGGAAAGTCCCATCCAATTCAGGTAAGCATCCTGGGTGGGGGTAAAGCCTGATGTAGCTCTCAAACAGTTCTCCCTCCTCCCTCTTCCCACCCTCTTGGTGCCACCGCACTTAACTGTTTTGGTTCTAAGGACATGAGCCATGATGTACTCACTGGATTCCAGGGCCTCTGGGATGCCTATCTTCTCAAGGATCTCTGTCCAGCGGCTGACCAGCTCTGTGGCACTCAATTCCCCACTCAGCTGTGAACAAGGTTGCCCTGAGGTGAAAGCCTGGCTCAAGAGGCCTCCTCTCCACTCCCTGGGGCCAGACAGGATGGTCCACCATATCCGGTCCCCAAGTTTCATGTTCCAGAGATAGGATCCCTGAGGCATCCCAGGTCTCTGAATTTCCCAGAGTCCAGGACAGGTCCTGGGAATTGTCTCTACACACAGCTAGTAGGCTGCAGATGGCGAAGTCAGAATCTCTGCTCCCCACAACATCCTCAACTGTGGTGGTCACCCTAGAGAGAGCTGGAGAAGAATCGGCAGCTGCCGGAGAAAGGCAGTCAAGGCACGACGTTCATAGCAGGAGGCCATCTGGCTAGGGAACTCTGCTTGTGCTGCTTTGAACGTCATTATTTGGTAGCTGAAATGGTCCATCTAATTTGACCCAGAATCCCAAGCATTAGTTAGAAATTGCCAGCTTCAAGAAAAAACCCTGGAAAAGCTGGCATTTCACATGTCCCAATCGAACTTAAAGGGTTCCATAGTTAGTGGTCCCCTTTTCCTTCCAGACAGCCTACAGCAGGTTATAGAAAATGGCATTCAGAGAGCCCTAGCTAACTGTCATGTCCTGATCCCAAGTAGTCTCCAGCAGAGGGAACATACTTGCCTACCATTGCGCAGCTGGAAACAGCCCAAGAGGGACACAGCTTGGAGTCTGCAGGACTCCAGGGAGGACTGCCCACCAGTGCACTGCCCCTGGAGGGAATCCATGCCACCATTGGGGGCCTGGAGCCCCATGCCATGATGCCCACGTACACCGTCAATACCCTGGGTAAGATTCCCCTCTCATCCTCGGTCGTGGTGAACCATCTGCCATGTCACACTGATCATAACTTCCCAGACCCTCTTAGCTTCACAGCCCCTGCCCTACTACCTCTCATCTCGTTCCCTATTTATGTTTGGCAGACTCCTTCCCAACCTTGAATTAGCTCCAACTATACACACCAGAGCAGACTGGCTGGCTGGAAGAGTGCGGCTGTGATCACAGTAGCCTCATGAGCCTTCTGGCTGAAGACCGAAGAGCAGGTGTCCACACTGGTCTGTGGTTCACACAAGCCTCCCAGGGGAGACCCACGCAGGCCCAGCAGTTACTGTGGGCTGCAGGAAAGGGGAAGAAAGAGGTGGAAAGGAACCTCTACTGAAATCTTCCCTAAAGGAGCCATGAAACGTTGAAAGAGAAAACAAAAATTGTGGCTGGTCTCCTACTGGGCATTAATGAAAAAAGAACAACAAATAAAATGCTTTTGCTCTTTTTAGACATGGTGACTTAAATATATTTTCATTGTTCTCATCCTCCTTGCTCTCCCAACAAACACACACACACACACACACACACACACACACACAAGCAAACACAGACTCAGAGCAGTGCCTCTCCGGAGTTTGTTTCTCATCTGAGCAATGTACCAGCTTGAATACAGGGGTTCCCTTGTCAGAACCAGGGGCAACCACCCAAGGGGAACAATGCTCTAATAATGTAGAACCACCCTGCCTCCCCGTTTCTCCAGGGTCAGACTCTTCCCCTTGGGAACAACCAGCCTTGACTCCCCATTCACCAAAACCCTAGGCCAGGATGCTGGGTGAAGGAGTCCTGAGACATGTGGCTCCTCAGAGCCTGGACAGAAAACAAAGCAGGGGGTCATGGTGCCTCCAGAGAGGTGTCTGACCTAGGGTGGGGGCGTTGTTGGGGACTTTGATGGGGTTCTAAAGGCTATATACATGGATAGACTCCCTACTTTAAGCCTATATACTTCGGGGCGACTTGGCAGATCTTGGGGAGGACGAGAAGACCAGATGGACTGGGAGCACTAGCAGAAGCTGGCAGAGCTGGGAAATGTGATCACCCAGTCAGAACTGTTGACAGCTGGGGTTGGGGGTACAGGCTGGGTGTATGTCTGTCAGAAGGGGTGTGTATTTCTCCCAAATATCCACCTTCTATCTGACCCCAGTGCCCTCACCTCTCTAGTGGGCTCTTCTGGGAATGTCCTAAGGTGAAAGGGTGACTGAGCACAGAAGACAAGGGCTCACACAGCAAGGGAGGGGCCTATCTTCTTTATCCAACACCTCCCTCCCCAGCAAAAAGGAAAAGACCTAAGAAGGCAGGTGTGGAGGTGCTGCTCCCACCTCTGACTAAAGCCACAGGTTCTTACCAGGGAGAGGAAGGGTGCAGATGCATGGCTGTGTGGCTCCCACTGTTCCAGCCAGGGGCTCTGTGGTGTCCCTGGATGGGTGCTCCTCACCCATCCTTGCAGCTCCCATTTTCATGGGACACTGGACGCTAGGGATGGGGGTGGGATCCTCAAGTCGACACCCAGCTCCAACCTCCACCCCTGGGGTGCATTTGTGGCAGAGCCAGGGCGGACTGTGGGGTGCTGGGGAGGTGCAGGCAGGACAGGAGAGGGGAGGCGAGAGGCTGAGTTCCGGGTCTGCGGGGGTTGTGGGGGAAGGGGTAGAGTGGTGGAGTCACAGGGTGCAGGAGTCACGTGAGGTGCTGGCCCGCAGGGCGGCCACTCACGTGTGCTGCTGGAAGAAACTGTAGGCTGCGACTCTGGGTGCGCACCCTGAGTCTGAGGGCCCGGGGCCGGGACCAAGTCAGGGCCACAAGCCAGACAGGGGTGCGCCATCTCCACCAGGTGACTGCAAGAGGCTCCACCAGTCCGAGCCTGCAGCACGTTTGAAATGCAGCACTGCTGGGAAGGGGCGGGGGCGTCTGCTGGCGCGCGGTGGGGCAGCTCTCAGCCTCTGCTCCTTCTCCTCAGCGGCTGCAGCCCCCTCAGTGGCCTTGTCCCCTGTGGCTACCGCCTCTGCCTCAGCAGCTGCTGACTCTGCCTTGCTCCCTGAACTGGGACCTCAGACTCAGGGGCGCCATGGCTGCTGCAGGGGCTACGCGCGGCCATGGCCTGCCATGAAGGCTCCACATGCTCTATGCAACCAGCCAGGACCCACGCTATGATCTGAGCAGCCGCCAGCCACTGAAGCCATCTCCACTGGTGCTTGTGCTCATGCTCACTCTTCTCCCAGCTCTCTTTCTGCCCCATACTCCTCTCCTGGGCCACCCCGCCCCTGCTGTGCACATGCCCTAGCCCCCTTGGGCCCCTGGCCATTGCTGCCACCAAAGTGCGCTCCTGAGCCCCGCCCACTCCTCCCCTGGGCCCCGCCCCCCAGCCCTGGCCACAATTGCAGCCCTGACTGGGCCCTGAGGTTCCTAGACCATGGCAATTGCAGCCTTACCTCAACTCAGCATTCCCCCCCACCCCCAGTACTTGCCCGGGGGATCGAATCTCCCCTCAGCCCCACCGCTGGAGGAGACTCTCCTCCATCCCCCTCCACTCCACACACCAAGCAGGTGCATGGTGAAATTTGTGTGTGTATGTGTGTTTGTACTTGTGTGTGTGTGAGTGTTGGGGATAACTATCTCTCAAGGACTCAGAACGTAGCACCCTTTGGGGTGACTCAGCACACAGCACACTTCCAAAAAACAGCACAAAGCACCCTGTGTAAAGGACTCAGCACACAGCTCCCTTTGAGGACTCAGCATGTAGTATGCTGGGTAGAGTACTCAGCACACAGCACCCTTTGAAGGGCTGAGCATAAAGCACCCTGTGTAAAACATCTAGTGCACAACACCCTTCGAAAAACTCAGCACATAGAACAATTTTGAAGGACTCAGCACATACCACACTGTGGAAGCACTCAGCTCACAGCACCATTTGAAGGACAGTACAGAGCACCCTGTGTAAAGGACTCGGCACACAGCACTCAAAAAACTCACCTCATCCCTCTCTTCGCAAGGGCTCAGCACATAGCAGGACCCTTTGGGATGCAGTAGCTCACCACAGTTTTTGAAGGACTCAGCATACAGTACGTTGTGTAATGGACTCAGCACACAGCACCCTTTGAAAAACCCAGGACAGCCCACTCTTCTCAGGGACTCAGCATATAGAACCCTTTGGGATGACTCACCAAATCTTTTTGAGAACTCAGCACAAAACCCCCATGTGGGAAGGACCCAGCAAATAGCGCCCTGTGAAGGACTCAGCACATAGGTGTATGTCACAAGTTCAGCTGTCATTAGAATTAGGGTGCTTTCTTCAGTATCACCATTCTTCAGAAACACTTCACAAATCCTACTAGTTCACAGTTAGACAACCTGTGTTTTATGGGGGAAGGTCAGCTGGGGGTCTTGAACTCAAATCTTGTGGGCCCTGTCCCTGAGCTCTTTGGTTCAATGCTAGAGCTCTACCACTTGGAGGCACAGCTCCAATTTTGTTTTGGGGGGTTGTTCTTTGACAGGTCTTATAGTGATAAGTAAGGCCAAGTTGGGGTATATGTAGGCAAAGGCTCTTAGCTCAGCCTGGAGCTGACTTCTCCCTTTTTGTGTCCCTGGTAAGCCGGGCCTCCTGGAGCTCTCTTGGCCTAGGGTGGAACAGACCTGCTCTGGCATGAGCAATCAGGGTGAGCAAAAGTCAGCTTGGTCCTGGTCACTTCCTCAAAGTGAACTCTAGAGAATGATGGCACGGGGCCACATGTCTCACATCTGGCCCCCAGGTGCAGGAGTAGCCCACCATAGGGATAGTATTTGAGAGTTGTGTTTACTCTTGCTTCCTTGGGGGCCCCCATCATGATTCAAAGCCACCCTGGAAAGGAAAGTCCTTGAGACTCTTACCTACAATTAACCATCGAAAAGCAAGTGAGGCTGTGGCTCAAGAGGCAGAGCACTAGCCTTGAGCAAGAAAACTCAGGGATAGAGCCTAGGCCCTGAGTTCACACACACACACACACACACACACACACACACACACACACACACACACACACGCACACACACACACACACACACACACACCACGTGCATGCAAAATCAGAGATTTCTACACTACAATCTTTTCCCCACTAAGCCTGGTGGCTGCTGGCCTAGGTGTTTGATGCATACACCACCACCTACTTCCTATTTATCTGAGGAATGGTCATATGGGTTTGGGAGTGGGGAGAATCATCCTAGCTGAGAATGTGGCTCAGTGGTAGAGTGGTCACCTAGCATGCCTGAAGCCCTGGGATCTATTCCACACAGAAAAAGCTGGAAAGGGAGGTGGGGCTCAACTTGTAGAGTGCCACTCTTGATCAAAAAGAGCTCAGGACAATGGCCAGGCCCTGAGTTCAAGCCCCAGGGCCGGAAGAACAAATCTTTGTTGAAGGCTTTTTATTTTGTTTGAAAACAATTTATTCTTTGTGATAAGCATAACATGGGCCTCTTTCCTGGCCACCAATGGGCCATTAGATATCTCTTGAGTTTGGCTCACCTCCCGGCAGCTTCTGCCTTACCCGACCCCCAGTTTAACCTTCCCATCACCCGGCTGATGGAGGCCTGAGAGAAACCCACCTGGCCACCTACTTCTGGTGGCTGCCAAGGCTTTTGAGAGTCAGTATGTCACATAGAGAGTCATCATCCGCATCAGTCTACAAGAGAAAGTGAGGGAACACGCCTCCCCTGAGCCTGGGAGCTGTGGGCGGATCTGGATGTGCGGCATCTGGCGCAGGATGTGCTCCTTGAGGGAGTCCACTATGGGGTCAGGAAGCTGACCTCTCCTCTGGCAGTTTCCATGCTGTTTTCAAGTTGCAATTCTTCAAAACCTTTCTGCTCCTCCCTCATTTCACCCACCACAGTCCCTGAGGCGTCTGAAGCAGTGCTGGTGGTGGGGAGTTCAGCCTGTGCTGGCATCTTGAGACTGCTGTCTGTGCCTTCCCTTGCGATGAGTGACAGCAGCTCCTGCAGCACTCTCCTCCTCTCCATCTTCTCCTGGGACAGCAAGTGCATGCACTGGGCTTTCTCCCAACACAGGTCATTCAGGACCAACATCTGCTCTTTACACACCATGAGGGACTCCTCGATGATTTGGATGTGTGCCAACAGCTGGCTGCATCAATGGGGGAGCTCACCTGCTGGACTCTGGAAGTCTACCTCATCAGGCAGGTCATGGACAAAGCAGATTTTCTTCTCGGATGCCCATGTGTCCTGCTTCCCATCCCCACGCATGCTGTGGTGGCAGCTCATGGGGCAGAGGGCCTGTGGCTCCAGCTCAGTCTGGCACTGAGCTGCTGGGTTGGCCAGGGGGTGCCTGCAGCTGGCACACACTCCTGTGGCAGGATTTTCCCCTGTGGATCTCAGCCTCCGAGTGTTCTAACAGAGCCTAGTCCATCTACCAGGCAACATGGAATGTGGGCATGGCCACCATTCTTGTATCCCTTTGGTCAGAAAGAACCATGAACTAATGGTGTGGCCAGAATCCTGTGATGCAGGCAGAATGGGCAGAGTCAAGATGACAGTGGCTCCCCCAGCCCCTTTCCCAGGGAACTCTGTCCAATTCAGCTGGGGACAAGAGGGTGACATGCTTTAGCTGGATGGCTGCACAGATTGTTGTGTATGTCTGTTTGTTGCCAGTCCCAGACCTTGAACTCAGGATCTGGGCACAGTCCATGAGCTGCTTTTGCTCAAGGCTAGCCCTCTACCACTGGAGCCACACGGCTCTACTTCTAGCTTTGTTGGCACTGAAGTTGGACAGGGGTTTCTAGGACTTTCCTGCTTAGGGTGACTTTGACCATAGCCTTGTAGGTTTCAAGGAGGACCTGCGCTGCTGCTGCTGCTGCTGGCCGCCCTGCTCTGCGGCCTGGGCCCAGGAGGCTGAGGTGAGGCCTTGGTGGTTTCTAGTCCCCCCACCCTCTTTGGTGGTTTTTAGTTCTCCCCCCTTGGTGATTTCTAGTCCCCCCCCTTGGTGGTTTCTAGTTCCCCCTCTTTGGTGGTTTCTAGTTGTCCCTCCTTGGTGGTTTCTAGTTCTCTCCCTCTGGTTGGTGGTTTCTAGTTCCCCCCGTTTGGTGGTTTCTAGTTCTCTCCCCTTGGTTGGTGGTTTCTAGTTCCCCCTCCTTGGTGGTTTCTAGTTCTCTCCCCCAGTTAAGTGGTTTCTAGTTCTCTCCCCGTGGTTGGTGGTTTCTACTTCCCCCCGTTTGGTGGTTTCTAGTTCCCCCTCCTTGGTGGTTTCTAGTTCTCCCCCCTTGGTGGTTTCTAGTTCCCCCCTCCTTGGTGGTTTCTCTCCCCCTTGGTGGTTTCTAGTTCCCCCACCTTGGTGGTTCTACTTCCCCCCCAGTTTGGTGGTTTCTAGTTCTCCCTCTTTGGTGGTTTCTAGTTCCCCCCTTTTTGGTGGTTTCTAGTTCTCCCCTGTTTGGTGGTTTCTAGTTCTCTCCTCAGTTTGGTGGTTTGTAGTTCTCCCCTCTTTGGTGGTTTCTAGTGTCCCCCTCTCCTCTCCTGGTGGTTTCGGGTTCCCCCCCATCAGGGCCCGGGGCTGGGCTGGGGTTGTGGGGTGGGGAGGTGGCGGTGGATTTTCAGGCTGGTCCAGGTTGTTGGAAGCCGGGGCCTTGTCCTGTTGGCCTGTGTGTCTCTGTGTCTGTCTGTCTGTCTGTCTGTCCGTCTCCTCTCGGTCTGTCTGTCTGTCTGTCCATCTGTCCATCTGTCAGTCTGTCTGTGTCCCTGTCTGTCTGTCTGTCTCTGGGTCTGTCTGTCCATCTGTCCATCTGTCCGTCAGTCAGTCTGTCTGTGTCGGTCTGTCTCTCTCTGGGTCTGTCTGTCTGTCCATCTCCTCTTGGTCTGTCTATGTCTGTCTGCCTGCCTCTACGTCTGTCTGTCTCCTCTCTGTCCATCTGTCTTCCTTTTTGTCTGTCTGTCCGTCTGCATCTCAGTCTGTCTGTCTGTGTCTCTGTCCATCTGCTTCTGTCGGTCTGTCCATCTCCTCTCAGTCTGTCTGTCTGTCGGTCTCCTCGCAGTCTGTCTGTCTTCTTCTTGGTCTGTCTGTCCACCTAGATGCCCATCCGCTTCTCCTGTCTGTCTGTCCATCCGGTCTTGGTCATCCGTCCATCCCTTGTCTGTCTGTCTGTCCCTCAGTCTCTACATCTGTCTGTCTCTATCTGTCTGCAGGTCAGTCTGTGTCTGGGCCCCTGCCTGTCCGTGTGTCTGTCCGTGTGTGTGTGTCCATGTTTCTGTCTGTCCATCTCCTCTCTGTCTGTCTCATTGTCTGTCTGTCCATCTGTCTCTGGCTCTGTCTGTCTGTCTATCTGTCCATGTGTCATCCTCTTGGTCTGTCTGTCTGTCTGTCCGTCTGCCTCTCAGTCTCTCTGTCTGGGTCTGTCTGTCCTGTGTCTGTCTGTCTGTCTCCTCTCTGTCCATCTGTCTTCCTCTCTGTCTGTCTGCCTCTTGGTCTGTCTGTCCACCTGGCTGTCCATCTGCTTCTTCTGTCTGTCCATCTGTCTGTCCTGTCTTGATCATCTGTCCATCCCTTGTCTGTCTGTCTGTCCGTGTGTCATCCTCTCGGTCTGTCTGTTCGTTTCTGTGTCTATCTGTCTCCCCATCCATACGTCTGTCCCCAACAACTGTCCTCTTCCACCCTCAGGCCAGGCAGACTTTGACCTCGCCGACGCCCTGGATGACCCCGGTGAGTCCTGACCTCTCACCTTTCCCCCCCCATGACTTCACCCTGGGCGCTAGGCCTCACGTGGGGCCTTGATCCAGCTGTGGGCCTGAATCCCATGTGACCCTTTGCCACCCCCTGAGGCCTTGGGATCAGGGGTTGGGGGGGTCAGGGGAAGTCAGGGGTCACCACCCTCTCTCTCTTCGCCTGCAGATCCCACCCCGAAGCCCATCTCGGATGAGTGGGGTCCTCCCACACACACACCAGGCCCACCCAGGGTGGGGAAACTGAGGCACGGCCCACTCCTGGCACACAGGGCTGTACCCACAGCTGCCTGACCCGCCCAGGCCGTGACCCCCGGGTAGGGATGGAGATGAGCGGGGTCAGGGTCAGGGGGAGTCAGGGGTCAGGGGAAGGAGGGGGGTAAGGGGAAGAGGGAGGCCGGCCTCCATCCTCCCTCACTCTCTCTCTTCCCGCAGACATCTACCTCCCGACGCCAGCCTCAACCCCAGCCCCAACCCCCGCCAGGCACAGGAGGTGAGGACATGGAAGGGGGGAGGCCCGGATGTGGAGGCTGGGGATGGAGAGGCCCGGATGTAGAAGCCTGGATGTAGGGAACCCAGTGTGGAGGCCCGGATTTACGGACCCAGATGTAGGGACCCAGACATGGGAATCTGGATGTAGGGACCCGGATGTGGAAGCCTGGATGTAGAGACCCAGATGTGGAGACCCCAGTGTGGAGACCTGGATGTAGAGACCCGGATGTGGAGACCCCAGTGTGGATTCCTGGATGTAGAGACCCGGATGTGGAGACCCAGACATGGGATCCCGGATGTAGGGACCTGGATGTGGGTACCCTGATGTAGGGACCCGGATGTAAGGACCCGGATGTGGAGGCCGAGCTCCCAGGGCTGCGTCTCTCCTCCTCCTCCACCCCAGGTGCTGGCGACGAACACGTGATCCACGGAGACCCTCCAGGGTAAGTCCTGCACCCTCGGCTGCCCCACTTCCGGTCCCCTCCTGATCTGGGCCCAGGTGTGTATTGGGACTTCCAGTCTGCATGAGAACTTCCGCTCCTGACAGTATGTGAACTTCTGGTCCAGAGTATCAGAACTTCCGGTCCTGATTGGGAACTTCCGGTCCCTAGTATATAACAAGTTCCGGTCCTGACTGAGGACTTCTGGTCCCTAGTGTATATGAACTTCCGGTCCTGACTATGGGGACTTCCGGTCCCTAGTGTGTAAGAACTTCCGGTCTTCACTGTGGAGACTTCTGGTCCCTAGTATATAACAACTTCTGGTCTTGACTATGGGGACTTCCAGTCCAAGTGTACAGGAACTTCTGGTCCTGATTGGAAGGGCACTTCTGGTCCCTAGTGTATAGGAACTTCCGATCCTGATTGGAAGGGCACTTCCAGTCCCTAGTGTAGAGGAACTTCCTGTATCTAGTGTATAAGAAATTCTGGTATTGACTATGGGGACTTGCGGTTTTGACTGTGGAGATTTCCGGTCCCTAGTATATAGGAACTTCTGGTCCTGACTGGGGACTTCCGGTCCCTAGTATATAGAAACTTCCGGTCCTGATGGGAAGGGCACTTCTGGTCCTGATTGGAAGGGCATTTCCGGTCCCTAGTGTGTAGGAACTTCTGGTCTTGACTGTGGAGACCTCCAGTCCCTAGTATATAACAACTTCAGGTCTTGACTATGGGGACTTCCGGTCCCTAGTATACAAGAACTTCTGGTCTTGACTATGGAGACTTCCAGTCCCTAGTACACAAGAACTTCCGGTCTTGACTAGGGGCACTTCCTGTCCCTGTTCATGGACACTTCCTGTCACGGCTGTGATAGCACTTCCGGTCAGGCACCCTTGTCCCGCCCCCTTCGCCTTGGCTCGCTTCCTGTTTCCGGACACTTCCCGACCAGAAGCTGCAGGGGGACGTCCCACCCCCTTCCTGGGTGTGTTCTCCCCCCAATTTCCGGTTCCGCCCCCTAAAGGCAGCACGCTGGCCTGCCTCGTGTCCCCTGCTGTGTCCGTGGTGGTCGTGGCCCTAGTGAGCACCGCCATCACCTACTTCTAATCTGGAGGTTGCAGACACTGCTTCCGGGCTGCGGGCCGGGATGCAGGTGGGAACTGCCCCCTCCCAGGGTGCCCGGATGAGGGGGGGCGTGGGGCGAAGCCTCCCATGATCTCCCGCGGGGGCTGTAGCCTGTGCCTCCCCTCGCCCCCAGGCCCCGCCCCAGTGTGAGGCTGGATTCGAACCCGGGGCCTCCAGCAGCCAGCCGAAGCGGAAGCGTAAGAAGGAGCCTGGGGGGGAGGGACGAATAAAATCAACGTAAAGTACACATGCGCACTGTCAGGCCTGTCTGCCCCGCCCATCTTTCCATAGCGCATGCGCAGGCTCCGCCTCTTTGGAACCACTTCCCGCACATGCGCGTTGCGTGCGCCCAGGCAGCGTTTCCCTTCCCCTCTGGCGCCTACTCAGTGTGGAGACAGGCGCAGGGCGGGACAGGATGGTGATGGACAGCTAGAGTGTCCAGTCAGTCACTTGTGGGCGGGACTTCGGCTTGACAGGACATAAGACGGAGTAGGAGGAGGGGCCTGGAGGTAAATGACACCCTGTGTGGCCATCTAATTGCAAGGGGAGTGGCCTGAAGTCGACAGGACACTTGATAATACAAGGGGGCGTGGCCTGAAGGTGACAGACAGGACACAGGATTATACAACAAGGGGGCATGGTCTGAAGGTGACAGAGAGGACAAATGTCCACACAACAGCCAGGGGGCGGGACCTGGAGGAGACAGACAGCCCCTGTGGCCTTTCAACAGCCATTGGACGGGGCCTGGAGGTGACAAAGAGCCTCTATGGCCTTCCAACAGCCAGGAGGCGGGACCTGGAAGTGAAGGACAGCCCTTGAGCCCATACATTCACTAGTGGGCAGGACCTCTGGGTGATGGGCACCCACAGCGTTCATAGAGCTAGCCACGAAGAGGCGTGGCTTCACACATATCGACTCTCCAGCTATTGGCTTGGCAGGGGGCGGGACACAGGGATGATGGACAGCATGCCCTGCCTTTCAATATCACCCAAGGAAGAGGCGGGACTGGACCCCCAGCTTCCCTGGGCGGGGCCAAAGGAGGGAGAGACAGGCGTGTCAGCCAATCAGAGCAGGGGGCGTGGCGGGAGGAGTCCCCGGGGAAGCCAATGGGTCCCTCCCTCCAGAGAAGACCCGGATGCCGTGCAGGTGCAATGCATCCTAGGCCTAGGGAGACACAGACCTCCGACCTCGACTTATCCTACCGCCATAAGGAGCTATAGGCCCATCTGGGTCAATCCCTGGAGAGGTCATTGGGGTCCCCTGGGACAGGCACAGAAGGGGAAGAGGTCGCAGGCCTGGTCATCCACCCATCCATCCACGCAACCACTGCCTCCCCTTAGAGTGGTCCACCATCCGGGTACCCCACGTCTCTAATCCCGCTGGGCCAATCTGAATCCAAGTTCAGGTAGTTAGGGGCAGGACTGTCGTGTGAGGTCCAATCAGCAGCGAGTTGGATTTGTGGGGGGGCTAAAGGGCGTGTCTTACAGCTGGACCAATGACAAGTGAATTAGGAAAGTGAAGGCGGGGCTTTCATGGAATAGGCCAATCAGGTGTGAATCTAGGTGGTGGGATGTCCTGGAGGAGGGCGAGACCAAGCCTGTATCCTAGCAACCCACCGGAAATGGTCTGAAATGGAAGGCGGGAATAGTCCAATACCCTAGCAACCACCGGAAATGGCCTGAAATGGAAGGCGGGACTAGTCCAATACCCTAGCAACCACCAGAAATGACCTGAAATGGAAGGTGGGACCAGCCCTGTATTCTAGCAATGACCAGAAATGGTCTGAAATGGAAGGCGGGACCAGTCCTATACCCTAGCAATGACCAGAAGTGGCCTGAAATGGAAAGTGGGACTAGTCCTATACCTTAGCAATGACCGGAAATGACCTGAAATGGAAGGTGGGAGTAGTCCTATACCCTAGCAATGACCGGAAATGACCTGAAATGGAAGGTGGGACTAGTCCTCTACCCTAGCAACGACCAGAAGTGGCCTGAAATGGAAGGCAGGACCAGCCCTGTATCCTAGCATCAACCGGAAATGACCTGAAATGGAAGGCAGGACCAGTGCCCGGCTTCTGACCCCGGTGACCCCTGACCCTGCCGTGCGGTGCGGTGCTCACGAGGTTTTATTGTGTGAGAAGTTAGAGGACATAGGCCCGGATGTGAGAGGGCCCCGGATGGGAGGCTGGGGAAAGGCCCCGGATGGGAGGCCCAAGGTGGAGGTCCAGGATGAGAGGCTCAGGATGTGAGAGTCCCCGGATGTGGGAATCCCTGGGTCTGAGAATCCCCAGATGTGAGACTCTCTGAATGTGAAAATCCCCAGATGTAAGAGTTCCCCAGATGTGAGAATCCCCGCATGTGAGAGTCTCTGGATGTAAAAGTCCCTGGATGTGACAATCCCTGGATGTAGGAATCTCTAGATGTGGGAATCCCCGGATGTGAGAATCCCCGGCTGTGGGAATCCCCAGATGTGAGAATCCCTGGATGCGATAATCCCCAGATGTGGGAATCCCCGGATGTGAGTTTCTGGATGTGAGATTTCCCCAGATGTGGGAATTCCCTGGTCTGAGAATCCCCGGATGTGGGAATCCCTGGATATGAGAATCCCCGGATGTGGGAATCTCTGGATGTGAGAATTTCTGGATGTGAGAATCCCCGGATGTGAGAATCTCTGGATGTGAGAGTCTGTATGTAGGAATCCCCGGATGTGAAAGTCTCTGGATATGAGAATCCCCGGATGTAAAAGTCCCCGGATGTGAGAGTCTCTGGTTGTGAGAATCCCCGGGTGTAAAAGTCCCCGGATGTGGGATTCCCCGGATGTGTAAATACATCCCCGGGAATTCCCGGATGTGTCACCAGAAGTGAGAATCCCCAGATGTGAGAATCCCCGGATGTAGGAATCCCTGGATGTGAGAATCCCCGGATGTAGGAATCCCTGGATGTGAGAGTCTGTATGTGGGAATCCCCGGATGTGGGAATCTCTGTATTTGAGTATACCTGGATGTTTAATACCCGGATGTGAGTCCCCGGATGTGAGAAGGCGCAGGCCAGGATCTGCCATAGCCCCAGGGAAGTTGGGGGTTGGGGGTCGGGTCAGGGTCAGAAGTCCGGGATCAGGTGGTCCCAGGCACAGAGCGGTCTGGGCGCGCAGCAGGGCTGCAGGCACGGGCTCCAGGTGTTGTGTGCAGGGGCGAGGGGCGGGGCCATGAGGGGGCGGCGCGTGCGCAGCATCCGGGCCACCGCGGCCTCCACGCGTCTGCGCGTCGCCATCGGGCCCTGCAGCGGGCAGGTCTCCCCCGGGTCCGCCGTCAGGTCAAAGAGCAGTGGCCGCAGGTGGCGGGTCATTCGCCGCCCCGAGCAGGCACAGGCAGGGAAACCGAGGCAGGTGCCCGAGCCCGGCGAGTCGGAGCGCGGAGTGGCGAAGTGCAGCTTCCACACCGTGCGGCCTGCGGGGGGTGGGGGGAGAAAGGAGTAACATCCAGGGCCTCACATCCGGGGATTCCCATCCGGGAATTCACATCCAGAACATCACATCCAGGGATTCACATCCGGGCATTCACATGCAAGACCTTACATCCGGGGATTCCCATCCAGGACTTCACATCTGGGTATTCACATCCGGGGATTCCCATCTCGGACCTCACATCCGGGAATTCACATCCGGGACCTCACATCCAGAACCTTACATCCGGGGCTTCACATCCGGGGATTCATATCTGGGGCTTCACATCCGGGGATTTACATCCGGGGCCCCACATCCGTGCATTCACATGTGGGACCTCACATCTGGGGACTCACATCCATGGCCTCACATCCAGGGATTCTCATCTGGGACCTCACATCCAGGGATTCCCATTTGGGACCTCACATCCGGGGCCTCACATCCGGGGATTCCCATCTCATGCCTTCCATCCAGGTCCTCACATCCCAGGATTCCCACATCCGGGGCCTCACATCCAGGGATTCTCATTCAGTACCTCACATCCGGGAATTCCCATCGGGGACTTCACATCCGGGACCTTACATCCGGGGATTCCCATCTCATGCCTTCCATCCAGGTCCTCACATCCCAGGATTCCCACATCCGGGGATTCCCACATCCAGGTCTCCCACCCCCAGGCCTTGCATCCGGGTCCCTGCACGCATGCATGCAGCTCCCTCCCCCGCCCCGGGGCCCAGCGGAGGTCAAGGCACTCACTTGGGTGGTTGAACCGGCGCACGGCGTGCAGCCGGGCCTCGCAGTAGTGCAGCAGGAAGTCGTGGCCTGCGGCCTGCGCCATCCCCAGCAGCGCGGGCATCAGGTCCCGGCCTTCCACCTCCCTGCGGGACCTGGATGTGCAGGCTTCTGAGCGCTCAGAGACCCAGATGTGCAGGCCCGAGCCCCCAGAGACCCGGATGTGCAGGCCAGAGATCCCAGAGACCTGGATGTCAAGGCTTGAGCCTTTAGAGTCCCGGATGTGCAGGCTTCTGAGCCCTCAGAGACCTGGATGTGCAGGCTTCAGAGGCCTTCAAGACCCGGATGTCCAGGCTCCTGAACACTCAGAGACCCAGATGTGCAGGCTTCTGAGCCCTCAGGGACCCAGATGTGCAGGCCTAAGCCCTCAGAGACCCGGATGTCCAGGCCTGAGACCTGGGCCTAGGTACTCAGAGACCTGGATGTGCAGCCCTGATGCCTTAGAGACCCGGATATGAAGGCCTGAGTCCTCAGAGACCCAGATGTCTAGGCTTCTGAGTGCTCAGAGGCCCAGATTTGCAGGCCTGAGCCCTTAGTTACCCGGATGTAAAGGCTCCTGAGCCCCAGAGACCCGGATGTGCAGGTCTGAGCCCTCAGAGACCCGGATGTGCAGGCTTCTGAGCAACCAGAGACCCGGATGTGCAGGCCTCAGCCTCCCCCGCTCGGGATCCCAGAGGCCCCAGATGACCCCCCTTCTCCTCTACCCCGTGGGGACGCAGGCCGGCGAACTCCTACCTGTCCGCAGGAACCCAGCCCCGGGCCAGGCGCACTACGGTGGGGAACAGGTCCATGAGGCTGGTGGGCTCAGGCACCAGGCGCCCTGCGGGCAGCGTCCCAGGCCAGCACACCAGCCCAGGGACCCGGACGCCGCCCTCCCAGCTGCCCATGCCTTTGGCACCTGCAAGGGGGGGCGAAGGGCAAAGGTCAAGGGGAGGGGTCGGGCCGCGTGGGAGGCCCCGCCCACCCTGCCTCAGTTTTCCCCTAGCCTCGGTGCATGCTGTTGGAACCCCCGAGGCGGGCGCCCCAGCCCGGGCCTCCAGCGAGGCACTGTGGTCAGACGTGAAGTAGACGAGGGTACGGTGCCCCAGCCCCGCGCCGTCCAGCGCTTCCAGCAGTCGCCCTGCGGGGGGGGGAAATGGGTCCGTGCCTCAGTTTACCCCCAGCATCCACCATGCCTCGGTTTGCCCCCAACACGCACCGTGCCTCAGTTTACCCAACATGCATTGTGACTCAGTTTACAAATTTCCATCGTGCTTCAGTTTATCCCCAATGCCCAGTGACTCAGTTTACCAAACAGGCTCCGTGCCTCAGTTTACCCCCAACGCTCACCGGGCCTCAGTTTACCCAAATACACCGTGCCTCAGTTTACCCCCAACATGCACTGTGCCTCAGTTTAACCCCAACATGCACTGTGCCTCAGTTTACCCAAATGCACTTTGCCTCAGTTTACCCAAGTGCACCGTGCCTCAGTTTACCCCTATATTTGGGCCTCAGTTTACCCAAGTGCACCGTGCCTAAGTTTACCCAAATGCACCGTGCCTCAGTTTACCCCAACCCGCTGACCCCGTCCCCGTGCCTCAGTTTACCCCATCCCGGTGCCTCAGTTTACTCAACCCACTCACCTCGTCCCCGTGCCTCAGTTTACCCAACATGCACCATGCCTCAGTTTACCCAACATGCCTAGTGACTCAGTTTACCCAACATGCACCATGCCTCAGTTTGCCCAACATGCCCAGTGACTCAGTTTACCCAAATACACCGTGCCTCAGTTTACCCCAATACCCAGTGACTCAGTTTACACAACATGCACCGTCCCTCAGTTTACCCCTATATGCGGGCCTCAGTTTACCCACATCCACCGTACCTCAGTTTACCCAAATGCACCGTGCCTCAGTTCACCCTGAACATGCACCGAGCTTCAGTTTACCCAACATGCACCGTGCCTCAGTTTACCCAAGTGCACCTTGCCTCAGTTTACCCCCAACATGCCCAGTGACTCAGTTTACCCAAATGCACCGTGCCTCAGTTTACCCAAACCCCATGCCTCAGTTTATCCCCAACACACTGACCCTGTCCCCGTGCCTCAGTTTACCCAAATGCACCGTGCCTCAGTTTACCCAAGTGCACCATGCCTCAGTTTACCCCAATCCATTGACCCCGTTCCCATGCCTCAGTTTCCCTCATCCTGTTCACCCCATCTCTGTGCCTCAGTTTCCCCCAACCCACTCACCCCACCCCCGTGCCTCAGTTTCCCTATCCCGCTCACCCCGTCCCCGTGCCTCAGTCTCCCTATCCCGCTCACCCCACCCCCGTGCCTCAGTTTCCCCCATCCCAAGCACCGTGCCTCAGTTCCTGCCACCCCGCACTCACCCACCATCCAGTCAAGCTCCTCCACGTTGTCGCCGTAAGCGCCGTGCGCGCTGCGGCCCCGGAAGGCAGGTGAGGTGACCAGCAGGACGTGGACGTGGAAGAAGGAGACGAGAAGGAGGAAGGGGCTGGCCTGGTGCCTGCGGACCCACGTCAGACCCCGCCCCACTCATCAATAACCTCACCAATAACCGACCTGATCAGGTATTGCCAATAATCGATCAGATGATCGATAATTGATCCTGATCTGATCAGGTATTACCAATAATCGATCCTGATGTGATCGATAATACCAATAATCAATAGTGATCTGATCAAAAATACCAATAATCGATCGTGATCCGATCAGTTATTACCAATAATCGAACAGATCTGATCAGTTATTACCAATAATCAAACATCTGATCGATATGACCAATAATAGAACATGAGCTGATCAGATATTACTAATAATCGAACAGGATCTGATCAATAATACCAATATTCGATTGTGATGTGATCGATAATACCAATAATCGAACATCATCTGATCGATAATACCAATAATTGAACATTAGCTAATCAGTTATTACCAATAATCGAACATCATCTGATCAGTTATTACCAATAATCGATCATGATCTGATCAATACTACCAATAATCGATCATGGTCTGATCTGAGGTCTACCAGATGTCTCTACAGATCTACTAGATGGAACATCTGGGGACCTGAGGTCTACCAGATGTCTATAGAGATCTACTGGATGTACATCCGGGGATCTGAGGTCTACCAGAGGATTTGAGGTTGACAGTTGACTATAGAGATCTACTGGATATACATCTGGGCACCTGAGGTCTACCAGTTGACTATAGAGATCTAGTAGATGTACATCTGGGGATCTGAGGTCTACCAGATGTCTATAGAGATCTACTGATGGAACATCCGGGGATTTGAGATTGACCAGTTGACTATAGAGATCTACTGGATGTACATCCGGGGATCTGAGGTCTACCAGATGCCTATAGAGATCTCCTAGTGGAACATTCGGGGATTTGAGGTTGACAGTTGACTATAGAGATCTACTGGATGTACATCCGGGGATCTAAGGTCTACCAGTTGACTATAGAGATCTAGTAGATGGCATCTGTCCCCCTCCCCGACGCCAGGCTGACCTGTGCATGAAGGCCTCAGCCTCCCGCAAGAAGAGCCCCGCGCTGGCCTCAAACCTCAGAGGCTGCTGGACGACCTGGTGATCCCTCATCAGGAAGCAGTCGGCATGGACGATGAAGACACCCAGGAGGCAGGAGGTGCAGGCCAGGAGCAAGGCCCCACATACAGAGCCCAGCACCCAGGGCACCCAGCGCAGGCCCAGCAGGCCCGTGAGCTTCCCAGAGTCCAGGCAGAGCTGGGAAAGCAGCAGCTGCTGCGCCCCCAGGTCCAGGGGCCCTTGCAGACGCGCTCGCTTCTCTGAGGGCTCCTCTTGCAAGCAGTCCCCCATCAGGGTGAAGAGGACCCCGAAGAAGGAGTCAAACCCGTGGTTCAGGGGGTGTTGGCAGTGGTCAGAGGGGGACTCACAGTTGAGGCCCAGGTGCCATTTGCCTGGAGGGGAAGAGACGGATGGACGAGTGAATGGATAGGTGGATGGGTACATGGATGGGTGGATGGATGGGTGGGTGGATGGTTGGGTGAGTGGATGGATGGATGGATGGATGGATGGGTGGGTGGATGGATGGATGGATGAATAGGGGAATGGGTGGATGGATGGATGGCTGGATGGATGGATGCACAGTGGATGGATGGATGGGTGGATGGGTGGATGGATGGATGGATGGGTGGGTGGGTGGATGGATGGATGGGTGGATGGATGGGTGGGTGGGTGGATGGATGGATGGGTGGATGGATGGGTGGGTGAATGGATGAATGGATGGAGGTGGATGGATGGATGGGTGGGTGGATGGATGGATGGATGGATGAATAGGTGGATGGGTGGATGGATGGATGGATGAGTGGATGGATGGATGGATGGGTGGATGGATGGATGGATGGATGGATGGGTGGATGGGTGGATGGATGGATGGATGGATGGATGGGTGGATGGATAGATGGATGGGTGGATGGATGGGGGATGGGTGGATGGATGGATTGGTGGATGGATGACTTCTCTCTTACCTATGAGGCCGGTGGCGTATCCCTGCTCCTGCAGGATCTTGGCGAAGGTGATCTCGGAGGTGGGCAGCCCGCCCGACACGGCTGCCCACTGCAGCACGCGCGCCCCGTTGGTGGTCACCATGCCTTTCAAGAGAGAGGAGAAGGACCCTAGGTCAGTGATGATGGCGTCCCGGGTCAGGAGGGGGCATCTAACACCTTCAGGGGGAAGGCCTGCTGTGTCTGGGATAGCCTGGGACCTGCCCACCTGGGTGGAAAGGACCCCAGCCCTGGGAGCCCCCGGGGGAAACCAATATGGCATCACTTCCGGTTTCCTGGCGTTTCAGGGGGGAAGTCCCAGAGTCTCAGGAATTTGAACCTGAGATCCTCAGAGTAATCCTCCCCTCCCTCTAGTGGACCTCAGTGCCCTAGATGTTGAGCCTCAGTTCCCTGGTTGTTGGACCTCAGGTCCCCGGATGTTTGATGTTAGTATCCCGGATGTTGGCCCTCAGATCCCCGGATGATGGAGTTCAGTGCCCTGTATGGTGGATATCAGGACCCCAGATGTTGGACTTCAGTTACCCGGATGTTGTAGCTCAGTTCCCTGGATGTTGGGTCTTACAACCCCGGATATTGGAGCTTAGATTCGGGTATGTTGGCCCTCAGATCCCCAGATGTTGGAGCTCTGTTCCCCGGATGTTGGGGCTCAGGTTCCCGGATGTTGGATCTTAGTACCCCGGATGGTGGATGTCAGGTCCTCGGATCTTGGAGTTCAGTTCCCAGAATGTTAGGCCTCAGATCCCCGGATGTTGGATCTTAGTACAATGGATGTTAGAGATAAGGTCCCCGGATATTAGAGTTCAGTGCCCCGGATGTTTGTGCTCAGATCCCCGGATGTTGGATCTTAGTAACCCGGATGTCAGAGATGAAGTCCCTGGATGTTAGAGTTCAGTGCCCTGGATGTTGGTGCTCAGTTCCCCGGATGTTGAATATCAGGTCCACGGATGTTGGATCTTAGTATCCCGGATGTTGGCTCTCAGATCCCCGGATGTCCTGTCCCCACCTCCCCCCCACCGCTCCCTCCGTTCCCCAGATGTCCCACCCCCCCATACCAACCCAGGCGCACAGGGTAGTGTCCCGTCAGGAAGGCCGCACGGCTCAGGCTGCAGACGGACACTGCCGCCAGGTGCTGGGTCAGCCGCAAGCCGTCCCGGGCCAGGCCGTCCAGGTGCGGGGTGCTGTGGGGGGAGAGGGAAACTGAGTCACAGCCAAGAACATATGGGGACCTGGGGTCTAACATCCGGGGATCTAATGCCCAACATCCGGGGAACTGAGCACCAACATCCGGGGCACTGAGCTCTAACATCCAGGGACTTCATCTCTGACATCCGGGAGCTGAACTCCAACATCCGGGGCCCTGAGATCCCACATCCGGGGATCTAAGATCCAACATCCGGGGACCTGAGATCCCACATCTGGGATACTAAGATCCAACCTCTGGGGACCTGAGGTCCAACATCCGGGGATCTAAGATCCAACATCTGGGGCCCTGAGATCCCACATCCAGGGTACTAAGATTCTATATCTGTGGACTGGGCTCCTACATCTGGGGATCTAAGGCCCAACATCCGGGGACCTGAGGGCCTACATCCGGGCAACTAAGATCCAACCTCTGGGACCTGAGCTCAAACATCCGGGTACCTGGTCTCCAACATCTGGGACACTAAGATCCAACATCCAGGGATCTGATATCCAACATCCGGGGGCCTGATCTCTAACATCTGGGGTACTAACATCTAACATCCGGGAACCTGATTTCCCACATCTGGGTTATAGTAAGATTAAACATCTGAGGACCTGATCTCCAACATCCGGGGCACTAACATCCCACATCCGGGGATCTGATATCCAACATCCGGGGACCTGATCTTCAACATCCAGGGAACTGAGATCTAACATCCTGGGAATTGAACTCCAACATCTGGGGACCTAACATCCAACATCCGGGGACCTGGGGTCCACTAGATGTCTATACAGTTCTCCTGGTGGAACATCCGGGGAACTGAGCTCTAACATCCGGGGTACTAACATGTAACATCCGGGGACCTGATATCCAACATCCGGGGCAGTAAGATTCAACATCCGGGGACCTGATCTCCAACATCGGGGACCTGATCTCCAACATCCGGGGACCTGATCTCCAACATCCGGAGCACTAACATCTAACATCCGGGAACCTGATTTCCCACATCCGGGGCATTAAGATCTAACATCCGTGGACCTGTCCTCCAACATCCAGGGCACTAACATCCCACATCCGAGGATCTGATATCCAACATCCGGGGTACTAACATCTAACATCCGGGGACCTGATATCCAACATCCAGGACACTAAGATCTAACATCCAGGCACCTGGGCTCCTACATCCGGAGGAATAAGATCCAACATCCGGGGCACTGAACTACAACATCCAGGGTACTAATATCTAACATCCGGGGACCTGAGCTCCCACATTCGGGGCACTAACCTCCAACATCTGGGGACCTGAGCTCCTACATCCGGGGCACTGAAGTCCAATATCTGGGGACATGATCTCCCACATCCGAGGTACTAAGATTTAACATCCAGGGACTTGATATCCAACATCCGGGGCACTAACATCCAACATCCGGGGACCTAGTCTCCAACATCCAGGGTACTAACATCCAACATCCAGGGAACTGAAGTCCAACATCCAGGAACCTGATTTCCCACATCCGGGGTATTAAGATTTAACATCCGGGGACCTGATATCCAACATCCGGGGACCTGGTCTTCAAATCCGGGGTACTAACATGTAACATCCAGGGACCTGATATCCAACATCCGGGGCACTAAGATCCAACATCCCGGGATTTGGTATCCAACATCCACGATACTAACATCCAACATCCGAGGAACTGAGTTACTAGATGTCTATACAGTTCTCCTGGTGGAACATCCAGGGATCTGAGCTCCCACATCCGGGTAACTAAGGCCCTACATCCGGGCCTCCCCCTCTGCTCACCGCAGGCTGCGGTTCCAGAAGCTGCCCAGGTCACCCAGGCCCAGGTCGTCGGCCAAGAGCAGCAGGAAGTTGGGGCGCGAGGGGGCAGGGCCTGCGCAGGGGCCAGGGGGGAGGAGGAGGAGGAGAAGGAGGAAGACGAGGGGTGGGGCTGTGCAGCTGCTGTGCGACCTGAGGAGGAGAGAGAGGATGGGTGGATGGATGGGTGGATGGATGGATGGATGGATAGGTGGATGGGTGGATGGATGGATGGATGGGTGAATGGATGGGTGGATAGATGGATGGTTGGATGGATGAGTGGATGGGTGGATGGGTGGATGGATGGATGGATGGATGGGTGGGTGGGTGGATGGATGGACGGATGGATGGGTGGATGGATGGGTGGATGGTTGGATGGATGGATGGGTGGATGGATGGATGGGTGGGTGGGTGGATGGATGGATGGATGAGTGGATGGATGGGTGGGTGGGTGTATGGATGGATGGATGGGTGGATGGATGGGTGGGTGGATGGATGAATGGATGGATGGGTGGATGGATGGATGGGTGGGTGGATGGATGGATGGATGGATGGATAGGTGGATGGGTAGATGGGTGGTTAGATGGATGGGTGGATGGATGGATGGGTGGATGAATAGGTGGATGGGTGGATGGATGGATGGGTGGAGGGATGGGTGGATGGATGGATAGGTGGATGGGAGGAGGGATGGGAGGACTCCCCCTCCCTCCAGGCCCTCTCCTGACCAACATGGTGCCCAGGATCGCGTCCTTCCCATGATGCTCCCCGTTTCCTGGAAGAGAAGGCCGGAAGCAGGAAGTGGGGAAGAGCTGAGGAACATCCGGCCACCCCAGGGCCAGGCTGCTGTTGCCCTCACCAGTACATCAGCCCCTCAGCTTGTCTTTCCAGGCTTGTGGCGGGGCCCTGAAGCCCCCGCCCCGGGGCATGGTGGGACATCCGGGGGGGCTCCAAAAAGCAATCGAAGCCCCCCAAACCCGGGTCCCCACACCTCTCCCCGTGTTCCCCAGAGGACGAACTCACATCCACTCTTCTCTGCCATCAGCGCCTGGGCCTGTTGCTCTCCCTGCCAGCCAGGAAGCTCGCAGGGCTCAAATGTCCATGTCACTCCAGCAGCCAGAACTCCACAAACCCCCTCCAAAATAAAAGTCCCCTTGTTCCTTGGAAAGGAACAGGATGTGGTGCTGAAGGGGTAGGCAGGGAAGGAAGGGAAAAGCCCGGAGTTGCTGGGCTGGGCGCCAAGAAATTGCCAGGCCTGGCAGAGGCAGGAGGAAGGGGAGGAGGGAAACCTCGAGAACTACATGGAGGGCTGCAATAAGAGTCAGGACCGTCAGGGAGCGTGGCCTGTGCCCAGGGGTCGTGGCCTGTGCTCAGTAGGGCGTGGCCAGAGCTCAGGAGGGCGTGGCCTGGGCTGGGGAGGAAGTGAGGGACTCAGGAGGGCTTGGCCTGCGCTGGGGGGCGGAAGTGAGGAAGAATTCCATCCAGAAGCAGCATGGCTGCTTTATTGCCTCTGAGTCTGGGAAAGGACCCCAACGGCCAAAGCGCAGCTGGAGCCAAGGTGTGGAGTGCCCGCTCCGCCACATCCGGGTTCCACCTCTCACATCTGGGTCTCAACCCCTCACATCTGGGTCCCAACCCTCACATCCGGGTCCAAACCCCTCACATCCGGGTCCTGGCGCCTGCCAGTGGACCTGGAGTTAAGTGACATCCTGGTACTCGCCTCCACATCTGGGTTCCCGGACCTGGAGATCCCTAACATCCGGGTACCCACCCCACATACGGGTTCACAGACCTGGAGGTCCCTAACATCTGGGTACTCACCCCACATCCAGGTTCATGGACCTGGAGGTCCCTAACATCTGGGTACTCACCCCACATCCAGGTTCATGGACGTGGAGGACCCTAACATCCGAGTACCCAGCCCACATCCGGGTTCACTCACCTGGAGGTCCCTAACATCTGGGTACTCACCCCACATCCAGGTTCATGTACCTGGAGGTCCCTAACATCCGAGTACCCAGCCCACATCCGGGTTCACGAACCTGGAGGTCCCTAACATCCAGGTAGTTCCGATTCCACATCTTGGTCTTGGACCCTCAGTGGATGTGGAGGGACCTGACATCTGGGATCCTCACGCCACATCCGGGTCCTAGACCCTGTCAGTGGAAGGAGAGGAGCGTGACATCCGAGACTCCACACGCCACAGCCAGGCCTGTGGATGTGATATCCGGGTCCTGCCCAGCACATGTCCAGGTCCCTGCCACAGTCCACATCCGGGTTAATGGACATGGACTTACATAACATCCGGTTCCCCACGCAACATCCGGGTCCTGGCCCCTCAGTGGACCTGGAGATAGGTGACATCCGGGTCCCCCAGTCCACATCTGGGTCCTGGCCCCTCAGTGGACCTGGAGATAAGTGACATCTGGGTCCCTGACGCCACATCCGGGTGAGTGGACACGGAGGAGGGTGACATCCGGGTCCCCCAGTCCACATCCGGGTCCTGGCCCTTCAGTGGACCTGGAGATAAGTGACATCCGGGTTCCCCAGGCCATATCTGGGTCAGTGGACACGAATGAGGGTGACATACGGGTCCCTCCCAGTCCACATCCGTGTACTGGCCCCTCAGTGGACATGAAGGAAGGTGACATCCGGGTCCCTCCTAGTCCACATCTGGGTCCTGACCCATCAGTGCATCTGGCGGAAAGTGACATCTGGTTCCTCCATGCCACATCTGGGTCAGTGGACATGGAAGAAAGTGACATCCGGGTCCCTTCTAGTCCACATCCGGGTCCTGGCCCCTCAGTGGACCGGGAGATAGGTGACATCCGGGTTTCTCCCAGTCCACATCCAGGTCCTGGCCCCTCAGTGGACCCAGAGATAGGTGACATCTGGGTCTTTCCCAGTCCACATCCGGGTCCTAGCCTCTCCGTGGCCTCTGGTCGGACCGCAGCTTCTGTACAGCACACGCAGGTTTGGAGTCCCACATCCCGGCATCTTCCGGCTGGGGCCCAGGAGTCTTGCTGGAGCCGGACATCCAGGTCTGACGCGCTTTCCCTGCAACCGAACCCAGCGGCCGAAAGGCAGGAATGAAGCCCCACATCCGGGTCTTCTCGGTCTGTTGTCTGGCAACCGAAGGCACAGGCCTAGACGCTGTGGTGGAGCCCAACGTCCTGGTATCTTCACTTGGTTGCCCGGCAACCGAACGCCGCGGCCTAGTGGCGGGAATGAAGCCCCACATCCGGGTCTCCTCAGTCCGTTGCCCTGCCATGGCACCCAGCGGCCTAGTGGCGGGAATGAAGCTGAACATCCGGGTCTCCGGCGCACGGGGGTCGTGTCCGGGCGGCGCCCTGGGGTGGGCGTGGCAGACGTAGGCGGCGCGCACCTCCAGGCTGCCGTCGGTGCCCAATGTGAAGCGGCCATGACTCGGCGGCCCATGCAGCACCAGCCCGCCGGGCAGGCGCCAGGACACCGGAAGCGTGGAGGTGGGGCAGCGCAGCCGGAAGCTGCCGCCCAGCGCCACACGCAGCGCTGCCCCCGACGCTGCCCCAGGGGGTGGAGTCAGCGCCCAAGATAGCGGGGCAGGCGCATGATGGGGCGGAGCTGGTGCAACAGGGGCGGAGTCAATGCCTCAGAGGGCGCAGTCAGCGCCCAAGATGGCGGTGCAGGCGGGCCAGGGGGCGGAGCTGCCTCAGAGGGTGGAGCCAGCGCACCAGGGGGCGGAGCCAGCACCCAAGATGGCAGGGCAGGAGTGTGACTGGGCGGAGCTGGCGCACCAGGGGGTGGAGTCAATGCCTCAGTGGGCGGAGCCGACGCCACAGGGGGCAGAGCCCGTGCCCACCATGGCGGCAGCCACACCCACAACTGGGCTTCACCCGCCGGGTTGCACGCCACACATGCCACGGCGTAGCTGCCACCGCTGCGCAGCGCAAGCACATCCGGGATTTCCAACGTCCCACGCGCATCCACGCTGATCCCTCCCCCCATGCGACTGCGATACGGGACTGGAAGTACCAGCCCGCCTGGAAGTTCCCACAGCAGGCGGGGCTCGGGGACGCCATCCGCCTGGCAGCGCACGCGCAGATGCACCACGGTGGAGACCCGGATGTCGTCGTTCACGTCGTCATGGACATCAGGCATGACCCGGATGCGCAGCGCCCACAGCTGCACGTGTAGGCGCACGGTGGCGTGCCAGCCCCGCTCCGTCATGCACGTGTACATGCCTGCGTCGGCCCGCCGTGCCCCCCGCAGGCGCAGACGCCCGTCCGGGAGCACCCGGAAGTGGGCGTCCTCCGGGCCGGAAGTGAAGGCCACGGGCTCCGAGGCCGGTGTCAGCCAGGTCACTGCGCGCGACCCCTGGGTCACGGGGGCACGTGAAGGTCACGGGGGTGCTGTAGGGGACGGAGAGCTCGGGGGGTAGTGGGGCGGAAGCGGAAGTGGGAGATGAAGAGGAAGCAGGAAGTGAAGCAGGAAGTGAAGGGGAAGCCGGAAGTGAAGCAGGAAGCGAAGGGGAAGCAGGAAGTGAAGAGGAACCAGGAAGTGAAGAGGAAGAGGAAATAGGAAATGAAGAGGAAGAAGGAAGAGACTGAGAGGAAGAGGAAGAAGAGGAAACATGAGAGGAAGCAGGAAGAGATGGAGAAGAGGAAGAAGGAAAAGAAGAGGAAGCAGGAAAAGAATGTGAAGAAGAGGAAGAAGGAAGAGACTGAGAAGAGGAAGAGGAAGGAAAGGAAGAAGAGGAAGAAGGAAGAGACTGAGAAGAGGAAGAGGAAGGAAAGGAAGAAGAGGAAGAAGGAAGAGACTGAGAAGAGGAAGAGGAAGGAAAGGAAGAAGAGGAAGAAGGAAGAGACTGAGAAGAGGAAGAGGAAGGAAAGGAAGAAGAGGAAGAAGGAAGAGACTGAGAAGAGGAAGAGGAAGGAAAGGAAGAAGAAGAAGAAGGAAGAGATTGAGAGGAAGAGAACAGGAAAGGATGAGAGGAAGAGGAAGAAGGAAAGGAAGAGGAAGAAGGAAAAGAAGTAGAGGAGGAAGCAGAGGAAGAGGAAGAAGATGAAGGATGGTGAGAGGAAGAGGAAGGAAGAGATGGAGAGGAAGAAGGAAAGGAAGAGGAAACAGGAAAGGAAGAGGAAGAGGGAAAGGAAGAGGAAGAAGAAGTTGAATGATGTTGAGAGGAAGAGGAAGAAGAAGGAAGTGATTGAGAGAAGAGGAAGAAGGAAAGGAAGAGGAAACAGGAAATGAAGAGGAAGAGGAAGAAGGAAGTGACTGAGAGGAAGAGGAAAAACCCGCCCCAGGCTCCGCCCCCCCACCCGTGGTCACACATCCGAGGTCTAACCCAGGCCCCAGGTCCCAGATCCCCACACTCCCATCAGGCCTCGCGACCCGAACATCCAGATCTCCCAGGACACCGGATGGGACGTGGAGGCAGTGGTAGGCAGCACAGTCCTCCCTGGGATCGGCATCCTGGGTCACGGGGGTCACGGGGGTCACGGGAAGCCGGGGTTGCAGATAGGAGGCGCCTGGCCCAGCCGCCAACTCCACGCGCAGCCGTGCATGCGCGTTGCCCGCCGCGTTGCGCGCCACACACACATACTCCCCCGCATCGCGTGACGTCACCGGACGCACGGAGAGCGTGCCGTTGGGAAAGGCGTGGACATGGATGTCAGAGCTGGGGAGGGGAGAGGGAGGGAGGGCAGGAAGGAAGGAAGGAGTGAAGGAAGGAGGGAAGGATGAAGGAGGGATTGGAGGGAAGGAAGGAGAGAATGTAGGGAAGGAAGGAGGGAAGGAAGGATTGGAGGGAAGGATTGGAAGGAAGGATTGGAGGGTAGGAAGGATGGAAGAATCGGAGGGAAGGAAGGAAGGATTGGAGGGAAGGAAGGAAGGATTGGATGGAAGGAAAGATGGAAGGATTGGAGGGAAGTAAGGAAGGATTGGAGGGAAGGAAGGAAGGAAGGATTGGAGGGAAGGAAGGATGGAAGGATTGGAGGGAAGGAAGGAAGGAAGGATTGGAGGGAGGGAAGGAAGGATTGGAGGGAAGGAAGGATTGGAGGGAGGGAAGGAAGGATTGGAGGGAAGGAAGGATTGGAGGGAGGGAAGGAAGGATTGGAGGGAAGGAAGGATTGGAGGGAAGGAAGGATGGAAGGATTGGAGGGAAGGAAGGAGGGAATGTAGGGAAGGGAGATTGGAAGGAAGGAGGGAATGTAGGAAAGGAAGGATGGAAGGAAGGAAGGATTGGAGGGAAGGAAGGAAGGATTGGAGGGAAGGAAGGAAGGATTGGAGGGAAGGAAGGAAGGATCGGAGGGAAGGAAGGAAGAAGGGAAGGAGGGAAGGAAGAAAGGAAGAAGGGAAGGAAGAAAGGAAGGAGGGAAGGAAGGAGGGAAGGAAGTAATAGGAGGAAAGACCATAAGGAAGGGAAGACAAATTTGAAGCCAATGTTAGTTATTCACACATGTGACATATGCATCCAATACTCATCTTGTATCGATCCCTGATCGATCATCTATCAATGATCGATCACTAGGGTTCTACCTTGCGATCTGGCAAGCCAGGACCTATAAATTACCTATTCACTGCTAATGGATCTACCATCCCCACCTCATCTCTATCAATATTTAATCGATAATCGATTTGTTATCTATGGTCTACTGTGTCTATGTCATCTGTCTAATCCATCCTCTATCAATTAACTATCTATCAAGGGGTATCATCTTTATCCCAACTATGGGTGGATGATGGATGGATGCATGGATGGGTGGATGGATGGATGGGTGGATGGATGGGTAGATGGATGGGTGGATGAATGGGTAGATGGATGGGTGGATGAATGGGTAGATGGAAAGATGGATGGGTGGACGGATGGGTGGGTGGATGGGTGGGGGAATGGATGAGTGCATGGGTGGATGGATGGAAGGATGGATGGATGGATGGGTGGATGGGTGGGTGGATGGATGGATGGATGGGTGGGTGGATGGATGGAGGGAAGGGTGGATGGGTGGGTGGATGGATGGGTAGATGGATGAATGGATGGATGGGTGGATGGGTGGGTGGACGGATGGATCGATGGGTGGATGGATGGGTGGATGGATGAGTGGATGGATGGATGTGGGGATGGGTAGATGCACTGGTGGGTGGATGGATGCCCCCCACTTCCCATACTCACCTGCTCCCAGCATCTACCAGGCGCCCATCTGGCAGCCTCCAGAACACGCATGGGGCAGGGTCCCCACGCGCGTGGCAGTGCAGCGTGAGGTCAGCACCGTGGGGCACGCGTGTGGCGAGCGGGCCTCGGGGTTGGCCGCTGGGGGGGAGACGCGCGTGCGCGGGCGTGACTTCGACGTGCACAGTGCGTCTCTCGCTGCTCAGCGTGTTGGCGGCCACGCACTCGCACTCACCAGCATGCCGCGGGGCCTGCAGGCGGCGCAGCACCAGCGTGCCATTGGGGAGGACGTAGACGTCGCTGAGTCGAGGGTGAATGAGCGCATGCACGGGTCTCACGTGGGTCCTGTCAGGCAGGCGCCAGTGCAGGGCCGCAGGGGAACAGGCCTGGGCTGTGCAGGGCAGGTGCAGGGTGAGGCCCGCGTGGGCAGACACGAACTCCGTGGGCGCCTCACGCAGCACGGGGGGAGCGGGGGAGGCGTGCATGACATTTCCACGTGTGTCAGAGCCACGCATGCGTGCTTCATGTGTATCAGGTGAGTGTGGAAGGGACATGATCGTGTCCCTTTCACGAGTGATATTTCCACGTGTGACCATTGTGTGAGTGTCAGATTCACGCGTGACATTTACACGCATGTCAGATCCATGCATGTGCGGTCCAAGAGTATCAGGGCCATGCAGAAGGGACCTGATCGCGTCCATTCCACGCATGACATTTTCACGCGTGATGTTTTCAAGCGTGTCAGGTCTATGAATGGACCTGATCGTGTCCATTCCACGCCTGTCATATCCAAGCGTGACATTTGCACGCGTGTCTGATCCACGTATGTGCATTCTAAGAGTTTCAAGTCCACGCAGAAGGGGTCTGATCGTGTCAGATCCACGAGTGACATTTCCACTGGGGTTAAGCCTATGAATAACGGACATGATCGTGTCCCTTTCATGCGTGACATTTACATGTGTGACATTTACACGCATGTCAGATGCAGTTATGTGAGTTTCACGCGTGTCCAGTGAGTGTGGAAGGGATCTGATCGTGTCCATGTCACGTGTGACATTTTCACACGTGATCATCAAGTCAGTGGCAGGCCTACGCGTGCCCAGTTTGCTCCTGTCAGGTCCACGCCTGTCCTTTCCACGCGTGACCATCGTGTGAGTTTCAGATCCACTCGTGACATTTCCATGCGTGTGCATCGTGCCAGCGTCAGATCCACTCGTGTCCGTCCCACGCGTGTCGGGCGCCGCTGGGGTCAGCTCCATGCCTGGGGATAGACAGACGGACGGAGGGAGGGACAGAGGGACAGGGCGTTGGATAAGGGCCCCTGTGCTGGTCGGAGACAGTGCTCTGTCCCTTTGTCTGTCCGTCCGGCTGTCCATCTCTCTGTCTGTCTGTCTATCCATCTGTCTGTCAGTCTGTCTATGTCTGTCTGTCCCTCTGTCTGTCTGTCAGTCTGTCTGTTCGTCTGTCTACTTGTCCATCCGTCTGTCCATCTGTTTGTCCCTCTGTCTCTCTGTCCATCTGTCTGTCCCTCTGTCTCTCTGTCCCTCTGTCTGTCCATCTGTCTGTCCCTCTGTCTCTCTGTCCATCTGTCTATCCATCCATCAGTCCATCCGTCTATCTGTCCATGTGTCTGTGTCGCTCTGTCCACCGATGTATCTGTCTGTCCATTCATCTGTCCATCCATCTATCTACTGTCTGTCTACCTACCTGTGTATCCTTCCTTCCATCCATCTCTCTCTCTCTCTCTCTCTCTCTCTCTGTCTCTCTCTCTCTCTGTCTCTCTCTCTCTGTCTATGGCTCTGTCTATCTGTCCATTGCTCTGTCTGTCTATCTATGATTCTATTTGTCCACTGGTCCATCCATCTAGCTATCTGTCCATCTGTCTGTCCACCTGTCTCTCTATGTATCTGTCTGCCTGTCTGTCTGGTGTCTGTCTACCTATCTGTCTACCCACCTGTCCATGTTATCTCTTTCAATCCATCCATCCATCCACCCGTCTGTCTATCCATCCATCTGTCCATCTGTCTCTCTGACTGTGTATGCCTCTGTCTGTCTATCTGTCCATTGGTCCATCTATCCATCTGTTCATCTGTTCGTCTCTCTGTCCATTCTTCTATCTGTCTCTATGGCTCTGTCTATCCGTCCATTGGTCTGTCTGTCTGTCTGTCTATCTATCTATCTATCTGTCTGTCTGTCTGTCTGTCTGTCTGTCTGTCTACCTATCCATCCATCCAACCATGTATGTTTCTATCTGTCTGTGTGTCTATCCGTCCAGTTGTCCATGTATCTCTCTGTCTGTCTGTCTCTCTATGGCTCTGTCTGTCCATCCTTCCATTGGTCAGTCTGTCTGTCTGTCTCTTTCTATCTATCTGTCCATGTCTCTGGTGTCTGTCTGTCTATGGCTCTGTCTATCCGTCCATCAGTCTATCTGTCTGTTTATCCGTCCATCAGTCCATGTATCTCTCTGTCTGTCTGTCTGTCTCTCTATGGCTCTGTCTATCTGTCCATTGGTTTATCTGTCTGTCTGTCTACCTATCTATCTGTCCATCTGTCCTTCTATCTATCTACTATCTGTCTACCTGTCTATCCGTCCTTCTGTCTGTCCATCTGTCCACCTGTCTCTGTATCCATCCGTCTGTCTGGTATCTGTCTACCTATCTGTCTATACATCCATCAGTCTGTCTGTCTACCCATCCATCTGTCCATCTATCTCTTTGTCTATGGCTCTGTCTGTCTATATGTCCATTGGTCTGTCTATCTATCCATCCAGCTGTCTGTCTGTCTACCTATCTATCCATCCATCCAATCATGTATGTTTCCATGTCTGTCTGTCTCTCCATCCATCTGTCCATGTATCTCTCTGTCTGTCTGTCTATGTCTCTGTCTGTCCATTTGTTTATCTATCTGTCTGTCTGTCTATCTATCTGTCCATCTGTCTGTCTACTGTCTGTCTACCTGTCTATCCGTCCTTCTGTCCATCTGTCTGTCTGACTCTCTATGGCTCTGTCTATCCGTCCATTCATCCGTCTATCCACCTATCTGTCTGTCTGTCTGTCTGTCTATCCATCCATCCCTCTATCTATCTGTCTGCTCTGTCTGTCTGTCTGTCTGTCCGTGCGTGTGTGTTTGTCTCCCCAGTCATCCTGTCCCCCACACGACCAGTAACACAGACAACAGACAGACAGACAGAGTAAAGGACTTCGCCCCTCCCCTTCCCATGCCCTCTGACCTGTCCATGCCCTCTGCCCTCCAAGTGACCCATGACCTCCCTGTGACCACTCCATGACCTCTGACTACTCTGTGTCCTCTGACCTCCTGTGACTCCTGGCTTCCCCATGACCTCTGACCTCCCAGTGAACCTCCTGAGACCTCCCCGTGACCTCTCCATGACCCCTGAGTTCCCCATGACCATTGACCTCCCATCCACTTCTCACCTGCCCATGGCCTCTCACCTCCCCGTGACCTCTCCATGACCTCTGACCTCTGCAACCGCTGACCCTACTGTGACCCCTGACTTCCCTGTGACCTCTGACCCCCCGTGACCCCTAACTTCCCCGTGACCTCTGACCGTCTTGTATCCTCCCTGTGACCTCTAACCTCCACCTCCTATTTGGCTCCCTTCAGTCCCCTGCCCCCACGCCAAGAGCCTGCAGGAGACAGATGGGTAAACTGAGGCTCACCCTTTTCTAGCTCGTTCCAGGCGCCAAGGGGCGGGGTCACGGCGGGCGGGGCCGGGGGTCGCGGGTCAAAGGTCCCGGGAAGTCGCAGGACGGGAAGGGAGGGCATCCGGGGCACAGCCATGCAGGGTCGTGACCATGGGGTCATGGGGGTTCGCCGTGGGTCCCGGCAGGGCGCGGTGGGCTTTGTGCTGTCTCCCCTGCCTGCGGCCGCCGCCAGGCCTCCTGGAGGCCAGAAGTAAGGAGGTCAGAAGTGAGGAGGCCGGAAGTGAGGAGGACAGAAGTGCAGAGGTCGGAGCAGCGGATGGTCGAGGGGTGGAGGCCGGAAGTGGGGATGTCCGTGTCAAAACCAGAAGTGGATAGGTCCGTGGGGAGACCGGAAGTGTGGAAGTCAGAAGTGGGGATCTCCAAGTGGTAATAGGAAGTCGGGTGGTCCCACTGGAGACCGGAAGTGGGGAGGTCCGTGGGGAAACCGGAGGTGTGGAAGCAGGAAGTTGGGATCTCTCAGTCGAAAACGGAAGTGGGTAGGGCGAAGTAGTGGAGGCATGAAGTGGGGATTTCTGAGTGGAAACCGGAAGAGGGGAAACAGGAAGTGGGGTGGTCCGAATGGAGACCGGAAGTGGGGATCTCCGCGTGGAGACCGGAAGTGTAGATCTGCGAGGGGAGCCCAGAAGTGGGGATGTTCGAGACAAAACCGGAAGTGTGGAAGCCGGAAGTGGGGTGGTCCGAGTGGAGACCGGAAGTAGGAATTTTTGAGTGGAAACTGGAAGTGTGGAAGCAGGAAGTGCGGGGGTCTGAGTGGAGACTGGAAGTGGGGAGGTCCACGGGGAGAGCGGAAGTGGGTAGGCGGAAGTAGTGAAGACAGGAAGTGGTGATGTTCGAGTGGAAACCGGCAGTGTGGAGACCAGAAGTGGGGTGGTCTGAGTGGAGACCGGAAGTGGTGAGGTCCGAGTGGAGACCGGAAGTGGGTCGGCGGAAGACACAGAGACCGGAAGTGGGGATATTTGTGTCAAAAACGGAAGTGTGGAAACCGGAAGTGTGAACGCCGGAAGCAGGGAGGTCTCCTTGGAGACTGGAAGCAGGGAGGGCGGGGCCCGGAAGTCGCCCGTGCTGCGGCCGCGCACGCGTGCCAGGATGCGCGCCGAGTGCTAGGGCCGGATGTGCTCGGCAGCCACTGTTGGGCGTGGGTGGCGCGGCAAGGGAGGCTCAAACCCGCAGCCGGCGGGGGCGGAACACGGGACGGGAGGGAGATGCGGAGGCGGCGGACGCCGCTGCTGCCCGCTCTCGGGGCCGCCAGCAGTACGCCGACGCCACAGCCACGCTTCCCCAGTGCCCGGGCCCAAGCTTGGCACACCAACAATGACGTCAGCCCCGCGCGACGCCCCCGCAGCCGCTTCAACAGCGACGCCTGCCATCTTGGAATCTGCCATTTTTGAATCCGCCGTCTTGGCCTCCACCATCTTGGAATCTGCCATCTTAATTCCCTCCATCTTGGATTCCTCCATCTTTGGTTCCACCACCTTGTTTTCAGCCATCTTTATTCCTTCCATCTTGTTTTCCGCCATCTTGATTCCTTCCATCTTGGATTCTGCCATGTTGCTTTCCCTGATCTTGTTTCCCACCATTTTGGATTCCGCCATCTTGGCGTCCACCATCTTGGAATCCACCATGTTGGTGTCGGCCATGTTGGATTCCACCATGTTTTCGGCCATCTTGGTTCCCTTCATCTTGGATTCCTCCATCTTGTTTCTCTCCATGTTTGATTCCACCATCTTGGCATCTGCCATCTTCGTTAAGTCCATCTTGGCTTCCGGCATCTTAGTTCCCTCCATCTTGGATTCTGCAATCTTGGCTTCCGCCATTTTGTTTCCTTCCATCTTGGATTCCACCATCTTGGTTCCCTCCATCTTGGTGTCCACCATCTTGTTTTTGGCCATCTTGGAATCCGCCATGTTGGCGTCGGGCATGTTAGATTCCGTCATGATTTCGGCCATCTTGCTTCCCTCCATTTTGGATTCCGCCATCTTGGTGTCCACCATCTTGGAATCCACCATCTTAATTCCCTCCATCTTGTTTTCTGCCTTCTTGTTGCCTTTCGTCTTTGATTCTGCCATCTTGTTTTTGGCCATCTTGCTTTCTGCCATCTTGGATTCTTCCATCTTTGATTCTGCCATCTTGTTTTTGGCCATCTTGCTTTCCGCCATGATGGATTCTTCCATCTTTGATTCCACCATCTTGTCTCCCGCCATCTTGCCCCCCGCCGCCCCACCCATGCTGATGTCGGCGTCCCAGCGCGCCAGCCCCAGCGCGTTGGCGGCCACGCACACATAGCACCCGGCATGCCGTGGGCCCAGCGTGGGAAGCGTCAGCGTCCCATCCGCCCCGACCCCGACCCCGTCCATCCCCAGCTCCGTCCCTGCCCAGGCCCAGCGCCCTCCCGGCAGCAGCCAGCCCATGCGTGCCGCCGGCTCCGCCTCCTCCCGGCAGCCCAGCCGCAGCGCGACACACGCAGGCAGCACCAGATCCGTGGCTGCTGGCACCTGCGACGCCACCACGAACATGCGCTGCACCCGGCCTGTCATAGCGGCCTCAAAGCCGCCATAGGCCACAGGACCCGGGGCTGCAGACGGGGTGTCGGCCGTGGGGGCTGTGGCTTCAGAAGGGGCGGAGGCCGTGGGGGCTGTGGCTTCAAAGCTGGTGTAGGCCGCGGGGCCTGTGGCTTCAGACAGGGTGTAGGCTGTGGGGCTTGTGGCTTTCTCCTCAGTGTAGGCCTCAGATCCTATGGCTTTTTCCTCAGCGAAGGCCTCGGATTCTATGGCTTTATTTGCACCATAGGCCTCGGATTCTATGGCTTCATTCACAGCGTAGGCTTTTTCTTCACCATAGGTCTCAGATTTCGTGGCTTTTTCCTCAGTGTAGGCCTCGGATCTCATGGCTTAATCTGAGCCATAGGCACTGGATCCTTTGGCTTTCTCCTCAGTGTAGGCCTCAGATCCTATGGTTTCATTCACAGCGTAGGCCTCGGATCCTGTGGCTTCATTCACACCATAGGCCTCGGATTCCATGGCTTCCTCCTCCACATAGGCCCCGGACCCCGTGGCTCCGTCCCCGCCGTAGGCCACGCGCCGTGCCTTGGTTTCCCCGCGGCGCCCCACGCGGGCCTCACAGCGGTAGCAGCCAGCATCGGCCTGGCGCATCCTGTGGATCTCCAGCGTTGTCCCCCCATCATGGCCGCCATCCTCATTGTCCCGCAGGATGGAGCCGTCAGGCCGCGTCCAGGCCATGTGTGGTGTTTCCGAGCCCTGTGCCGAACAGCACAGCTGCAGCGTCTGCCCCGGGGTCACCACGTGCACGTCATCGGGGTCATCACGGGGGTTGAGGGTCACCCAGGGTGCATCCTCTGGGTCCTCGGGGCACGCACGCATGCTGTCCACGTCAGACACATGTGTGGCCCACGCAGCCCGGCCCAGTGCAGTGTCAGCTCGGGCTGCAGCAGCCAGGCAGGCCGCGTTCACAGCAGGGCCACCACGCCCGGAAGTGACATCGGCGACGATGATGACGTGCCAGGGCTGCGCACCAGGAGGTAGGCCGTGCCCACATCCGGGTCATGGACATCCGGGAAACTGGCCTCAGGGTGAGCGTGGCCTCCATCCTGGTCATACCCGGGGCCTACATCTGGGTCTCTGTCCTCAGAGTGGGCGGGGCCCTGATCTGGGTGATTGACATCCGGGTCTCTAGCCTCAGGGTGGGCATGGCCTCCATCCTGGTCTCTGTCCTCAGGGTGGGCGGGGGCCTCATCCGGGTCATTGACATTCGGGTCTCTGTCCTGAGGGTGGGTGGGGCTTACGTCCTAATTATACTCATGGCCTACATCCGGGTGTCTGGCATGCTTGTATGTGGGGCCTACATCCCGGTGTCTGTCCTGCTGGTGGGAGGGGCCTACATCCGGGTCTCAGGCTTGATACATATAGCCTACATCCGGGTATTTGTCCTGCAGATGGGTGTGGCCTACAACCTGGTCTCTGTCCTGAGCGTGGGCAGGGCCTACATCACGGTCTCTGGCTCCCTGGTGGACATGGCCTATATCAGGGTTCCTGGTTCGATGGTGGGCATGGCCTACATCCGAGTCTGTGGCCTGATACATATGGTCCACATCAGGGTCTCTGCCCTGACAGTGGGTGTGGCCTACATCCGGGTCCCTGTCCTGATACAGCTTGTCCCCATGAGCGTCTCTGCCCGAGGGTTGGGCGTGGCCTTCCCCAGATCCATCTCCCGGGTCCCTATCCGGGTGGGCGTGGCCTGGCGCCTCCGGGTCCCAGCGCAGCATCAGCGCGACATCATCAGTGTCGTCATCGCTTCCCAGCAGGCGGCGGGCATGTGCGCGGTGGGCGGGGTCGGCGTAGCAGGCCAGGGAGGCGCTGAGCGTCAGGCGCACGCGCACAGGGACATCGGGGGCAGGGCCGGACCGCACGTCGAGGTCCTGCACGCTGGGCACGCACCGCAGGCGGCAGGCAAGGTCGGCGGCACGGCCACGGGCGTCTGTCAGCCTCAGCCACACCTTACCCACCTCCTCCCGTCCTCCACTTCCTCTTCTTCTGCCTCCACTTCTGCTTCCGGCGGCTCCTCGCCGTCCACCGGGCCGGTGAGGATGCACGGCAGGCGACAGCGCATGCGTGGAGGCAGGCGATGCAGGTCCAAGCCGCGGCGGTCGGCGGGGCTGGCGCAGGCCTTGCACACCTGTTCCTTCCCACAGCGCAGCACGCCTGCAGGGGGGCATGGGAGAAGGGCGGGGCTGAAATGGGACACACCCCCCTGGGGAGCTTCGGCCATGCTCCTGCCGCGCCTGACTGGCTGGAGCTTGGCCACACCCCTCCTGGGGGTTCTCAGCCACTCTGCCGCCATGCCTGACTGGCTGGAGATTGGCCACGCCCCCTGCCAAGCCTCAGCCACACCCCTGCCCTGCCTGACTGGCTGGAGCTCAGCCACGCCCCCATGTGTCACCTCAGCCATGTCCTCATCTCACCTGACTGGCAGGAGATAGGCCATGTCACTTGCAGGTCCTCACTAGTGCCTAGCCACGCCCAGCCACGCCCCCGCCTCGCCTGACTGGCTGGACCTCGGCCACGCTCCCCTCCCCACCCCCCCGTGGAGCCTTAGCCATACCATCACCCTGCCTGAGTGGCTAAAGCTGGGCCACACCCTCCCTGTGGAGCCTCAGCAACTTCCCTGCTCCGCCTAAGTGGCTAGACCTTGGCCACGCCCCCTGCAGCTCCTCACTAATGCCCAGCCACGCTGCTGCCGCTTTTTACTGGCTGGAGCTCGGCCACGCCCCCTCTCTGCATCGCCTCAGCCCCGCCCGGCCCTCTCATTGGCCTGCGCTTGACCATGCCCCCTCTGCTCACCTCGACCCCTCCCCTCCAGGTCCTCTATCCAGTGCGCACGGCAACCGCAGGCCCAGGGGTTACCCTGAAGGTGCAGCATGCGCAGCGAGGGTGCGCGGGCCAGGGTGCCGGCGGGCAGTGCAGCCAGCTGGTTCCCGGCCAGGTGCAGCACGCGCAGCGTGCAGGCCGGGACCCCGCGCACGCACAGCGTGGCCAGCGCCTAGGGTGCCAGCACCGCCAGCCGGTTCCCTTCCAGACACAGCAGCCACAGCCACGCCAGCCCCAGCAGTGCCCGCGGGGGTACCAACTCCAGCCGGTTGTGGTCCAGGTACAGCCGGGACAGGCACCGCAGGCCCTGCAGGGAGCCCGTGCGCAGTGCCCGAAGCTGGTTGTAGCTCAGCTTCAGCACCTGTAGGGGTTAAAGTGGGAGTACCCGGGATCCGAAGGGCCACTTCGGGGTCACTTCCGCCCCACTTCCGGTCTCACTTCCACCCTACTTCCGTACCACTTCCTGTCACACTTCTGCTCCACGTCTGGCTTACTTCTGCCGACTTCCGCCTGTACTTCCTCCCACTTCCGAGTACATTTCCTCACTTCTTCTGGTCCCACTTCTGCCCCATTCTCACTTCCTCCCTACTTCCGACTCACTTCCACCCCAGTTCCGGGTCACTTCCTCTCCACTTCCGGCTGACATCCGCCTCTACTTCCTCCAAGTTCCTCCGCACTTCCAGCCACAGTTACGGCCCTACTTCCTGTCACTTCCAGATCCATATCCTCACCACTTCTGCCCAACTTCCGGCTCACTTCTGCCTCACTTCAGCCCTGAATTCCTCCTACTTCCTGCCCATTTTCTTCCTTATTTCTGCCCCACTTCCCGTCCTACCCATGGTCCTATTTCCACTTTCTTCCCCACTTCCGGCTATATGTCATTTGCCACTTCTGTGTCACTTCCTCCCCCACTTCCTCCCCACTTCCTTCCCTATTTTCACTCCACTTCCGGATCCATATCCTCACCACTTCCGCCCCACTTCCGCCTTACTTCCGCCCCTACTTCATCCTGCTTCCTCCCCACTTCCTTCGCTATTTCCACTCCACTTCTCACTTCCGGAACCATATCCTAACCACTTCCGCCCCACTTCCGCCCCTAGTTCCTCCCACTTCCTCCCCACTTACGGCTTATTTTCGCCCCTACTTCCTCACACTTCCTCCCTACTTCCTGATTTCCACCCCACTTCCGGCCCTACTTCCACTTCCAGATCCATATCCTCACTACTTCTGACCCACTTCCGCTCCACTTCCTTCCCTATTTCCACTCAACATCCGGCTACACTTCCGGCCCTACTTCTTCCCAGGTCCTTATCCATTTCCGTCTCACTTCCGCCTCCCTTCTGCCCCCGACTTCCTCCCATGTCCGTCTCTACTTCCTCCATTGATTCCCTATTTCCTCCCCACTTCCTTTGCTATTTGATCCCCATTTCTTCCTGTCTTCCTCCGCATTTCCCCCCTCCTTCCTCCCTACTCTTTTCCCACTTCCTTCTTCCTCCAACTTCCTTCCCACTTCCGGCTCTACTTCCTCCCACTTCCGTATCTATTTCCTCAAACTTCCGCCCCACTTTCTCCCCTACTTTGTCCCACTTCACTGTGTATTTCTGCCCCACTTCCTGCCAAACTTCCTTCCACTTCCTTCCAATTCCGCCCCACTTCCACCCGCTCCCTGCACACCTGCAGTGCGCCCAGGTCGCTCAGGGCGCCCTCGGCGATGTCCGCGATCTCGTTTACGTGCAGCAGCAGCAACTGAAGTCTCGCAAGACCGGGGAAGGAAGCGTGGGTCAGGACCCGGATGTGGTTGAACCTAATTCAACAGGTGAGAGGACAGGAAGAGGAAAGCAGGAAAACAGCCTGAAAACCAGTGCTGGGAGGGCAGAACTTTTGTTTCTGGGTCAGGGTCAAGAACAATTAATCATTACTCATCATCATCTTCCTTCCTTCCTTTCCTCCCTTGCTTCCTTCCTTCCTTCCCTCCCTCCTTCCTTCTTTCCCTCCCTCCTTCCCTCCTTCCTTCCTTCTTTCCTTCCCTCCTTCCTTCCTTCCTTCCTTCTCTCCCTCCTTCCTTCCATCTTTCCCTCCTTCCTTCCTTCCCTCCCTCCCTCCTTCCTTCCCTCCTTCCTTCCTTCTTTCCTTCCCTCCTTCCTTCCTTCCTTCCATCCTTCCTTCTTTCCCTCCATCCTCCTTCCTTCCCTCCTTCCCTCCTTCCTTCCCTTCTTTCTTCCTTCCTTCCTTTCTTCCTTCCTTCCTTCCTCTTCCTTCCCTTTCTTCCCTCCTTTCCCTTCCCCAGACCTCACCCCAGGTTCACGCGCTCCATCTTGGGGTCCAGCATGTGGGGCACGGCCCTGAGGCTGCGGAAGGTGCAGTGGAGTTCGGTGGGGACGTAGCAGGCGCAGGTCCTGGGGCAGCGGGTGGCGGGGGCTGGGTGGGGGCCGCACAGGAGCAGCAGCAGCAGCAGCAGCAGCAGCAGCAGCGAGGCCCAGCATTGGGGGCCCCCCATCCTGGGGCTGGGATGGAGGGGGTGAGGCTGGGGATGGAGGCCCAAGTGTGGAGGCCCAGGGAAATGGAGGCTGGAAGTTGGAGGCCCAGGGAAGGAGGCCTAGGGATTAGAGGCCAGGGTGGAGGCTGGGGATGGAGGTCCAACGGGGTGGAGGCCAGGGGTGGAGGCTGAGGAAGGAGACTGGAAGTTGGAGGCCCAGGGGGTGGAGGCCCAGGGATGGAGGCCTAGGGGAAGTGGAGGCCCAGGGAAGGGGTCCTAGGGGTTAGAGGCCAGGTATGGAGGCTGGGGATGGAGGTCCAGGAAGTTGGAGGCCAGAGGTAGAGGCTGAGGATGGAGACTGGAAGTTGGAGGCCAGAGAAGGAGGCCCAGAGGTATTGGAGGCTGGGGATGGAGGCCCAGGGATGGAGGCCTAATTGGGTGGAGGCTGGGGATGGAGACTGGAAGTTGGAGGCCCAGGGAAGGAGGCCCAAGAGGGTGGAGGCTAGGGATGGGGGCCCAGGGGGGTAGAGGAAAGTAGGCCAAATGGGGTGGAGGCTGGGGATGGAGGCCAGGAGTGGAGGCTGGAGATGGAGGCCCAAGGGGGTGGAGGCCCAAGGATGGAGGCCAGGGATGGAGGCTGGAAGTTGGAGGCCCGGGGATGGAGGTTCAAGGATGTGAGGCGACCTGTGGGGGTCAGGGAGACAACGGGGAGGAAGAGGAAGGAGAATGGGAAGAGGAAGGAGATGTATCAGAAGAACAGGAAGAGGAAGAAGGACATGGACATGAGGAAGAGGAAGGGGAAGAGGAAGAGGAGATGGAAGAGGAAGACGAGATGGAAGAGGAAGAGGAGATGGAAGAGGAAGAGGAGATGGAAGAGGAGACAGAAGAGGAGATGGAAGAGGAAAAGGAGATGGAAGAGGAAGAGGTGATGGAAGAGGAGACCGAAGAGGAGATAGAAGAGGAGACAGAAGAGGAGACGGAAGAGGAGATGGAAAAGGAAGAGGAGACGGAAGAGGAAGAGGAGATGGAAGAGGAAGAGGAGATGGAAGAGGAGACGGAAGAGGAAGAGGAGAGGAAGAGGAGATGGAAGAGGAAGAGGAGATGGAAGAGGAGACGGAAGAGGAGACGGAAGAGGAGACGGGAGAGGAGACGGGAGAGGAAGAGGAGATGGAAGAGGAGATGGAAGAGGAGACAGAAGAGGAGACAGAAGAGGAGATGGAAGAGGAGACGGAAGAGGAGATGGAAGAGGAGACAGAAGAGGAAGAGGAGATGGAAGAGGAGATGGAAGAGGAAAAGGAGATGGAAGAGAAGATGGAAGAGGAGACGGAAGAGGAAGAGAAGAGGGAAGAGGAGACAGAAGAGGAGATGGAAGAGGAGATGGAAGAGGTAGAGGAAATGGAAGAAGAAGAGGAGATGGAAGACAAGATGGAAGAGGAGATGGAAGAGGAAGAGGAGACAGAAGAGGAAGAAGGAAAACACCAACCAACAGGAATACGATCAGGAAGTCGAGAGACACAAGGAAAAAGAGACCGGGAAGGCCTACTCTGTCTGTCTGTCTCTGTCCATCTGTCTCTCTGTCTATCTCTCTGTCTTTAGCTTTCTGTCTGTCTTTGTCTGTCTACCTGTCTGTCTGTCTCTGTGTTGACATCTGTCTGTCTGTCTCTTATCTGTCTGTCTGTCTGCCTCTCTGTCTCTGTCTGTTATCTGTCCATTGGTCTCATGTCTGTCTGTCTGGTCTGTCTGTCCCTGTCTGTCTCTGTGTCTGTCTGCCTGTGTCTGTCTCTTATGTCTGTCTCCCTCTGTCTGTCTCTTATCTCTGTCTGTCTATATCTGTCTGTCTGTGTCCCTGTCTGTCTGTCTGTGTCTGTCTGTCTGTGTCTCTGTCTCTGTGTCTGTCTGTCTGTCTCTCTTATCTCTGTCTGTCTGTCTGTTCTGTCTGTGTTGACATCTGCCTGTCTCTGTCTGTCCGTCTACCTCTGTCAGTCTCTCCCTGTCTCTGTGTCTCTGTCTGTCTGTCTGTCTCTGTCTGTGTCTCTCTGTCTCTGTCTGTTATCTGTCCATTGGTCTCATGTCTCTCTGTCTGTCTGTTCTGTCTCTCCCTGTCTGTCTCTGTGTCTCCATCTGTCTGTACATCTCCGTCTGTCTGTCTGGGTCTCTATCTCTGTCTCTTGTCTGTCCATCGATCTTGTCTGTCTGTCTGTTCCATCACTGTCTGTGTTGACGTCTGTCTGTCTCCACATCTCTGTTTGTCTCTGTCTTTTGTCTCTGTCTGTGTTGACGTCTGTCTGTTATCTCTGTCTCTCCCTGTGTCTGTCTACCAGTCTCATGTCTGTCTGACTCTGTCCATCTGTCTCTTGTCTCTGTACATCTGTCTGTCTGGATCTCTTCTGTCTCAGTCTGTTTCTGTGTGTCTTTTGTTTCTGTCTGTCCGTCTGTCTCTGTCTGTCTGTCTTGGTGTCTCTTCTGTCTCAGTCTGTCTGTCCCCGTCTGTCTCTTGTCTCTGTCTGTCTGTCTCTCTGTGCCTGTGTCTATCTCTGTTGGTCTGTTCTGTCTGTCTGTCTGTCTTCCTGTCTCTGTCCATCTGTCTGTGTCTCTTCCTGTCTGTCTCTGTCTCCATCTCCCTTCCTGCCTGTCTCTGTGTCTGTCTGTCTGTCCATCTGTCTCCTCTGTCTGCCCATCTGTCTGTCTGTGCCTGCGTCTGTCTGTCTGAGTCTGTTTCTTCTCTGTCTCTGTGTCTACATGTCTGTCCATCTGTCTCCTCTGTCTGCCCATCTGTCTGTCTGTGCCTGCGTCTGTCTGTCTGAGTCTGTTTCTTCTCTGTCTCTGTGTCTACATGTCTGTCTCTTCTGTCTGTCTGTCTGTCCCTGTCTCTGTCTGTCTGTCCCTGTGTCCGTCTGTCTCTCCCTGTCACTGTCTCTACATCTGTCTGTGTCCTCTGTCTGTCTGTCTCTACATCTGTCTGTGTCCTCTGTCTGTCTGTCTGTCTCTGTCTTCCTGGCTCCATCTGTCTGTCTCGTCTGTCTCTCTCCATCTGTCACTTGTCTTTGTCTGTGTCTGTCTGTCTGTCTCTTGTCTTTGTCTATCTGTCTCTGTGCATCTGTCTCTCCCTGTCTGTCTCTGTGTGTACACCTGTCTGTCTGTCCCTGTCTGTCTCTTCTGTCTCTTCTCTTTGTCTGTCTGTCTCTCTGTGTCTGTCTGTGCCGGTTTCTCTCACGTCCATCTCTGTCTGTCTGTCTGTCTGTTCTGTCTCTGTCTGTCTGTGCCTGTGTCTGTCCTTCTCTTCCTGTCTCTGTGTCTATGTCTGTCTATCTGTCCTGGCTGAGTTTGTCTGTCTGTGACTGTGTCTGTCTGTCTGTCTTTGTCTCTTCTGTCTCTGTCCATCTGTCTCTTGTCTCTATGTCTGTCTATGCCTGTGTCTGTCTCTATCCGCTTCTCTTCCTGTGTGTCTCTGTGTGTACATCTGTCTGTCTGTCTGTCTGGGTCTCTTCTGTCTCAGTCTGTGTCTGTCTGTCTCTGTGTCTACATCTGTGTCCTCTGTCTGTCGGTCTGTCTGTCAGTCTGTCTGTCGGTTTCTGTCTGTCACTGTCTTCCTGGCTCGTCTGTCTGTCTCTTCTGCCTCTCTCCATCTGTCACTTGTGTCTGGCTGTCTCTGTCTCATGTCTGTCTCTGTGTTGACGGCTGTCTGTCTGTCTGTCTGTATCTGACTCTTCTCTCTGTCGGTCTGTCTGCCCCTGCGTCTATCTGTTCTGTGTCTGTCCATCTGTCTCTCTGTCTCTGTGTCTGCCTGTGTCTGTCTGTCTCCCTGTCTGTCTCTTATCTCTGTCTGTCTGTTTCTGTTCTGTCTCTGTCTCTTGTGTCTGTCTGTCTGTCTGTCTATTCTGTCTCTGTCTCTTCCTGTCTGTCTCAGTCTGTCTGTCTGTCCGTCTACCTCTGTCGGTCTCTCCCTGTCTCCATCTATCTGTCTGTTCTGTCTGTCCGTCTATCTCTCCCTGTCTGTGTCTGTGTCTCTGTCTGGCTCTGTCTCTCATCTCTGTGTCTGTCTCTTGTCTGTCCATCAGTCTCATGTTTGTCAGTCTGTGTCTGTTCTCTCTGTCCGTCTGTCTCCGTGTCTCCATCTGTCTGTCTGTCTCATGTCTTTATCTCTGTGTATATGTCTGTCTGTCTGTGTCTCTTCTGTCTCTTGTCTGTCCATTGGCCCTCATGTCTCTGTCTCTCTGTGTCTGTCTGTCTCTTCTCAGTCTGTCTCTCTGTGCCTGTGTCGGTTTCTTCTGTCTCAGTCTGTCTGTCTGTCCCCGTCTGTCTTCCTGTCTGTGTCTGTTTGTCTCTTTTCTCTTCTGTCTGTACCTGTCTGTCTTTTGTCTCTGTCTGTCTGTGTGACTCTTGTCGCTGTCCATCTGTCACTTGTCTATGTCTGTGTCTGTTTGTCCATCTGTCTCCTCTGTGTCTGCCCATCTGTCTGTCTGTGCCTGCGTCTGTCTGTCTGAGTCTGTTTCTTATCTATCTCTGTGTCTGCATGTCTGTCTCTGTCTGTCTGTCTCTTCCTGTCTGTCTCTGTGTCTACATCTGTCTGTGTCCTCTGTCTGTCTGTCTGTCTCATCTGTCTCTCTCCATCTGTCACTTGTCTCTCTCTGTCTGTCTGTCTGTCCGTCTCTCTGTGCCTGTGTCTGTCTGTCTGTTCTCTTTGTCTGACTGTCTCGGTGCATCTGTCTCTCCCTGTATGTCTCTTTGTGTACATCTGTTTGTCTGTCTGTCTGTCTTTTGTCTCTTCTCTTTGTCTGTCTGTCTATCTGTCTGTCTGTACCTGTGTCTGTCTGTCTCTTCCTGTCTCTGTGTCTCTGTCTGTCTATCTGTCCTGGCTCAGTTTGTCTGTCTGTGCCTGTCTGTCTCTTCTGATTCTAACTGTCTCCGTCTGTCTGTCAGTCCTGTCTGTGTCTCTGGCTCATGTCTGTCTGTGTCTCTCAGTCTGTGTCTCTTCTGTCTCTGTCCATCTGTCTGTCTCTGTGTCTGTCTGTGTGTGTTCTGTGTGTCTCCGTCTGTCTGTCTGTACATCTTCGTCTGTCTGTGTGTCTCTCTGTCTCATGTCTGTGTCTGTCTATCCGTCTCTGAAACTACATCTGTCTGTCTCTTCTGTTGTCTGTCTGTCTGTTCTATCTCTGTCTCTTCCTGTATGTCTCTGTATTCACATGTCTGTCTCTTGTGTCTGTCTGTCCGTCTGTGCCTGTTTCTGTCACATCTCTGCCTCTGTCGGTCTGTTCTGTCTGTGTCTGTCTTCCTGTCTCTGTCCATCTGTCTTTTCTCTGTCTCTGTCTCTCTGTCTGTGTCTGTCTGTCTCTATCCATCTGTCTCTCCCTATCTGTCTGTCTGTCTGTCCGTCTATCTCTGTTGGTCTCCCCCTGTCTCCATGTCTCCCTTTGTCTGTCTCTGTCTGTCTGCCTCTCTGTCTCTGTCTGTTATCTGTCCATTGGTCTCTCTGTCTGTCTGTCTGTCTCTGTCTTCTTGGTTCTGTCTCTTCTGCCTCTCTCCATCTGTCACTTGTCTCTGTCTCTGTCTGTGTCTGTCTGTCTGTCTCTGTCTCATGTCTGTCTGAATGCTGACGTCTGTCTGTCTGTCTCAGTCTGTGTCTGACTCTTCTGTCAGTCAGTCTGCCCCTGTGTCAATCTGTGCTGTGTCTGTCCATCTGTCTCTCTCTGTCTGTCTCTGAGTCTGTCTCTCTTATCTCTGTCTGTCTGTCTGTGTCTGTTCTGTCTCTTGTGTCTGTCTGTCTGTCTGTCCTGTCTCTGTCTCTTCCTGTCAGTCTGTGTTCACATCTGTGTCTCAGTCTGTCTATCTGTCTACCTCTGTCGGTCTCTCCCTGTCTCCATCTGTCTGTCTGTCGGTCTGTTCTGTCTCTGTCTGTTTGTCTCTGTCTGTGTCCGTGTCTCCGTCTGCCTCTGTCTCTTATCTCTGTGTCTGTCTCTTGTCTCTGTCTGTCTGTCTCTCTGTGCTTGTGTCTATCTCTGTCTGTTGCTGTCTCTCCATGTCTGTCCATCTCCCTTCCTGTCTGTCTCTGTGTCTACAGCTGTCTGTCTGTTTCTTGTCTCTGTCTGTCTGTCTCTTCTACCTCTCTCCATCTGTCACTTCTCTCTGTCTTTTCTGTCTGTCTGTCTCTCTGTGTCTGTCTATGCCGGTTTTTCTCATGTCCATCTCTGTCTGTCTGTCTGTTCTGTCTCTGTCTGTGCCTGTGTCTGTCTCTTCCTGTCTCTGTGTCTCTGTCTATCTGTCCTGGCTCAGTTTGTCTGTCTGTGCCTGTCTGTCTCTTCTGTTTCTGTCCATCTGTCTTTCCCTGTCTGTCTGTCTGTGTCTCTGTCTGTGTGTCTTCGTCTGTCTGTCTGTCCTGTCTCTGTCTGTCTCTACCTGTCTGTCTGCACATCTTCTGCTGTCTGTGTGTCTCTCTCTGTCTGTCCGTCTCTGTGTCTACATCTGTCTGTGTGTCTCTTCTGTCTGTCTGTTCTGTCTCTGTGTCTTCCTGTCTGTCTCTGTTCACATCTGTCTGTCTCTTGTGTCTGTCCGTTTACCTCTGTCGGTCTCTCCCTGTCTCCATGTCTACATCTGTCTGTCTCATATTTGTCTGTCTGTGTCTGTCTGTCTGTCTGTCTCTATCTTCCTGTCTCTGTCTGTCTCTTCTGCCTCTCTCCATCTGTCACTTGTCTCTGTCTGTCTGTGTCTGTCTGCCCGTCTCTCTGTGCCTCTGTATGTCTGTCTCTATGTCTATCTGTCTCGGTGCATCTGTCTCTCCCTGTCTGTCTCTGTCTGTCTGTCTCTTCTGTCTCTTCTCTTTGTCTGTCTGTCTGTCTGTCTCTCTGTGTCTGTCTGTGCCAGTTTCTCTCACATCCATCTCTGTCTGTCTGTCTCTGTCTGTGCCTGTGTCCATTTGTCTCTTCCTGTCTCTGTGTCTCTGTCTATTTGTCCTGGCTCAGTTTGACTGTCTGTGCCTGTCTGTCTCTTCTGTCTCTGTCTCTCTCTCTGTCTCTGTGTCTCTGTCTGTCTGTGTGTCTGTCTGTGTGTCTGTCTGTCCTGTCTCTGTCTCTCCCTGTCTGTCTGCACATCTTGGTCTGTCTGTCTGTCTGTGTGTGTCTCTCTCTCTGTCATGTCTGTGTCTGTCTGTCCATCTGTGTGCATCTGTCTGTGTGTCTCTTCTGTCTGTCTGTCTCTGTCATTGTCCATCCCCCTCCCCCCCTCCCCAGGACTAAGTACTAAGTACTCAGCACCCCATTTCCCCCTGGCTTCCTATCACCCATCACCCTCCTCCTCCTCCTCCTCCTCTTCCTCCCTCCTCCATCAGACCCCCTCAACCCGGGACGCGAACCCGGGGCCAGAGCTCCTCACCTACCTTTCCGGGTTGGGGGGTTCACTGGAGATCCCAGTCTCTCGGTTGGTCCTGGGGGGGTGGGTGGGGAGAGGGGGTGGGAGGTGGCTTTGAACCACGATCCTCTGGATCTCAGCCTCCTGAGCAACAAGGAAGGCTTGGCGAAGAATACGCCACGACAGTAACACCACCACAGTAACACCACCACAGTAACAAGAACAAGAACAACAATAACCATTGTGACAATAATAATAACTATAATAACAATAACAATGACAATAATAACCATAATACCCATAATAGTAATAACCATGACAATAACAACTATAATAACAATAACAATGACAATAATAACAAAAATAGCAATAATAACCATAATACCCATAATAGTAATAACCATGGCAACAATAATAACTATAATAATAACAATGACAACAACAATAACAATAATAACCATCATGACAACAATAGCAGTAACCATAATAATAACCATCACCATAGTAACAATAACAACAATAACAATCATAACAATAACCCAAACATCATGACAACAATAACAATAATAATAACCACAATACCCATAATAGTAATAACCATGACAATATTGATGATCATAACCATAATATTAACAATAACAGTAACAATCATGATAGTAAAAACAACAATGTCAATAACAGTAATAATAATAACTATGATGAGAATAATAGTAATAACAATGAGGAGGAAGAAAAGGAGGAGGAGGAAGGAGAAGAGGAGGAAAAGCAGGAGGAAGAGAATGGGTTGGACCAGCCACAGGGGGCGTGGCTTCATGGATGGATGGATGGGTGGGTGGATGAATGGATGGATGGGTGGATGGATGGGTGGATGGGTAGTAGATGGGTGGATGGATGGTTGGGAGATGGATGGATGGATGGGTGGATGGGCAGATGGATGGATGGATGGATGGGTGGGTGGATGGATGGATGGATGGATGGGTGGATGCGTGGATGGGTGGGTGGATGGATGGGTGGATGGATGGTTGAGCGATGGATGGATGGATGGGTGGGTGGGTGGGTGGATGGATGGATGGATAGATGGATGGATGGGTGGATGGGTGGATGGGTGGGTGGATGGATGGATGGATGGGTGGATGGGTGGATGGGTGGATGGGCAGATGGATGGATGGATGGGTTGGTGGGTGGATGGATGGATGGATGGATGGATGGATGGATGGATGGATGGATGGATGCGTGGATGGGTGGGTGGATGGATGGGTCGATGGATGGTTGGGCGATGGATGGATGGATGGGTGGGTGGGTGGGTGGATGGATGGATGGATGGTTGGATGGATGGGTGGATGGGTGGATGGGTGGGTGGATGGATGGATGGATGGGTGGATGGGTGGATGGGTGGATGTGCAGATGGATGGATGGATGGGATGGTGGGTGGATGGATGGATGGATGGATGGATGGATGGATGGATGGATGGGTGGGTGGATGGGTGGGTGGATGGATGGATGGGTGGATGGATGGGTGGATGGGTGGATGGGTGGGTGGATGGGTGGATGGGTGGGTGGATGGGTGGGTGGATGGATGGGTGGATGGATGGGTGGATGGGTGGGTGGATGGGTGGGTAGATGGATGGATGGGTGGATGGATGGATGGATGGATGGATGGGTGGATGGGTGGATGGATGGGGAGGAAGAAGAGGAGGAGGAAGAGGAGGAGGAAGAGAGGAAGAGGAGAAGGAAGAAGAGAAAGAGGAGGAGGATGGGAGAAAGAGGAGGAGGAGGAAGAGGAGGACCCTGACACCCTGCACCACTAAGGTGGGTTTTCCATTACCTCTGGGACCTGGGACCCTAGTACCCCATATTCCTGTGACCTGTGACCCCTGCACCCCCTGAACTCTGCACCCCAGGACCTTTGCTCCCTGGGCTTTTCTCCTCTGAACTTGGGGGAACCTAGGACCCAGCACCCCCTTGACAGATGCCCTCCCTCACCCCCCAGATTGGTGACCTCTGATCCCTGCACCCCTGAACTTCCCATTCCCCCTCTTCCTGACCCCCTCACCCCTGAACTTTGCACCCCAGGACCTTGGCTCCCTGATCTTGGCCATGTCCCAGGTGTCCCCCCTCCCCTGACCTCTGTCTCCCCCCTCCTTGACCTTTGAACTCCTTTGCTGCCTGCACCCCAGGACCTTTGCTCTCTGGGCCTTTGACCCCCTCTTCCCAGGATTCCTTGTGCTTTACCCCCAATGAACTTTGGGGTCCTGGGAACCCCAGGATTGACCATGTTTCCCCCTGCATCTCCCTGACCCCTGACCTCTCCTCCTTGACCCCCCAGAACCCCCAAATCCCTCCACCTCCCCCTTTCACCCCTCCCAGGATCCCCTGTACCCCAAGATCCCCTCACCCCCCTCCACCCCTCTTCCAGGCCCCCTCACCTGGTCTGTCTGTCTGTCTGTCTGTCTGTCTGTCTCTCTGTCCTGTGTCTCCAGACAGCACAGCACAGCTTGGGGCTCCTCTTTTATCCACCCAGGCCCAGATGTCCCCGCCCCGCCACGCTGCGGCCTGAGCCTCAGCTCCGCCCCACACAGCCTGGGCTGAGGGGGGGGGGTCAGTGGGAAAAGGAGGGAGGGGAAGCAGGGAAGAAAAAGAGGGGGGTGAGGGTCAGGGAGAGGGGGATGGGGAGACCTGAATCCCCCCCACCAGGCCAGGTGGGGAAGGGGGTGATGCTGGGGAGGGGGAGGGAGAAACGGCCGAAGAGAAAGTTCTGGAAGGAAAGAGAGAGGAGGAGGAGGAGGAGGGGGAGAGGAAGGGGAAAAGGCTAGACCTGTGGGGTGGGGGGGCACAGAGCTGAGAAAGAGGGGGTGTGGGGGGGGTGGGGGGGAGGGGGGGGACAGACAGACAGAGAGGAAACGCAGCCAGAAAGACAGAGGAATGGAGTCAGAGACAGACACAGAGAGACAGAGAGACACAAACAGACCGACAGACACACAGACAGACACACAGATAGACAGAGAGAGACAGAGACAGACAGACACACAGACAGGCAGATAAACAGGGACAGACACACAGACAGACAGAGAGGGAAAAATAGACAGACACAGAGAGACAGACAGAGAGATACAGACATACAAATATAGATAGACAGAGACAGAGAGACAGACAGAGACAGAGAGACAGACAGACAGACACAGAGAGAGATGAACAGAGACAGACAGACTCAGAGAGACAGAGACAGACAGACAGAGAGAATGACAGATGGACAGACAGAGACAGAGAGACAAAACACAGACAGAAACAGATAAACAGAGAGAGACAGAGACACAGAGACACAGAGAGACACACAGACAGAGAGAGATGGAGAGACAGACACAAATACAGAGAAACACAAGAGACAGACAGACACACAGAGAGGCAGATGAACAGGAACAGACACAGACAGAGAGAGAAAAATAGACAGACAGACACAGACAGACAGACAGAGAGATACAGACAGATAAATATAGAGATAGACAGACAGAGACAGAGAGAAAGACAGACAGACACAGAGACAGAGAGAGAGATGAACAGAGACAGACATGGACAGAGACACAGACAGAGACAGACAGACACAGATAGACAGAGACCAACAGATACAGAGACAGACAGACACAGAGAATGACAGATGGACAGAGAGACAGAGACAAACAGACATAGAGAGACAGATGAACACTGACAGACAGACTCACAGACATAGACAGACGGACGGACACAGAGAGACAGAGACAAATACAGAGAAACACAAGAGACAGACAGACACACAGAGAGGTAGATGAACATGGACAGACATATAGACAGAAACAGAAAAATAGACACAGAGCGATAGGCAGAGAGATACAGACAAACAGACACAGAGAGACAGATGAACAGAGACAGACAGACAGAGACAGACATGGACATAGAGATAGACACAGAGACAAATAGAGACTGAGAGACACACAGACAGGGACAGACAGACAAAGAGACAGAGACAAATATATAGAGAGAAACACAGACAGACAGACACAGAGAGAGAGATGAACAGAGACAGTCAGACACAGAGACAGACACACAGATAGACAGAGAAAGACAGAGACAGACAGACAAACACACAGATACAGGGACAGACAGACAGAGACACACACAAACACAGAAAAATGGAGTCAGAGACAGACAGACAGACCCAGAGAGAGACAGAGAGATAGACAGACACAGACAGATAACCAGAGACAGACAGACAGACACAGACAAAGACACAAATGGACATAGAGACAGACAGACAGACACAGAGATAAACAGACAGACTGAGAAACAGATAGACAGAAAGTCACAAAGAGAAACAGAGACAGACAGAAATAGAGATAGACAGACAGACAGACACAGAGAGACAGATGTACAGAGACAGACAGAGAAATAGACAGAGAAACAGACAGAGACAGATGGACAGACAAATGGACAGACAGAGACAGAGAGACAGACAAATGGACAGACACAGAGACACAGAGTCAGACAGGGACAGACAGACGTACAGACAGAACCATAGAGACAGAGAAATGGTAAAAGAGAAAAAAGGAGTCAGAGACAGACAGACGGATGGACAGACAGAGACAAATACAGAGTGAGACATAGACAGAGAGACAAACGGACAGAGACAGATAGAGATTGAGACACACAGAGACAGACAGACAGACAGATGAAGACAGACAGAAAGACACACAGAGAGACCGACAGACAAACAGACAGAGACAGACACAGAAAAATACAGAGAAACACAGAGACAGACAGACAGACACACAGAGAGACAGATGAACAGACACAAACAGACAGAAAAATGGAGTCAGAGACAGACAGACAGACAGACAGACAGACAGAGACAGAAAGAGGCAGACACAGACATAGATAGCCAGACAGACAGATGAACAGAGGCAGAGATAGACAGACAGAGACAGACAGACAGGCTGAGCAGGCCTGGCGGAACGCCATTGTGCTTGCGCACAGGGTTAGGCAGCTGGGAGGGGCTGAGCCAGCCTGCACCAATGCGCATGCGCACAGGGTTCGTCAGCAGGGAGGGGCCTAGCGCTCCCGGCGAATCGCCGCTGCGCATGCGTGTCCCTTGACTGCTTGTTCCCTCTGCCCTCCCGCGTGTGGACCCACGGCGCATGCGCACAGGTTGAATCGGCCGGGAGGCACAGAGCGGACCCTGGAGGGTCGAGTTGCGCATGCGCACAGCGTGAGTCCGCCAGGAGGTGCCTAGGGGACCCCGGAGGATCGAGGTTCCGTCCGCGTTGCGCATGCGCACTGGGTGAGTCGGCCGGTACCGTCCGGGCCGCGCGTGTGGTGCGTGCATGTGTGGGATTCCCTCGGTTG